>NW_024543068.1:5957500-6660000 GCF_018167655.1 Microtus oregoni
GATACAGCCAGAAATGGAGTTCTAAAGAAACACTGGAAGTTGACCTCATTAACTGCGAAAGATGGTTGAGAGTTCATAGTAACAGAGAAATGGCTCCTACCATCTGTGACTGCCTAGCTCTGGGGCTGCCAGTGACCTATGTTCTTATTGTACCCCAGAAAGAAAAGCACAGTACAGCATGAAGAGACAGGATCATAATCAAGTAGACCCTCAAAGTGAGAGGCAGAATCCACTTTCCTACTATCCATCGTCAACTTGAAAACGAAGTACTTTCAGTGAATATACTGCAGATAGCTCATGCATATGTACTATACAAAATATGCAAGTAATACAAAATCTACCATGAAATAGGAAGAAATTTGTTTAAGTCGGTAATTCTAAACTTTTTGAAATGTTTACAGTTGTCCAGTTTTTCCAGAGGATGTTTCATGTGAAAACTATACTAAAATTAATAATCAAAAAATGATTAAACTTTTAATCTATCAGGGTAAAATTATCAAGTTTAATACCACCTACCAAATGAGAGAAAATAGATGTAACTTGAAGAAAAAGTTAGACTCATTTAAACATTTCTTTAAAAAGAAATCAGTTTGTCATCTTTGAAATATCATAAAGAACAATGTGTTAGGTATACATAAACTATACAACCCCATGGAAGAAAAAAAACTAAAGTACTACATAAGCCTAATATATTGTCTTAAAAATCTTAGAAGGTGTATGAAGAAAAATAATTCAGAACTACCCAGATGGTTTGGAGAGTAGAGTGCTTGCCATACAAGCATGAGGATTTGAATAGAACTCCAACACTCCATAAAACAACCAGATGGGGCTCAACACATTGGCAATCTCAACACTGGGAGTGGGAGAAAGGGAGGTCCTAGTGGCTCATTAGCAGCAAATCTGCATAAAACCCCAAGTTTCAGAGTCAACAGCTTACTTACTCACAAAGCCAAATGATGGAGGAAAACACTCCAACATCCATTTCAGACTTCCACAAGTATGTGATGAATAACTTCATATGCAAACACATATATCCACATATGCATACATATATACACACCCACATGGAACACACACAGAGAGAAAAGAAAAAGCCGGGTGTATATGCGAAGAGTGGGCATTAGAGGTACATTGAAATGTAAAAATTCAATGGCTGCCCAGGAATCTGGAGTGTTCTGTTGTTTTTAAAGGCATGCTAATGTGTTAAGCTCTACTATAAAATTCTTCCCTGGTTCAAGGAGCAATGCTGTTCTCCTTCAGTTCCTAGGAGTCAGAGAGGTAAGCAAACTATTCAAACAGTTCCAAAAATCATTATTACATCATGGAGTACAAGTTCCTTAAACAATTTTTATATTTTGTCTTTGATCTTAAGTGGAGAATGTGAATATTCTATCACTATTTAAAAATATTTTTCTTGGGCTATTGAGATAGCTAAATGGGTAAGGAACCTTGAAGCCAAGTCCAGTGGCCTGGGTTAGAATCGCAGTACCCAAGTAAAGATAGAAAGAGACGACTGACTGCATGTAGTTTCCTGCTGACCCCACATGTGCATATTTACACATATACGTATACATACAATAAAAATATCTTCCTTAGTTTTTTAAAGTATGTTTATAAATGACTTGCAATTAAAATTTGCCTTTATTCGTGATGTTTTATGATTTATTACCTGTAGGCAGAAGCTGTTCATTCGTTCCTGGCATCTCAGACCTGAAATAATCACACAGAAATTATATTATTTGCAATATTGTTTGGCCTATAGCTTATGGGTATTTCTAGCTACCTCTTATATCTAAACTAACCCATCTCCACTAATCTGTGCATCACCACGAGGTCATAACCTACTGTCATATTTTCAGTGGGCTCTAGTGAAGGCATCTGCCTTCTGTGGTGGCTACATGGCTTCCCTCACTCTGCCTACTCTCTCTCTCTCTCTCTCTCTCTCTCTCTCTCTCTCTCTATATATATATATATATATATATATATATATATATATAAATATATATATATATATATTTATATATATAAATTCCAGCCTGGCTATATTCTGTTAAGTCATTGGCGAAAAGCAGCTTCTTTATTAACCAATGGTATTCACAACACACAGAGGGGGAAAGTTTTAACTTTAACATTTTAAGATTGCACACAAAAAAGCAAATATCAAACAATAATTATAGTTACAATATTTGTATCTATTTCTTATTGTAACTAAGAAAAACTATAATTATTACTATCTCTTCTTCAACTCCATCCAAGACTCCAGAAGGAAATAATATTACCTAAGCTAATAGGAAGTGCAAATTATAAGCAACTTCCAAATTCTAGAATTGACAGAGACATCTCACTGCCTGGACAGTCACCTAAAGTTCTTCTGTAACATTGAGACACTCATCTTCAGCCTACAGTCTCATAATATCCAGCAGGAATTTTCAAAGACAGTTCCACCTATATTGGCAGTTTGTTGGTCACTTTCTTCTGTGTCCTATAGAATGTCTGGCTCACTCTTTCTTGAAGCAGGAACCCTGAAGGACTTCCTCACCTTCTTTAGGCAATTTCAGCAGTTATTTTTCTGTGGTTCCTGCATGTCCAGTTTACACAGCATAACATCCACCAGTACATGCAAGAGCAATTTCTTGACCAAGTGGCTAATGAAATTCATAAGGATCTTTGATGCCCATCATCCACTTGAAGTAATTGGTGCTACCAGGAGCAGATATGTCTCCTCATGAAAAGTCCTAAGTTCTTAAAACATTTTAAATGCCATATTCTGTAAGTCTTTGAGAGGTTTAAAGAATAACTATCAATCTGAAATATATCTCTGTACACCTAGAAAACCTGTCTGACTATTATAGATGACTATCTATTAACCTATATTTCTTAATTACACATTATATTTTTAAATAAGCTGCACAAACACAATACTTTCATTAAGAGCAGAAATATACATATTAACAAAATTGACCTTAAATTTGTATCAATAAACCAAGATCCTTATCAATGCAAACTATTCATCTTTCTATAGCATATCCCCCTTAATATTTAAACAAACATTTATAAATATTGGGAATTTGGCATAGTTCTTTCCAAATTGCTTCCTGCTGTTTATTGGGTGAAGCGTTTCTAGGGTTTTTCCATCAAACCACATTAGTCTTGAAGGAAGCCACAGGTTCTCATCTTCTGTGGAAATAAAAACAGAACCTCTCTTCCAAAACAATATATCATTAGACCCAAATTTTGAAGTCAAGGTACCTTTAAAACATATAGGTTGGTTTAGCTTAGCAGTTCCCAGAAACAAATGTCTCTATCTACTAAAAAATTCAAAGAAGACACAATAATATGCATACTCCAGGCTCTCTGTGTGTATTCCATTGCTTATTTTTCTTTATTCCTTTAATCGATGATTGTCTGTGATGTGTCTCTTTAAAAACTTTACTTTTTTTTTAACTTTTATACTTTTTCCTCTCTCTCAAGCCTATGTACATTTATCCAACACTGAGACCCACTTAGAGGTTTTTTTTCATCTGAATCTGTTTTTATTGTATATCTATTTTTTTTTTTTGAACATGAGCACTTGTTTTTTAAAGTGCTAAGCAGGCATGGCTAGGACCAATTACACGATTCTGTCTGTTGACTCTGTCCAGTCCAGCATGGTGAAAACATGTTTGCTGGCCTGAGAGCCATGCTCATAGCCACATCTTCAGTCACACAGTGTGTCTATATTGCCATTAAGCAAGTTGTAGTACTCTGCTCACACACCCCATTTTAATATTCCATAGACAGACCTCCAGAAAGATTCAGAGGCATTTGAGTTGGCTAGCCAGGATACCACTGTGTTGTTTTTTTTAAGTTTTTATTGCATCTCCCTTAAAGGAGCTGTGATGCTTCTGCTCACCATGAGGCCAACAGGAAAAAGATGTGACACCAAGAAGCTGCACTAACCTCTGTTTTCTGTTTTCTTGTGTCTAGGATTCCTTTCCAAGCTTTTTCGGGTTTTATGTGGATTTAGTCAGCCCCATATTGGTCCACTAATCTGTTGCTGGAGGCTGTCTTTTGTTCTGGGCTGCTCAGACCTGAAATAATCACACAGAAACTATATTATTTGCAATACTGTTGGGTCAGTAGCGTAAGCATATTTCTAGCTAGCTCTTATATCCTAAACTTACCCATCTCCATTAATCTGTTATTTCCATAATGTTGTGGCCTACAGGCAAAGTTTCAGATGGCTCCAGCGGAAGAGTCTGATTCCTATGGCAGCTACATGACTTCCCTCGCTCTACCTACTCTCTCTCTCTATTTTTTTTTCATCCTGGCTATATTTTGTTAAGTCATTGACCAAAAGCAACTTCTTTATTAGCCAATGACATTCACAGCATAGAGAGGGGAATCATACAATAATTATCCATTATTTAAGTGTCATAGATGTCCTAAGAGGACCGTATTATTCTAACCATGACCATGCTGGAAATTTATATCTGGATATTTCCTTCAACAGTCAATACAACGTTCAATATAGTAGAGCAAGAGAGAAATACAGGAGAAAAATCCTCTAACATGATGAATGTGGTGAAGGTTCTTTCAAATATGTCCAAGCCTTGGGCTAGAGAAAAGGCTCAATAAATAAGAGTACTTCCTGTTCTTTCAGAGGATCTGATTTTAGCTTTCAACATCTGTATCAGAGGATAGGTTGCAACATCAGCTGTAACTTCAACTCCAGGAGATCTGACACCATATTCTCACCTCTATGAGCACCCAAATTTATAGTAATCCATACATACACACAGATATACACATAAATGCAGACATACAAACATAGACATCATCTAAATTAAAAAGAATTAATATACCTATGACAAGCATTCAAAATTAATTACATATGTGATACATATGTAATGTGTGTGTGTGTATATAACATATATTTTAATTAGTATAATTAAAAGCCTCAATAAAAATTTTAATTGTGTGTCTTGGATATAGATCTTGCATATTTTAAACAAGTCATCATGTTGCTGCCTATTAAGATGAAATAAAGTTTCCAACCCACATTTAGAAGATTCTAAAATCAATTATAACAAAACTGAAATGTTAAAACTGAGATAAAGAAAAGAAAGCACTTAATTTCTGACAATTTGTGTTATATTTTTCACCAGTCCTGGTGACATAAATGATTATTCCAAAAGCACCATGTTTTATTATACATAAATCAGAATTAAATATGACTATCCCATGCTAAAAGTAGAATAATTTAAAGCTCATGATAGTATCATAGTAAATAAATTCATACACATTTTTACATTTTGTAGAATTACTGAAGCAAAATGTGTTTTATGTTAATCCTGAACAAACTCAATACTTTGTTTAAGTTCAGATTTCAGATAAGAAGACAGCCTTGAAATACATCTTACTATATTGTGTCTGTGTTTGTCTATGTGTGTGTATGTGTTTAAATTTTCAATTCTCCTGACTGACATGTTATTTTCTCTTGTTCGGTTCTCAAATCAAATATTGATATATATTGGATTGATTAAATGAATATGTTTTCTATTGATAAATTAAATACTTCCTTGAAAATTACATTTGAATATCAATTTTCTGCAGTATTCTTTCATGAGTAAAAGTGACAAGAGAAGGTTTTGGCAAATTTTCCAAACTGAAGAATGAATTTTTATCTTGCAATAGTGACAAATTCAAGCCATCTCCCTTCAAGTACCAGAAATAAATCAGTGGTGTTGTATTGGACATAAAAATAGAAAAGTGTCTACATCTGTATCATTTCAGTATTCTACAACTGAATTTCAGGGTAAGATTGAATTCATCAGTGTCACTACTAACACAGAGGCTAAGAAGACAAAAAATAATAGTGACAAAAATCTATGAATAATATGTGTGCATGCATGTATGTATGTGCTTGCAATTGAGTGTTTGCATATGTGCTGCATCTCTATTTGTATATTTGTATGTGTGCATATATGTGTGGATTTATACATCTATATTTAGGTGGATGTATGTGTGTGACCATTATGGGTGTAGCAAGGGGGATAAAAAGACTAGGTAAAAGAGCTTGTCAAGATTGGAAAGTCTGGAAAATAAAATTTTAGGGTAGGTTTTCTAGAAGGATACAACATGATCTTAAATTAGTTAGAAATAACTCTGGACCAATTTCAAAAGCTTTTTCTTGTGTTTTTGAAACATGATTTATAGTTTTCATCCATGCATTTGTACATATGTCCCTTGTGCAAGTGCCAGAGAAGGCCAGAACAGAGTGTCAGATTCCTTGAACCTGGAGTCATGGGTGGTTCCATGCTGCCTGATATGGGCTCTGGGAACCAAATTCAGGATCTATAAGAACAAGATATAATGAGAACCACCGAACCACTTCTCCTGCATCACCCAAAAAGAGTCAAACTAGAAAATAAGGACTGACTATTTTAAAATTAAATTTAGTCATTTATTTTATATTCTGGCCACAGTTTCCCGTACCTTCTTCCATACTGTTTCTTGCCCCCACTTCTCCTCTGACCCCCAATATATTCCTCCTATGTTTATGTTTAGAAAGGTGCAGACTTCTCATGGGTGTCAGCGAAACTTGGCATATTAAGTTGAAGTATGTCTAATCCCCTCCTCTTGTATTAATTCTGGGCAAAGCACCAGTATAAATAGACTTTTTACGTGGACTCTAAAACCTCAACCTGACTACTATTTGATTCAAAGAAGATAGAGCAGAAGAAGCAATCTGCATGACAATGAGAAAGCAAGTGGACTAAATGAACTGGCAGGTTATTAAAATATTCAACTTTAAAACACTGTCAATTATTAAATAAAAGAAGATAGCTTTTGCTAATCATTGACCTTATTTGCTCTCTTATATTCATTGATCTCTACTTTTTTTTTATTTTTCTACAGTATTATTTTTTTATAAGAAGTAATGGGATTAGGGAAGAGGAAAGGCTCTCCCAAAGAAGGAGAAATAGGATACATAGAGATAAAGAGGCAAGGAGTGTTGGAGGATTAAATGGGGATCACGATGGAGGAGAAGGTTAAAGGAGAGAATACAGGGAGGGATAACTAATAGAAAAGACCTCTGAAAAATCATACATATGCCTACTACTGTGGAATCGTTTTGTATGTACATATATAAAACTAATATAAATAAAGTCACTCTATAATAGTAGAGACAATGCCCCAAGAAGGCATTTTATACTGTAAACAGAAACTACTTTTTTCTTCATATTTTATTTTTTGTATTAAAACTTTCTGCCTCCTCCCTACCTCCCTTTTTCCTCCCCCTCCCCCCACTCCTCTTCCCCTCCCTCTCCAATCCAAAGAACAGTCAGGGTTCCCTGCCCTGTGGGAAGTCCAAGGTCTTCCCCCTCCATTCAGGTCTAGGAAGGTGAGCATCCAAACAGGCTAGGCTCCCACAAAGCCAGTACATGCAGTAGAATCAAAACCCAGTGCCATTGTCCTTGGCTTCTCAGCAGCCCCCAATGTCTGCCATGTTCAGAGAGTCCGGTTTTATCCCATGCTTTCAGAAACTACTTTTTTGTTTACCAGCCACCCAGACCTGAATAATCACACAAAACTATATTAATTGCAACGCTGTTTGGCTGATGGCTCAGGTATATTTCTAACCAGTTCTTACATCTTATAATAACTACTCTACCATCCTGATGAATTTTGCCTTTGGATTTTTCAGGGGATTTCAAACCACTGTAAAGAACATCATGAGAAGTTGTTGTTTTGGACTGAGTTTATGTAATAATCACCAACATACCAGAACATTTTGTGTGCTACATAACCAAACTGACAAGTTGAGAAGTAGGGAGACCCCCAAACAGATGAAGCTTCCCATTAAAGACATAAAACTCCAGTCTTCTTAAATACCTTCAAGAAGGAAAGACTGGCTGTTTTAACTTACAACAAGCATCTCCTGGCATACAGAACTTTCTAATTGTTCTGTTTCCTTGTTCCTGCATTACAAAATTGACCACTCTGTCAATCCTATTAAGTCTTAAGTCTGTTTTATAGATAGGAGATTGTTGGGATTCATAAATTCCAAATATACTACACCAATTAGATTTGTATATAAATTTGTTTTGATTTTGTCATTTGGCAGTAGTTATCTCCTGGCTATTCTAACTTGCAGATACTCTTGATAACTTAGATGCAACGGCTGACTCAGGAAAATTGAAGAAGGAGTTCATTGACATCATGAGTAATTGGTCCATCATGTACACAGCCAGTCTGTCCCTAATGGTCAACAGTAACCTGGCATGGATTTATGAGATTCCATTGATTCCCTTAACCTGACATTCCCTTGAGTTTTCTCTAGATATAGAGCATCATGCCAAAAGAAAAGATAAATTGAGAGTCACTTATAACACTAAAAGTAACACTTTTTCAGAGTAGCATTAAATAGACTTTTGTTGATGGGAATGATCATTATTCTAAATAAACTTAGCATAAATATAGCCCATGCAAACATGAAAATTGAAAAGGAAGAAAGGATATTAACAATAAAATAATAAAGGTCTCCTTCCATTCTCTATTTACTTAATTACTTCTCAAAGTACTTTGAATAAGATTTATTTTACCTTGTCATTTTTGTATCCATATAAATAGGCATGATTCTGCTTGATGTAAGGATCAGACACTTAAGTGTTTCAATCTGAAAAAATTAATTTTTAAAAGTAGAATGACAGAAGAAACAACATCATCTAGCAGAAAAGTGATAAATAGTCTTCTCTTTAAAGAAGCTTCATGCAAGTCCCCAGATTTCATTTAGAGTAGTAACTTGACTGCTTTATTCATGAAGCTAGCTTTCAAATTCCTCAAAGACTATCCTTTGTTTTCAGATCTTCAGAGAAGCCTTCTAATTCCCAGTGTCAATGGCACAGCAGAATCCGCAAACAACCCAACTCATCAGCATTAATTATTGCTGAGCCAGATCTGTAAACAAATGCAATCATAAACTTCAAGCATCGGCCTGAGAATGCCACCTATTTTTTTGGCTGCTCATTCCCAGTCTGTCTATAGCTCTCTTTTCTCTCATGAACTGTTGTAAGCTTCCCACGCTTCTGAGTGCTTCTGATTTATATCTTGTGTTTTGCTTTCTCTCTGGGTGGGCACATCTGCTTTCCTGGCTTTAGCTAAATTCTCTATTATAATGAATTCTAATTGAACATTTCAGCCATCCTACACCTGTATTTCTGACTGCCACAAAGGAAACTCACACCACCATTTGGAAATAGGTTCATGCTGTTCTTCCTTCCGATTGATGTGTGCTAGTCCCTTCTAGAGTTCTTTCTGATTCTTGGCCAATGTTACCACATGGCTTAACTGAAGTTTCTAAAAAGAAAACTTCAGGGGTAGCCATAACTCCAGGTACTCCCTTCTTTCCGCCATTTTCTAGCACATGCAGTCACCTGATCACAGACCTCTCTAGATTTTTTTTTCAATTTAGTTGACTATTACTTAATATCAACTTTTTCCAATGACTAACCTGAATAATCCCTTATCAGTTTTCCCCTAACCTCTCTAACAACACTCATACAAGTGTTTTCTTCCTAAACACCAACATTTTCTGGGCAGGGAAGGTAGCTTTTTCCTAAACTACTTGATGTAAGTGGATGAGACTTCAAGTTCTATCTATAGAAGCCTCATTAAAAACCCAGATGGTCATGCAAGCAGATCCCTGGGACTATCTGGCCAGTTACCCTCGCCTACTTGGTAAATTACAGGGCAATGAGAGACAATGACTCGCAAAACAAGGCAGACAGCTGCCTGAAAGAACACTAAAGGTTGGACTCTAGAGTCTGCACATGAGCAGACCTACACACATACACACAAGCTGATAGTCAAATATTTTACCCCTTCATTTTCAAAACTGTAGTGAGTAATCAAGATTTCATTTGTAATGTTGACAGTTGCTTTTGTGAACGTAAGTTTGCTTTACGTTGATGTCAGCTTAAATCAGTTCAGCCTTAAATTCAAGAAAATGGTTATGATCTTCACATTAGACATGATCTTATGGTTTCATTCATAAATTTTACTATTTGGAATAACAGAATTGTCCGTAGATCATGATAAGTGCCTTAATGGTTATTGGCATAGAGTGTACATGGAACATTTGCTAAATAGATGAATAAATGTGTTACTTACTATAGACAACACTTGCAAACCTATTGCATCCTTTCACTGGCTATGGACAAGCTACCCTGTCTCCTGGGTGTTGTGTTCTTGCTCTTCTGGGCCTGCCTAAGCCACATTACACTAAAGTGTCTCTGTTAACTTAAAGAGTTAACACTCTTCCAAGCAAACAGTGAATCACAAATGAATGGTAGTTATGTGTTTCTGATGAGCACAAAATAGAAGACCTTTTGCTATGTTTTCTGATTAGATCCTCAAGTTGATATGGTAACCTCACTGGCTTACTCAGACCCATGTTATTTTACTGAAGTACTTTAGATGAATTATTTAATGTCGGGCTTCTTACAAAAAGAGAGAGTTGTTTGAGCTAACAGTTTTGAAGGTTCTAGTTCAATTGCTTTGTGCCTCTGGAAAAGGTAGTGAATCACTGGAAGTTGCTTGTCATAGAGCAAACAACTCACATTGTTCCAGAAGGCAAAAGAGGAATGAGAGCCTAGGGAAACACATTTTTTTTTAAACAGTCATGTACTAGTAGCAAAAGCCAGCCACAAGATATCACCACCCAAATGGTTTAATACCTACCAAATTAAACACACACACACACACACACACACACACACACACATATTAATATAAATTAATTTCACCTAACAAAACGGGAAATAAAATTTTAGTTGAAAGTCATAGGAGGCAAGCTTTTAGCACCAGGGCCTGTAGTAGACATTTATACAAAATACGTCAATCTTTTACATAGTGATAGTGGCGTTGGCTTCAATGACATCTTTGTTCATCAGGAAGGACATAATCTGTTTTATGGAGTTGTTGTATTGAGTTATTCAGATGGCTTAGGGTATTGGTACATTTGAATATTTATCAGTTATTTTCTGATTTGCCAATTTAAAAATAAAATATTGAAAATATACAGAGTAGATTGCATAAACAAAGAATAAAAAAAAGTTTAAACTAACAAAAGTTCTAAGGAAGGCTTTTCTTAAAACTCATTTCCACATGAGCCTGTCTACATAATTATGACATCCAGCACCAGCATAAACGTAGAGGGAGTAATACAGTTTCAGAGTCACCCTATAACCTGCACATGCCATACTATGCACATGCCCTTGCTTGCCAGTGCACGCACACACACACACACACTATATATATATCAAGGTGAATATATATATATACATATATTATATATATAATATATGTTGAAAAAACCTAATGAGTTAGTAGATTAGTTTCTCCTAGAAAGTAGATGTCAAATAAAACATATATTAATTAATTAGTTAATATAAATTAATTTCAGCAAACAGAAGAGAAATGCCTTTGTTAATTAAAACAAGACAATTGGATGAAAATGCGTTCAATGATTATATCATTTTGCTAAGTATGACTTTTAGCACATTGAAAGTTCGTTTAGTTAACATGGAAAATTGTAGATTACATTTGATTTGGATATTCTCATGTACACATCCAAACACATACACATATGTGTATGGTATTTTATTTGTATTCAACCCCAATAACTCTCTCCTGTATTGGTCACCATTGTCTGCTCACATAGTCTCATTTCTATAAATTTACACCTATACTATATAAAATAAATTTGGGTGTAGTTTTATTACAGATAACACTATATTAAAACACGTATTGATTATTTATATCAAGAATCTATGAATGAGAAGGAAGATGTAATTCAGAATTATATTTTCACAATAAACTATATAAAATTATTTTAATGTATGTTGTTAATTTAAATTAAATATTCATTGTTGCCATCCACCTTGATTATGACAAGATTGAAAGGCATAGATAGGAGGCATACACACACCTCTGAAGTTGTGAAGCAAGGTGAAATCCACACTCCCACTCTACCACTGGCTGGCTCCAATAGTGCACAATTCTGTTACTACACTTAACTACTCATGAGGCCCTTGACTCCCTCTGCATTGTTTCTCCTGCTGTTTTAGTGATAACTTAGGAAGTATACAATACTAGTCTAAATGGGGCCAGAATCCAAGATCTGCTGAAGCTATCTATGATGAACTTAGCACAACACTTTTGTAAATGTCATTGTTCTCCAGTTCAACTAACACTGCTGTCTAGGACAGTCTCTTTTTGTGCTCGCTTTGGGAAGATAGGCTTTCTTCTCATGTGAACTTAGAGAAGAGAATTGAAAAACTTACTCCCAAAAATAAGGAGTATGTTTAAGAAGATAGTTCAGCTTCAGTTAATTTACTGTCATTGTTTTTTTTTCTTTATTTCCTATGTATGTTTTTTTGTGTGTGTGTGTGTGTGTGTGTGTGTGTGTGTAAAGGAACTCATCATCTTGTTCTTAATGAGCTTTGAAAAATGAACAAAAGAAAGCACGATTTCTGGGCCAAGGTATAATCTTATAACTCAGATTTCAAAGCAAAATTATGATGAAAATCCAAAGAAATAAACTTTTAGAAAACAACCTAAAACCTAAAAGGGGGTTGGAAAAATTAGTGGCTATTAATTATAATTTATCACTGTTTATGTTTAATAAATGTGTCCTTTTTTGATTCTTTCTCACGTCCTTGGAGACGCTCTAATGAACTTATACCCAATTTTGACTTCTGCCTCCACATGCAGGCACACGTATATAAAAGGTAATCTCAATTTTATCTCTAAGAAATTGATAAAAACATATGAATACCTTCTTTCACTCTTAGATATGGAATCTTGTACTGGGTGATAGAATGATATTCAAAGATACTGCAAAGCGTCAACTTTCCTTTTCATGTGGGTTCCATTTTTGCAGCATATATTGGTGGTTATTATTCCTGAACATCACTGATACCTCTCCCTGGGGAAATTGCTCATAACACTGAACTTGTGATTGATTATGGATTATATAAGTGATATTGCCTCTATCTTATTAAGAGGTTTAGTCACTTAAAGCATCAGATAGAATTTAATCAAAGGAACAATTTATTGTGTTTAAAGTTGTGCTTTTGATTTTGGCCTACAGTGTCTGTATAAGCATAGAGCAAACCCTACCTTTCTTACCCCTGGCAAGTAGGTTTCTATTGTACTTATTTATCTGTTCTTTGAAATAATTACTACTGGTATGGTGGTCTACACCTGCATTCCTACTGCTTGGGTGTCGAAGGTAAGAAGTTACAAATTCAAGACCAATTTGAGCTGCATCCTGAGTCCAAAGCAAGATTGGTATGCATAAAAAGACTCTTGGTCTCAAAACAAACATTTTTTTTCTTTGTTTCCCTGATTGACACGTTAGCTTCATGAATACAGGGATCATAACAGTTCTATTCAGTTCTGACATTAAATGTTGTATAATGTTCACTGGGTATTACTGGGAAGACTTAATTTTTCCTTTAGTTAGAATCAAATAAATTCAATAGAGTTTTAGCTTAGTTACAAAGAGAGAGGAAGAGAGAAAGAAATGGAATCCTATATTACTGAGCCAAGTTAAAATTTCTTGGTTAATGATTTTGTGTACAAACATGGCATTGCTTTTGTCAGTGTGTAAATCTGACTTGTTTTCACATCATAAACTGAATGATGTCATGGAGTAACTCTTCTGGATATGTCATAACAATATAATTTACAACATATTATCCTTTTCTTATCATATTGATTTCTTATGCTGAAAACTGCAAGAGAAGCTAATTCCTTGCTAAGCAACAAAAATCTCCAGTTAAGTGTTAAGGCATTAGTCAGCTCAAACATGGATCTGGTATTTCAAAATAAACATATCCTACTCAATAGTGCTGAGTTTTCAGTCCTAGGGTTTCATATGATGAAAATATTTCAGAAGCAAAGATAGAAAACTACAATATTGACAGGAGCCAGAAATGAGACATCTCAGCAAATATCGACCCTGAAGTGTATCTTCATTAGAAAAATAATCACTTTAACTCCAAAGAAAATTGATTTTATGAAATGCATAAAGAAAAAATTTGTGCTAAGATTGAAGAAATGGATAGACATCATTCCTCCTTCAGAATTCCAAAGCTTTCATCACAGAACCATATCAGTGTTGACTCACATGTGAAGACTCTTAAATTGTTAAAGTAATTTTTCAAAATCAAGCTTTGAGGATTTCTTTCATGAATGCTGCACCATTTCCACTGACATATGTATCTCTACCAACTCCCCATTCTCTCAAATTCATGATCACATCTTTAATTATTATTCTTAAATGTGTATGTGTATGTGTGTATGTGTGAGTCTGTATGTGTCTTTGTGTGTCTGAATGTGTCTGTTTTTAGGGTAGACCACTTGGAGTTGGATAACTTTAGGGGATTTTCCTTTGAGAAGAGCTATTCCCCACATCGCACCAACAATTAGTAGCTTATAGTTATTTATTTTGGAGTGGGATCTTATGGTATTTCCTTGATCTATATTGGCATCCAGGTCTTGTTTAAGTAGCTCTCATTTTGAGAGTTCATGGATGTATCTTCGTTGTCATATCTAGAAGAAACTATCTCATAGCAGAGACAAACTGGTGGTCTGGTTCTTACACTCTATATTTCCAAAGTTCCACAATGTTCCCTTAGCATCAGATGTAAGGGTATGTTGCAAGTATATCAACAACACAGTGAGAGGTTTTTTTTTTCTGCATTTTGACGTTTTGTGGTTTCTGCTATTGTTTCCATCTGTTGTAAAAAGAAGCTTCTTTGATGAGAGTTGCGAGCTACACTGATCTCTGGGTATAAGAATAAGTACTTAGATAGCAGTCAGACATTATAATGGTTTAGTACAGCAACAGTAGGAGGTTACCCTTTACTCTAGAGTTGATGACCTCACTAGTCATGGATACTTCTCCAAATTTACAGTACCAGGCAAAATATTCCCTCCTCTCAAGGGTGGAATTAATCCAATTACATAGTTGTTGGTTAACACTAAGATATAAGTATAAGTACCGCTGTGTCTACAGGGAGATCTTGCCAGGATGTTCATTTTTATGGTTCATAGTCTGTACCACTAGATATGTCTACCAGTTGCTCTTCACCCTTGGCAAGTTGCATGACACGTTTAGTATGTTTCTAGGTTAGCTCCAGATTGATTCTTTCAAGTCTTATGACTTTAATGTGTGATGTTTTCAAAAACAGAGTCTTACTTTCTCTTCTGAGAGGCAGTCAAGGACAGTGGCAATAGATGGTTTTGTTTCAGGAGTTTCTTAGACTCCATTGCCTAACAACTTAAAGAGGAGTTTCTATAACATGGTTCCTATTTTTTTAGGGGGCATAGTTTTATTTAGTTTGGATAATAGTGATGTAATTTTATTTTAGATATTTATCTCTCCCTGTATTGTTTTGTTTTGTTTTAACAAACAATGCTGGTGTTATTTGTTTCTCTTCTCACCATTTCTCTCTATTTTGCTCTCTCCCAGAGTTTAAGTCCTTCTATTGTTATTTCCAGATCTCCTCTCACAGAACTTTGCTTATATTTGAAATGCCCCTTGAGAAGTCCCGAATCAGTCCTTAGATTAGGTATGCAGGAGAAACTTCTCAACAACCAATTTAAAGCCTTCAAACCTGCCTTCACTTTTTAAAATATAATAATGAAGAGAGGCCAATATAAAACAAAGAATTTTAATCTGATTTATTCCTCTGTTCTTCAAATCTATGCATGTTTAGTTTTGTAAATTCTAAACAAAGTATAACCTCCAAGAATGATTGCTTTCATTATTTATAAAAGCATTATATTCTAAAGAAATCTTACATGTAAAATGTAGCCACAGTAAAAGAAAGAACTCTTGTGCATCCTCAATCAGGTGCATCAGCAGAAATGTAGTCACAGCAAAAGAAAGAACTCCTGTGCACCCTTAATCAGGTATATCAGCAGTTATTAAATTTTATTCCATTTTGCTCTTTTACAGAAAACATTCCACAAAATTCCAGAGAAACACTGACACGGAAGCCCACGGAATTCATTTTCTCCATCAGTAATGAATTAACTTTACTTCTAAGTGCTTTCAACTGATTAAATCTGGCCTAGTTAGAGAATCTAAATTCTGTTTCCTTCCCTAAAATAAAGTGGTTTTGGTTTCCAAACATATTTGTGAAATACTTTCACAGTAACATCTACCGTACCATTTTAACACTAGGGTTCCAGAGTCTAGCCAGTTACCGACTCAAAACAAGCAACAGGAAAAACATAAGGTAATTCACAGTAGAAAAGTTTGGGTTTTCTACTTTCTATGTATTATGAAAAGTGCTTGAGTAAATATTTTTCTTTCAGGTTTCCCTCAGTCTTTTTTTCTTTTTAAACTTTTCATTTTGCTTGAATGTTCATCCGAGTATATACATGCTGGTTAAATAAAGAGCACTATGTAAATGTTCTGAAGAAATGTCAACAGGTTTTCCATGGGATTACAGCATTTCCAAACACCATCTCTGTAGGGGATGGCTGTGAAAGGCCCAATTTCTCTCCATCTCCATCTGCACACATCTCTTTTTTTGATTTTACAGAGCTAAGAAGTTCATGGGAGGTGTAGTTTGCACTTACGTGGTGGCTAATGGTGTTAGGTACCTTTTCTGTGCTCATTTATGAATCTACTGTTGTCTTTGCTTCTTTTGCCTAGCAGAGTAACAATGGGCTCACCAACCAAGTGGGGGAAAATCCCTCATTTGTTCCACCTTCCATATGGTGTTTGAAGGAAGAATAGTTGATGAGAACAGATACTAACATTTTAAAAGTGTTTGGTAGAATTAACCAGGAAAGTTATGATCAACACACACACACACACACACACACACACACACACACACACACACACGTCAAGGTTTTCAGTTTGTTGATTTCTCCAGTTAGCATTTGGTTTTGTGTGTTTGCCTATTTCATTTATTTTGGTACCAACCTTGATTATTACTTCGTTTTATCTGCTTTACATGTAGCTAATTTTATATTTCTACCATATTAGGCTAAACCTTAGGTTGTTAATTTTTGTTATTTTTTAAGTATGTATTCATAGTTATAAATACCTTTTACAACTCTACTTGACCAGAAATCAATTATTTTGGTATGCTGAGTTCAACCTTTCATTATTTAAAAGGTATTTTCCAATCTTATGGTTTCTTCTTCAACTTCTTGCTGCTTACCACTTTGAAGTAACTTTGAGAATTTGTCAATGAAAGTGTAGAAATAATTAATACTTTCCTGGTCAGTTGAGGTTTTACAATAAGAGAAAATGTCAAAAGGTGTATTTTTTCTGATCACAGTAGAATTACATTTAAGCATTTTGTTCTTATTAATTTAACACTCCACATGAGGTTTTTTTGACATTTGGAATTCAGTATACTCACTGTCACCAAGTAGAATGCTCTTTGGAGGCCTGTAACATATTCTCTCAAGCACTTCTAGTACACTTTTCATTTCATTTGCTGAAAATATTACCTGAAGAATTTTCTCTTGCTCTTATTTTATGTTTCACAGTTCTTTCTTGAAATGTTCTATTTGCTGAGGCATTTTAATGCTTCCAGCTACTTTAGCTGCCATCTCTACTTTGTTGAATACATTTATATTGGTTATTTAAAGTGGCCTAGCCCCATTAAAGTAGCTACATCTCTTTAAAATGCCTTTTTGCATACTTAATGCTATTCTTTACATCCATCCTCACATGCTCTCTTTCTTGAATATATGTTGTTTAGTTTAAATTGAGATATTTCAAAACGGTGTTTTGTAGGAACTCTAATTTTCAATTTCTTTCATCCCCAGGTTGATAGTACCTGTTCAGTTGCATATTTAATTGCTACTGACTTTCCATCTCCTGCAATGTGTGGCCAGTGAACAATCAAACACCAGTATATATATATATATATATATATATATATATATATATATATATACTTTCATCTTTTTAGTTAGAGATTTTGATTATCACAATCAACTCTCTGAGTAAAATCATTAAGTTCTTTATTTACCTTGGAACAGACAGGTGATATGAGACTGCTGTTCTGGTTTAGAAATTTATATCTGTTCCTTGAATCTTTTCTCCTTTCAAGTTTTAACTGTTCTAGATTTATCACTTCGCATATATAGGTTCTTGACTCTTCAGTTGTATGCCTACACTGAATATGAATTACTCCTGGGTCATAGTACAGTATTGTGCAACTAATAGGTAGGAAAAGGTCATTTGGAACTTCTCTTGCCAGTAGTTCCCAGTCAGTGTCCATGCTTGTGAATTTGTGTTTCCAAGTCTATCTCACAACTGTTACAGAGAAGATTCAGTCTAGTGTATATGTACCATCTTCTCAATCTCCAGTATTGAGAGCAGTTACTGGACCCTTCAAGGTCTTTCTTCTGCAGCTTCTGTGTGCGGGCTTGTTTGCTTGGGTTTTTAAAATGTTTTTTTATTTATTTTTAATTAAAAATTTCCACTTCCTCCCCTCCTCCCATTTTCCTCACCCCCCCATTCCCTTCCCCTCCCTCTCCAGTCTAAAGAGCAGTCAGGGTTACCTGCCCTGTGGGAAGTCCAAGGTCCTCCCCCCTCCATCCAGGTCTAGGAAGGTGAGCATCCAAACAGACTAGGCTCCCACAAAGCCAGTACATGCAGTAGGATCAAAACCCAGTGCCATTGTCCTTGGCTTCTCAGTCAGCCCTCCTTGTCCGCCATGTTCAGTGAGTCCGGTTTGATCACATGCTCCATCAGTCCCAGTCCAGCTGGCCTTGGAGAGCTCCCATTAGATCAGCCCCATCGTCTCAGTGGGTGGGCACACCCCTCGTGGTCCTGACTTCCTTGCTCATGTTCTCCCTCCTTCTGCTCCTCATTTGGACCTTGGGAGCTCAGTCCAGTGCTCCAATGTTGGTCTCTGTCTCTAGCTTCATCCATCGCCAGATGAAGGTTCTATGGTGATGTGCAAGATATTCATCAGTATGGCTATAGGATAGGGCCATTTCAGTCTCCCTCTCGTCAGCTGCCCAAGGATCGAGCTGGGGACATCTCCATGGACACCTGGGAACCCCTCTAGAGTCAAGTCTCTTGCCAATACTAAAATGGCTCCCTTAATTAAGATATATTTGCTTGTTTTTTATACCACCCTGTCATAAAATTAGACATTCTCTCTTAATAAAGGTAGTTTCCTAGTGCATCACCAAGGCTTAATTTTGTTTAAGGCTTTTGTGTCTGAGATGTAGTAGCTTTGTACTATTACCTAGAGGTACAGGAAGGGGTTAACCCTGAGTTTTCCTGGATTGCCTTTGCTAGTATAGAAGCAGAACCAGTGAACTATCATTGCATGGTAATCTGGTCAGTTTTCTTTGCCTGCCGTATGAAATACAGTTAGATGTGGAAGATAGAAGCTGACTCTTCTGCTCTACCTTTTCAGAATAAAGCTTCTGCACTGTGTGCCAGCAGGTGGGAAGAGATGCTTATGGCCAGATTCTTCTTAGGAGAAGTACCTCTAAACTTACAGCTAGCTGGGAGGGAGACATCTCATCAATAATATGAAGCCCTGGTGCTTTCCATAAAACAGACCTAGGGTTAAAAGAATAGTCATATCTGAGAGATCAGAGATGCACGTTGTTTGTAACAATATTTAGTTGAGTGAAAAATCTCCCTTTGCTGTATCCAGAGGCAACACTTTCAGGGACTGATGTTTCTAAAATAGATTTTTTCCATTTACATGAAGGCTTGTTGAGGAAAGAACTCATTGCACTCTGGCCTCTCTCAATCTCTCTCTCAGAATTCAATCTGAAAACTTGTTATTAATACAATACATGTTCTCAGACCCCAGTTATGAAGTTTATATCCTGTCATTGCAAATATGCAACTTTGAAAGTAGATTTTGTTAAATATTAACTCCTCAGAAAAGTTTGGTTCTAACGTATGCAATACAGGGTTATTCTTTAACACATCTCCTTAAAGCATACTTGTTATATTAAATATATAATTTAGAACTAAGTAAAAAAGACACTATTTAATATTATATACACTCAGCACTATTACTATCAAGCATTATCTGTAATTTGTTGATACAAATTACAGAGAGGAATATAATATAGGTTCTGACTTGAAGGGACTTGTAGTCTAATGAAAAACGTTTAAAGAGAAAATTTGAAGGAAATATAAGATATGTACTGTCATTTTAAATATCAAAGACAGACATAGTAATAAAATACATAAAACAAAACAACAATAAACTTAAATGAAAGCAAATCAGATTTTATAAGTTGATAATTTACTTGGATCAATTATTTAGTCGACATTTGTTATGTGTTTTGGAGATTCATCACACCCCATATCATTCCTTCCAAGTTTGAATCAACTGAAAACAAAACATCAAATCAGACAGATGGAGAGAAAAATGGAAATTTTATTGATGGGTTAGCTGGTACAAATTAAATATGTGGCCACAGTCACACTTCCTGTCACTTAACTGGTGGGCACTGAGAACTGATCAGTGCCATATACCCACTTCCCACATGGTTGGAAACTGACTTCAAGCTTAATGCATGAAAAGACAAAGAAGACAGAAATATGTGAGACTGATGTACAGGATGCTCCAGAACAGAAAGTCTAAGAGAGTAGGCATATTTACTCATCCTTTGACTCTCTGCAACAAAATTGATTGGAAAGGTATATCAAGCTTAAATCTTAGCATCTGAGGTCGTATATGTTTATTTTAGGGTCTGTGTGGTCAATAGTGGAGAATATAATCCCCAAATCCCTGACCTCAAGGAGCACAGAGTCTTGTGACACTCCTTCAAAACCCACCATCTTCCCTGTATTCATGTGCACTGTTACAATTTGGTGACATCTGCTTATATTCCCTTACAACATTTAGTTTCCATAGTTCTCATAACATTAACGTGTAACTAAAACCTACATAACATCAAAGATATCTTTATTTCTACGTTATCTTAAAATGCCCTTCTTTGGTATGGAAATGAAGATTCTCATGGACAGAACAGTATTTTATTCTATGGCCCTTTCCAGGATATTTTACTATGTAACATGTAATAAAAATATCCCTATATATTACATTATTCTGTGTATTGGCCATATGTCCCTCTATTTAAAATTAAATCTGCTACTTTCATACAAGACAAAACATGATCTTGGTTTATCTCTCAACTGCCTATTATGTGTGGAGGTTTACCACCTGATTTATGGTACTACAGTGAAGTTTTGAGTTCATCAACAACTCTCCACTTAATATTTTTAGAAAGAAGGTACTTTGTATCCATCTAAATTAAATCACAAGATCTCTGAAGCAGGTATGTCTTCTTTGCCTGTATGTTTTACTAAGGCCTGTGGACACTTAGCATACTCCATAAATATTCTCAGAGAATATTTATAGCAAATTTTACATGGAAGCAATTTCATCAGGGTCACTGTACCATGTAGATTTAAAGCTACATAAATTATAACAGCCACTCACTTTGTGATATTTTACCTAGAAAAATCTAAGGTTCAAAGCAACTTTCCGATTCCTTGAAAACATTCAGGAATGAACTAATGTCTTTTCTCAGTCTCTGGATATAAAAGAAGACTATGACAAATTCAAAGTAAAAGTACTCTTAGTTTGAATCTGTTTAATTGAGACATGTGTACTTCTGACCTCTGTCTAACTTTAGACTTTTATAAATCTTGCTTCTCTCACTTGTAGAATGGATATTATAACATTAATTATACCTAATCCAACTAAGTCGAGTCATTTAGTTTATGTTCAATATTTCCTAGCTGGAAGAAATTGTAGAATAAAGATAGAAATTAGAAAGTATGGGTGGACATATCCACAATTTCAGGAGTTGTAAAGTCCATGCAGGTAGATCTAAAATATTGTAAACAGAAAGAGGAGAAAGAAAGGGTATCTGGAATGCCAAAGCCTAAATACAAGTTTATGGACTTTGGATACTGGATCGAATTGTGACTGCCATTATACCAATTATACAATTGGTATACAATTATACAGTTATGTACTCACAGTTCAAAAGAAGGTTTTGTTGACAGGAACATGGTTTCTTTGAAATCTAGATAAATAAAAAGCTATTAGTGAGAAATATACATGTCTCATCTTTATTGACTAAAAGAGGTTGTCTCAATCTTTTGGCAAGAAGGCAGACCTTGTTTTAATTTGCCAGTTCTATTCTCTCTCAAGAGGGTGACACATCACACTGTCAAACTGAGCAGCTTCTGGGATCACCCAGCTATCTCCCCTTTGCTACAATGTCATGATCTTGAGTTCAGCTCTGTTGTGAGTTGGCAATTAATGACCATTTCCTTTTAGGGGGAGACTTTTGGCTGCCCTTCTAATTAACAAGTGGACGTTTTTGCTTGCATAGCTATCCTTTCTAAATTGAGTAATCAGTCGCAGAGATATTGTTCAACTCAAATTGCTCTCACACTGCAGGGTTCCAGGAACCTAGAAGCTTGGAAGCAGGTCTAGAAATATCATCATTGTGCAAGATACACTCAAAGTTCTGCTTTCTGACCTCATGATGTGCTTCCTCTCAGTAATCACTGTAGCACAACCCAAAATTATGAAATCAGAAAGTCCCACTCAACCCTACCCTAAGAGAAAAATATCAGAGATACAACTACAATTTTGGAGTCTAGTTAAAACTATTCTTCTGCTTCCTATAGAAAAATTATATCTCCTATGTATTACATTGTCATAGAGTAAAACATTAGGAAGTAATGAACATTGGGAGGAACAAGAGGAGTCAACGGAGAAAATAAAATATGAAAGCTAAAACTAGACATACTTAATATTAACAATAAAACTTGCCAATGAGTACATATTTCCTTTTACTCCATATACTAATTGAAAAATGCATGACAGGGGTGACTGAGTTAAACTTAAGAGGATAAATAAAGACTTTGGAACAGTCTATGGATTTAGTTTTTTTTTTCTGTGAAATATTTTACTTTATGCCTGGACCCAGATTCCCCTTTGTCAAAGACCTGAAATAAAGAGTGCTTCTAACATATTCTGTTCAGCACGAATAACCTCATTATGGTAAACACTATGCTTCTACTCACTGCAGTGGATGAACACCAGGGCACACATTAATTTCTATCACGGTTACTTCCTATGGAACTATGACTTCATTTACAAGCACTATAAACAACCTCAATTTCCTATGTTTAAAAAACCACATTCTACAGACGATCTGAAAATTCAGTTCTCTCTATTACCAGCTTTATTATCCATGGCTCTTATTTGCCCCACAACTAACGGTGGGATTTCCAGTATATGAAAACATAGGTTCTGTACAACATTTCACACTATTTCTTTTTTTTTTCCTTTATGTTCGGCTAACATTAAACAAGGTATCTAGGCTTAACTTAAAAAAAAAAAAAAAGAGAGATGTTAGGCTTTCCAGAGGAGATGGCGCCATTGGTTGCCTGTGCTGTGGTGCATTTGCTGCTATGCGGAGATGATGAACTGAGAGCTTTGGAGAGCTGGGGACCAACAATATGACAGGGTACTGCCTTTGTTCGCGAGCTAACCAGGCAGCGCGGAGTTTCGATCTGAGCACCGAGTGAAACATCATTGTGGTGAGTGAGTGCTGCGGCAGCTGGGAACATACCTCAGCCCGCCCACACTTCCAGGCCATCCTACAGGGGCTATACTGCCCAAACCGCCTCTCTATTTCTATCCCATTCAGCTCACATCCAGATCCCCACACCCCCTGTCTCCCTCCCTCTCTCCCTCCTTTGGGGCATACCGCCTCCCTGCCCAGCCTGCTAGGACGCTGGGACCGAACCGGGAGGACAAAGGGGTGGCCGGTAGCTCCTTTGTTCCCATAGCCTGCCCGCAGCGAGCGGGGTGGGCCCTTTGTTCGCGAGCTAACCAGGCAGCGCGGAGTTTCGATCTGGGCACCAAGTGAAACATCATTGTGGACAAACATCTCTGGGGAGTGACATCACTGGGAAGGTACATCAGTGGGCAAGAAGACCTGATCCTGTAAAAGAAGATCCAAAGGGGAGTATTGGGAGGAAGAGATGGGCAGACGCCAATGCAGGAATTCTCCCAACAATCTGAAAAACAACACGAAACCACCAGAAGCCAGTGACCCCACAACAGGAGGACATGAACACCTTAATCAAGAAGAAGTAGAAAAAACTGACTTCATGAAAGTGATTGACACCCTTAAACAGCATATAAAAAACGACCTTATGGAAATGGATGAGAAGTATAATAGAAAGTTCGAGGAATTGAGTAAATCAGTGAATGATACCCTAGGAAACCAAGGAAAAACAATCAAACAGATAAAGGAAACAGTTCATGACTTGAAAACTGAAATGGAGGCAAAGAAGAAAACACAAACAGAGGGCCTGCTGGACATGGAAAATCTAGGTAAACGAATAGAGACTACAGAATCAAGCATAACCAGCAGAATACAAGAGATAGAAGAAAGAATCTCAGATTCTGAGGATAACATAGAGAAAATAAACACTCTGATCAAAGAAAACAGCAAGTCCAACAAACTCTCATCACAAAACATTCAGGAAATATGGGCCACAATAAAAAGACCAAACCTAAGAATAATTGGAGTAGAAGAAGGAGAAGAAGTGCAGCTCAACGGTACAGAAAATATACTTAATAAAATTATAGAAGAAAACTTTCCCAAACTGAAGACAGATGTACCTATGAAGGTTCAAGAAGCATACAGAACACCAAATAGGCTGGATCAAAAGAAAACATCCCCTCGCCATATAATAATCAAAACACAAAATATACAGAATAAAGAAAGAATATTAAGAGCCGCAAAGGAAAAAGGCCAAGTTACTTATAAAGGTAAACCTATCAGACTTACACCTGACTTCTCTATGGAAACCATGAAAGCCAGAAGGTCCTGGATAGATGTTCTCCAAAAACTAAGAGACCACGGATGCAAGCCCAGACTACTATATCCAGCCAAACTTTCATTCACTATAAATGGAGAAAACAAAATTTTCCAGGATAAAAACAAATTTAAACAATACGTAGCCACAAATCCAGCCTTACAGAAAATAATAGAAGGAAAATCACTAACCAAGGAGTCCAACAATGACCACAATAACTCAGACATCTAGAGACTCTTCACCAGCGCAAATCAAAGAAGGAAAACACACAAACCCTACTACTAAAAAAGTGACCGGAGTTAACAACCACTGGTCATTAATATCACTTAATATCAATGGGCTCAACTCACCTATAAAAAGGCACAGGCTAAGACATTGGATAAGAAAACAGGATCCAACATTCTGCTGTCTACAAGAAACGCACCTCAACCACAAAGACAGGCACCTACTCAGAGTAAAGGGCTGGGAAAAGGCTTATCAAGCAAATGGACCTAAGAAACAAGCAGGTGTGGCCATACTAATTTCTAACAAAGTTGACTTCAAACTTAAATCAATCAGAAGAGATGGAGAGGGACATTTTATACTCATAACAGGAACAATTCATCAGGAAGAAATCTCAATCCTGAATATCTATGCCCCTAATATAAAAGCACCCACGTACGTAAAAGAAACATTACTAAAACTCAAGGCAGACATCAAATCGCACACACTAATAGTAGGAGACTTCAACACTCCTCTCTCACCAATGGACAGGTCAATCAGACAGAAACCTAACAGAGAAATAAGAGAATTAATGGAGGTAATGAAGCAAATGGACTTAACAGACATCTATAGATTATTCCACCCAAAGAGGAAAGAATATACCTTCTTCTCTGCAGCTCATGGAACCTTCTGGAAAATTGACCATATGCTTGGTAACAATGCTAACTTACACAGTTACAAAAAAATATTAGTAACCACCTGTGTCTTATCAGATCACCATGGATTAAAGTTAGAATTCAACAACAATGCTACCCCCCAGAAAGCCTACAAACTCATGGAAACTGAACAGTCAACTACTGAACCATACCTGGATTAAGGAAGAAATAAAGAAAGAAATTAAAGTCTTCCTTGAATTCAATGAAAATAAAGAAACAACATACTCAAACTTATGGGACACCATGAAAGCAGTCCTGAGAGGAAAGTTCATAGCACTAAGTGCCCACCTAAAGAAAACAGAGAAAGCACATACTGGAGACTTAACAGCCCACTTGAAAGCTCTAGAAAAAAAAGAAGCAGACTCACCTAGGAGGAGTAGAAGACTGGAAATAATCAAATTGAGGGCTGAAATCAACAAAATAGAAACACAGAAAACAATCCAAAGAATCAATGAAACAAAAAGCTGGTTCCTGGAGAAAATCAACAAGATTGATAAACCACTATCCAAACTAATCAAACGTCAGAGAGAGAACACGCAAATTAATAAGATCAGAAATGAAAAGGGGGACATAACCACAGACACAGAGGAAATTCAGAGAGTCATTAGATCTTACTACAAAAGCCTGTATGCCACAAAACTGGAAAATGTAAAAGAAATGGACGCTTTTTTAGATAAATACCATTTACCAAAACTAAACCAGGACCAGGTGAACAATCTAAACAGACCTGTAAGTCGCGAAGAATTAGAAGCTGTTATCAAAAACCTCCCTACCAAAAAAAGCCCAGGACCAGATGGTTTCAATGCAGAATTCTACCAGAACTTCCAAGAAGACCTAATACCTATACTCCTTAATGTATTCCACAATATAGAAACAGAAGGGTCATTACCAAATTCCTTTTATGAAGCCACAATTACTCTGATACCAAAACCACTCAAAGACTCAACCAGGAAAGAGAACTACAGGCCAATCTCACTCATGAATATCGACGCAAAAATCCTCAACAAAATACTGGCAAATCGAATCCAAGAACACATCCGAAAAATTATCCATTATGATCAAGTAGGCTTCATCCCAGGGATGCAGGGCTGGTTCAACATACGAAAATCTATCAATGTAATCCAGCATATAAATAAACTGAAAGAAAAAAACCATATGATCATTTCATTAGATGCTGAAAAAGCATTTGACAAAATTCAACATCCATTTATGTTAAAAGTCTTGGAGAGATTAGGGATACAAGGGTCATACCTAAATATAATAAAAGCTATATACAGCAAGCCGACAGCTAACATCAAATTAAACGGAGAGAAACTCAAAGCCATCACACTTAACTCAGGAACACGGCAAGGCTGTCCACTCTCGCCATACCTCTTCAATATAGTGCTTGAAGTTCTAGCAATAGCAATAAGACAACATAATGGGATCAAGGGAATTCGAATTGGAAAGGAAGAAGTTAAACTTTCGTTATTTGCAGATGATATGATAGTGTACATAAGCGACCCCCAAAACTCCACCAAAGAACTTATACAGCTGATAAACAGCTTTAGTAATGTGGCAGGATACAAGATCAACTCCAAAAAATCAGTCGCCCTCTTATACACAAAGGATATGGAAGCAGAGAGGGAAATCAGAGAAGCTTCACCATTCACGATAGCCACAAACAGCATAAAATATCTTGGGGTAAATCTAACCAAGGTAGTGAAAGATCTATTTGACAAGAACTGTAAGGCATTGAAGAAAGAAATTGAAGAGGATACCAAAAAATGGATGGACCTCCCTTGCTCTTGGATTGGGAGGATCAACATAGTAAAAATGGCAATTCTACCTAAGGCAATTTATAGATTCAATGCAATCCCCATCAAGATCCCATCAAAATTCTTCACAGATCTGGAGAAGACAATAATCAACTTTATATGGAAAAACCAAAAACCTAGGATAGCCAAAACAATCCTATACAATAAAGGATCTTCTGGAGGCATTACCATCCCTGACTTCAAACTCTATTACAGAGCTACAGTAATGAAAACAGTGTGGTACTGGCAGAAAAACAGAGAAGTCGAACAATGGAATCGTATAGAAGACCCGGATTTTATCCCACAAACCTATGAACACCTGATTTTCGATAAAGGAGCTAAAAGTATACAATGGAAGAAAGAAAGCATCTTCAACAAATGGTGCTGGCACAACTGGATGTCAACCTGTAGAAGAATGAAAATAGACCCATATCTCTCACCGTGCACAAAACTCAAGTCCAAATGGATTAAAGACCTCAATATCAGCCCGAACACACTGAACCTGATAGAAGAGAAAGTGGGAAATACCCTACAACAGATGGGCACAGGAGATCGCTTCCTATGTATAACCCCAGAAGCACAGACATTAAGGGCAACATTGAATAAATGGGACCTACATAAACTGAGAAGCTTCTGTAAAGCAAAGGACATGGTCACTAAGACACAAAGGCAACCTACTGACTGGGAGAAGATTTTCACCAACCCCACAACAGACAAAGGTCTGATCTCCAAAATATATAGAGAACTCAAGAAACTAGACTTTAAAATGCTAATTAACCCAATTAAAAAATGGGGCTCTGAACTGAACAGAGAATTCTCAACAGAAGAAGTTCAAATGGCCAAAAGACACTTAAGGTCGTGTTCAACTTCCTTAGCAATCAGGGAAATGCAAATCAAAACAACTTTGAGATATCATCTTACACCTGTCAGAATGGCTAAAGTCAAAAACACCAAGTATAACCTTTGCTGGAGAGGCTGTGGAGGAACGGGTACCCTCATCCATTGCTGGTGGGAATGCAATCTTGTGCAACCACTGTGGAAGTCAGTGTTTCGGTTTCTCAGGAAATTCGGGATCAACTTACCCCTGGACCCAGCAATACCACTCTTGGGAATATACCCAAGAGATGCTCTATCAAATGACAAAAGCATTTGTTCAACTATGTTCATAGCAGTATTATTTGTAATAGCCAGAACCTGGAAACAACCTAGATGCCCTTCAATGGAAGAATGGATGAAGAAAGTATGGAATATATACACGCTAGAGTACTACGCTGCGGTAAAAAACAATGACTTCTCGAATTTTGCATGCAAATGGATGGAAATAGAAAACACTATCCTGAGTGAGGTGTCCCAGACCCAAAAAGATGAATATGGGATGTACTCACTCATAATTGGTTTCTAGCCATAAATAAGGACCACGGAGTCTACAAGAGGTGAACCTAAAGAAGCTAAGTAAGAAGGTGAACCCAAGGAAAAACATATAGTTGTCCTCTTGGCTAAGGGAAGTAGACCAATTTTCCGGGGAGAAAATGGGATCTTGGGGATGGGGTGGGATGGGGGTAAAGGGAGATGGGGAGAGAAAAGGTAGAAGGGAAGGAGGGGGGACCTGGGAAACAGGAGAATTGGGATAAAGGAAGGGTGGATGGGGGAGCACGGAACCACAATTCTTAGTTAAGGGAGCCAGTTTAGGGTGGGCAAGAGACTTGACCCTAGAGGGGCTCCCTGGTGCCCAAGATGAGGTTCCCAGTTAGTTCCTTGGGCAGCTGAGGATTGGGAACCTGAAATGGCCCTATCCTAGAGCAATACTGACGAATATCTTGCATATCATCATAGAACCTTCATCTGGTGATGGATAGAGTTAGAGACAGAGACCCACGCAGGAGCACTGGACTGAGCTCCCAAGGTCCCAAGGAGGAGCAGAAGGAGGGAGAACATGAGCAAAGAATTCGGGACCATGAGGCGTGCATCCACCCACTGAGACCGTGGAGCTGATCTACGGGGAGCTCACCAAGGCCAGCTGGACTGTGACCGAAAAAGCATGGGATAAAACCGGACTCTCTGAACATGGCGAACAATGAGGGCTGATGAGACGCCAAGGACAATGGCAGGGGTTTTTGATCCTACTTAATGTGCTGGCTTTGTGGGAGCCTAGCCAGTTTGGATGTTCACCTTCCTAGATATGGACGGAGGGGGGAGGACCTAGGACTTGCCACAGGGCAGGGAACCCGGACTGCTCTGTGGACTGGAGAGGGAGGGGGGGAGAGGAGTGGGGGGGAGGGGGAGAAGGGTGGGAGGAGGGGATGGGAAATGGGAGGCTGGGAGGAGGTGGAAACTTGTTTTTTTGTTTATGTTTTTTTTTCTTCTTTTCGCAATAAAAAAAGAAAAAAAAAGACAGGGTACTACTGTCCTGGCACTAGCTCTTTTTTTTTTTTTTTTTTTTTTTCGAGACAGGGTTTCTCTGTGGCTTTGGAGCCTGTCCTGGAACTAGCTCTGTAGACCAGGCTGGTCTCAACTCACAGAGATCCGCCTGCCTCTGCCTCCCGAGTGCTGGGATTAAAGGCGTGTGCCACCATCGCCTGGCTGGCACTAGCTCTTGTAGACCAGGCTGGCCTCAGACTCAGAGGGTTTCACCTGCCTCTGCATCCCCAGTGCTGGGATTAAAGGTGTGTGTCACCAAAAAAAAAAAAAAAAAAAAAAAAAAAAAAAAAAAAAAAAAAAAAAGATGTTTACATTGATTTAAATGCAAATATTTAACAACTGCAGTTCTTATTCCTACAGCTAAGAAGGGTTACAGAAAGCAAGTATTTGCAATTGAGTCATTACTTTCAGAGAGTCTCATAGGACAATCTTCTGATCAATAGGTCTTCTTTGGATATAAATAAGGCTGAATTAAAATTACTTTAGGTATAATGCAATAAGGTACTGTCTTGAGAAGGCCAAGTATATTTACTATAACTACAGAATGCTTATATACTCTAGAATTAGAAACCGAAGTTTAACATTTTCTCCTATTTTTGGTGAATTGCTGCTCAGATTACTTGCTCCTTAGGGGTTGGAATGTTATCCCTCAGTGTGTTTGTGCAGGTCTGTGCCTGAATCTCATATGGCAAAGACATGTTCTTGAAACTGATTGTAACAATAGATACTGAGAATGCAACAAAAGAAAACCCATTTAAAATTGGTTTGGTTGGATAAATGCAATATTATATTTTTTATGAGCTACCTTCATTTCTGCACAATTTTTCATGCAGTAAAATAATTGGAAATATAATTGTACATGTGACACTTCAGTTTATGTAAGTAGCACTTGATTGTATCATCAAAAGTCTGTTCATTTGGTTATGTATACATCATTTTTTATAGGTTATTGCTCTTGTATCAAGGCCATCTGCTCTCAAATTTCAAAAATTGGAAGCAAAAATAGTAGCCATATTACAATGAGAAAAAATGCTCTACAAAGTGAAAATTAGAGAAATACACAAACAGTAAAAGTGTAGGGGCCCAAGTGAGGAGTGTCAGTAAATCCATCTTAGACATTCTGTTATTTTTGTTGTTATCATTTTATATTCTACTTATTTGGTCATTTGTTTGTTTTAAACATGGTCTCCCTGTAGCTTCGAACATTATCTTTAACTCACAGAAATCCACCTGTTTCAGTCACTTGGGTGCTGTGATTACAGGCGTGTACCAGTCTACCCAGATGTTAAAGTAATTTTATAATTAGGCAAAAATTATTCATTTTTTTACTGTGACAAGTATGATCCATTTTCATCTAAATTTTCATCTAAAATTGTTGCAACAATTGTAAATATCCATTTAAAACTTTAGAGGCTGCAAAAAACAATCCTTGACCCTTATAATTTTCTCAAGATAGTGCTTTTTAGTTTGGTCAGAAAAATCATGCTGAGTCAAAAATGGTCACTTCATTTATTACAATTAATCACATTTCTTTGCCACTGATTATGGGGATACTCTAATAATAATAGAACTCTATAACACAGGTAAAAAATCCGTTCATATATTTTACTTCATCCTCTATGTATTTATTTAACATTTTGAAATATCCAATTAATCAGGTACTATGGCATTTTCTGGAGACATGATAGACAATCATGCTCTTAAGAGTTTCTCTCATAATGATAAGACTACAGACTGTATGAACTCTCCTGGGATAGTCCTTTGAGAGTTCAGAGAGGAAGGAAAATATACATGTTCATGTAAATAAAAGAGAGTTCTGCAAGCCCATCTGTTAGCATACACCTGCAATCCCAGTACTTAGATGCTAAATCCAGAGGATTTACCATGAGATCAAGGCTAGCCTGAGATGAACAGCAAATGTTTGTGTAAAAACACAAAAACATAATTACTACACCAATTTGCACCATTCCAGCTGTAAAGAAGAGCTCATCTTTCCACATATCCACACGAGCATTTTTCTTTTTTTCTCATTATTTATTAAGTGGCCTCTGCCTACAGGCTTCTCTAGTGCTTTAGCAGCTTTGCTTTTCTGGATTTTGGGTTGAAACCAAATATCTGACTCTAGGTTTTTATTATTCATGCCACAATTCTTGTTTCTATGAAATGGGCACAATTAATAGTAATGAGATGGGCAAACATAGAGAAGAGTATGCAATCCACTGGTGTGTTGTCAAAGATTTTGGCGTTCTAATCTCCATTGTATTTTGGTTTCATCATAGTGAAGATGAAGATCACCACACTATGCAGTGTGAACTAAAACCCTTCAGCTTCATACAGGAAGTCACAAAGATAGGGCTTCATTATTTTTCATTGTTGCATAGTATTCATCTACTTTTGCATATATATATATATATAAAACATTTTTTCATTCAATAATAAATAAGCATGTTGACTGAAAAAAAAGAAAAGAAATAATACCAATCAAAATTCTCACTTCCTTCCCTCCTCCTACTTTCCTCCTACTCCCCCACACATCCTCCTCACTACCCCCCCCCCCCCCCGTTTTAAGAGAAAGCAAGGCTCCCTACCCTGTGGGAAGTCCAAGACCCTCTTCCCCACATCCAGGCTTAGGAAGGTATGCATCCAAATAGAATAGGATCTCAAAAGTCAGGACATGCAGTAGAGACAAATCCCAGTGAAATTGTCATTTGCCCCTCAGTCTGCTCCAATTTTCAGCCACATTTAGAGGAACTAGTTTGATCCCAAGTGTGTTCATCCCCAGTCCAGCTGGAGTTGGTAAGCTACCATTAGCTCAGCACACTGTCTCAGTGGGTGAACCAACCCCTCATGGTCCTGACTTCCTCCTCCCTCCTTCTGCTCTTCAACTGGACCTTGGGATATCATTCCAGAGAATTCTCAACAGAACAATTTCAAATGTCTAAAAGATACTTAGGGACATGTTCAACTTTAACTATCAGGAAAATGCAAATCAAAACAACTTTGAGATACCATCTTACACTTATGCTGGAGAGGATGTGGAGTAAGGGGTACACTCATCCATTGCTGGTGGGAATGCAAACTTGTGCAATCACTTTGTGTGGCGGTTTCTCACACTAGCATTTTTCATCAGTTGTGCATTGATTCTTAGTCATTCTAATAGCAGTAAGATACAACCTTAGCTTGGTTTTAATTTGCAGTTCTCTGAGAGCTTATTTTAAAAATATTCTTAAACATTTGTATTTTGTCTTTTGAGGAGTCTCTGTTTAGTTCCATGTTTCATAGCTTCTATTCTGAAAATCTTTTGAGTCGCAACCTCCCTCATTTAACCTCTTGAACTTTCTATATCCAAACTTGACTAACTTTTATAAAATTGATTCTTCAGTCTGTCACTTTAATTAGTACCAAAAAGAGGACTTTTATTTTTCTTCTAAAATGCCAGCAAGTACTCTTGAATCCACTAACTAAAGCATCTTAGGCTAAGCATCACTCAAGGCTGCATGATGTCATCCCAGTTTATCTATTGTAGTGATTCTGGGTATCCTTCCACCTTTCTTTTTTTTTCTTTTTTTTTTTAAGGCTCATGTCTTTTATTACGTAAACATTTTATTATATATTTATATCAATAGCTTGTAAATATTGTCTGAATATTAAATATTCAGAAATTAATCAAGAAGTGTAATTAGCTTGGAAGTTACTACTCTATATAATTAATTGCCATAAATGAAGGCTTGTACATTTATTCTATCTTTTATTTTATTTTATTTTAAATTTATTTATTTATTAAAGATTTCTGTCTCTTCCCAGCCACCGCCTCCCATTTTCCTCCCCCTCACCCAATTAAGTCATCCCCCCAGCCCGAAAAGCAATCAGGGTTCCCTGTCCTGTGGGAAGTCCAAGGAACCCCCCACCTCCATCCAGGTCTAGTAAGTTGAGCATCCAAAGTGCCTAGGCTCCCACAAAGCCAGTACGTGCAGTAGGATCAGAAACCCATTGCCATTGTTCTTGAGTTCTCAGTAGTCCTCATTGTCCGCTATGTTCAGAGAGTCCGGTTTTATCCCAGGCTTTTCCAGACCCAGGCCAGCTGGTCTTGGTGAGTTCCCAGTAGAACATCCCCATTGTCTCAGTGTGTGGGTGCACCCCTCACGGTCCTGAGTTCCTTGCTCGTGCTCTCTCTCCTTCTGCTCCTGATTTGGACCTTGAGAATTCAGTCCTGTGCTCCAATGTGGGTCTCTGTCTCTGTCTCCTTTCATCGCTTGCTGAAGGTTAATATTCAGGAGGATACCTATATGTTTTTCTTTGGGTTCTCCTTATTTAGCTTCTCTAGGATCACTAATTATAGGCTCAATGTCCTTGGTTTATGGCTAGAAACCAAATATGAGTGAGTACATCCCATGTTCCTCTTTTTTGTGTCTGGCTTACCTCACTCAGGATAGTGTTTTCTATTTCCATCCATTTGTATGCAAAATTCAAGAAGTCCTTGTTTCTTACTGCTGAGTAATACTCTAATATGTATATATTCCATACTTTATTCATCCATTCTTCCATTGAAGGGCATCTAGGTTGTTTCCAGGTTCTGGCTATCACAAACAATGCTGCTATGAACATAGTAGAGCATATACTTTTGTTGTATGATAAGGCCTCTCTTGGAACTTCAAATGGCCAAAAGACACTTAAGGTCATGCTCAACTTCCTTAGCAATCAGGGAAATGCAAATCAAGACAACTTTAAGATACCATCTTACACCTGTCAGAATGGCGAAAATCAAAAACACCAATGATAGCCTTTGTTGGAGAGGTTGTGGAGAAAGGGGTACACTCATCCATTGCTGGTGGGAATGCAAACTTGTGCAACCACTATGGAAAGCAGTATGGCTGTTTCTCAGGAAATTCGGGATCAACCTACCCCTGGATCCAGCAATACCACTCTTGGGAATATATCCTTCCACCTTTCTTAGTTTAGTAGATCACCTTCAGTACTGTTAGTTTACTCGTATACAAACATAACTTCAATCGTGTTATTATGTGCACAACATATCTCTGAAAGTATTCACTAATGAAAGGAGACTTAAGCCTGTTTTGCACAACTCATTAAAACTGGGGTGCTGTGTGCACACGAAGCATTCCCACATCACTGTCTTCACCTACTCTTTCCTGCTTGTCTGTGTTGTATACACAACCAGATTATTGGCTTACCCAGACTTTTGTGGAAACACCCTATTTCATGCCTCAATACTCCCTTAGACACAGTGGATCCTGTTTGAAATGCCTTCTTTTATTTGAGTATAGATTGCTCTAAAGGTTTTTCTATAAAACATACACAGTTTTTGCTTAATTGTTTTTTAATTATTGAGCTTATCACATAGCATCTTGTTTGTAAGCTTTTCTAGTTCTCCCCATAGACTGCAGTCCACTTAGGAGTAAACTTAATATTTTTTTTCATCTCTGTGTTTCCAGTACAAAGCACATACTTATTAAAGATAGTGTGGGTTCAGAAAAAAACTGCGATCATAGAACCCAGTATATACTAAGATGATGGTGCACTTTAATGGCTTCTCTATATATTCAAGACTTATAGGGGAAGAGCAAATTCAAAATGGCCTTGGTATGATCAGTAAAGTTTCAGAAGATGAGGAATGATTGCAAAGTCACCCTAAATATAGAAAAGGATGAGATGGAGATGAGCAAAAGAAGAGAAATAAGGAGACAGATATATGAAGAAGATTAAACCACCTATCTTTAATATGTGTGAGAATTTTGAAATCCACTCTATTCAAAGATAAAGTTTTTTTAAAAAAAACATCAGGCGGACCAATGGGATTGAATTGAAGGCCCAGATATCAAAACACACACCTACAAACACCTGATTTTTGACAAAGAAGCTAAAAATACAAAATAGAAAAAAATTCAACTGGAATAGCTGGATATCTATATTTCAAAGAATGAAAACAGACCTATATCTATTGCCATGAACAAAACTCAAGTCCAAATGGATCAAAGACCTCAACATAAAACCAACCACACTGAACCTCATAGAAGACAAAGTGGGAAGTACACTTGAAATCATTGGCACAGAAGACCACTTCCTAAATATAACCCAGTAGCACAGACATTGAAAGCAACAATTAATGAATGGGACCTCCTGAAACTGAGAAGGTTCCGTAAAGCATGGTCAACATTACAAAATGGCAGCCTAGAGTTTGGGAAAATATATTCACCACCTCCACATCAGACAGAGGACTGATCTCCAAAACATACAAAGAATCCAAGAAACATGACATCAAAGGAACAAATAATCCAATAAAAAATGAGTTATAGACTAAAACAGAGAGTTCTCAACAGAGAAAGCTCAAAGGGCTATAAGACACTGCAGGTAATGCTCAATATCCTAGCCATCAGAGAAATGCAAATCAAAACAACTCTGAGATTCCATCTTACACCTGTCAGAATGGCCGAGATTAAAAACACTGATGACATTTTATGCTGGAAAGGATTTGGGATATGGGTAACACTCCTTCGTTGCTGGTGGAAGTACAAACTTGTACTTCTTTTTTGGAAAACTATGGCAATTTCTCTGAAAATTAGGAAACAAGCTATCTAAAGACCCAGCAATACCGCTGTTGGGTATATAACCAAAAACACTGAATCATACCACAGAACATGATCAACTATGTTCATAGCAGCATTATTTTTAATATCCAGAACCTATAACAAGCCTAGATGCCCCACAATCAAAATATGGATAAAGAAAATGTAGTATCTTTATACAATGTAGTATTACATAGCTTAAAAATGACATCTTGTAATTTGCAGGCAAATGGATTGATCTAGAAAAAAAACATATTGAGTGAGTTAACTTAGACCAAGAAAGACAAATATAATATGTATTCACTTATAAGGGGCTTTTAGACATGAATCAAATAAAAACCAACTTACAGGCCACCACCCCAGAGAAACTACACAACAAAAATGACCCTAAGAGAGACAGAACATAGATCTACATAGGAAGGTTAAAGTGACATAAGATCTCTTGAGTAAACTGGGAGTGTGGAGGTAATAGGAGAGGCTAAAAGAAAAAGTGGAGGATGAGAGGGGACAGCAGAAAAATGTATAGCTCAATAAAAACAATTTAAAAATTCCAAGGAGTCCTGATCTTTTCTGAAGGAAAATGAAGGACTAGTGGGTCTGGGCAGGGGGTAAGTGGCTAGCAGGAGAGGAAGTAGTAGTGGTTCTGATTGGGATGTTTTGTTTAAGAGAAGAAAAAAAAAACAAAAACAAAAAACAAATGCATCAATTCTGCAGAAAAGCAATGCATAAGCCTTCTCTAATTTAAGTCAGCAGATGAAAGAAATGGGAGCCTGGGAAGGTGCCTCAGTGAGTAAACTGCATGCATACACAAGCATGAGGACCTCAGTTCAGATCTCCAGCTCCCAAATTACAAGCTAGCTATGAGAGGCAGGCAGATGTCTGTTTGAGACCAGCATCATCTACAGAGTAAGCTCAAGGCCAGCTAAGGCTATACAAAGAAACCCTGTCATGGAAATCAAAAGCAAAAATAAAAACACTAGATATGACACTGCGACTCTGTGATTCCAACACTAATGGGTCCAGGCAGGAGAATTCCTGGAGCTCTCTGGACAGACAGTCCAGTCAGTGGGTATCTACATTTCAATGAGAGATCCTGTATCAAAAATAGAAGGTGGAATACAGTAGAGGAAGGCATTTGATATTAACTTCTAGCCTCCAATGCACAAGAATGCACTCGTGCACACACACACACACATACGTGAACACACACACAAATAATAAATGTTTAATTTTGCTATAGCTCTTTATAATATTTAATAAAACTGGATAATACTATTTGTAATTTATATGATTTATTGCAAGGATATCAAGTCAAAACAAATAAGCAAATAAAATTAAGTCTAATTAAAATTACATTTTATAGACTGGGGGGAAACAAAAATGAGCCAAGGTTAGAATAGAGAAAGAGAGAGAGAGTCCCCTTTAAATATAACAGCTTGAGTACAAATATGAATTCAAGTGAAAAGTTATCCAACATTGGGTAGAATGATAGGAAAAATGAATCCATGAATCTTCCTGTTGCTGTGAGTAGTTCAGTGTAGCAGTTTTGGTGACCAACAACTGTACATGTAAAAAAACTGTATATGCAAACATTATAGGTAGGAGTACTGATAGTTATGAGGGCTAATGTGGAATTCCCCTCTGTATGCTGTGAAGATGTTCACTAACTTTGGCTAATAAAGAAGCTGTTTTGGCAAGTGGCTTAGTGGAGTAGAGCCAGACAGGAAATCCAAACAGAGATAGATAGAGAGAGAGAGAGAGAGAGAGAGAGAGAGAGAGAGAGAGAGTCAAGGAGATGCCGTGTAGCTGCCAAAGGAGACAGACACCAGGAACTTTACCCAGTAAGCCACAACATCGTGGCAATACACAGCTTAATAAAAATGGGTTAATTTAAGCTGTGTTACCTAGAAATACATTTGAGCCATTGGCCAAACAGTGTTGTAATTAATATAGATTCTTTGTGTTTAATTTGGGTCTGGGTGGCTAGGAATGAATGAGCTGTCTCTACCTACAAAATGGAAAACAAATAGTAAGTAGTCAGGAAGCAAAATGAAACTTCCTCTTTCCTTTCTGCACCAGTCATGGTCAGTTTCTCTCATTTAGTCTTCCCCTGAAATGTGTTTTAGATCAATTGTCTTTCATTTCACTGATGCTTTTTCCTGGTCATGAGGCTGCCTGGGTCTCCCAGGGGACACAGAACTATCTCAGGAGAACAAAATGGGAAGAAAAATAATGTGAAAGTGACTCACATTCCTCTTCCTCATCTACAGATGGCTTGTACTGAGTCACATGGGCACTCTGAACGCCAAAGGAAGCTACATTGCAAAGTCAAATTTCTTTTGGAGTAAAGGGAGGGAACACTAAAAGTCTTTATCACTGGTGAGACCAAGACATGCTGGCTCTATCCTGATATAAACATATCAGAAAAAAAAGACAACAAGATGAGAATGGAAACATTTATAAAACTATCAAATGATGTGTGTTCTCTATGTTGTTAAAAAATGACAGCAGAAAAAGAAGGAATCCTTCAATAGACAATAGGCAAGGAAGAGGGGTCAAATGGAATTTTGTAAAGTACTTACTGTCCTAGATGATAGTTTAGTGTCACACACAACCACATGATTTGATGTGAAAATCAAAGAATACCCTAGACATTGCACAACACTGTCATCTTCATGGCTATTTTCTAAACTACCAAAGTAAAGCTTCAAATTTAGTCTAAGTGTGTGTATACATAAAGGTAGAGGAAATTGGTAAAGAAAAATACATGTCAGGGAGTGTGAGAGTACTTACTAAAGAGTGGGCTTAGGGAAGAAGCATAAAAAGCATAAGACAAAGGAGTGAAGGGTACATACTGAATTTTGTTAACAATATGCCATGCAAATTGAAATGTCATCAAATCTCTTCTGTTCATGTGAGGCCTCTCCTCAAGACAAAAGAGCCTAAAGTAAAGCAACAAGATACACATACACTTCACAGGATGTATCACAGAAGCAAAATGCCTCAGATCACTAAAGTACCTGTAGTCCATGGCAAATTCAAGATCCAAGAAGCAAGAAAATATCCAATGACCCATTGTCCCATGTAAAAACAACTTTAACACTCATTGAATGCTATAGACTCAGAGACAGGAAATAAGGGACTGATATTAGATAATCGTATAGACTTTGATAAGAACTTGAAAACGGACAAAACTGAAATATTCAATTAACTTATAATAGTTATTTAGTCTGAATCAGTTAGAGGAAAAAAAGAGTTCTGGGAAAAGTTAGCATTTTTGAAGTTTGAGCATGTAAATTAAACCTCAGGGGGAAAATCAGAATTTACAGGAAAAAGCTGTATTTGAAGAGGGTAGGGAGCATGTGGGAAAAGTCAAAAGCATTGACAATTTGAGGAATTAAAGTTGTGATTTAAAAAGGATGAGTCAAAGAGGATTGCCTCCAATTTACAAAAGATAAAGACATTAAAACTTGGATTTTGTTATTCTTGAATTTTCCCTCAAATCTTCAAAAACCTATACTTGTTTACTTTAATTCTGAGTTTAATGAATTCTCATTCATGTTCCCAGAGTCATAGCCAAAGCATATTAATTGTTCTGATTGTAGAAGCATAGCGCTCACCCTTCATAAAGAAACTTCCCTTTTCAACACATGAAGTTAAATACAGAAAGCTACAACTCATAAAAATAAATAGAATAACTGAATGTGTAGAACCTGGCTCCAAATGATAAATTCACACTAAAACTTATGTACCCAAGATGCAGGGAATGTCAGTGGATGTAAGTATTTAGAGTGCAGTTAGGAATTATGCTACTATAGTAAAGAGAAGTAGTAGATTTTCATCTAAGATCTATGACCCTTACTAGTCCCTGGTTAGTTGAATGGGAGTTGCAGGGAATAGTGGGAATGCCAATAATTTGATGTGTAATCATATGTATTTTATATAAATAATTAATAACATGACTTTCTGTTGTTATTTTTTTCTCCCCTACCCTTTTTCTATATTGATTCCCTCCCCACATCTCTAATTAATGTTCCCCCTCTTTCCCAGTTTCACACATCAAAACACATAACAAGAACTGACATCAAAATTTTTAGAGTGTTGAATATTGAGGAAAAGGGTGTATTGCTTATTATTGTTGCTACCTAAGCTAGAGAAAATGTTACTTTTGAATATAAATTTTGCAAATAGGATCAACCTAGAAAACATGCTAACAGATAAAAAAAATCCTGATGTCAGCAATGAATGAAACAAGACTGTGATGACAAGAGCAGAATGATGTAGCTGAAAGAAACGTGTCAAGTGTTTGTTTCCAATTCTATTACATTTGGGAATATTTTACTTACATTAGTTAGCATATCAAGGAGGCAACTAAAGTGTCTATAACAGAGACCTAATCAAGTGTTCAGAATAGAAGAAAAGCTAAAATTTGGATGTTGGAAAACAATGACCATGAAGTACATGATTTTGTTGTATTTGTTATTCAAACAAAGGCATTTTCCCACTGGTATTGGTATTTCAGCCCCTATTATCACCAGTGACTAAGAAAATAGTGTTTATTTTTCTGTACTAAACTTTTATGGGTTTGTGCTTGAATGTGTGTTTAAGAATCAAGAAATACCCTTAGCTTAATGCTAGAAAACATCTGGTTATAAAGAAACACAGAGTTGTTTGGTCAAAGAATGCTACCAAAGGCAGGCAAGAATTTTAGGAAGGTAAGCATCCAGACTAGGCTCCCACAAAGCCAGTACATGCAGTAGGATCAAAACTCAGTGTCATTGTCCTTAGCTTCTCAGTCAGCCCTCATTATCAACCACTTTCAGAGAGTCCGGATTGATCACATGCTCCATCAGTCCCAGTCCAGCTGACCTTGGTGAGCTCCCATTAGATCAGCCCTACCATCTGAGTGGGTGCACCCCACACGGTCCTGACTTGCTTGCTCATGTTCTCCCTCCTTCTGCTCCTCATTTGGACCTTGGGAGCTCAGTCAAGTGCTCACCTCCTAGACCTGGACAGAGGGGAGAGGACCTTGGACTTCTCACAGGGCAGGGAACCCTGACTGCTCTTTGGACTGGAGAGGAAGGGGGAGGGAGAAGGGGGATGGGGAGGGAAATGGGAGGAGAGAAAGAGGTGAATATTTTTAATAAAAAATTTAACTAATTAATTAATTTAAAAGATCTCATCATCATGTACCTTGGAATATTATGAATAATTATACTTTTGAGTATTTTGATAACCAAAAAAAAGAATTTTAAGGAAAAAAATGTTGGAAAAAACAAAAGTCAACAAGTGAGAACATTAGTATTATTTTCATATAAGGAGTGTTTTCTCCTTTGTGTGTGACAATGTATAAAATGATTCTCCATGTGGTACCCAGATGAACATCATTGATGGCACTTAAGAATAGATTTATTTCTGAGCCCCATGTCTAATCCATTCACAATTTCAGAGAAGCATTCCAGGTGTCTATTTCAATATGTGTTCCTCATAAATCTTATCTATTATCACCTTTAACAATTAATGGTGGTTTAGAATGTGCATTAATTAGTGTTATATTGTGTCACAGAATGATAGCAGACTGAGAAAAAAATCGGTAAACTTATATGGAGCTTAGTTACAAACCCTTGTAATAGCAATGGTTTCCTGCATGCAAAATGCACTAGAGTAATGGTGGAACATAACTTGAAGGAGTAACCAACCAATATGTAATTTGACTTGAGGCCAACTGCACAAGATGGGACCTATATACAACACTATTTGGGTTGTACATGAACAAGAAACAGAGAATGTATAGTGACCTAGTGTAAAAAGAAGTCCAGCTGTTCTATAAAATATATAGTGAAAAAATGACCCCTAATGACATTCCGCTCTACTCATAGATCAGTGACTCTCTCAGCTATTGGAGAAGTTTCCTCCTGCAACTGTTATGAACAAATACATAGACCGACAGTTTAATACTATATAGAGAGTATAAAAGACATTGAATCACTCAACCCAAATGGCGGTGCTCCATCAAATTCTTCCTGGGGTTATGATTAGAACATTTTGGAAGAGGAGGCAGAAAGAGTATGATAACCATAGGGCATGAAGACACCAAGAAAACAAGGCCCTCTAAATCAATATGATCAAAGTCGACATGAACTCGCAAAAACTGAGCACCCTGCACAAGGTTGATATGGGGCTGCACAGGGTCCTTTGCACATATATTATGGCTTCCAGTTTAAGAGCTTTTATGTGTGAATGAGTGGCTCGCTTTTTCTTATACCCTCTTTTGGAAACTTTTCCCTCTGTTTGTCTAATCCCAGAGTGTTAGTTTTTGTTTTACCATATTATATAAATTAAATTATATTATTATATTATAATATATGTACCTTAGAAGCCTGTTTACTTTCTAATAAGAGATATAAAGGGACTGGGTATGTATGAGACGGGAGGTGGGAAGGAACTGGTAGAAGTAGAGGAAGGGAACACTATAATTAGAATATATTATGTGACAAAGAATTTTATTTTTAATAAAAGGGGGGAAAGACAAAAAAACAGTTATTTCATGAAAGTTTGGGCAAAATTTGCATTCTGTATTTGACTTTTGATTGGCACTAGTACTGACCTTTTAGAAATTTGAGGTTCACAGCGCACATGCTATTAATCTAGTACAGATTTTTGACCTCATCATTGACAGAAAGTTGGCATTTCTGATACTCAAAGACAAGACTATCTGACCTTTTGCACTATAACAATTGTCATGATTGGCAGGTCTTGGCCTCTCTTTTGAAAGGATATGACACGTGGCACCTTCTATTCAAATAAAGCAACTTCGTCCTGTCTGCTACAGGTTGAGCAATGACAGACTGCCCCATCTGGTGATATCCTGAGAGTCTGTTGTTTCAATGAGTCCATGGATGGCTACCAGCTTCTTGATAGTGATAGACACTATATAGGTTGGCAACTGCAATTCTGATGCTCTTAGCTTTCATGGATACTGCACTGACAGCCAAGACTTTTTCTTGGAGAGTGGCAAGAGTTGATTGCATCTTGTCAAGGAGATCACATTGAAATTCTTCATCTGACTACACAGGTCTCATTAGCAGAGGAATCTTACTAAGAATATAAGGCAGGAAGAAGCAAGGTGGGCTGCAATGCCTTCATTCATTGTGAAATACAAACAGGATAAAAGATAGACTTTGTCCCATCTAAAAAATCATCAATATCATCTTCAGCAAAGACCATATTCTGAGATAAGCGAAAGGAAAAATAATATTAATAATACGGTTCTTATGATCAGTCCGGACAAATGTTTGTTTCTTTGTGTGTGTGCCAGCAAATGAGCAACACTCAGCTCTTGCCTTACAGAAATGACCAAATGCACTTATTTGCTATAATCTGGAATTTGAGCTTGAGGTAAACAGCATCCAACTCTAACTTTCAATGTTTTTAACCAATTCAATCTTGAAAACATGCCAGATGTTTCACAAGAGGAAAAAGAAGATTTCTGTGTGTTGAATGTAGCACTCTAGGGGCAAGTTTTTTTTATTTCCAGAATAAGATTTGAATCTCTGAATATTTTACCATCTTAGGACATTCTCTTTTAAAGTCATCAATTTTTTGACTTCTAATACTTTCATTTGTCACAATGAAAATAATCAAGCCTTGCTTTTGTAGCAATTATTATGAAAAGTATATGGAGCTAAAAGTCCAATTTCAACTCAAATCATATAAGTTTTTTATTTCCAGAATAAGATTTGTGCTCAAAACCAACTCCATTGATTTTCCTTTTTGGTTGAATTCATCCACAACTCAACTGGAAATGTCATCAATGGAAATCTCATACCCACACCATTATGAGAGCTATGTTTCCATAAAATTCATTGTCTGCCAAAATAAACTAGTTCAATTGCCAAAAAAAAAAAAAAAATCAATCTGAAGTGTGTGTATGTGGAATGGTGGAGTTGTGGGGATTCAGAATTCCATCCAGCACAAGTTTACAGGTATACAAACATAATACATTGAGCAGTTGTAGAAATAGTATTGTAGCTTAAAGAGAAACATAAATAAAGGGGGTTGCTTTCCCCCCCCCCAAAAAAAATCCTGCCCTGTTATCAGTGGTCCTTAAGTTTTCTGCATGTAATGAAACACTTGAGTATTTGCTGAAGATTCTGTCACCAGTTCACAATTCCATCAAAAAAAGCAAAGCCTTTCCTGACAAAAGTCAGGCACTGGTGCCTCCTTGGACTGTCAATATTAGAATGCTAAGTAACTATATGAATATACCACCAAACGAGTTTGAAATGCAGATGTCAGGAGAGGAGGGGCCAAGAAGACAAATTTTCTAGACAATACAGACATTCTCCAAATAAAGAGCTTGTGTTGGTGATTTATTCAAATACTTCAATTTTTAAATCTTTATCAAATTAATATTATTATTTCAATCACCAAATTAAACCCAAACATGTTTTTCCTGGACCACTGAAATGTTTTCACCAGATGTTCCTGCAAGCTTACTCTTGCTTTGTCACACCATTATCAGGTTTGATCTTCATTTAAACCGTAAGTAACTTCTGTATTCTAAAGCATCTTTGAGCTGTCCACACTTACCCTATTAATTTTTCTTAAGAGAATTGAAGACTTGACTGACCACAGAAGGCCATGAATACAATGTATCCATACACTCTAGAATATTCAATAATTTAACCTTCTCAGCTACACCATGGCTGTGAAGTGGTTGTGGGAACACAGTCTTGGAAGTTATACTCACCTGTGGGCTTGATTTGCATTAGTATCTAGTTGGTTGAATTGAAAGAAATCTCTTCTGGGGACCTTGCCTTTGATTCCTACAGGATGCCCAGGTGAGAAGTTTTCTCTCCAAAGTTAGTTTTAGCAGCTCAGGCCTTTTTGATATATAAACAGTTAATTTTCCAGGGCTGTGATCCTATGTTAGTTGAAATCAAGGTAAAGATAAGTTCAGAATATTAGTAGCGTGTGCAGTTAGAAGAGACCAGTAGATTTCATCTTCCTGAGCCTGCTCTTAGAGTGAACATATTACCTCCTGTATGAGGCTCCTTTCTTATCAGTAACAACTGTCAATAAAGAAAGTTTGTAGGGGGGCTATTTTTATGTAGAATTTGGCTATGAGAATGAATGAATCCTTTTTTCACCATGGCTTCATGGTGTTGGGGGAGGTATCCAGTTGTCCTACAAGAAAAGTCAGATTTATCCACTGCTGGGATATTATAGAAGCGAGAAATGCCATGATTCCACAAGATTTCTACAGAATGGACAGTGACTTATCCAAAGGACAGGTGTGCCCTTACCTCTGCAAATACGGGTTAATCCAAGTGAAGTGTATGCATACAGTTCCTGTGAATAGTCCAAGAGATCTATCAGCTGAACTTTTATTGTATAGTACTGTGGATGCAACGCAATTTCTTTCTGTATATACTGAAAAAAAATGTTTTGCTAGAACCTTTCAGTTCTCATGTAGTCCACACAATCAATAGTTTATTTTTTTTCTCTAATGGCTATCATCATGAATCACAAATAATAGAAAGCTTATGCATACTGAGAAACAACAAAAGGGAAGGTAAGAAAAGACTCAAAAGTTAAAACATGTGGAATAGAAACAGGAAAACAGTGATGAGTTAACTACATTTGTATTTATCAGTACTTGCTTCAGCAAAAGCCTGATTTTGCATTGGAGAGATTTTTTAATTGTCTAGCCTATTTTATAATTACCAGGGTCAGTGGAAGTATCTTCATAAAAATAGATTCAAAGAGAGTATTAACAGTTGGCAGAATATTAGAAAATAAACAAGCATGCCCTGTTTCAAGAGAAGTAGTTCCCGGTTTCACCTCCACATGGGGAGAAATAAATTAGTTTCCTAATATCCTGAAGTGATTTGGTCAAGACCGAACACAATTAATTACAAGACTCAAAGAAGAATGTGGGACTATTGCCTAGAATTAACTTCTTGATATAAACACTGGAAGACTTTTTGATTATAAAATGAAATTATAGCCATTTCCAATCCTAAATAATTCTGGCCAAATAGATTTTGCATGTGATATTTATGAATCCTGTACTCTATTTGGTAAGACTTCCCCAAAGACTCATTAAAGCTGTTTCATGTGTATTTTTCCCAGCCTTGCAGTTTCATTAACTGGAAGGGAGAGAACAAAACCCACTTACGATGCCACCAGTCCCATGCCAGAGCCCTTGTTTGGCTGTTGTCTTCCTAATGAATTATATGTATTATAAACAAGAAGTACAAGCCAACCCAAGGCTTTCATTAATTTTTCATTAATGAAATGCACCACTTAGCTTGTTTGACATTTAAGCAGGCCACATAAATTTAAAATAGAGGTCACTACGTAAAAAGCATTTGCAAATGTTACTAAAAGAACACGCTAGCAACTGCTTCACCTCTTAACTCAAATCTGCCCCAAATCATGTTCAAATTTACCACCAGCAGATTAATACCACAACAGAACAAGCAAAGAATATTGTAATCAGTTGCTAAGGGCTGATGTGAAATTTGCTTGTCTATTCTACATTTAAAAGAACATCGTTTCTTCTTAATAGTTTCAATTCCTTGTGGGGTTCCAAATGGATCAATTGGCAGGATGTGCTGTGAAGCCACTTTGATCCAGGAGTATCTTTGTATAAGGTTTCTAATATGTCCTTCAACTTTATAATAATTACGTGAATAAGGTAACAGCAGAAAAATATGTCACGCTATTGCTTTAAACCACTCTGAAAACAGAGATACTAAATGCTTGTAAGAACTTTAAAGCCCAAAATTTATATGCCAAAAAATCCCTAGAAAGTTAAAAATTAGGTTTGAAATAGAAGGCTTTGAAAGAAACGATCTTATTTCCCTTCCTACTTGATGAACCTGGAGATAATGCTCACTTGATTCATAGAAATCCAAGAGTCACTGAAGCCACACTAGTCCAGCAATTGTGACCCCCTTCGCAGGGTCAATTGACCCTTTCACAGGGGTCACCTAAGACCATCAGAAAACACAGATATTTACATTATGATTCACAAAATTTTAGTATAAAGTAACAATGATAATAATTGATGGCTGGGGTTCACCACAATATGAGGAACTCTATTAAAAGGTCACAACACTAGGAATGTTGTGAACCATTGCTCTAAACTCTTTTAGATGAGACATGCTTGTTCCTGATTTCTGTCAAATAGAGCTTCATTAATATGGAATTTATGTTAGCTATGATACAGCACTTCTACCCTAAGCAAGGACGAAACCTACAGAAAAATTGTTTTCTTTTTCTTTCTTAAAATAAATGTGAAGCTTGGGACCTAGATGAGTGGTAGAGGATATTCCTGGAATGTAGTAAGACCCTGTTTGGTATCAAACTGCCTAACTAAATAAAATGAAAGCAAAAACTATACATGATATTTACATTTTGTCCAAAGTGTTCAGGAGGACATGCACATCTGCATTTCTCAGATATGTATGATATTTATTGTGTGTGTCACATATTGAGTTAAGCCTCGATACAATATTGTGTATTAACCATTCCTAACCCCAGAGAGTTCACATTGGTGATAGTCACAAATGGGATCAGACCACATTAGTGAGATTGGGTAGAACAGAATAGAAGAAAAAAATATCATATTTCAATCCTGCTCCCTCATACTATAAGATTAAACTAAATCCACTTCTCGTCATAAAGTAGCTGTTGGCTGTCACCTCTTTGAAAGGTTCTCAATTTAATCACATTTCAACAAATCCAAGACATGGGAAAAGTTGTTCCCAGATGTACTAGCACACTTCTTCACAAAATCTTTTAATAATAAATAAAGGAAATGAGGGTGACTAATCCTCATCTGAAAGGAGCAATACCCCTCTTGTATTCTATTGTGAGTGCTGTGGTTGAGCTGTACTTTCCATTTTCCTTATACTCTGAGCATCAATCTTCCATCCTGGGACTGTGTCTCTTTTCCAGGGATTCTCCAGGGATCCATATTGACTTCCTTTTCTCTTTCCATCTGTCACCATTCACATGTTGACTTGGAGTTTATTACCTCACCTCCATGCACTATTCAGAAATACAATTTTGAAGAAATCCTCATTTCCCCAGCCTATTCTTTCCTTTCCTTTTCAGGAGAAGAAGACAAAATGTATTTTGTGTTTAGAGTAATTTTCTACAGCGTTTAGTGCACCAGACCTGATGACAACTGCACCAAATCTGCTGTGAAGCAATGTCAGAAAGGAGAGAATACAGACTAAGTTAAGTGTGTACTGATGATACTACCAAGAGGGGTGTCATTTAAATACCTTCGAGCTGGGCTTCATAAAGCCCTGGCCTTTTGACTAAATTTCTCTATGCCATCTACTATTTTTTTTTCTAATTCCACAGGGAAGTTGAGAGACATGTAGCTTTTTTCTAACTTAGAGAAAGAAAAAAGACGCACCACAGAGAGAGAGAGAGAGAGAGAGAGAGAGAGAGAGAGAGACAGACAGAGACAGAGACAGAGACAGAGACAGAGAGACAGAGAGAGAGAAGGAAAGAAAGACAGAGTCAGCCTTTAGGCTACTCAGGTTCTTTCCAATTACTTTTCTTCTTACCTAATTTATTGTTCTCATGTGGATCTTTGTTAACTAAGTCTTACTCTTGATCCTTGTACTTATTACCCCAATGTCCTCTATTTAAATAATAATCAATGTCATCATCAAAGATGACATATATGGTATATATTTCTTTATATGTGAATGTTAGTCAGTAGTCTTTGATAAACAGGATGCAATTCATATAACAACAGAGGTTAGTTGTAGATAAGGGACTAGGAATAATGGAAGGATCTCTCTAGGAAGTGGAAATAGATTAGAGAGTTGTGTATGGATGGGGGGGGGGTCAACTGGGAAGTGAAGAGTGGGGAGGATAAGGGAAGAAATATGTGGTAGGAGGCCACTTGTTTGTTTCCCTGCCATACAGACTCCCGAAATAACCACACAGAAACTTAATTAAATCACTGCTTGGCCTATTAGCACTAACTTCTTATTGGCTAGATTTTACACCTTAATTTAACCCATTTCCATTAATCTGTGTATCTCCACATGGTTGTGGCTTACCAAAAAGGTTCACCACCTGACTCTGGCAGAGACTCCATGGGAGGTCTTTTTTTCTCACTTTGTTTTGTCTGGGCATATATTTTTTTTAATCTTACAGGACTTTCAGTTATATAGTATTATTTCTGGTACATTTTTGTGGGTTTTTTGTGGGCAAATGTGTGCGTCATATCTATATATGTTTCTTGTGTATTTTTTTAATCTTTTGCTTATTTATTTATTTACTGTTTGTTTGGTTTGTCCTGTTCTGTGTTTTAAGGTTTTTTTTTAATTTTATCTTACCCTATATTTAGATGCCTATTTGTTGTCTAATGAGAGAGAAAAAACACATGTATATTTGGGTAAGTGAAGAGATGGGGAGGATCTAGGAGTTGGGGAACAGGAAAACATAATCAGAATATATTATGTCAAGGAAAATCTATTACACATAATAAACACACACACACACACACAGAAAGAGAGGGGGTGGGACAGAGAGAAAGATTCTTCTTCAAGTCATAAAACTACCTTCTTTATGTAACCCTTATTTACCATCCACACTCTAAAAGCAGATGCACTAGTCATAACAGCATAAAAAGGAACTGGAAAAGGAACAAATTTGAGTTTATTATGTTCTTATATTATTGCATATTATCTGGAAAAACCACAGACCAAAAATATATACATACAAATATTATACATAATTGCTAGATTGTGTATGTCAAATTCATCCTCTATGATTTTACCTCTTGACCAACATTTTTCAGACTGTCTTTATTCACTATTAAATATTTATTCCCTATAGGGTAACAATGCATTTGTAATATCAAAGAATGCTATGATCTCTCTGAAACTACAGGTTTAGTTTATTTGTTTGTCTTCTATAGAACAGTATGGTTATTTGCAAATTTGAGAAATTACAAACAGCACTTATACAAACAGGTCTATCCTTAAGTAAAGGAAATCTACAAATGGCCACATCCTGCAGGAAGATTGGTTCTTCTTTTCCTAGCAGTTCTCAACTGTCAAAGCTCCATAGCAATTTTCCATCTATGTTATAATTTTGGCTAGCTTAATCTGATCCAGGTAACCACAGCAGCATGAGCTCATAAGTACAATAGCCAAGTCGTTCATACCCACAAATCAGCATTTAATGACAGTAATCTCTCTTCATTAGCTCTAAGGCTCTTTCTGTCACTTCTTTTGTGATACTCCCTTGACAGAGGAAGTGTGATGAAAAGGGTGTCTGTCCTACTTAGGACTGAGAACTTGGTCTCTTATTCTCAGTACTTTGACTAATTATGTGTCTCTGTATTTACATCTTCCTACTACAAATATAAATGTTTCTGATGATGGCTGAAAGCAGCCCTGGTTTAAGTATAAGCATCAGAAGGCAATTTGATAGCATGATCATTCAGCAAAATAATAATAGAGGGTTCCAACACAGGGGTTTGTGACCTTCTTGGCACATTTTTTTCCAGAATTACAGAACAAAAAAATGAGATTACCCCTATGAGCTAGGCCTCAAATATAATCACAAAATTTTACACAGAACAATCATGTCACTATTGGATCGGTAAGCACATCATTTTTGGCAAGCTGATTTTGTAACATATACGGTTCAGGCTTCAATGATGACCAATATGACTGTTGTCTTTTCCTCTCCCAACAGAGCCTTCACAGAGTCTCCTGAACTCTGTCAGTGGCCAACAGGGAGGAAGTTTCCCATTATGTTTGAGATTGAGTTTTCAATAGCCTGAAGGCAAAGCATGGCATAGTCAGCAATAGGGCCTTATCATTTAACCATGGTGGACACTAGGTGTGACTGCCAGGGCTTTGCTGTTTTGGAGACATTTTGGACTCCTCTAATAACTTTTACGGAGGTATTCTGTCTTTCTCTGTCTTGCAGTGTAACAAATTCAATAGCTCATGACATCTACAAGAGACACCCTCTGCCACAAAAAAATTAGAAATCTTTTTTTCTTTTGTTGCTGCTGCTGTTACTTATAGACATTATTTTAACTAGTGAACTTCCATGAATATTTTTAAACTGTGCATAGCTTTATATAAACTGATTACTATCCCTTTTCTCAATCGTGTGTCAGCCTTTACCACTGTTTCATTCTTCAACCTCCAGCATCACCTCTTTTCTTTAGTATCACACGTATTCTACTCTGCATCCTATTATATGTTTCATCTGACCTGAGATAGAAGGCTTCCAGAGCCTTTTCAGATGCTCTTTCTTTAAGGAAACCCTCCGCTTTGCATTCCCTCTCTTTTCCCTCCCTACTTCCATGCACCTCCTTCCTTAAGCCTTTTGGACCCATCCATCCCCTTCTACTCCCATTTTACCCAAATGGCACCAACTTACCCTGAACCTGTCACCTTTCCCCAAAGATTCTTATCACTTTTTTCTTCTACTTGTGCTCTAAGTTAAATACACAAAGGGAAAAAATTTTGAAGCTAGGTTCTGAATAGGGTAGAATGCATCTTTATGGGACTGAGTTACTTTCCTCAACATACTGTTTCCAGTTCAATTAATGTGCCTGCAAATTTCATGTCTCCATTTTTCTTTTTTGCCTTTTTATTACTTTATAAATAATACAATTCAAAATTTCCACCTCCTTCCTTCCTACTTCCCTCCCACTTCCTCCCTTCCCCTCTCCTCTCCCCCTCCAGTCCTAACGGGAGGGCAGTGTACCCTGCCCTGTGGGAAGTCCAAGGCCCTCCCTCCTCCATCCAGTCTTAGGAAGGTATGCATCCAAATAGAATAGGCTCCCAAAAAGCCAGTATATGCAGTAGAGACAAATCCCAGTGCCATTATCATTGGCTTCTCAGTCTGCCCCAATTGTCAGCCTCATTCAGAGGGTTCAGTTTGATCCCATGCTTGTTCAGTCCCAGGAAAGAGCGCAAATAAATGTGAATGTAAATGTTAGGAGATGAAGTTCCTTGGGGATTTGTTCAGAAGTGGTGAGTCATAAGGCAGTTCTATTTCTAGTTTTTGAGAAACCTCCAGGCTGATTCCAAAAGGAATTAATATACATCGTTCAGTAATAATTATGACTCTAATGCCCTCAATTCTCCAATAAAAACACAGAAAACAGGATCTATCACAGAGGTAATCCTGATGATTTTGGTCGCCTAGATGGTAACACATGGGAAGCCTGGTGTGGTTGTCATAAGTGGAGAACCATTATCTATCACGCCGAGGCATTCTATTTACTAGAAGGAAAACAAATTTGCCAACAGGGCTGATGACACTCAGAACATTGGAACCAAATATGCAACACATTCATTTTTGTAGAGAATCCTTCCAATGAGACGTGAAGGAGGTTGGCTAAAAATATTTCATTATAATGAAGCCTTTTAACATAGAATTTTTTAAAATTCAACTCATTTCTTAATTAAGTCACATCAGTAAAATATATGCAAATTTATGGGCTTTCAATGAGTTTGGCAGTAGAGGTCTGATACATCATTTGTATAAGCAACAGAGCTGTGGACACACCTTTCATCTCGGTCTGATCGTTGGGCAGAATGACGTTAGATGAAAGGCTTGGCCTTTGGACGTCATGTAAATGAAGTGAGGCAGCAGAATGGGAAAGTAGGGTGAGTCAGACCATAGACAGAAATACCTTGAACAATCGCAGGATGGCTTTCAGAGACTACTTTAGCTGTTTATTTCCTAAAAATGAGTAATTCAGCTTGAACAAATATATGAATGACATTCTGAGAATCTCCATGCAAATAAGAAATGATTGTAACAACAATCAAATCTTTTCCATGCTTGAATTTTTTCACATATGTACTTTGATAGACATAATCATGAAATACATAAATATAAATGTGATCATGTGGACCTCGTTGTTAATTTAAAATTCTTTGCTTAACCCGTGTCTCTCCCTGAATGCTGTATAGCAATTCCTCCCAATTAAAAGTCTCCCTCCCAGAAGGAAGAGAAAAACATTAAGCAACCAAATCTCACAAAACTGGGAAAGCTGAAACTTGTGAGATTCACAGGGCCCCTTCCGAAGATTAAATAATCAATTGCCATTGCTGGGCAGAGTAAACTCCAACTTGTGAAGATCAACAAACTCAAGGTTGGCATGCCATAGATACAGCTTCTGCAAGTAAATCATCACCTAGGTGGAAATGGGCATGTGGTGATTTGTTTTTGAGTCTTTCATGCTGCTGCAAGTAACTCCTCATCCTCTGTAAATCAATGAGTAAACTCAGTTGTTTTCAGAATTCTGTCATCAGCCAAATGTATTGTGGCAACTTGGCCCAATGGGTATGTTATTTTCTGGGAATGTGGGACCTGATAAAAACAGAGCATGGGTTGGCTTGCTCTCTTGAAATGTGGAGAGTTTGCTGGTAGTGGCAGCTTGGTGATCTTCCCCACACCTCCCCAATAGCCCTTGAGAACAAGAGGATAAGCAGCTGAAACAACAGCAGGGCTACAGCCTCATTCTGTACTGCGAGTGTACTTTATAATCTTTACCTGTTTAATAATTCTGACCTAACCACAGAGGTCCATCCCTCTTTAGTCGGTGGTTCACCATCTTGGACTTTGGTGGCATTATTATAGTACTTTTCACTGTCATTGCTTCCTTGTCTGTGGTAAGTAGATACTTAATTCATATTTTTCCAGGAAAAGTCCCACAGTGCTACATAAACTAGGTCAAGATCCACGCCTGGGAGGTCATAACCATTAGAGTAAACCTATTGCTTTTGTTTTCCTAAATAGGTGTGTGCTCAACACGTACCTCAGATATTTACGTTTCTACCCATAGGCTAATACAATGCTGAACCTTACTCACAGAAATTTCTCTTTGCAGTGAATAGCATTGAAAACAGAGACACATGACTAGTTAAACAGGACACACATACTGGTGCTTCCAAGACTTTAAGAACGTCAAAAATAGGAGAGAAATGTAATAGTGGGGAGATAGAAAGAGAAGCCATGACACTGTTTAATGAGTGTGTTGTGACTGTGGTACTCTTGAACTCAGAGCACTACATAAGAGAAAGCATATAGGATAAGATAAAATTTAAAACTCTGAATAGGACAAACCAAACAAACAACAAATAAATAAATGTGCAAAAGATTCAAAGAAAATACACAAGAAACATACAAAGACATTCAATCATAAATAGGAGAGAGACTCATAGGTCTCTACCCTGTTCAAGGTAGCCAGTCACAGTGAAGGCAATGGGAGGAAAGTCATTGTCTTCAGTGATGTAGCCACTGCTGAATTATTGAAATTCCACGGGATACCTTATCACTCATATCTATGTCAATAACCCTGGTTTTACCAAATATTAATCAAAGCAAAACAGTAATAAAACAGAAATACATAAAAGTTGGATGGGAACTTTGCGGGATAGAAAAAATAAAGTTGGTGATTTTGCAAATAGCATAAACATCTCACATTACCACTTAAAATATTACTATGATCTTAGTGACTTAAAATATCCAGGAAATATGTTTTCCAAAAGTTCCATGGATAATATTGACAAAGTCCAATTGTCATTAGGGTTCATTGCCCTCACTGCTTTGAGGGAGACTGAAGGAACTTGAGTAAAGAAACTGACTGCCCTCAGTTTCCAGGAATTATAATATAGACCTATGTACAAAGCTTGTGGAAGTAACCAACAAAGATTCTATTCAATTTAAGGCCCACTCCAAGGTAGGACCCATAATCAACAATGCTTGGGTGACCAAGAAACAGAGACTGAGTAGCCCAAGACATAGTGTAAAACAAAATACTATTGGCCTTTGAAAAAGTGACAAAATGACTCCTTATGACATTCTGTTAGATTGATAGTTCAATGTCTTGCTCAGGCATCATCAGAGAAGTTTCTTTCTGCTGCAAATGGGAACAAATACAGAGACACAGTCATAGACTATAAAAGGGGAGAGAGGACCTAGACAGACAGAAAGATAGACAGACATAGAGAGAAACATAGAGAGAGACTTTGAAACATAGAACTCTGTGTAGGATAGTTCCGTCAAATTCCTTCCTTCAGAGCTCAGGGTATCCCATAGAAGAGGAGGCAGAAAGAGAGTAAAAGCCAGCAGGGATGAAGGATATCAAGAGAACAGGGCTCCTCTAAACCAACTGGCAAAAGTTCATTTGAATTTACAGAGACTAAAGCAACAAACACATGGCCTGCACAGATCTGCTTCCAACCTTCTGTGTATATATTCTAGTTTTCAGTTTAGTTTTTATGGGACTCCTAAGTGTGTGAATGAGTGGGTCTCTGACTCTAGTGCCTTCTCCTGACCTCTTCCTTTGCGGATTTGCCTGGTCTAACATGAAGCAAGTGGGTGTCGTTGTTGTAGCTGTTGTTGTTTGAGACAGTGTTTCTCTGTGGCTTTGGAGTCTGTCCTAGAACTCTCTTTGTAGATCAGGCTGACCTTGAAATCACAGAGATCTGCCTGCCTTTACCTCCCAAGTGCTGAGATCATGGTCCATCTGAAGAGAAGATTTTTTTTATCTTATTATATTTTATTTTATGTTTCATTGTTGTTTCTTAGAAATCTGTTCTTTTCTACTGAGAGACTGAAAGGGAATGGATCTGGATGAGAGAGGAGGTAAGGAGGAACTGGAAATAGAAGAGTCTGTGAAAACTGTAATCAGGACATATTGAATGAGAAAAGAATCTATTTTCAATAAAAGAGGGGTAGAATATTGACCTAAATACCTGAAAACCTTTTAACATGTTGCACATAGTTTTCTATAAATTAAAAATGCAACTATTGGACTATTTTAACTTTATCACAGTTGTATTATTTATGTGGCAAGTTTGTCATGTTTATCCTTAATTTTCCATGTTTAGTTATTTAATCAAGTATACATTTGACCTGATAAACAATCATCATTTTCTGTTAATACAATCCAAAATGCTTATTTGGGAAATGTCCAGATTATATTTGGGATGCAATTAGAGATCATGAAAAGAGTATGCTTTATACACCGTAGGATTTTTTTCGGGCACAGACCTCTGAACCCTGAAAGTTGAAGATTTATAAAGGCAAAGGATTTATAACAAAAAGTGTCTGATAGAAATGATGGCTAATTCCTTTATTACAGTCTTATCAACAAACGTCACCCATGGTTCCATCCGCATCTAATTTCTCCTAGAGCCGGACCTGGAAGACCAACTCTATTACAAGCTCATTGATGGTATGTATGGAAAAGGAAAGGAAAGAGCAGACACACAGAATGGTTCCAAAACTCGATACCTGTTGGTTTAAATATATAAGTTTAGGACAGGCTCCAAAGCCACAGAGAAACCCTGTCTCGAAAAACCAATATATATATATATATATATATATATATATATATATATATATATATATTGATATATATATATATAGATTTATATATATATTGATATATATATATATATATATATATATATATATATATATATATATTGATTTAAAGTAGAGACTAACTTTATAGTTTAGACCGGCTTCCGATTTGTGATCTTTCTGTCTTCACCATCAAAGGGCTGAGAATATCTTAACACCTGATCTCAAAACTCTTTACTGGGAGTGGCACAAGTAACATATCCTTTTTCTTTCCACTTAATTAAGCATTGTGTCCAATGCAGAATTTAGTAAGGGAATCAAATTAGCTTACTTATAGAGAATAGTCCAAGCATTACTCCACTGTGCAAGACACATTACACATATTTTGAATATAACTTATTGATTCATATATACCACTCAGCTATATTTTTTATATTGAGTATCAACTGGAGATACTAATTTTCCTCGAATAACCCTACCAACATATTTTTGGTATTAAGTGTACAGTACATGTGTCACATTGTATTAAAAGGTAAAGAGAATGAGAAACACAGACAGTGTGTGTGTGTGTGTGTGTGTGTGTGATGAGCATTTAAAATGAAATTTCACTCCATCAAAATATCACACACACAGTCTCCCATATTTTCTAGGTTCAGTATTCATTTCTTCCATAGTTCAAGGCCAAAGCTCAGTGCGCATGGTTTTCATTGTTCTTTCCTCCATGCTTTAAACTTATCGTTAGCTCATAAATATCATGTAAAACAATCAACAAACGTGTGTGAAATTGATTTCCTTTAATCCCATAAAAATTAGGCCATTAATTAAGGAGCACCCCTTGATAGGTTACAGTTATAATGATGGAAACTGTAATTTAGAAAAAAAAATAATTTAATTTGAAGTTATACTGGTAGAAATCTGTTTTTCTTTGATATCAGCTTATTACAGATCAATAAATATTCACCAGACACCTGTGAACATGTATTGCAGAAATGCATTAAACTTCTAAGCATTAGAAACATCACAGCAGGGTTGCTCAATGGAGTAGCATTCTCTAAGTCTCTACACTGTAGCACAGCAGGCAAAGTTAGACCAGCTAAGAATTAAGTAGAATAAATTGCAAAATACACTATTAATCTCCACTGACCATAAGTTTCTGGTTAACAAGAGACAAATTAAGTTAAAAGTTCTTTAACTGAAAGATGGTAATTCTTAGTGAAGTATCCCCTTCATTCCTGACACTGAATTAATCCTCAGTGCAGAAAAGCACCACAGGTCTTTAACAGGAAATAAGCAAATAAAACATTTTCAGTTTATGCTTTTGTATAGAACCATAATGTGGTAGAAATAGAACTAATTATAAAACAACTTTATATATCAATAGAAAATATATCTATAGTTTTCATCAATTTTAGAATGTTTCTAAACATAAACTTAGAACAGGCTTACCTATCCTACTCTTAGGCAAATGATAGCACTGAGGAAAAAACAGAAAGTTATTAGGGGAAGATATAGGGGCTGATGGAGTTGAGTTTAATACACAGTAACTGTGGTGTGTGCTGGCTGAAACATATATTCAGTCCCAATGAGAAAATCACATAAATTGTAGGACACTGAATCACATCTATTTCTTCTACTGTAGTATAGCTAGACCTAACCATGTGGAATATAATCCTTCACTCTGAGTGTGAATTCAAAGACATAGTATTATAATATTGTATGAAATGCAGAAAGAAGAAATGAATGAAAGAGGATGTGAAGCCACCTTTAGTCCCTGAGAACATGAGAAAAGGAATTATGTCTGCAGGAACATAGTATTATTTGCATATAGAATGAAGACATGATTGCTATAAATTATTTTTCACCTGCAAAGAAAAGAAAAAATGTGATTTATCCTATGTGATTTCACAGACAAAACGAAGACTGTGTTAGTGGCAACAGAGAAATAGATTTGGACTTCATGCTGAAGCAGAGGAATGTCTAGCAATCAGATAACTCAGAAATAAGAGGGAACAACACCTATTTTATAATATAGCATGCCAGAATGAAAAGGCAATTTGTCTCATTTTCTGACACGTGCATAAAAACACACCAGGTCTTTAGATAAAACATTAAACTAAATTGGCCTTGAAAGCCTTTTCCAGTAATTAGTGTCATGAATCTGGAAGAAGGTACTCACTAGCACTTACATCTCACACAATAGCCACAGCGAGACTATTCTGGATGCTGAGGCCCTTAGCTAGGGACAGCAGAGGGGGTCACGTGGGAGCAAAATGACTCAGGCTTGACTTTATTTTGACTCAAGCTCCTCCATGGTTCCCACTTGACACATGCTCCAGGAAAGGAGGAAATGCTCCTGCTGAACTCACAGCAACAGTCAGGAAGTTTAAAATACGCGGTGGTTTCAGTGAGAATGGCCCCCATAGGCTCATAGATCTGCACCCTTGGTCAACAGGGAGTGGCACTGTTTGAAAGATTAGGAGGTGTGGCCATGTTGGAGGAAGTGTGTCATTGGGGATGAGTTTTGAGGTTTGCAAAAGCTCCTGACAGGCCCAGTGGCTCTCTATCTTCCAGCTGCCTCTGCAATCAGATGTAGAATCTCAGCTACTTCTGCAACGCCATGCCATTCTGCTTGCAGCCATGCTTCCTGCTATGATGAAAATTGACTAACCTTCTGAAACTGTAACCAAGTTCCAATGTTTTCAGGTATAAGCATTTCCATGGTCATGGTGTCTCTTCACAGCCATAGATTCCTGACTGAAATAGAAGTCTTCTTCAAAGTTTTGAGCATTTAACATATTGTGACATAGTCCTATTATTCTATATCAGTTAATTCTCTAATTATTAAAAGGAAAAGCTTACCTGAGATGATACACAATAGTTCTGTACTTGCAAACTTGTTTTCATGTGCAGTCTAATGGATTACAAACATGTACAGTGTTAGAAAGACTGGTTGTAGACTAGGAAGCCCACAAGATATTTGTGCCTTATATGCCTTATATTGTGCTTATATGCCCCGAGCACCTTTTTAGCCTCCTTATGGCATAGCTATTTGCTCTTGTGTATCTTCCATTAGCTGATCTGATATGGTTTAACTGGAACGTATAGGTTTTCCCTGCTTGTCCTGCTTGTGACTCCACCAGACTGACTGACTGAGTCGTTTATCTTCAGATGGGGTTGACTTCCTTGCATCTCCAGTTTCCCCATGCCCTTTCCTCCATTCTTGCTTATACTTTTCCATTCCCAGTTCTGCTTTGATATCACATATGTTCTCTGACCTGTAAAACAACTCTCCCCTAAGGTTCTTTTTCCTCTCTATGGGACCCTTCCTGTTTCCCCGATGTTCACATATACCCAAATTCACATAAACAAATACACACACACACACACACACACACACACACACACACACTTGTAAAATCTAGGGAAAATAGCACTGTTTAAGTTAATTAAGTATTAAAATTTAAAATCACATAATGATTGAATTATCTAACTCAAAGAAACATGGAATGAAATTGGGCACATAATAATAATGAAAGAGTTAGCCATCATGTCTGCTTATAAATTGTTTAGTTGAGTAAAATATAGGAACAAAAATTAGATGAGCATGCAGGGGTACAAATGTTGTATAGAATACTAAAAGCAGCTGGGCAGTGGTGGCACACGCCTTTAATCCCAGCACTCGGGAGGCAGAGGCAGGTGGATCTTTGTGTGTTCGAGGCCAGCCTGGTCTACAAGAGATAGTTCCAGGACAGGCTCCAAAGCTGCAGACAAACTCTGTCTCGAGAAACCAAAAAAAAACAAAAAAAAAACAAAAAAAAACAAAAACAAAATACTAAAAGCAGATAAAAATCCATCCAACATGATCAACATCATGAAATAAGAATGATTAAAGTAAAATTCTTATTAAGGTTTTTAAATAAAAGCTTATAGATTGCTTTATCGTAATGACTTCAGGTTTATTGGTACTTATTCACATCCAAGATTTTAGAGACATAGTCTGGATTCTTAAATTCCCAGATTTCTTGGAAAGATACTGCTTACTCTTTCTCATTCCCAAACTTGTCACTTAGAAAATCAAAATTCTTTGAATCTGAAAAAGTATAATGTACATGAATATAGGCATATAGGGTATCTCTATATAGACTCCAAACTGTAAGATGACTACGATTGCAAGCTCAATACTGACCAGACATTTCTCCTGGTAATCACATATAATTTTATTATTGTGGACCTTTCAGTAGACTGTCCACAGGGGTAAGAAGAATGGACTTAATGGCAAAATTTTAGCTGGAATCTAACAGTGACATTTTTAATGGCAAATTAGGCATTTTCAAGAAATGTGTTTGACTTTTCTGCCTTTACCATTGGAATTACTTTCCAAAGTTAGTCCATGTAAACTCTTGGACTCATTGAGTATTCAGGGAGGCAGGCCCTTTCTTCTTGAAATATTTTACCTCATTCATTTCTCCTTTAAGAATGGCATTATAAAAATGAACCAAAAAGTCTAACTTCAGATATTAATTTGATATCTAATTAAAAGTAGGTCAATTTTACTCAAATTGGGGCGTATTTTTAGATGTTTTATCATTAATTGAAGAAGGTCTAGGGTGGCAGAACTCTCTTCTCAGTAATAAAGTGAAGCATATGAAAATAGGCAATAGCTGCTACTGGCTCATTCACATTCAACTCATAACTAGATTGTTTCTGCCTTCATAGAAACCTCTGCTTCGCTGGTGTTAAACTGACCATGATTCAGAGTTTACAGTGTGCTAAGGATTGCTCTTAGATGGTTTATCAGAGGCCATTACAGACTCATGGACATTTCTTAACAACTTCTAAAATTATATTTTATATTCTAAAAGTCACAAAACTTTTCTGAAGAACTTATCTTTCTGAAATGCTGTTTCTCATACAAAATTCCTGCCCTAAGATTGATATGCCCCCTTTCATCTAAAAAGGGAATTCTCACTAACCCTTTGTTAAAAAGAATCACTGAAGAGAACATACAGTATCCACCAATCTTACATATCATGTGAAAGTGAAGCAATTTTCTTCTCATAAGAAAACTGATTTTGCATTGGTTTTCTGCCTGGTTCCTAGTATCTCAAGTATTGTTTTACAATAAGACCAAAAAGTGGACACATTCTGTCCTATTTAGAGTTACTATTGATGCGATAAAACACCATGACCAAAAGTAACATGGGGAGGAAAGGATTTATTTGGCTTCTGCTTTCAGAACACTGTTCATTATCAAAGGAAGTCAGGACAGGAGATTAAGCAGGAAAGAGCCTGGAGGCAGGAGCTGATGCAGAGGTCATGAAAGGGCGCTGTTTACTTGCTTGCTCCCTGGACCTTGATCAGCCGGTTTTCTTGTAGAACCCACGACCCCGAGCCCAGAGATAGGACCACAAATGGACTTTATCATTTCCCATAAACCACTAATTAAGAAAATTCCTTACTGCTAGATCTCATGGAGACATTTCTCAATAGAGGTTCCCTCTTTTCATATGACTCCAGCCTGTGTCACATTGACATAAAACTGATCAGCACACATGCCTACCTATGTGTACACGATTTAGCTATGCCTGCTTAAAGGGAAGACCATTATTAGCCTTTTATGTTCTCTAGCTTGGATTCATTAACTCTCAATAAGATACTAAGAGCTAAACGTACACTCCGGTCATTTTTTTCCTCTTTTCTCCAGCCATCGCAACACTGGTGTACACTCAAATCTAAAACTTGACTTGCTATTCTCTAGTCAAAGATGTGACAAGCATGTGAAATTCAAATAATAAATATTTTGATTTTGGGAAGTCCAATAGTTGCTATCAAAATTACTCAACTCTGCGATTTTATCACAAAATAGACAAGGCTTATGTATAACTAAACATGTACTGCAGCATTTCCCCAAAACCAATTCATAAAATGAAGCAGAAAGTAAAATTTAACCTATATTTGGTGACCCCAGGTATACCAGAGAGAGAAGACACACACACACACACACACACACACACACAGAGAGAGAGAGAAAGAGAGAGAGAGAGAGAGAGAGAGAGAGAGAGGTGAGAGACTGAGGAAGAGGGAGAGAATCATCCTGCAAAGTACATCAAGCCCTGGAAATCTATTTAGCAAAAAACTATACAGGATTTGTCTCTCTTTTAGTTGTCTACCAGCTATTTTCACAATATCTTAAACCAGAAAAGCAATCCTCATTAAACTACATTAATAATTTTGAGTAATAAAAACAAATATATATCTACCACCCCTATAATCAGTGGACAGATTGCAAATAAATGTATGAAACTTATTAACAGTATTAATCTACAGAGGTAAAATAACTCACAAAGAGTCACACAGACACACTGGCAACATTTTTCTTTCTTGTAATTAGAAAAAAGACTCAAGATGTGCTCCTTGCCATATTCTCTGAATATTTGAAACAACTATATATTTTCTTCTCCATATCCTGAGGCCAACATGGATTCATCCTATAGACAGAACCTCCCACATAGCATGGACACAGATTCACCAATATACTATTCATATAGAACCCTGAGTATTCCATAGACATGCAGCCCTCTACTTTACACACACACTGAACCTTCCACTTTCTATGGATACAGAAGAGCCTATATTTATAGCACAAAGTAATTCACCAAACTATTTGGACAATTCTATTGTCACATATTGCTTTCTTTTGAAAATATAAAATTAATGGCAACTGATGATGATGATTGTTTAGTAAGAGCCTATGCAAGGAAGTCTACATATACATTTAGTTACTCTTTTAAAAATGAGGGGAAGAAAAGCATAAATCTTTACTGGCAAGTTCCATCCTCTACTTCCCTTACTCACATCCCAATCTTAATCAAAAATACATTTCTTCTCCTCCAGTTCATCTTTCAATAGGCTCTATTGACTGTTAGACATTAATCAAGTGCCTGAGCTACAGTTCTTGGGAATTTCCAAACCCCTCATCTGTATATGTGTTATGTACCTAAATAGCGGTAGGAACTGGGGAGAAGTGAGTTTAACACAGCATAGAGTCTATACAATTTTCATATTTGTTCTCCATGTGGAAGATGATTTTTATTCTCTCTCTCTCTCTCTCTCTCTCTCTCTCTCTCTCTTTGTGTGTGTGTGTGTGTGTGTATATGCATTTGTGTATGTTTGTTTGTGTGTGAGAGTATGCATGTGTGTGTGCAGGCATGTATCTTTGTACATGTGTTTATTTGATATGTGCAGCTATACACACATATGCAGGGACCAGAAGACATTAGGCATCATCTTCAGTTGTACTCTTACATATTGCCTTGAGACTGACTCTCTCAATTAATCACAGACCACATTCCCTATGCTAGATGGCCAGTGAGCTACCAAGATCTGCCTGTCTCCACTCTACAAAGTTGGGGTTAAAAGTACATACAGCCATGACCCCCTATGAATAAAGAAAATGCTTTGGACCTATAGCAAGACAGAACTTAGGCAGGAAAAAAATAAATGAATGTTGGAAAAAAGAATGGTGGAGTTAGAGAGACACTATGGAGCTGCCAGCAGAGTCAAACATGTGGCAACTTTGCCAGTAAGCCACAGTCACAGATTAATAGAAAAGGGTTAAATTAAGATATAAGATTTATCCAATAAGAAGCTAGAGCTAACGGGCCAAGCAGTGTTATAATTAATATAGTTTCTGTGTACTTATTTTTGTTCTGGGCAGCCGGGATGAATAAGTGGCTCTCCTACTACAAAGACGTGACTTTGCTGGATTAGGTATGGTTTGTTGAAGGAAGTGTGTCACTATGGGGGTGGACTTTGAGGATTTTTATGTTCAAGATACATCCAGTGTCTCAGACTACTTCCAGTTGTCTGTGGGTCAAGATGTAAGACTCTCAGTTCCTTCTTCAATACCTCATCTGTCTGTACACCACAAAATTGCAACATAATGATAATGGATTGGAGCCTCTATGGTGATACACCATGACCAATAGCAACTTGAGGAAGAAAAGATTTACAGTTCAACATAGAGGAAGGTCAGTGTAGAAACTCAAGGAAGGAATCTAAAGGCAGAAACTACTCTAAAGAATTTCTGTAAAGTGTTGTTTACTGGGTTGCTCACTATGGCTCATTTATTCTGCTTTCTAATAATACCAGGACCACTAGCCCAGGAATGGCTCTGCCCACAGTGAGCTGATTTCTCCCAAATCAATCATAAATCATAAAATGTACCACAGGCTTTTCAACAGGCTAATCTGGTGGGGGCATCATCTCCACTGAGGTGTCCTCTTGCATAATGACTCTAGATTGTGTTACATTAAAATAAAACTAGCCAGTACAGCCACTAACATAATAATGAGTCACAATTTTCTAAAATCAAGTGGCTTTTCCCTTAGAAGTCCCCAGTTGCAGGATTGCAACTGCTGAAAGATAGAAAAGAAGGAGATGAGGTATAATAGGTTTCTGAAAGTACAAAATTTGAAGTTGATGTATTTGCTTTCTCTTTATCTTTTTTTTTTGGTGGATATTACTTCACTAGTTTCTCACATTAGACTTTTCTCTGTCACATGCATATCCTGAATCCTTTGCACATTCTCCTTTCTTAAAATCACTGGTTGTGTTAGTTATATTTGTTTCTCTAATAAAGTGCATTCACCAGGACATCTTATAAAAAGCAGGGTTTATTTGAGGCTATGGTTCCAGAGGGGGAGTCCCTAACAGCAGCAGAGGCACTGTAGTAGGCAGAGCAGGAAGCTGACAGGTTGTATGTTCAAAAACAAACACAAAGTAGAGAGAGAAAACTGAAAGTGGAATGCATTTATGACTCTCAAAGGCTACCCACAGTGATGTGCTTCATCCCACTAGGCTGCATCACCTCTCCAAATGGTGCTCCATGTTTAGAACCAAGTGTTCAAACATCTGAGTCTAATGGGAAGCATTTCACATTGAAAGCACAACAATGGTTAGATTGGATTAAGGCCTACCCTAATTGAATTTATTTTAAGTTAATTACTATCTGAAAAGCCATACATCCATTATAGTCACATTTTGAGGTCCTGGTGACAGTAGCTTCAATAACTGGAGAACTACATATGAGACTATATGTAGTTGAATCTGGATATAGTGGCATAATTCGATGTGTGAAAAGGCAGAACATATAGAATAAAACTGGAGCCACTACGAAAAATGCTCTATTCATATTTGTGTGAACTGACAGCATTATATTGTTAAAACGAACAAACATTGGCTGGAATAATTCTTTTATGTCAGGCATGGATATGACTGATTAGGTTAGCAGTTTGCTTACTGGACATTTCATTTTATTAGAATAAGGATCAAAATTTTACTATGATCTACATGGCCTGATATTATCTTCAATTATCTCTCAGTGTTTCCTCATTCTGTTTTAATTTAAACTACGCTGGACTTCTTTTCATTCTCTTAATGGTTATTACTTCTTCAATGAATATTTGAAAGTACCATTCATTTTATTATAGATGTTAATATTTACTTATCCATCACAATTTTGTGGATGAGGATTTAATTCAGGCCCTAAAACATGTTAGGCAAGGCTCTTCCCTGAGTGACATACTTAATTCAATCACTCTTTGAGAGATTCCTAACAATCTCTCACTCAAACCCTCAATAGTTCATATTATACTGCCATATTCTTAAAATATTGATGACATTTTATTATATGAATTGGAGTTGTAACTCTACTTACTTTCCAATATACAAAAAGGTGCATTTATATATGTATATACATATAACCAATGAGAAATAAGTTTTTCTAACTCAAGAAACTATACTATTGCTATAAAATAAACACAGACATGACTCTTATTCTGTGGAAGAAAGTAATAATGTTATATATGTTAATTAATTAATTCAAATCATTATAGAGGGCATTTTACAAAGATGGCAGTATAACTGTTACACCTTATAAATAGGAAATCAGGCACCATCTCTTTGAATTTTTAAAAATAAATTTCTTAATATTTTTATCTAAAAAAGCATAGGGCCTGGAGCATAATAATTGTGAATAAATCATTTTCCATGTAGTATACTCATTATCAGTTTGTTGTCAAACCATTTCCACTACATCTCAGGAGATTTGATTATAATGCTGTAGGGCAGTGCAATCAAAAGAAAGCTCCAATGAGTTAGATTAATCAATATGGAGTAGAAGAAATTAGATTTCTTTTACCTCAGTGAAACTGAGGCAAGATCTCGCTTGCCTAACACCATAAAATAATAATGTGATTGAAAAGTACATGCAGCATTCAGAACCACAAGTTTTACACTGGTGCAAATGAATTGAGGTCAAACTTCTGCTCAATCATTACAGCTGATGAATTAAAGAGGGACTTCTAAACCAGCATCTTCGTGATTAAGGGTAGAGTTTTGATATCTTATAAAACAAAACATACACATATATCACTGAACTGTAAACCCTTGCCAATCTGCTTCATCTTTGGCAGAGAATCGGAACATGTTCCTCAGAATAGAAAATATAAGTGTAATTGATACTTAGAAACACTTACTATTGCTTACTCAGAGGAAGTCACATCAATGATTAAGTATTAAAAACTGGAGCCAGAACTTTATGAACTCAAATAAATAACCGTTTCGTGACCTCAAGAAAAGGCATTAGCCTGCAAAATAGAGAACATTGAAATTGTGTAATATGGTAAAAGAATCTAAACAAATTACTGTATGTACAATACTTAGACGAATCCCTAACACATAGAAAGTTCCAGGAGTCTATGGTCCAATCAGAGTATTTATTCTTAATACATTACCAAACTCAATCTAGATCATTCGCATGTACATTACTTTTAGAAAAGACAAAAAGGGAACTACAGATTTCCTAGATCTCAAAAAGGAGCAAAATTACAAATATCTTTGTAACAAAATGTCTAGATACAAAGTCTGAATTTTTAGAGAGGAGTAGTATGTAATCCAGATCTCAATTGTGTCTCAAAATTGTATAAAATAGTATTTGTTCACCCTATTGATTTATTTACCTCTCTGTACCCACTTTCTTTTTTTTTAATTTATTTAATTATTAAGGATTTCTGCCTCCTCCCCGCAACCGCTTCCCATTTCCCTCCCCCTCCCCCAATCAAGTCCCCCTCCCTCATCTGCTCGAAGAGCAATCAGGGTTCCCTGACCTGTGGGAAGCCCAAGGACTGCCCACCTCTATCCAGGTCTCGTAAGGTGAGCATCCAAACTGCCTATGCTCCCACAAAGCCAGTATGTGCAGTAGGATCAAGGACCCCACTGCGATTGTTCTTGACTTCTCAGTATTCCTCATTGTCTGCTATGTTCAGCTAGTCTGGATTTATCCAATGCTTTTTTAGACCACTTTGGAAAGCAGTATGGCTGTTTCTCAGGAAATTAGGGATCAACTTACCCCTGGACCCAGCAATACCACTCTTGGGAATATACCCAAGAGAGGCCTTATCATACAACAAAAGTATATGCTCTACGATGTTCATATCAGCATTGTTTGTGATAGCCAGAACCTGGAAACAACCTAGATGCCCTTCTGTACCCACTTTCTATGAGCCACAATCCACTGTAAATCTCTACAAGGATAAAAACCAGTAAAAATATGGACTAAAAGAATACAATTCTCCACAGATGCTCAAATTTATACAACAGCTAGATGATCTGAAAACATGTAGTCAACAGTTGTCATGATATCCAACTAATAACTTTAGAAAATTGGCAATTATATTTCTTCTTTTTGACAAAATATTTTTGTTCTTGTCAGAGTAAGCATGTACTAAATTTGATGTCTTGGATAATAAAGGGAAAATCAAGATGGTCAGATTAACTGAAAGGGAATTAAGTTAAAGGAGCTGAGGCAGAAAGCAAACAAAACGAATAAAAATCTCAGAAGCTTCATCAAGTTTACATGCCTGATACCAGTAAGAAGAGAATATAAAACTGAATCAAAGAGTGTTCAGTACTTGTTACCACCAGCATGACTGTTAACTATAAATATGTAGATTTCAGCACACAAAAATTTAGGTTCTGCTTCCTAGACTAAACAATTTTCCACATATGTATTTAAATTATGTGATACATTATATACAAAGCATCATTAAGTAATCAATTATAAATTCTTTTTTAATTAATCAACTACCCCAACATCCCTTTGTTCACACTCCCTAATCCAGTAGCTCTTTACTTCTGTTTAAGAAAAGGCAGGTCTCCCATGGTATCAACAGCATGGTTTATCAAGTTTCAGTAAGCCTAAGCACATCATCATGTATTAAGTATGAACAAAGAGACTTAGTGTCAGAAAGTCAGTAAAAGTGTCAAATATACATTCTTAATCACAGAAAGGTGTGTAGAAAAATAATTAATTCAATTCAAGGTAATGGGGAAAACACAAAAATTAGAGCAAGTAGTAATAACTGAAAATAGAAAAGCAATGAAAATCAATAAATAAAACAAAAAATGCTAAGCAGAGTAAATAAAAAGAATGAGAAAGGACACAAATTACTAATGTCAGAAGTTTTAGCAATATCACAACAGTTGCCATGAGTATAAGACAAAAGTAAGAAAAAATAATGTAAACATATCAATGGATACAGAAACACGAAAAGTTTCTAGTACTCATTTATAGTAAAACACTCTAGAAACTAGAAATAGATTGGGAATACTTTAACAGCTTTAAATGTAAATATTTTTAAATTCAAAAGTTTATGGAGTTTAAGCAAAAGAATCAGACTCCCCGGAACTGTATTGAGTTCTTCTTCTTCAATATGACAGGAAGACTCTTACTACCTAAATTCTTAATATATAATATAAAGTATATAGTATCAAGTAAGTATGGGATTGATAAAAGCATACAAGCAGTTAAAATGAGCAATATAATGAGTTCATGAATGCATTCTTTTAAATAAATCAATTAATCTCTAACAAAGTTGAAAAGGCAATGCAAAAAGAACAAAGGTAGTATATTTAACAAATGGTACTAGGTCAATGGAAACCCATTTATAATGAATAAATTCATTCCTTATAAGAGTCACAGAAAGTTACTTCAAAATATATCACTGACCCATTGATCTTGGGCTTGATGATGACTCTAGAATTGGGCACCAATGGTACAGTACATAAAAGAGAAAGAGTTGATTTGTTGAACATATTTACAATTAAATTTACATGCTAAACAAACATGGAGAAAGAACCTAAATGACAGATATGAAAAGGACATTTTCAAAAGATATATCTTGCCAGAAAGTGGTGGCCTAAACCTTTAATCCAACCTCTCAAGAAGCCGGGGCAGGTTGATCTCTTTGAGTTTGGGACCACCCTTGTCTACAGAGTGAGCTCCAGGACACCCAGAGCTGCAAAAAAAAAAAAAAAAAAACCTGTCTCAAAGAAACGAAACAAAATCAACCCAGAAATAATCTAACAAACGAACGAATCAAATGATATGTGTGTTAGAACTTTTTAGTCAAACTATACAAGTACACATAAAACTAAATAATATGAAAATAAACAATGGAATGAAAAACGTACAAAAGATTCCACACAAACTCACCAGTAAAGTAAACTAACTGTCTAGTTTGCTTTACATAAATGCCATGAGAGAAATGCAAATCAAACAGCAATGCAATACTTTTACATTAGAAACCAGAAATAGAGAGTAGTGACAAAGTCCAGTGAGGGAAAGAATGCAAAGCAACAGGAATGCCCAATTATTATTCATGGCAACTTAAATTGCTTAGGGATATCAGAAGCTACATTCAAGAACTCTGACCAACATTGCTGTTCAAATGTGAGCTGAACAGGGATTATGCCAATGAATAAGCCGAACTGAATGAAGAAAAATCCATGATATCTCTATTCTATGCAAAGAAACACAGGTAACTGAGGACAGCTGGGAATGAGAAAAGTGGCTTTCACCAACGAAAAGCACAACAATGAGCCGAAAATCAACTCTAAAAACACACATAAAGGGAACATTATATGGACTGAACAAACTGTATTTAGGAATATGTATGAAATAACATATTAATAACATAAAATTGTATATAATTATATGTGAAATAACAACTAGTAATAAAGGACAAAATTGGAGAAGACTGCAAAGAGATATATGGGATGGTTTGTAAGAAGGAAGAGAAAAGGAGAAATGATTTAAATAAAATGTAATTTCAAAAACAAAATAATGGTATATATAATTTTGAAGACAACTTTGATGTTTCTTATGAAGGTAAGTCCATACTATAAAAGTCAATAATAGCATACCTTAGTATGAAAACATGTTCACAGAAAAACTGCACAGACACTTAAACAATCATTTCTCATTGCTATACCCAGAGGTGAATCTAGATGTCCTTCCACTAACAGATAAATACACCAGGATACCCCCAGATAATGGAATATAATTCATCTCTGAAAAGAAACAATAATGGTATGACCTTCTCCCCACCCCCACCCCCCAAAAAAGAAAGAAAACCCCACTGTAAAGTGAGTTGTCAAATTTGGATTTAGGAATTCCACACATCAAAAGTTATCATTAAAGTTAGAAAGATGACTAAGTGGGTTAAAGGTATTTGCTGCCAATTCTGGGGACCTATGTTCAATATCTGAGATCCACATAGTAAAGATACAAAACCAAGTTCTCCAAATTGTTTCTAGCCTGGAAGCATATGCTTTGGCCAGTACAGGCACCAAGCAAATACAATAAAATGTTTGATCAACACTTGAAATTTGCAATGCCAAACCAACTGTGGTAAAACATGCTTGTTACACTGTATAACTGATACAGTCTTTATTTCTAAAACGTTCAGAGACAAAGGCAAATGAACACAATATGTAATACAGATGGCTATAGCTGAAAGAGGTAAACAACCACTTAAGGAAAGAGAACTGCTATTCCCACCCAACACCATGTAGTGTAGTTAATCACATATCTTTAAAGGAGTACAGACATTGCCCATATTCAAGCCATTTTATGACGTCTTCCAAGATCCAAGAGATTATATTAGAAATTTATAACATAACACCTGAAATAGGTCAGGAACATTCTCCATGGACATCCACATATATTATAAAGCCGAGCTTTATTCCAATCAATTCTAGCCATTTGCCTTCTAGTAGGAGTCTTCTCTTTATAACACTGTAATGCCAATTCAGTGGGTAACTTTGAGTGGTAGTTTTCTTCTTTCTCTGGTACTGAAAATGCCCACTGAATACTGCAGCCTTTGCTTGACAATGGCAGTCCTTGTGCAGCTGCATCTCCACAGACAAAAGAAAAGTGTATTTAAATAAATACGTAAATAATTTGGAACTCAAAAGTACCCTGGTGAGTAAGAGACACAGCAGCCATAGGTGTTCCACAGAACCCTGCTGTTAATGTTGTTTCCTTTGTTTGGTTTATGAACTCATAGAGACATGAATTGTTAGCTAGTGTTGAAAGACCCAAGACATTTGCTTAGACATACCTGCTGGCTTCGAAGTTTTCATTCGATGAAATCTCACTGTCGCTGTAATGTTCTTTATACCTCCTGTTTAGTGACTGGAAAATATAGCTTCCATATGATTTTTGTTCAAGAAAATGAGTTCTCTCCTTAGTAACTAAAGTTCAAATATACTCCCCGATTATAATTAAAGTCCAAATAATGACAGATCTTGCTCATTAAGTGACTGCAATCACTAATCAATTACCAATGATTATAATGATGCTTTTATTAATGATGAGAAAGTTAATAGCTTCAGACTTATATACTGACAGGATTTAAATGACAGGATTTAACCTAAATCAATATTTGGCTTGGGGCTCAATGGAGTTGGCACATAATAACTGAAAAAAGTTATCTTATTATGTCATGACATGACATTATTTTGAGATATTAAATCTATTATGCCTGTATTTGTTCTACTTTCATAAGTCCATATCATAAAATATCCAGATTCTAAGCAGTCAGGCCTTTGAAACTCTTCCTCTGAAATACTTTAAGTCAGGTTACTCTATAGTAATTCTTTTGTACTAATTAAGGCCTAAGTGAAATAGGTATCCTGGAGTGGGGAGAATTTTAGGTAAAAAGAGCAGAGAGGTTTCAGGAATCTAAGCTAGCAATTTCTAGCAGGGAATTCTTGAAAGACTAGCTATACAAAAGATAAGATAGCATGAGGCTGCTGTGCTTGCATCCACATGAGCAGCGCACCCAGCCCTTTAGAGTAACTTTTTGTTCTGAAAAAACAAATGTTTCTAAGGCAAAAGTAAAAGCACCAGGAATCTCAAATCCTTAAATTCCCTTTTAAAGGCAAACATGAAGAATTTGAAAAGAAGTGAAAAGAATTCAAGCACAGTTCTCAAGGCCTGTGAGTCCATTAATGACAGAGTTAGCTCCCAAAAGAATAAAAGTGTGCTAGTTGACTTGACTTGGCTCATTGTCTCTCTAAGAATACTAAAGGATCAAAACCAAGGTACCAACATAGTAAGTATATAAAGCAGGCCTGGTTCTTATTGCTGAATTAAAAATAAAATTAATAAAAGGTAAAACAACTCTAATATCCCCTGTCCAAGCTAAGAACTCTTAGCTAGTTTTCTATTATTATTCTCATGAAAATATTTATATTAATAATAGTAACCTTGAGGATCCCAATATAATGAAGTGCATATCAGTTATAGTACATCCCTTTGCTTATGTGATAGTGAAAACTTTTCCACAATTTCAGTAGCAACCAAAGCACACAACAAAGCTTTTCCTTTGCACTACTTTTCAACATGAGTAATGCAGCTAAGGACTTGTGCTTTCTCAGTCCTAAACTTACCATGAGAAATTTGGTTCCCATTATTTTAGAAGTTGAGAATTTCCACAGTGTGGCATCTCAGAGCTGGTGTTCTCAAAATCCCGTGCTGTTTTTAGGTTCAAGACTGTAAGGCTGAGAACCAGGAACATCAAATGTGTAATTCTCAGTCAAGGGCTGAAGACTGATGTGTGCCTCAGGTACCAGCCAGAATGGGTGAATCCTACCATCAAAAACCTTGTTTTCATGGTGGTAGTGCACACCTTTAATCCCAGCTCTTGGAAGGCAGAGGCAGGTGGATCCCTGTGAGTTCAAGGCCAGCCTGGTCTATAAGAGCTAGTTCCAGGTTCTGGCTATTACAAACAATGCTGCCATGAACATAGTTGAGCATATACTTTTGTTGTATGATAGGGCCTCTCTTGGGTATATTCCCAAGCCAGAACCTGGAAACAACCTAGATGCCCTTCAACGGAAGAATGGATGAAGAAAGTATGGAATATATACATATTAGAGTATTACTCAGCAGTAAAAAACAAGGACTTCTTGAATTTTGCATACAAATGGATGGAAATAGAAAATACTATCTTGAGTGAGGTAAGCCAGACCCAAAAAGAGGAACATGGGATGTACTCACTCATATTTGGTTTCTAGCCATAAATAAAGGACATTGAGCTTATAATTCATGTTCCTAGAGAAGCTAAATAAGAAGGTGAATCCAAAGACAAACACATAGGCATCCTCATGAATATTAACTTTCATCAGGCGATGAAAGGAGACAGAGACAGAGACCCTCATTGAAGCACCAGACAGAAATCTCAAGGTCCAAATCAGGAGCAGAAGGAGACGGAGCACGAGCAAGGAACTCAGGACCGCGAGGGGTGCACCCACACACTGAGACAATGGGGATGTTCTATCGGGAACTCACCAAAACCAGCTGGCCTAGGTCTGAAAAAGCATGGGATAAATCCGGACTAGCTGAACATAGCGGACAAAGAGGAATACTGAGAACTCAAGAACAAGGGCAATGGGTTTTTGATCCTACTGCACGTACTGGCTTTGTGGGAGCCTAGGCAGTTTGGATGCTCACCTTACTAGACCTGGACAGAGGTGGGCAGTCCTTGGACTTCCCACAGGTCAGGGAACCCTGATTGCTCTTCGAGCAGATGAGGGAGGGGGACTTGATCGGGGGAAGGGGAGGGAAATGGGAAGCGGTTGCGGGGAGGAGGCAGAAATCCTTAATAAATAAATTCACATGAAAACAAAAAACAAACAAACAAACTAAAAAAAAAAAGAGCTAGTTCTAGGACAGGCTTGATAGGTACAACAAAACCCTGTCAAAAAAAAAACCACTTTTTAACCTTGTTTTCTCAAGTGCTTTTGAGGCACCTAATTGGATTGCACCCACACAGTGAGATGGTAACTGCATTTGTTCAGTATCCTGGTTCAGATGCTAACAAATGTAACATCCCCACACAAGTATGTATAGTAAATGATCAAATCAAGTTGACCAAAGAAATTCATTATTTTACAGTGAGCCTCTAGGATTTGAATGCTTTCCTGTGTGTCTTTTGGTGATGCCATGTGTCCCACCACCAATCACTTTCCATTAGTGATTGATATATGGTCATAAGACCCAATATGTTGTTTAAGATCAATTCTAGGATCTTCTTGAAGTAGTCCTTCAAGGTAATGTTTAATCATTATTTTGATAATTGATTTCAAAAATAATTATTAAATTTAATAAACGATCATTGTTCTTCAGAAAGGAATGAATATTTCAAAAAGATAATGTCTAATATTAAAAAAGTATAAAAGTTAATTTCACTATAAATTAATTAAAGGATTAAAAACTCTTATAGTGTAAGGAAAAAGTAGAGTTCTGAGATCTAATTCTTAATACATAAGTATGGGCTAGTCATCTGTTTCACTGAGGTTCTAAAAATCCAAGGAAAAGCCCCTAAATTACTATTTACGTTAAGAAAATTTTCTCACAATTTTAAATCAACATACGCACACAAGTACACACACACACACACACACACCGATAATTCTAAGCTTTCCAGTCATAAGAGATAGGGTGAGAAACTATCAAACACATGACAAATTCTCATCTATTCCCAAACACCTTATATTGTTTTCTTTGGCTAAATATTTTATAACTAATTGTTTATTTCTGACACATTCACAGATGTGTAATGGATGTCAGTTATTGTCATCCCAGATCACCCTATCATGTTTTCCTTCTTAGCACTCTGAAACCCTTCTTCCAACAAGTCTCTCTCTTCTTTTCATGTCTTTAAAGAATACCTTCTGATTTACACTAAAAACTCCAGTTCTCCTCTCCAGATCCCTGGAGACTGTCATGTAAGTAACACTGAAAAGTATATGGTAGGGTGGCCAGTCTGCTTCATGCATTCCCAAAATACCAACATCAAGTGCAAATTAGGAGGTACCACATCTTAGAAGCAGAACCACAGTGGCCCCAGGTAACATCAGTGACATTGTTCAGGCAAAAGTCAGGATTGCCTCATTTACAGCACTTCTCCCTTAAAATAAAAGGATGCTACCAGAGAGTGATGTGGTGAGTACATCAAAATATTTTAAGACACACAATTACATTTTAAGATAACATCCATTTAGGCAAATGTATGAATAAAATATGAAAAGGGTATCGGTCAAGTCACTATCTAAGAATTCAGTTTTCCAAAATTTGACTGCAGCTTATTCAAATCAATACTTATGACATATATTCTTTGTGTTTAAGTTTCTACTGCTACTATTTTAATTCTCTACTATGTAATTTACTGCTTGACAATAAGCTCCATACTATCAATTATATCTCATTCTTATTGTTCTCTTTCTAAATATGGAAAGCTCTGGAAGATGTACACTGCATTGCATGGATGGACAGTAAAGCTGAGTTTTTCTTTCAGAAAAGCACAGTCCTCAGAAATAGGCATTGGAAGTAGAATCCACAGATCAGACACAAAACACACACACACACACACACACACACACACCTACACCCAGGCTGAGTGAGATATTAAAGTCTCAATATTAATTACTCTGAGAGACGGGAAAATCACAATAAAATATGATGTCTCCATTCTCAAATAAAAGATGTATTTCATAACTTGAGGGGGAAAAGATTTATATAATTATTCATATTTACATATACCCCTTCAGCAGAGATATTAGAAAAATAATTCTAGTGAAAGGAATGTTGAACTGGTAAAATGTCTGCAAAAGTGTTTAAATATTTCTTATATGTGTCATTAATAAGTATCCTACAACAAACATTGCTGGTAAGTTTATATGTATATCCTACTTGTCAGGAGGAAAAAAAACTATTGTTCAAACCCTCTGAAACCTATTTATAATGATTTGAAGAAAACATAAAACTGAAACTCAAAATCCATGCATTGCCCTTTTTTTCAAATACATTTTATGGCATTCAAGCTTCATCTTTAACCCCAAGCATGTCAGCAGTAATGAAAGTGTCATATAGCTTGCTAGAGTGTATTATTAAAAAACTAAAATATAAATCAGAGGAGGCTCGAATATTGCTCTAGAATTTACTGGCTGTGAGCTGTGTCTCATATTACTCATCAAAATTGGAAAAGTCATACTTATTCTCACAGGAAATTAAGGAGACTTGAGATGACTTAATGTAAGTTATTTTAACTTACAAGGCAGTTATATAAAAGGAAGCAGATTAAATTCCACTTTCGGAGGAAGCCGGGGCAGAAATGGAGGTAGCTAAAGGGCAATAATACAGTAATGAGATGACTTGATGGTTGAATCATAATTTCTTAGTAGCTCCTTTGTATTAGGTCTTCTCAACTCTGATATTAGAGTCAGTAGTAGGAGGGTGGCAGAAGAGATCAGGCTTGGTGGTCTTGTCTTTATGTCAAGGAGATAAGAAATCATGTGATCAGAATAGTTATATTTCCTCAGGATCAATTTGACAGATAGCTCATGATCACTTCTTAAGCAGTTACCAGGGTGGATTCCATCTCAAGTCCATCATCAGAACAAATGCTAACACTAATGATGCAGAGATGTGTGAATCTCTGGAGCTTCCTAACCAGTCAGTCTATCCTATTGGAGAATTTCCAAGCAAATGAGAGACCCCCCAAAAGAAACTGTAAATAGAACCTTAAGAAGGATACTGGGGTTGTTTTCTGTCCTCCATGTACACTAGCATACATGTGCACATACTAGAAAACAGATGACATAAACACACCTATATGTACATATACACAATAATAATAACTCTTCTAGAGTACTGACATATAATTCATAGGTATTTTAAAATTCTGCCAGTTACAAAAAGTCACATAATGAATAGTTCCTAAAATTATTTATAAAATAATGCTGTCCAGTATATTAATCATTGTAGTATATCATCCATAAAATAATGAAATAACCAAATCAATATACCAAAATTAATGCAACTATTTTAAGTGTTGAAGTTACCAAAAGATAGACCTACATAACTATATCTTTCTATAATCCAAAGTTATGGAAATAATTAGTGACAATATTGTCTAAAAACTGAAAAAAATACTGAAATTATTAAATAAGTATGTAGAAAGCTCATACCTGAAAATACTCCATGCATATTAAAGTTTTTTAAAATATAGTTGATGAAAACTGTAATGAGGTGGTAATTTCAGGTAATTAAAAATTCATCTAGCAGAATGTTCACTTACAAGTTGTCAATATCTCTGCCTTTAAACTATTGAAATCACTAGTAATCTCCAAGCCTCATAACAAGCCCATGACCTTATAAAATTCAGAATTTTCCATAGAAAGGAGTACTTTCTATTCTTTGTAGAAGAGGAGTACCAGTAGAATTCCTTGTTGTGGGGAAAACTAAGGGAAGACAGAAAAAAAAAGTAGTGCATACCATCACACCAGCTAGCTAATGTACTGTAAACTTAACTTAAAACTGATTTCCTTTCCTCCACAGTCCTGGGAAAGTGACTATCATGTCCAAGTGACTGATGTGAAGGGTCTTCCAAATCTCAGAAAAAAGCAGTCTTTCTCCCAATTGGGGTTGTAAACGGATGTGAGGTACATGGAGCAATCTGTAAGACTGAGTCCTCTGAGACTCACTTCTACATGTTGGCAAGAAATAAATCTTAAATCAAGGCAAAATGGTGTTATTCCAAGTGGACATACTGGATAACATGTGAAAAAAGCAATTTTTATAAATATAACCAAAATGTATTATTATTATGAAAATAATAACTTTATAAATGAACATAACTAAGATTCATCATTCCATAAGGAGTTGAACACAAGAAGATTAAAACTGACTGAAATAAAAAACAACAGAGACCAGAAGTTCAGAAAAACAAAATAAATGAAGTAAGATATTTTTTTAAATTCACATGTAGTATTTAAGATATCCTCTGCCTGCTCCTCTTCCTTCTCTAAAATGATATAGTACGATTCCAAGCCTACTTAAATATCCTACAAGAAGCTTATGCAGAAACTCAATGCATATTCATGACAAAGAAACACATTCATATTTTTACTTACATCACAAAACATTGCAATGACTATTAGCATTATTTTTTACAAGAACATATTATATGACCTATTAGTCTTACTTTTGAACAGTTGTAAGAGTAAAACTGATAATTCTCTTTACTTATGATCATCCCTGCTAAAACAAAATAACTAGGTCAACGTTTTAAAATAGTATAGAATAGGAAGTATAGGGTGAAGAAAATTTTCTCTTCTTCATTAAAGATTTGTTTTATTTTTAAGTTACTTAATGCATTTGTGTCTGAGAAGGATAAGTACGTACATATGAGTCCAGTTGGCTGTGGAAGCCTAAAGAGGGCATTGTATCCCTTGGCTATAGAATGACAGGTGGCTGTGTACGGTCTGACATGGGTGGTGGAAAGAGATCTAGGGTCCTCTGCAAAAGTGGTGCATGCTCTAGGCCACTGTACAATCTCTCCAGCACCTGAAAGTTTTCTAGTCTGGGTTATAGAGCAATGGTTAGCAATATCAGAAGGAATTTTATAAATAATTAATGAATAAACAAATAAATCTAAATGTAAAAATAAATTTATGAATAAAATATAAATGACAATATATTTTATAAATATAAATAAAAATCATAAATAAATAATAAATATTATACACACATATATGCATATGTGTATTGTATATGTTTATAATATATAATATTAGTAGAAGCATACAAACTACATATATAAATATTTTATTGGAAGTACCCCAAATAATTCCACATCATAAGCTTAGCCATTTTTACTTTCAAATCCATAAAGAACCACAAAAAGAAGAAGAAGAGGAGGAGGAGGAGGAGGAAGAGGAGGAGGGAGAGGAGGAAGCGGAGGAGGAGGAGGAGGAGGAAGAAGAAGAAGAAGAAGAAGAAGAAGAAGAAGAAGAAGAAGAAGAAGAACCCAGCCAACCTAGCTAAAACTTTATCAATTTTCACCTATGGGGTGAGAAAGATAAAAAAGAAAAAAGAACTGTCTGACTGTAGTGAGTCTACCCAACAATCTATCCTTCTACCCTGATTGGTCCTTTGTTTCTCACTTGCATCTTTGCCCTTTCATACCCTAGAAAACAGCATTACTGTAAGTCATTATTTATCTTCTCAGTCACCGTAGAAATTTCTCAGCCATCCCTCGAATTGCAGTTTTATTGCCTTTACGTTTTTTTTTTTTTTCACAAGAGTGTTATTCGAGCAAGGAACTCAGGACCGCGAGGGGTGCACCCACACACTGAGAAAATGGGGATGTTCTATAGGGAACTCACCAAGGCCAGCTGGACTGGGTCTGAAAAAGCATGGGATAAAACCGGACTTGCTGAACATAGTGGACAGTGAGGACTACTGAGAACACAAGAACAATGGCAATGGGTTTTTGATCCTACTGTACGTCCTGGCTTTGGGGGAGCCTAGGCTCTTTGGATGCTCACATTACTAGACCTGGAGGGTGGGTAGTCCTTGGACTTCCCACAGGTCAGGGAACCCTGATTGCTCTTCGGGCTGATGAGGGAGGCCTTGATCGGGGGAGGGGGAGGGATATGGGAGGTGGTGGCAGGGAGGAGGCAGAAATCTTTAATAAATAAATAAATTATAAAAAAATAAATAAAAAAAGAGAAAAAAAAACCCATAAAAACAAGAGTGTTATTTCCCAAAGTAAAAATAACCACTCTCCTACTTAACACAGTCCATTTCTGTATCGGTATCAAAGCATGTTTGTAAGTTTCTTGTCTTGGCTACTATTGATTCAGGTCCTCCTTAGTCTCCACTTTCATGGGTCCTTAAAGACACACTTCATTGTAGAATCACCAGAAATCTTCCACTGTCTCTTAAATAAATCAGATTTATGATATTTTATTTTGTTTGCTTTTCACTTTATTGAAAGTATTTTACATGCTCTGTGCTCCATTTACACCAATTGTGCTATCCCTGGGTTATTTGCAGAGACCTGGTCACCTTTGAGATTTGGCTGAAGCTTCACCTCTTCTAGGGAACTGGCTAGGTGGCACTCCCCTTCTTCTGTCATTCCCAAATGCACCCCAGCTCTCTCATAGAATGTGTAGTGCACTTACAGTTTGGTTTGTGTCCTATTTCATTAAAATAAGGCAGAATGTATCAAGAAAACAGATTAAGAGATCTCTATTTACACAATGCAGCACATTGTGAATTCCAAGGCACATCTAAAGAGCAAAGTGTAAAAACATCATACTTTTTAGTTAAAAAAAATCTAAATTCATAACTTTATAAATACCTTATGTTGTAGTAGGAGCAGCAGGCTACATTCCTGGCACCCGGCCGTCCACACGGCTAGCTTTATACCCGAAATAATTACATGAAAACTGTATTCTTTTAAACACTGCCTGGCCCATTAGTTCCAGACTCTTATTGGCTAGCTCTTACATATTGATCTAACCCATTTCTAATAATCTGTGTAGCCCACAAGGTGGCTTACTAGGGAAGATCTTAACCTGCGGCTGTGTCGGGTGAGAGAATCATGGCAACTGCCTGACTCGGCTTCTTTCTCCCAGCATTCTGTTCTCTTTACTCCGCCTACCTAATTTTCTGTCCTATCAGGCCAAGCAGTTTTCTTTATTAGTTAACCAATGAAAGCAACAGATAAGATACAAGACCCACCTCCATCAACCTTATCTTACTACTTTAAAAAATGTAAGCTGGTGCTTTTATGAGAATTAGGGAATACTGCAATGCATAAGTTCAAATGGTGGAAAACAGTATTACACTCTATGTACATTAACTAAGTAAATCAATATTTTGAAATGGATTGATGATTAATTATCTCTCAGGTCATTAATTTATAAATAAGAATGAATAGATATCATACAGAGAGTAGGTGCAATTGCTAAGTCAAGAAAACTGACTCAGTTACTATGAAAATTTGCATTCCCCATTAGATGACAAGGCATTTCCTTAAAAGCATGACAACAACGGTGTTTTAATGTAGTCACAATTGGTTAAATTTGAGAAAATAGAAGAGCATATGTTGTCTACAATTTTTACTTCGTCGTTTGGGATTGAATTAATCAAATGTTTGTGAGTGCAAAGTTTCTGCATCATCTTAATTGATCCTGTCAAATAGGGGCTGCATACGAAAATTTGGAGGTGAGAAAGAAAAGTAGATAAATAATATAATTTTAGCTTAATTTCAAAAGATAAATGCTTTAAAAGTTTTAAAAAGTTATAAAATGACACAAACTGATTATTTTTACACTGAGTCCAATAAGCTCAGTAAATCCTTACTTGGAGCTATTACATACTCTATTTAATTCTAAATAGACTTGATGATTAAGGATGCCTATTGCTATTTCTGGAATAACCATTAAATAATTTCAAAAAACAAAGCTCGTACCCAATAGAGAAAACAAAATGGAAAGGTAAGAAGCTAAGTGACTGATTAGAAATAATTAGAGATTTGAGATGAAGCAACAGGAAAACAAAGTCACTAATTATAGCATATAGCAGCATTCTTATTTAAACTCAAACATATCACAAACTATACTAACCATACATGTTTTTACAACAGTGTCAAATATGAAAAATAGGAGAAATGATACTGAGTCACAAATCTGGACTCAACAGATTATCATGCACAAGAGATACTCTTTAAAATTAAACAAATACACAGAATGCCAGTAAAAATCATAAAAAAATTAATGCATTAATAAGCACAGTTAAGCCATAGTGACTATATTAATATCTTTAAAATTAGACAATACAGCAACATTCTTCACCAACTGTTAAAAGGGTAATTAAACAATGATAAATTAGAGAGCTAGGACTAAAGAGTAATGATTTTAACATTTATAAATCAAAAATATATAATATAAATCCATAATTGCATTTGATCTAAAGAAATTAGGAGCAGGCCTAACTATCTAATTGGTCCACCTGAGTTTATGTAGATTTACACTGAAATAAATTAATGTTAAACACATTTTTCATGTCTTCAAGTCAAACCAAACAGTGGGTTTGAAAATAAGTTACAATAGATTTTACAGCAGAAATTACATAGAATATTGACTGTTACTATCTGGCCTACATGAAATTGAATTAGTATTTATTGCTATGTGCTTACATAATCCGCCAAATATTTGTAATTAAAAGGAAAATTAGTAGATTTAAGTGAATATATTAAGAAAACAAAAGATATACACAGATGGTACTCTTAATTTTAGGTTTTAAAAGCCTGGTATTAGAAACAAATTATGTTTCCAATAATAACTGAACTATAAGAACACCAATTCTCAAATAAAATGGGTTTTGTAGCCAGCACAGCAGTGAGGAAGCTCTATTTATCCATTGAAAAGTGCATCTATGACGAGGAATTGAGAATAGCAGAGAAGACCCAACTCTTGCAGATTTTGGGAACACATGGAAAAAATGAATGTAACAAGAGTTTAGTTAATATTTTCTTCCTAAACAATTACTTGAGAACGCGAATAACTTATGCATTCCCAGCCTGAAATCCATGTGTTTGTTTGTTTTCTAGTTTTACTGGGTACTCAGAATCAATGTTGTCCAAGTACATCCCAAAACTTTATAGGAATGGGTGTCCAAATCATATTTAATTCTCATAAACAGAGAAACAGTGAAGTGATATTTCATTTATATTTTAATGCATAAAGAATGCTTGAAAAACAGAATGCAAAACAGCCACCCAGGTCAACCATACAGACCAAGCAGTGGTGGCACACACCTTTATTCCCAGCAGCCATGCTAGTATGTCTTAGAGGCCAGGAGGTGTTGGTGCAGGCCTTTAATCCCACCACTACAGAGGAATATAAGATTTCTCATCTTCAGGTTGAAGCCCAATATCTGTCTCTGGGTTTGAGTTATTCATGCTACAAACACGATTTATGTATGACTCATTAAACCATTAAAATGTGTGTTTCTGTCCTTGAGTTTCTGAATAAATATTGGCTCAGCAAAGTGGTTCATATGAATGCTGCTCAGGAAACTGATCCTGTCTTTGGCCAAACTGATATCTCCAAAGAACATAAGAGGTAAAGACTAACAGTTTGTCTGTCTCATCCATATAACACTTTGACCATTTCACCTAAGAGTTTTTATTGTACCATCTGGGGTTATATGAACATATAAGACCAAGGGCCAAAAAGAAAAAGAAACACTGCTTCTTTCCTCAGATAAGAGAACATTTTCACTGAAAAGCAAAAGAAAAAAATAATATTTACCACCATGATATACATGTGATTAGATTTTTCATAAAAATAATAAAAGATAATGAACAATTGGATTTACTTACCAAGATCCAGAGACTGATAAAGCAAGCACACAAATGTAGGTAGGCCGTTTAGTTTTATTTTGGTTCTGTTCAATTGTTTTGCTCTTACTGTTTGCTTTTCTATGCCTGGTCTGTTTTTAAAACAGATTGAACCTTTTTGAGTACACACCATTCATCACATCCTTAGAAAGCCAGTTTCATTGTAATAAATTTCATTAGACTGTAAAGTTTTGGTTGAAATAACTTCTAAATGTTTTATTTTAGAGCAGGGCATATTTAAAAATCATCCCACGTAAGTTGTCTGTGCATTGCATACACTGGATGTGTCTAGTTATATTCCTTTGGGCCAGGTGAAGTAGTATGTTCTTTTTTGATGTTTACAACCTTTATATGATTTAAATTCAGTTAGTAAAATCTATGGAAGGGCAAGGTCTTACTTATGATAGCATACTTAACCTCTAGGGAACATCTGCTTTTATATAAGTATGCACACTCTTAATATTTATACTCATACTTTGTGTCACTGTGTGGGGTGAAGTGGCAAATAGATTTCTCTCATGAATCTTCAACAGCACCAATCTAGTGACACAAAGACACAAACATCTTTTCTTTGGGGATATATAATGCTGGGGTGTCTCTGTACTTTTCCTTCCTATGTTTTACTTTCTTAAAACTTAAGACGGGAGAGCTAGGATAAAATCAATCAAGACTGGAGAAAAAATGTCAATGTGGTGAAGCCTAAGAATATTCCACTATATTCATGGATTACTGGCTAGCTCAATTGTCATCAGAGAAGCTTCATCCAGCAACTGATGAAAACAGATACATACCCACAGCCAAACATTAAGCAGAGCTTGGGGTATCTAGCAGAAAAGGGGGAGAAAGGATTGTCGGAGCCAGGGTAGTCATAAACACCACAAGAAAATCCACAGACTCAACTAACCTAGACTCATACGGATTCATGTAGACAGAACCAACAACCAAGGAGCCTATATAGCACTGACCTAGGCATTCTGCATATAAGTTACACCTGTGTAGCTTGATATTCTTGTGGGACTCCTTACAGTGAAAGCAGGGGTTATCTCTGACTCTTTTTTTTCTTTTATTATTGATTTTTTAATTAACCTCTACAGTTTTCTCTGCTCTCTTCCCTGGCTCTTCTCTCCCCCACTTCAACCCCCCCCCAAGGTCCCCATGCTCCCAATTTACTTAGGAGATCTTGTCTTTTTCTAATTCCCATGTAGATTAAATCTACGTATGTCTCTCTTAGGGTCCTCATTGCTGTCTAAGTTCTCTGGGGTTGTGATTTGTAGACTGGTTTTCTTTGCTTTATGTTTAAAAACCACTTCTGAGTAAGTACATATGTTAATTTTTTCTTTCTGTTTCTGGATTACCTCACTCAAAATGATGTTTTCTAGTTCCATCCATTTTCCTGCAAAATTCAAGGTGTCATTTTTTTTCTGCTGTGTAGTAGTCCATTGTGTAAATGTACCACATTTTCCTTATCTATTCTTCAGTCGAGCGGCATTTAGGTTGCTTCCAGGTTCTGGCTATGACAAACAATGCTATTATGAACATAGTTGAGCACATGTCCTTGTGGCATGATTGAGAATTCTTTGGATATATACCCAAAACTGGTATTACTGGGTCTTGAGGAAGGTTGTTTCCTAATTTTCTGAGAAATTGCCACACTGACATCCAAAGGGGTTGTATCAACTTGCATTCTCACCAGCAATGCAGAAGTGCTCCCATTACCCTACAACCTCTCCAGCATAAGTTATGGAATAATAATAAATTTCCCTTATTAAAAATTAGGTAATAATAAATAAATAAACAGAGTTTTAAAACAATTCCTCCACAAGATCTTAATACTTATCCAAATACTTTCTAATATAACTTCCCTTCACACTAAAAAACGATGAAGAAAAAAAAAACACGAGAAAAGACGAAAGGAAATTTTATTATCTACATGTAAAAAAAATTTAAGTTTTTTTTTTAAGAAGAATGGCAACTATGGAGAGGTATGCCTTATATATGATATATCTATATATAACTATATCATATATAGTTACAATGTCACATTACATATGACACTTCCACTTATGCTTTCTCTTATGAAACTAGAGAGAGTAATGTTTATACCAGAAGTAGAGACCATTGAAGGCTGCAATCATTGTTATTGTCTACTGGATGGTCATGAGACTGTGCCTTAAAATAGCTTATTAGATTCTCTTTCCACAATTGAATTTTATTTCATTGGAACTCTAGTGATTCACTGCAGAATCAAACATTGGATAATTGTAAGTAAAATCTTGATGTTCACAGAAGAGTAAGCTAGAAACTAACATTCCAGGGATTACTATAAAGATTTAGATCACCAAACTTAACTTGTAAACTGTTCATGTAAATTATGTTTTAAATGAGCTTTGTGAAGAACTGGTGTAACGTGACAATGTGGATAATAAATGCTAACTGGATCAAGCACCATGTCCTAAGGCCTGACAGATGACATCTTCCTAAAATATGAGAGTCTGCTTAGCATTCTAGACAGAGATGAACTCATCCTCCTCCCTCAGCATTCTGGGAATAGGGATATGATGACCTTGTAGCATATGTATCGACCACAAACTTGAGGGACAGCACACTGGTGAACTCCAGAGGCTAGTCTCTGCAGACATTGTGTGAAAGTCATCAGGACCAGAACAACTTAGTTAAGGGAGCCACTTTAGGGTGGGCAAGCGACTTGACCCTAGAGGGGCTCCCTAGTGCCCAAGATGAGGTTCCCAGTTAGTTCCTTGGGCAGCTGAGGATTGGGAACCTGAAATGACCCTATCCTAGAGCAATACTGACGAATATCTTGCATACCATCATAGAATCTTCATCTGGTGATGGATAGAGATAGAGACAGAGACCCACACAGGAGCACTGGACTGAGCTCCCAAGGTCCCAAGGAGGAGCAGAAGGAGGGAGAACATGAGCAAAGAATTCGGGACCACGAGGCGTGCATCCACCCACTGAGACAGTGGAGCTGATCTACGGGGAGCTCACCAAGGCCAGCTGGACTGTGACCGAAAAAGCATGGGATAAAACCGGACTCTCTGAACATGGCGAACAATGAGGGCTGATGAGACACCAAGGACAATGGCAGGGGGTTTTGATCCTACTAAATGTGCTGCCTTTGTGGGAGCCTAGCCAGTTTGGATGTTCACCTTCCTAGATATGGACGGAGAGGACCTAGGACTTAACACAGGGCAGGGAACCCGGACTGCTCTGTGGACTGGAGAGGGAGGGGGAGAGGAGTGGGGGGAGGGGGAGAAGGGTGGGAGGAGGGGGAGAAGGGTGGGAGGAGGGGGAGAAGGGTGGGAGGAGGGGAAGGGAAATGGGAGGCTGGGAGGAGGTGGAAACTTGTTTTTTTGTTTATGTTTTTTTTCTTCTTTTCGCAATAAAATATATATATATATATATATATATATATATAAGAAATACACCGACTTCTTTCATTTTTAAGCTATTGCCCATTAGTATTTTCTGCTATTAAAATAGAACAGCATAATTATAAAAATCATTCACTAAAGAATTCATATATGCTTAATCAATGAAGCGCCTGCTGTAAAACTGTGAGGACATACATTTGAATACAGAACACCAGCATGAAGCCCAAGGCATGGTAACATAAGCCTGTAACCCTAGCACTGAGGAGGATATCCAGGAGGAAACCTGAATCCCACTGAACAACTAGTAATGCTAAAATAGCAAGATATAGGCTTATTGAGAGAACAGTCTTACTAAGTAAGCTAAGGCTATTGAGCAAAAAGAGGTACTTGACACAAAACCTGATGAATTCAATTTTATCCTGGAAACCTAATGATAAAAGACAGGGTCAGAAAGAGAAAGAGATTTCATTTCTCTTAATTGCGCTCTGACCTTTACATGAGATTCATGGCATTTGTGTATCCACACACGTACTCACACTCATTCCAGATAGATAGATAGATAGATAGATAGATAGATAGATAGATAGATAGATAGATAGATACTAGATGGAGAGTGATCAAGGAGGATGCCCAATATTAATGCTGCCCTCTGGTCTTCACATGCACTTACATGAACACCCAAGCACATAGATACAGAAATAAACAATTCCAAAGTTAGAAGTTGTTCAATGGCAGAGTATGTGGCTCAAATGGTAGAGGACCTGCTTAGTGTAGAAGTTTTTCAATGTATCTGTTGGTGTGCAATGAATAAAAACATATTATAACTGTATCTCAAATTTGTATGTTCTATAAGTTCAAATGTCATGTTACTATGGTGATTTGCTGTGGTATAACCCTTTTGTATGTTGTGAACATGTTTTACTCCTATTGGTTAATAAAATAGCTAATTTGGCTTATACCAAGCAGGATAGAGCCAGGCAGGAAAGGCAAACTAGAAATACAGAAAATTAGTATCAAAGAGCAATTGTACCAGATGAGTGAGACAGAAAGAAAGACTTTATTTGGCTATTTTAAAGCGATGTACAGATGGAACTCAATTTTCATTATTAAAAAGAGGGACAGTTTTCCAGTGTTGAGGTTTATTAGTGGAAAATCTCAGATGGTATCCTCAGAAATTTGACCAATGTGATAAGCTCATCTGATTTGCACTTAAGGTCATTATAGTTATACTTTTAGACAAATACAAGAATGCTGTCCAATTTTGGTGATTAGATTTTAAACATGTTTTCTGCTTCCTTGAAAAACACATTGTCTGATTAAAGTGCAGAAAAAAACACAGTAAAATTTTAAATCTCAAAGGAGTAGAAAAATTTATTATTACAAGTTCTCCTAGGTAAATGGTCAAACACAGGTTAATTGGGGGCCAAGATTCAGAAAGAAATATGTCTAAACTTCAGTGGAGTGGGAGAAAGATCAAGACTGTGTTGGTTACAGTTCAGATTAGAAGAGTCCAGATATCTACTACCACTGAGAAGAGATCATGCCCCTAGTCAAGGATAACTACAAGTGAAAATGATATAATCATATCACATGAAAGTTATGGCTTCTAGAATTCTTGCCAGGAATAGGGATAGCAAGAGGCCTAGTAGTTGGAGACCCTGTTTCTATCAGTTGAGATCCTTTCTAATCTAACCTAATTAATTTCATACTTTACCACAACTCTTTTGAAAAAGAACAGTTACACTATTATTATGAAAAACCTACACCTATAAGTTTTTCGTCAGTGAGAAATATATACAAAAATATAGAACCATTAAGGTCTGAACAGCCATCCACATTGTCTTCAATATTTCATTCTACCCAAGAAAGAATGAGAGTCCAGACTAGTCATCTACATGGTATACCTCATGCTAGATTTCAACCATATTAATATTTTCTATTCAAACATGCTCTCACATCACATTTTCTGAATTCTTTGGAGATATGGCAAAATAAGTAGAATGATTTTAACTTCATCAGAAGGAGGAAGAACAAAGCTCTGTTCTCTATTAGCTACCTAAACATGCCTTTGGAGGGGGTAGGGGAAAAGATTATCCTTACTAACTATTCTTCATGAAACTCTTGAATACAACCTGGATAAAATGATCAGTTAAGAGATGTGAAGGCATGTAGAAATTTGCGTCTTATTCATAAATATTTTCTTGTTGGTCTTTGTAAATTGAATATAGTTTTGCTGGTTCTGGTTTAATCTTGATTCCAAGGCATAGGTTGTTATCTGGTATAAGTTTATCATGTTCTTTGTAGAAAAGTCCACCAGTGGAATATAACTTCACCAAAAAGGAGGAAATGCGGTACAGCAAGCAAACCATACAAGCATGGTTCTGGCCTCAGATCAGCTCCAGTTTCCCACGGGTGGTGGCAATGGAGCCCTGACTAGAGAGAAAGTCAACTAATGATTTAGTGGTTCTTCCGGAGACATTAACTCAGGTGAAGTTATGATTCTTGTCTTCATTATAGGAAATAATTTCAGGACAAGTCAGTATGAAGCAAAGGTAGAGTTTATTAGGGAAATATTTTAACCTAGTTGTAAGCACAGGTATTAATAGAAGAAAGAAAAAAAAAACAGAGAAAGGAAGAGAGATAAGCAAAAAAAAAAATGTGTGGAGGCGTCTCAAAAGAAAGCCAAGCTTCAGTCTTAACTATGGCTATGATGAATATGTGTGTGTACATATATGTATATTTGTATACATATATATCTAATTTTGATTATAATTTTTATAAATCTAAAGTTAAACCTTAAAAGGTTGTTAAGAATCTATAAAAACTATCCCCTCCAACCCTTTTGTCTGGCTCTGTGAAATGAGATCACAAGGCTGTTGGAGAAGTGCCTTAGAGAGGATTGCAATCTCAGCAGGTGAAACCAGAAGTCACAAGGGTTTCCGAACAGAGTTAAAATATACCTTTTACTGTAAATACTCATTCTTGGGATTTTATTAGAAAAAAATTAAAGGTTTGTATCTTAGAGAAGAGGCAGATCACATTCAAAGGTTATATATGCTTAGGCCTTAAATATGTCCATTGCATTAAAAAAATCTTATTTGAAACATCTTTATAGGAAAGGAATATTGTATGTAGGAAATCTTCAACGTAAATGTTAGTTGTGCTGTAAGGATGAACTTCTGATAAAACACCAGAAGGATTTGCTCCTTTCTGTTCCCACATCTCCTTAACTTTCGATGTCTTTCTCTCTTGTTTCACTTGCATCCTATTAAAAACCATATGATCAAGATCATGTACCTTTCTCACAAAGGTCAGTGAAATGGAATGACTATTTCCAGACAATATTTTCATTTTCTAGTTATCTTTCAATACTTTTTTCCAAAAAGATAAATTAAGGTTCTTTAAAATGTTTGCTGAGACCCCTTAGATATAGATAAAGAAACCCAAAATGTTGTTGATTCATCTCTGACTCCAGCAATTGCCATTAAACAAGAGTTGGCTTCCTTAAATCAAATTACATGGCTTTCTGAGTAGAGTGTAAAATCATCTACCACCATGCACTGGACATGAGTGATCCTTCAGTCCCGTGTATTCACTCTGAATACATCTGTTCATCACCCTGTTGCTCTCTTGATTATAAGACGAGCTTTCAAAATATTTGCCTCAGAAAGCAGAGTCATGTAAATATTCAAGATGCCCCTGAATATTTCTTACTTCATTTCACCTCATATACAAGCATTGAATTATCTCACATCATTAAAATGATGACAACAAAAATATCCTGAAAGACCACATTCACATGATTATGCTATGAACATTATTATACTTACTATTGTTAATCTCTTAATGTACCTAATATACACATTATTTTATCATAGGTATGTGTCCTTCTTAACATTCACAGTCAAATTGACTCTGACTAGAGTCACCTGAGAAGGGAGTATCAGTCAAGGGATTGCCCAGGCCAGATTGGCCTATAGGGAAGTCTTTTGAGGATTGTCCCAATTGTCAATTGATTTATCACGGCCTGCATCACTATGGGAATTAAGATGTCCTAGGAAGGTATGACTAGAATGTCTAAGAAAGTTAGCTACGTATGAGCTTTTTCTTTATGGTTTCTGCATTCAAGTCTCTGAAATCCTACACTGCTTCCCTGGTGATGAACTATAACCTGTAGCTTGAAATCAACTTCTTCCTCTCCTAAATTGATTTTGGTGATAATATTTGTCACAGCAGCAGAAAGGAAACCAAGGCAGCACAAACGTATGAAAGAAACAGTACATACAAGAGTTAACACTGTTTGTGACATAAGGCACCCTTGCTGGCAAATCAAAAGTGCTGCCCAAGGAAAACATACAGCAGAGAGTAGCTCTGAGTGTTGCTCAGCAAAAAAGGATAAAATTACTTAAAACATTATGAGGGTTTTTTTCTACGATGTTTAGAAAATCAACTGTGCAGTTTTCATGTGTGAACTTTGTAAAAGACACTGGTCCTACAATGTCAAAAGGCTAGACACGTCAGTAAAGGCTTTAGGTTGTATCCTACAGAAAGAAGGAAACACTATAGTATGCGGAAAAATTTACATGTTCTCAAATTAAATTAGACTCTTGAGCACTTAGGAGTTAGTTGATTATATAAGAAAAATTTTCAGTTCTTCTTTATCTCCAATAAGAAAGAAGAAGTCTAAGGTCTGAATTCTAACTGATGAGGACTGATGCGGAGTTATAAACCTGATGGCAATACTGAAAGAATAAACCTCTCGTCATTCTTGACCTGGGAAATGAGGAGGTGGGGTGTAGCATCCTGGATTAGATTAACATTCTTTATTGCCACTTCACAGATTTTTGTCACAACACTAATGAAGAAACTTCATAGAAGGAACAGCTATTGATAGCACAATGTAGGCAAATGTCCTAGCTGTGATTCAATAAACAAGAACTAGATGTGCAGATGGATGCACTCAGCACTTGAACTGAAAGTAAAGTGTTTGGCTACTGGTGCCCTTCTACCGTTTTCAGCATTTCTCTCCAGTTACTTCGTTTGCCATGGGAATTCCCAGAACGGCCATCTCTCTCCTACTCTTTTGCATATGCTCTTAGAGTTCATGTCCCAACTGTGTTGCTGTGCCTGCTCTCTCCTTTAACTCAAATGAAACTTTTATTTCTCAAAAGCCAGAGACTTCCAGCAAGGACTAAGCAATCTTTTTTAAGTGTCTACAGAGTGCGTGTTTTGTGCCGTAACATTTGTAGGAGGGAGGTTACCAGCAGCTGAAGTGCTTTAAACTCAATAACGCGAAACTTCACTGGAGGTTATCTTTTGACCTCTATGCAATCACTCTAAGCCAAACCAACTCAAATGACAGCTAATGCTAGAGTTATACAAATGTACACTTACTCAAATTTCTGTTCGTTGGAGTTTGGGCTGAGTTTATATGACAAGAATATAAGCAAGCAAGTGGTGTAATGTATACAATTTTTGTTCAAAATCTCAAATTGCAATGGGAGCCTTAAAGTCAAAACATGTTATAATCATGTTGTAGTTAGCTGTAAAAAAAATATGTTGACTTAGCTTATTCAGTTCTGTGTAATGTTATCACAGTACACATGTTACATAAACACATTTTCAGTAATATGCTGGGAATTATCTTTCATATATCATGAGGTTATATAGGTTTTCAATAATATCTTCTAGACAATACAAATATAGTTATTAGCATCTTCCACTAAGAATCATTGCTGTATATTTATGACCTTCATAATGAAAACAATTTCTCTACTTTCTGTCCTTACTACTTGCTTGTATAACCATTTTATTCAAATTCCTAACATGATGCCCTTTCTAGAAAACTTTTATGACACTTTCAAATATATGATCCACAATGTAATCTCATTCAATTGAGTAAAATATAATGGCCAGATCATTCTGTAATGGCTAGAAGAGAAACTCAGTGGTATACATCATTGTAGTAACACACCTGACCCAAAGGCAGGACACGCTAAAAGCAACTAATTCCATATGATTACTACCTATACTACTAATTAGTATGTATTCAAAGGAAGTATCTTACAATTACAATATTTATTACCAGAAATGCTAACTATATCAATAAGTATATATGTTACTATATCATTTGGGCACAAGAACATATCTTTATGTGCACATTTATAACAGAAGCATGTGCATATACACATGTATGTGTACATGGATGTACCCATAGGCACATTCTTCATGCATGAATGTGTATCTCCTATATATTATCCCAAATGAGGGCTCTATAACTCTATTACTGCTCTCTAATACAGTGGCAAATGAGACACCTTACATCTGTTCTCCCATACAAGAAGCTCAGGATTGGAAAATTATTTCCCTGTCAGTTATGTTCTATATGTCTAACCTAATGCATTAGCCACATCTCCAAACCCAGCTTCAGAAAAGTGGCACATCCTGCCTGCATGACTAGAGTCCCTCGTTTTGAATTAGTAAGAATTACTTTGAATCCATGGAGGGAAAAGCCATGAGTTCTTGGCATGTGTTCATGAACAGTCAAGATCCGGAGGGCAAACACCTTTGAAGTTGTTGCTAATTAGTGAGAACATGAAAGTTTGATAAAACGCCTTTGCCCTTTGTTTCCCAGGTAGTTAATTTCATGATATTTTGCATAATGCTAGCTAGGATGCCCTGAAGAATCTGACATTAGTCACCTCTCTTGAGGAGGACTTGGAAACGCATTCCAGAACTGTCACGTTTTTCCTTCCAGACTCTCCTTCCTGTTCCCAATGGTCACTCTCTGGATGAATGTTCCTTTTGGAAACCCTTGTCTCAGACTTCTTTCCTCAGGATAACACTGCCTAAGAAGTAATATTAATTCAAGGAATGGAAACGTTGAATGTTACTCACCATATTGCTCTAGTTTAGAGAACGTAGAAATGCATAAGACTATTTGAAAGATTAAGCAAAAACAATTTCTTAACCTCTTCAAGTAGGCAAATAGATTCGATTGATTTAGATATTTTAAATTCATTCCAGTTTTCATTACATGTGCTTGTGTAAGGTGGTATGCACCTGAACATGCAGGTGCAGAGTCCAATGGTGGGTGTCAGATTCCCTGAAGCTGGAGCTACAGGTGGTTATACCTTCTGCGAATGGAACTTTGGTCCTCTGTGAGAGTCGCGCATGCTCTTAAGCATTGACACATCTCTTCAGCCCAATTGTAGCTTATTTTAACCATGTGATGTTATATTTTACAACATTCTATAGCAATTTTTTGATATTTTATTTGGAATTAAAACTCTTTAGTTTAGAAGGCCCAGTCAGTACCTTCATCCATTAAGCCATCTCTAATGCAGCAGAAGACACATTATTTCTGCTTTCCATGAAGCTAAAAGTGACTATGAGGGTAAGTTCTAAGCACTCATTTGAATGAGAAGAGGCAATGACCTTTGGAGCGTCTCTTTTTTTGTTTTGTTTTGTTTTCTCACTTTTTTATTTTTTTTTAAAAAAAAACAAACTATCTTTTTTTTTCATTTTACATACCATTCCCAGTTCCCACTCACTACCCTTCTCCCATCTCCTCCACCTTCTATTATAGAGCTACAGTAATGAAAACAGCTTGGTATTGGCATAAAAACAGACAGGATGACCGATGGAATCAAATCAAAGACCTGGATATTAATCCACACACATATGAACACCTGAATTTTGACTAAGAAACTAAAATTATACAATGGAAAAAAGAAAGATTACTTAAAAAAATGGTGCTGACATTACTGGATGTCAACATGTAGAAAAATGAAAACAGATGCATGTCTATCTCCAAGCACAAAATACAAGTCCAAATGGATTAAAGACCTCAATATAAATCTGAACCTGATAAACATATAAATATATAAACATAATAGAAATATAAACACTGAATCTGATAGAAGACGAAGTGGGAAGTAGCCTTCAATGCATGGGCACAATAGACCACTTCCTAAATATAACACCAGTAGCACAGACACTGAGAGCAAAAATAAATAAATAAATAAATAAATAAATAAAATGGAAAACTGAGAAGCTTCAGTAAAGCAAAGGACACAGTCAATAAGACATAAACAGAACTTCTCTTAAGTTGAAGCAAACACATGTATCCCAGAATTTTTCATTTTCACTTCTGATTCCTACCTGGAAAATGGTTTTGATTATAGAATATCTAGAGGCAGTTTGAAAAAAGGAGAGGACTCTCAGAATGTATTCTGGAGGAATTGTCAAACAAAAGTTAGCATCTTTCATGACATACAATAACTATCCAGGACGTGAGTTTCACACCTCTAGACTTATAAACCAACAAGAAGAAACAGCTTACTATTCCTACAACTCTCTGTGACTTAGGATTTATCTATCACATGTGATAAAGAAATAATCCCAATGTTAAAATCATATATACCTAAATCATTCTTGGTATTTATTAAAATAGTGGTCCTGATCAGGGTTAATCTTATTCCAAGGGATGTTTGAATAGTTGAGCACATGTTTGATTTGTTAGTTGCATCTGATGTTTACAGAACAGAGATAAGATTAAACAAGCTACATTGCACAGAATATAGCCTTTAAAACAAAGATTTTTATTTGCAAAAATATGCTAGTAATGTTAAAATCGAGAAAACTTGCATTGTCTTTGAATATTCTTGCCCTCATACATATTGACCAATCTATACAAGAATTTGCTCAAGTGGTTCTTGGAATAAACCCACTTTATGCACGCATCACTTTTCTTACAGCTGTATCAAATGAATATTTTCCCCTTTTCTCCTTTAGTGCAGCAGAGATATAGGAGTAATACCTACAGATTTCCCAGCCCTGTCTGACCACAGGAAGAAGACAATGACGGAAAGTAGAACAAACAGGAAATATGACTTTAGGGTGATGGATGAAATACCAGAGAGAATCCGTTTGTACTCACTTAATTGTTTTTTTGTTTATAGCTAAAGACATTTGCCACCAAGGGAAATGATAGAACATGCATTCAATTATTCTCTCTGCATTTGTTAAGTCTTCAAGATATATTCCATTCATTTACTTATTAAAAATAAAAGATGCTCATCACAGAATGTTTAAAAATCATTATTATTGAGCAAAGAAAAGAAAATTATCATCATCCATAATCCCAACAGAGCAGGAAAAACTATTAACTCTGCAATCTGTATGAATCCAGACACTTCTCTGTGCACACATATTAAATTAGCATATAATTGAAACCTCATTCTACCTTTTTATAACCAGCATATTTTTTCTCTATTTGGAATTAATACCCTTTCAAACCAGTAATTATTCATCTATCTCCGGAAACCCAGGCCTATGCATTAAAATGGGAAAATTTTTCATCACATTTCTAAGTATCAAAGTTATACATGGGTTCAAGCTCTGTTTTCTTTTTGTTGTTGTTATTTTTTTCTTTTCTCATATTTTATATTAAAATATACTTTTATTTTTACATTCCAATCCCAGTTCCCCTCCTTCCCTTTCTCTCACCCCCTCCCTTTTCTTATCCCCCATTCACTCCTTAGAGGGGGCTAGGCCTTCCTTGGGAGTCAACAAGTTCTAGCATACCAGCTTGAGGCAAGACCAACAGCTTTCCCACCATCAAGACTGAGCAAGGCATGTGGCGTGATCTGTTGGCAGAGGCCCTGGAAGTCATACCAGGATCTATCTCAGGTGCATGAACTGGCTTTTTCAAGCTCTGTTTTCAGGGTAACTAAATTCCATAAAAACATATGGGGTTTTTCTCATATAATACTGTCCCTATGCTGTTTATAGCATCATCCATTGCCTCAGAGCCCACACAATCTCTGTTTTAATACTCCCAAACATACACTGACAGCCACAATAATGCATATCTTGTCAGACATTTCACCACTGTTGCAAATTCATGAAGAAACAACATAATGTAGGAGAGATCTATGTTAGATGATAATTTCGGAACTTTCCATTGATCAGGGCCAGTTCCATCCCTGTTAACCCGTAACAGGATGGAAACATTATGGAGGAAGACCATGAGAGAGGAAACCCATTCTCCTTGTGAAAACCAAGAAGCAAGCAAGAGCTAGGATGAGACCAAGGGCAACATAGACCCTTGAAATAGAACAACCCACTTCCTCTAACTAGGACTTCTGCTTCATTTCAGGATCCTCCTATCTTCCAAAGATTTTGGAATTTAGAATCAATCAATCAATATATTAAACTATTGATTTGGTCATATTCCAGGGCCTATTTCCTGTGGAAACACTTTTATCAGCATGTCCAGTGGTATTCTTTAGTAACCTCCGAGGCATATCTCAATCAAATCAAGTTCCCAATCAAGGTTAACCATACGTTGCATTCTCAGATAAAAACAACCAGATGTTGTACATATTTATTTCCTATTGAAGGTTGTAAGAAGACCTGCCTTAGAATACATAAGAAAAACTCCTAATGTAAAAAGAACTGCTCAGTTTATGACTATCTTGAAGAATAAAATGAAAGAAGTTAAAAAGAGGCAGCTAAAGAGAGAGTTTTCCTACTTAAGAAAGAGCTATATTCTGAAATGAAATAAATGTCTTGAAATCTGTAATTCTCTGAATTGTAATAGAGTTCATACATGTGTATGAATTTACAAGGGTAATCATTGTAGTGAAGAAGTTTCAGCTGTCTCACAAACCCAAGAAGCAGTAGAGGCTTTTCTTCTATGATATAAATTATATGCCATAGCTTATAATCACAGTGCTCAGGCAGCAGGAAGGCAGACGCCACAATGGCTCACACTTTGAATTTTCTTCAGTGAACTGCTTTAGAAAAGTAAAATGAGAATCAAGCTTATTGAAACTTGTGTCGAGGAGGCTTCTTCAAGCTATTTTTCTTTTTGAAAAATCTCAATTTCCCAAACTCACTTTAACGGGTCCACAGGAGGTTAGTCATAGATGACAAGCACACATTCGTGACTTCTGGTTTCCCTTTTGTAGGACCATGGCTTTTCTTAGACCATGGTCTCTGGTGTGTTCACACTGTTAGTCAACAATACCAAATGGACAGACATAGGCTAATAATATGCAAATATACACACAGATTGGTGCAAGAGACATTAAAGCAGGTGTTTTAAAGAGTTCTAAATTAAAACAAGATTCCAATAAGTTTTAGAAAAAAAACTTGCATTTCTATATACAACTATACAAAGTCTGTATTTGACTCTTTGAAATGTTCCAGTTGTGTTTCTATCAGACTTGTGAATTATAGGTAACTGATACCACTATGAAATACTCATTAAAGAAGGAATTCATACTGATAAAAAGACAGCTTCTCATTATATAGTATAAAGATTTTTATTATGAGTCAGGAAAAGTGTTAACTAAGCAGGCTTGAGTTACTCTAAACCTAGACTATGCATATTTCAAAGGTTGTTTCTCTGGACCTGCTCCTCATTCTCAAAAATAATCTCTGAGATCTTAGGACATTCTAGCCAGTAAGAATGCTTTATATGTTTTTTTAATACATAGGCCTCTCTATACTAAGGTATCAGATAACACTGCTCTTATAATGTAATCCTCATTAAAAGTGGATTTTAAAATAACATTAAGTGACCGAAGACAGTCATTTAAGCATTGCAGGCCTATATGAAAGACCTCTAATAAAATCTATGGATACTATCACATAGGTGAACTTCCTTTTCATATTTATTTTAACTTCTAGTTACATATATGAGGGTGGAGGCAGAGAAGTGCACATGGGTGCGGCTGTTCTTGGAGACCAGAAAAGGGTGTCAGATTCCCTGGAACTAGGGTTGCAGGCACTTGACAGCTACCTAACTTGGGTCCTGGGAACCAAACTCGGGTCTTAACTGTGAAATTCTCTCCCCAGCCCTGAGGTTTTCTTCATTGAGAGGTCACACGTCATTTCTTGGAGACTTACATGCTGTTCAACTCTACAGTGAGTAGATAAGTCTGCCTGAACTTTGTTTCAGTAATATTTTTTCATCTTCACTGATTTTAGTCTACATGTAATTAACACAATCTGTGAGCGCCACAGCCACAGGAATACTGATTTTGAATTTTGTTCTTTTTAGGAAATCACTAAGCCTGGGAACATCCTTCTGCATTCTTTCTAAGATTTAGCATTCATAAGAACGCCCATTGTTTTAGATTTGTTCATCTGAAGCATCTATTCTCTTATTAGCGACTCTGACAAAATGCTAAAAATCTCTTCATTTTAAACAATTTAATCATTGTGTTAGGATTTAAAATACCTTTCGAATAACAAAGTTTCTTCAGATTGATATCAAGGACCCCTTACATAAGTAAGGACAAATTGCTATCCCTTTCTCTTGAACTTTGTTAATTAGTAGGCTAGAAGCAAATACCACAAAGACTTATTTAACAAGGAGAGACAAAGACAAGTTGTTCTACATGTTCTGTCGGTAACCACGCTATGAGCAAGCTGCTAAGAAACTCTCAAGAGGAAAGTTCATGGGTGTCTAGTGGCATACTAGTCAGCTAGCAGGACAGCCAAGCTAGAGAATGACCCTCCATGAAGCAGAAACTCACAGGACCAAGAAACCTACACTGATGTTTTTCTACTGTCAAGTTGGCTGAATTTTACAGTTTGTTTAAGCCCATGGGGGATACCGTCCTTTCTATGTGGCAAACCATGATTAACACGTTTATTTCTTCAATAGAAAACTATTTCTAACACTTCTTCTGCTAATAATAAACAACCTCGCTTGTGTAAAATTTCCACTGAAGAGTGCTAAATTACCACCTCTAGAGGTGTTGATTCCTGACGAAGGTGCTTTCTGTGATGTGCCCCTTGCCCACCCATGAGGAGTTAGTTCCTGAAAGAAAGTACTGTGCCTGCAGTTCACCCTAAGGTATAAATTAACTAACTGGCACAAGCAAACAAGTAGCACATTGTTCACACCCAAATGGTCTTAATGCAAATTTCCTGCAAACAAAATGGCAGTATTAGGGAGAATCGCACAGAAGCTCAAAAGCAATCATTATCATCTTTTTTTTTTTTGTCTTTATATCTTCAGTTGGGAATGCTTTGTATTTTGTTCCAATGCCATGGTCATTAATCAAGTTGTCACATATCCCATGTGTGAAGAGCATTATCGGGTAACCGGGAGATCTGAAGTTGAGCAACTCTTGCCTTTTTTCATGACAAGAAATAAAAGTAAAGAAACCCTTACTATTGATCTACCAGGTGATAATAACTTAGCAAACATAATGTTTGGCTGTTGTAATCATTTTTGAAGGTTGGAATGATGGCCACAAACAAAAAAAAAAAACTGAGATAAATGAAAAGGTAGCATTATTAACCCACAATAGGACACAATCTACATCGCAACCAGAACAGATGCCTTCACCAACACTCTCTCAATCCTAAACTACAGTAATACATCACTTCCACTTCCAAAATTAAGTTGAATTAATAAAATATGAAAGCATTAGTAGCTAAACTTCTCTTTCATGAGATAAAACCATCATAAAAAGGAGTTAAATCTGATCAATGTGCCAATATAATCGGCTTTATAGGAAGGACAAGGTCTTAGAGAAATTCAAGCAGAGAAACTCAAGCAGGTGGCTACGAAGGAACAGACTTAAATATAATTTACTGAAAAGAGGAGAATGAGTGGATCTTCAATCTGTTACTGGAAAAACCGAGGTTTCCTTTAAGAGTCTAAGTCTCATTAATAAAAGAGTTGAGAAATGGACTCAGCAGTAATCTAAAGGACAATGTTATTAAAATTTAAAAGAAAAACTGTGTGTGCTAGGTGAAAATCCCTCTGGCTGTCAGGAAGAAGGATGGAAGAAAAGCCATGGCTTTTAAGTTAGGCAACAAATAAAAACAGAGACCTCGTTAAGAAAAAAAAAAAAAAAACACTCTCAGGAATGGAATTGGGCTAGCCAGGTAAGGAAAGAAAAGAGTTCAGTATGCTTTTTATAGCCTCCTCTCTTCCTCCGGTTTCATGGGCTTTTTTTCTTTTTGCAAGCATGCTCTGTTTGTTAAATGATGCCAAAGTAAAGAAGGGCTTCTAGTCTTCCTCCAAACTAGATTCTTTTATGTTTACCACAATGTCATTCTCTTTGGCACCCTCTCTCCAATTATAGTTTGATCATGTGGCAAATTTTATTATATAGTGATTAAATAATTAAAACAGATTGTATGTTCATATTGACATCATAAATACATTATCAATTATTAATATTTTCAGAAAGTTAACTTGATTTCTGCAAATGTTTAAATGCATACATATGTATTAATAGAAACAACATGCATTTTTGTTATTCGGTGTGCTTATCTTTTATGGACATAAAAAATTACAAGCGGAAACTGAAAACTGGGGGATATACAAATGAATTGAAATTTAAATTTAAAAAATCCAAAGTTATTGCTAAGGTCATTTTTCTTAGATTTCTATAAATTAATTAATCAGAAATGCAGAGGCAATGGTTCAGTTCCATTGCCTATTTGACTAAGTTTAGAATCACCATAGAAATACTTCTATGGGTTTCTCTATGAAGGTGATTCCAGAAAAGAATAAATGAAGAGCAAAGGCCATGTTCTATATGGACAGCACTCATCTCTGGGCTGGGGTCCTGGACTAAATAAGCAGGAGACAGTGAGCAGAACACCAGTGCTCATTCTTACTTCACTACTGTGCCCAGCTACCTCATCCTCCTGCCCCCAAGGACGACATCCCCTGGAACTCTTATCCACAATGTATGCTTCTACCCAAAGCTGTTTCTTGTCAAATATTATGTCATACCAATCAAAAGAGTGATTAATTAATTTTTCTTATGTATGAACTCTTAAAATTTTTCTAAATTTCCTTTAAGCTTTTTTTTGAAGAAAATTGAACTGATACTTTGTTTTATTAACTTCAAGAAAAGCTATCACTTTACCTGGATATCACGCAAAAGCAGAAATACGTGGAATCTACTGTATCTGCAACACTTTCAACATTCAAAATGAATGCAGAACTCAACAAACCTTACAGACCTGACACCTTAGAAGCAGCAGTTTTATCCCTAGTCTTTCCAACAAAGCTGACTCCTCCCATTATTTGTCTCCTTTGTGGAAATTTCTCTTCCATGATTGTATGATCTTCTTTCCCAACTGTTCTCTCTGCTTACACCCAACTTCTCTTCCATACTGAGAAGATCAGGCAATCTTCTAGAATGGTTGCATTATGCCCCTTGTTCACAGGCCTCCAGCAACATTACTTTTCACTTATAATGAAAACCGACTGTCTTGAAAACGTGCAATCACAAGAAGTCTCCAGATAATTACGCTACTCTAAAACTTTCCTTACTTATGAGAGACTCATCCACAGAACCTTTAAAAAACAATCATGCCACTCCCTTCCTCTTCTCAATCACCTTGTTGTAACTTATCCTTTGGCCACATGCCTGTCTCTTTAAAAGGACGTAAAGTACAGGCAAATAAGGACTGCTTGTTCATTGCTGTAGCCTGGCCATAAATGGAACTTTATAACAACTGGTTGAACAAGAACCAATTGAGTGAATGAATAAATGCTTAAGTTGAAATCTTTTAGAGTTATTAAACCTTAAGTAGGAAATAAAATCTGATTTTATTTTCAAAGGTGCCTCAGGCCAGCTTAATTCCAACTTCACATGAACAGAAAATTCTGGACCCCTACTCATGCCTGCTAGTCTACCTGTTTTCCTCACCCAAATTCTCTTGCCCCCCTCTCCAAACTACAAGCTTAAAGAAGAAAATCACCTTGCCTGAAAGGTTATGTGCCTGATAAGCTTTAAAGTAAGCAGGATGTAGAAGGTAGATATGAAGGCACCCACAGGTTTGGTTTAGATGACAAACGTAAGTGATAGGGGTAAAGATGAGACGTAATTGTGTGCCCCACCTGGTTACTGAGCCAAAGGAGAGATTGGACAAATGATTTGCTTGTGTTGGGGGTTTAAAAATTATTCTCTTCACTCAATCAGCACTTCCAGAGCTGTAAAAGGCATTGCCTTGCTTTTCTGCTTTCACAACTCAGAGTCTCCATCCCCCTTGCTCTTATTACAAAGTGAAAAATCTTTGTTCCCCAAATGAAGAAAAAGGGTATTTCTCGATTTCCAAAAAAAAAGTAAAGTAGGGACCAGAAATGCCAAGAGTCCATTTACTTCTAGGGAGAGATGAGATAAATACAAAGGTCACTGAATAAAAGTAGCAACTAATACTTGGAAGCCTGGATTAACAAGTAATGGGAATAGGGTGGAGCTTAACTTCTCCAGGGCATTAAGCGTGTATGAAGAAGTGTACCTAAAGTAGTTACTTGTGAAAGAAACAGGTCTCTTGCCAACTCTAAGGTGGCTCCCTTAACTAAGAATTGTGCTTCCGTGCTCCCCTATCTAACCTTCCTTTATCCCAATCCTCCTTTTTCCCCAAGTTCCCCCCATTCTCCCCTTCTCCCTTTTCTCTCCCCATCTCCCCTTACCCCCATCCCACCCCACCCCCAAGATCTCAATTTTCTCCCCGGCAATTTTGTCTACTTCCCATAGCCAAGAGGACAACTTTATGTTTTTCCTTTGGTTCACCTTCTTACTTAGCTTCTTTGGGATCACCAATTGTAGACTCCGTGACCCTTGTTTATGGCTAGAAACCAATTATGAGTGAGTACATCCCATATTCATATTTTTGGGTCTGAGCTACCTCACTCAGGATAGTGTTTTCTATTTCCATCCATTTGCATGCAAAATTTGAGAAGTCATTGTTTTTTACCGCAGCGTAGTACTCTAATGTGTAGATATTCCACACTTTCTTCATCCATTCTTCCATTGAAGGGCATCTAGGTTGTTTCCAGGTTCTGGCTATTACAAATAATACTGCTATGAACATAGTTGAACAAATGCTCTTGTCATATGATAGGGCATCTCTTGGGTATATTCCCAGGAGTGGTATTGCTGGGTCCAGGGGTAGGTTGATCCCGAATTTCCTGAGAAACCGAAACACCGATTTCCAAAGTGGTTGCACAAGATTGCATTCCCACCAGCAATGGATGAGGGTTCCCCTTCCTCCACAGCCTCTCCAGCAAAGGCTATCATTGGAGTTTTTTATTTTAGCCATTCTGACAGGTGTAAGATGATATCTCAAAGTTGTTTTGATTTGCATTTCCCTTATTGCTAAGGAGGTTGAGCATGACCTTAAGTGTCTTTTGGCCATTTGAACTTCCTCTGCTGAGAATTCTCTGTTCAGTTCAGTGCCCCATTTTTTAATTGGGTTAATTAGCATTTTAAAGTCTAGTTTCCTCAGTTCTCTATATATTTTGGAGATCAGACCTTTGTCTGTTGCGGGGTTGGTGAAGATCTTCTCCCAGTCAGTAGGTTGCCTTTTTGTCTTAGTGACAGTGTCCTTTGCTTTACAGAAGCTTCTCAGTTTTAGTAGGTCCCATTTATTCAATGTTGCCCTTAATGTCTGTGCTTCTGGGGTTACACATAGGAAGCGATCTCCTGTGCCCATCTCCTGTATGGTGCTTCCCACTTTCTCTTCTATCAGGTTCAATGTGTTCTGACTGATAGTGAGGTCTTTATTCCATTTGGACATGAGTTTTGTGCATGGTGATAGATATGGGTCTATTTTCATTCTTCTACAGGTTGACATCCAGTTATGCCAGCACCATTTGTTGAAGATGCTTTCTTAGAGTGGCTCCCAGATGCCCAAGCCAAGGTCCCCAGTTAGTTCCTTGGGCAGCTGAGGATAGGGAACCTGAAATGACCCTATCCTTGAGCAATACTGACGAATATCTTGCATACCATCATAGAACCTTCATCTGGTGATGGATGGAGATAGAGACAGAGACCCACACTGGAGCCCTGGACTGAGCTCCCAAGGTCCCAATGAGGAGCAGAAGGAGGGAGAACATGAGCAAAGAAGTCGGGACCACGAGGGGTGCACCCACCCACTGAGACAGTGGAGCTGATCTATTGGGAGCTCACCAAGGCCAGCTGGACTGTGACTGAAAAAGCATGGGATAAAACTGGACTCTCTGAGCATGGCGAACAATGAGGGCTGATGAGAAGCCAAGGACAATGGCACGGGGTTTTGAACCTACGTAATGTGCCTGCTTTGTGGGAGCCTAGCCAGTTTGGATGTTCACCTTCCTAGGAATGGACTGAGAGGGTAGGACCTAGGACTTAACACAGGGCAGGGAACCCTGACTGCTCTTTGGACTGGAGAGGGAGGGGGAGAGGAGTGGGGGGAGGGGAGAAGGGTGGGAGGAGGGGGAGAAGGGTGGGAGGAGGGGGAGAAGGGTGGGAGGAGGGGGAGAATGGTGGGAGGAGGGGGAGGGAAATGGGAGGCTGGGAGGAGGTGGAAACTTGTTTTTTTTTCTCCTTTTCTCAATAAAAAAAATGGAAATAAAATTAAAAAATGGTGAAATGAGTAAAAAAAAGAAACAGGGTGTACAATGCATTAAAAATGAAAACAAAGAGAGTACATATGGTCAATAGTCAAATGTTAACAGTGAATATATTTTTTAAAATTCAAAAAATAGTCGTGTTTCAAACAACTTAGTATGTGCTTGTGTGAGAGAGAAGTTGGATAGTAAAGCTATGAGAATCAGTTTAAGTACTGGGAAACTGAGGTTAGAATAGCTCATAAGGCTTGAATTATCTATAAAATTGAAGCTTTCCACTAAGAAAGAGTCAGCAGTTCCCAGTAATACAATTAAACAAAATGATCCTTGCCTGTGATTCACTGTCACCTTGGAAGCTTTTCTCAGAACCCCAAGCCTGAATAACGCCCCAGATAAATGAGCTCATCTGAAGTGCTTCATCTTAATCTCATGTGAAGACAGAGTAGAGGGCTACTGCTATCAGTCAGGAGAATGGAACTGGGTTGGTCATTTTCAAAATATTGGCACAAACTGAGAATGTGTTACAATCACAAATTAATTTCTAATTTGTCTGAGTTACAATCACAAACTAATTTCTAATTTGTCTGAGTTAAAACACATCCAGACATAGTGAAATGGAAAGGTGGGGCCCTTCCACCTGTTTCTTAACCAGCCTTCCTGATTATTCTGAAACACTAAGTTTGAGGCACAATGGCCTAGCATTGCTATATATATAGTAAACAAAACTATAGTGAGTCCAATGAAGTACACTTAATATTGATTATAGTTTAATGCCTACCTGAAATTCCCATTTAATGGGAATCTTGTCCTTTGTTTGTCAAGTCTATAGTAAGTAAAAAAAAAATGTGCCTCAGATGAAACCGAGTTTTTAAGTTTAAATGCTTGGAAGGAATTGCATCATCAATTAATAGAAAGAAGAAAATTACTGGAAATAGATAAATTTGTGGAATGTTGTGAGCATTCTTGTATAACACTGGTGATTAAATTGTCCTAGGAACTCCAGATAAACATGTCACATAGTCTCTATTGAAAATGGAGAATACAAATATTTGTATAAATTCAATCACTTCAAAAGTATATGTCAATGGAAAAGTTGCCCAAAGCCTAAAATTTTAGGGTCATACCTATTCTGAGGAGAGGAGACAGATAATCAAGACTATGAAAGAAAGATAGACTCCTTAAATAAATGCCATTTTTTTAAATGTGTGTGAACATTGTATTATAAAACACCAGTTGCTATTTGCCTGTGTGTCTTTATACATAGCTCTGGTAAGCTTTGGAAAGGTAGGTACTGTAGACAGGAGCTCTGTGGAAATGTAATAACTGTAATCCTGGCATTTTGAGATATACAGCAGGGACACTCAATTAATTTTCAATTAACCCTCCTAAAGAGGATGACTAATTGGATTAAAAGTTTGGAATGAGATGAGAAAGAAATTGGTCTATATAATCAATATATAGTTTGGAATGAAAATTAACCTAACCCACTAGCATAAGATAATATGGTGCTGGGTTCAAGACACAAACGTTGCAGCAAGGGGTATTCTGTGATTAATGTTATACTTTTAATTTAGTGTTTTATGAAGTAAGCTCAAACGTTTTAAGAATAAATGAGAAAGGATATTAGAATTATAAAATGGTCGAGCTAGAACAGTGATGTCACACGAAGAGTATAGTACATAACATTTTATTTCCTGAGTATCCTCTTGTTATAATGAGCAAGGAAGACATACTTCCTGGTGATGCGTGTGTTTGCAGGGATGCTCTTACACTAGAAAATGCAGATTTTATCCTTCCAGCAACTCAGCCTCCACAAGCTTTGTGATCCTTTGTTGTATCATTGCAAAGAGAATTGGTTGTAAAAATAAGTCTTCATCTCGATGGAAGAATTTATTGCACCAATAAAAGGCAGGTCCCCAAGGTTCACTGATTCCGCTCTACTGAAGACAGAGCAAAGAACATCTAGGGCTTTTTTTGTGTATTGTATGACTAGGTCATTTTAGCAAACGTAGACAGAGGTGGTGAATAGCTGAAGATATTAAAGTAAGTTCAGCCTATGGGGGAAAGTAGGGAACAGACATTTAGGTTGTTGAAATAAAAATGAACCTCATTTGAGAAGGTCCAAGCAAGAAGTAATTCAACCTATTTCATTCTCTTGGAAGTTAGCTGGGCACTTGTACTGAATCAGTAAATCACATATTGAATCTACCTCTTTGGACAATGTATTAGTTTCCTATTGCTGCTGAGACAAATCACCAGGCATTTTGCTGTTTTAAAGTAACACAAGTGCATAATACTCCTGACAGTTTCTGTACAAAATGGGTTTTTCTGATCTCAAAACAAGGTTTGTTCAGGCTGCTTTCCTTCTGGGACTTTTGATCAGGAGTCCATACCCATGCCATACAAAGTGACAGGTGACTTCCTGCCTTTTCAGTGAAGGCTTGTCTTTCTTACATTATCTTTTAGGTCCCTTCTCATCTCAATAAAGCCCTCTGTGAGTACACTGAGATAACTAATCTGAATAGTACACAATCACTTGTACATCTCAAGATCATGAACTTAATTGTAGCTACAAAGTCTTTTGGGCCATACCAGGGAATGTTCATAGTCTCTGTTGATTAAGACAAAGGGATTTCTAGATTTATCACACCTATCACAGAAGAGGAAAGAGTTATTTGGATTCTAATTTGAATGCATATGCTTCACCTAAGCAGAGGCATAAGGAAGTAAGCATAGTGAGACCTCGTAGGTGTGATGATCATTTTAACATCTCTCTGTGTTCTTTCTGCTTTGTGTTGCATCAGCAGTAATAAAGGTGACCATCGCCATTTCTGTGGTGATATTTTTACATCCTCAAAGGGCAGGAGAGAAGCCATTTCAGTTCTTTTATAGATCTTATGGCTAACGAAATGTCGCCAAGATTAAGACCATATCATTTCCATGAGATATATTTCATCATAAAGATGTGCAAGAAGGTATGTGATATAAAGAGTAACATTTTATCTGCTCTGGTTCTTTTTTTTCTCTGACATCTATCTCTATGCAACAAAAGAGGACACAGCTTATAGAGTCAGAACTCTAAGAAAAATGGGGACAAGATAAAGATTTGCATTACTGAAAAAAGATACAAATTTGCTAATTCAATTGACACATTGTCAACACAGAAAGCACATTTCATCACAGTAAAATTACAAGCATCATTAGACTTGGCAGAGGCATAATCTACAGAACATGTATCTAATTAGAAAGAGTAAGCACACCAATGACAGAAAGAAGATGGGCATGTTTGAACCTTGCGAGGGGAATGTGTGGCCAGGTAGCCTATAATGTTATACAAAGTACAGAACTAGACCCTGTTGTTAAATAGAAAGATGTCACACTCAGTAATTACAAGCTTTTGGGTCAATGCAAACATACAGGCTTTCGGCTAGCATAGTGTATCCAGCAGCAGACAGGTGAGAAACTTGAGATGTGCTAAATGAGAAAAAGAAGGGTACATAATGAAAGGAAAATTGAGTAAAAGGGGGAAAAGAAACCTAGCAACAAAGGCAACATCCATTTTGCTAATCTGGGACCTCCAATAGCAGAAACAGCACAAAAGAAATACAATTACAACATGAAAAGCATGCAGTGGTTAACGATATTTCAAAAGGAGTATAAAGCTGGGAAGTCAACGCTTCAAGAGAAAACCTGATTCAGAGGGGCTCAGATCTCATATGGAGGGTTCTGGTTTTGAAGTATGCTTAGTTAAAACACTCATTGTAGATTATCCTGAGGAATCAGAATGTGCTGGAAAAGAGAGAACAAAGGCAGAATAAAATATGAGATAATAGAAACATTACAGACACAACAACAAAAAATCGTCTCATTAAAATGCCCAGGATGAACAGGAGAATGTGAAATAATAGCAAAAAGACAATGGTTTTGTTCTCTACAACACTGAAAAGATTTCTACATTCTTTTGTTCTGAAAATGTACTTCACCTTAATAACAAAAATGTACTCACATTTTAACCCCTCAAAGTTAGGCGAGGAGATATGTATTTCTTCTTAATTAGAGTTCTTAACTCTGAGACAGTAAGAAAGTGCCAGAGTAGGAAACCAGGGATTTCTGTTACAAACTTTACTGAACCCACCAATCTCTGTGTCTAGACTGTATCAAACACGGATTTATTGTTCCATTCTCTGTTCCTTTGTTTGTTTGCACTGCTTAATTTTAAGTCACAAAAATATCACAATGTATGCTCAGTAAAACAGAAAAAAGGGTAATACAGAAGTTTATATACAATTGCATGTACTTCCATGTCTTCCCTCTCCACCGTTCTCTCCAATGGGTAGATGTTGATTTACAGGGCTCGCTTTCAGATAACATGCCTGACTATGAATATGATACTGATGTATACATAATTAGAAGGATCTTTATAGACTTCAGTGTGCTTTTTTGTAACTTTATTTGAAATAGTACTAAATGTTTTTCTCTTCTTACCAAATTTTACCTATTTGTTATAATTCTTGTATTAATATATCAGGTCTTTGAAGACATTTATCTTTATGTTTAGCATTCCTGATAATTCTTATTCTTTTAAGTCAAAACTGTGGATTATTGCATGTTATTAAATGCTTACACTGTATCCCAAAATTTAATTATGTGGAATTTATTATTTAATCTGTCACTCTTCAGTAAATATTGTTTTTGGGATTCAAATCTATTCCAACTGTTGTTAAATAATGGGAAAGGGGATTAACCATTTTATCCCTTATTTTATGTGGGCTTCTTATCTGAAAAAAAAAGTATTTGACTGGGTAGTATCTTTGTTTCTTTTAGCCACAAGTAATGTCACTTTGTGGTTCTCAACTGGAAGATTTTCCAGTCAAGAGCTCTTCAAAATGCTTAGTTCCATTTGATATGAGGAACAAAGAAAGTTCAGTGAATTGTGATTTGATGCCAGGCTTTACCTTGATGACTTATATAACATCAAACAAACTTCATCAAACTGCTGAAAATAAAGAGAAAATGTGAAAGGAAACAAAACAAAAAGTAACATTATGTACAGAAAACACTGGTAACCAACTGTAAGTTCCATCAGAAGCAGGAAGTTAGACAGTGGAATAGAATGCTGAAATGCTAAATGACAAAACAAAACAAAACAGGCAAATGTGAGCAATCAAATATAATAACTACAAAAATCTATCAATCCAAAATGCAGTCAGAGAAAATAACCTTCAAATACAAAGGTCAAATAAGTGATGTAAAAAATCAGAAAGAATTGTCAGCAATATGTTATACCAAAAAAAAAAAAAGTAAAGATATTTCTCTATTTGCAAAGATAATACTCTATTTGCAAAGATAATACTACAGGAAAGAAAAGTGAGAATAAGTTGTAATGTTCCAATGTCAACTCACTAAAGTATAGCAGAACAATTAAATTATTAAGTCCAAAGGTGTCATGATATTTGCTTGTGTTCTAAAAAATAAAGCTTGCCTTAAGAGCAGAACAGAGCTAGCTCCAGTTAACCATAGAGGTCTGGAGGCCTGTACAGACAGACAGGAAGTGATATGGCTGGGTAGAGAGAGGAATATAAGATAGGAGGAGACAAGAGCTCAGTCTCTTTTTTTCTGCTGGGGTGTTAGCAAGGTAAGAGTTAACTGTGACTTGCTCCTTTGTCTCTCTGATCTTTCAGCATTTACCCCTATATCTGGCTCTGGGTTTTTATTATTAATTCCAATTAGAACTCATGCAACACAAGGAAACAAACTTGCAGAAAACTCCCTGTTTCTCTGGCTCTTAAAATCTTTCCACCACCACCACCATGCCTTCAAAATTTTACCTGAATTTTAGCTGGGAGAGTATTTTGTAGATGTATTTATGGGGACTGAACTCCATAACTCTTGGATTTGATTAATTGTGGTTTTTCTCTAGTGGTTTCTATCTATTGCAAAGAGAAATTTCATTGTTAGGTAAAGGATGCACTTATCTGTGGGGATAATGGCAAGTGGTTGTAGATAGTTCTTAGTGATTGTCCTGGTTTAGTAAATTAGTGATTGTAGATTCTCCTCCAATAATCATGAATATAAAAGAATTGAGTAGTTTTCTAGTTCTAGTTCCAGGCTTCTAGTTCCAGGCATGGGATCCCTTTTGTTTAGTAGGACTTAAGTTCAATTAGAGAGCTGTTGGTTACTGCCAAGGTATTCACGCCACTAGTGTACCCTTACAGCTACTGTGCCATGCTGGTCATTATTGTGGTTCATAGGTACCTTTGATGGGTGGGACTTTTGGTTGCTTATAGTGCCTTTTGCTACCATGAAAGCTAGTCCTCAGGGAGTGAACATTAGGATCAGATCAAGCCCAGGGGTCTCTGAGCCCTATTTCTGATGTGAATGGTAGGATTCTTAGACCTCTTCAGCAAAAGGGAGTTACCTTCCATCTTTGGGGAATAACCAATAGTAGCAATAGGTATAGAAGGAGCTGCAGGCTGCGTTCCCACCTGGCTCACGGCTAGCTTTACCCAAAATAATTACACAGAAACTATATTCTTTTAAATACTACCTGGCCCATTACCTGTAGCCTCTTATTGGCTAACTCTCACATCTTGATTAACCCATTTCTAATAATCTGTGTAACACCATGAGGTGGTGGCTTACCGGGAAGGATTCTAGCCTACAACGTCTGGGGTCAGAGAATCATGGCAATTACTTCACTGCCTTCTTTCTCCCAGCATTCTGTTCTGTCTACTCCACCTATCTAAGCTGCTGTCCTATCAAAAGCCAACGCAGTTTCTTTATTAACCAATGAAAGTAACATATAGACAAATGACCCTCCTCCAACAAATAGGCTGTATGTTTGGGGAAAGTTTTGAATATCTCTAACCAACAACTTCAAAATAGAGTGTCTTTTGTTTGGTTGAAGAGAGGGTTATGAAGTGGTCTTTGGCTCTTGGAAAGAGTATCATCAGCCTAAATGAGAAAAGTTGATTAAAACTATTTATGTATACCTATATTTGAAATTAAGAGCATTGTAGATTTTTAAAGGTAGTTAATATGATGAGTACTTGTAGGCATTTTAGACATTCTTATTGCTATTATGCCCACTTCCTTCCCTTCCTTTAAAAACTCCCTTTCCTGATTTTCCATTTCCTCTATCATATCATTTATATCCTGCTATGTTACTTTACTTTCAAAATGAGAAATAGTAAGTTGGAACTTATATTTTAAATGGCTCATATGCAATCCAAATGTAAAGGGATATCATTTTGACTCTAGATAGACGTTTATGGCTTTATCCTGTTCACTGTGGTTTTCTCATTGTTGGCACATCTATTTTAAGCAGGATAATTGTGTGTTGCAAAGAGGGGCTCTCCAATACACTGCAGGATTCTTAGCAACCCTCCAGGCTTCTACCCAATAGATGCCAACAGCTACCTCCTTCTTTCTATTTGAAATTTTCAAAAATGTTTCCTTTTACACATTGCTTACTAACATTGAGAAAAGAAGAAACAAAGTCATTCATCACAATCTTTAATACTCATTGATCATATTGATCACATTGCCCTGATTAATAAAGTATAGTTTAAAAACCCATATTCAAATGACATGGAATATTAAAAATATTCAATAACTATTGAAGAGTCCAAAAATAGGGGGAAAAGAAAAATAGTAGATGAAAATACAATTCATTTTGTTAAATTCAGGTGAAGTGATGCTCCAACTGAAAGCCAGAAAATATCAGAATTATATTGATAAAATCCAGCTGCATGTTACCTACATAAGATATACCTTGAATTTATAAATAACTGAAATAGTATAAATAAAAATAATTAGAATGGCATTTTAAATAAACCACAAAGGCAAAAGCCAAACTAAAATAAATATGCACAACTTCTGTTTTTCTAATCAAAGAGAAGATCTACATAAAAATTAAGGTATATGTCTAGATGGACTGAGCAAATAAAGAAAAATGTTTTTAATGATTAAGAGATTAAAATATAATAAGTCTTGCATGGCTCAAATGGTGTAATATTCCTCAACAGTCAACTCTTTGAAAGCTGTTTTATCTAGGTTTACTATTGCTGAGATGAAACACCATGACCATAAAAAACACAGGGAGGAAAGTGTTTAGTTGGCTTCTGCATCGTTGTTCATTATCAAAGGAAGTCAGAACAGGAACTAAAACAGGATAGAAACAGGAGCCTGTGCAAAGGCCACACCTGCTTTCTGCTTGCTCCCTATGGCTTGCTCAGTCTGATTTCTCACATAAGCCAGAATCACCAGTCCAGAGTGGCAAACCCCCAGTGTGGTAGGGCCCTCCCCAATGATCACTAATTAAGAAACGTCCTACAGGTTTGCCTATAGCTCAACCCATTTTATGAAATCGTTTTCTTAATTTAGGCTCCCGCTTCCAGATGACTTCAGCTTGTGAGAAGGTGACACAAAACCATCCAGCACAAAAGTCATGTCTATCTACTTGTAGCTCAACCTCAAATTGCTAATAAATGTAATGGATGGCCGTATTGTGTACATTAATTTTTTTACAGCATAACATGTGTAACACATTGAAAGTGCATAGATTTCCTATTAGCCAATGAATGCATACTTAGGATGTGTTATTATTCTCTCATAATTTTGTTAAGCCTTATTTTTCTGTTTAGATATTCATTTTAGAAGCAATAGGCTGTATCATATAATCTAGGTGTTTAATAGATTAAACAATAAGTATTTGTATAAAGATAATCTTTGATGTTCACCCAATAATGAAATTGCCTGACAATGCATTTGTCAAAACATAAAATAATTGATTCATGGCCCAATAGAGTATTATTATTACAGAATGTTTGATCTACACATGTGAACATAGAATAAATGTAATCAATCTAATTCAATTTACTCAAGAAACATTTACTCCATCCAAAACAGACAACTAAGTATGTTTTTGATTTTACCTCTCACATATTTTTTTTTGAAAAATCAGCCAAAACAAGCCCCCCCAAACAAAAATAAGCAAACAAATAAAAAAACAGCAGAACTAGCACTGGCTTAGAGAGACTGAAACGACAAGCATATGGCTTGCATGGGTCTGCACCAGAGACTTTGTGCATATGCGATGACTGTGAACCTGGTGTTTTTGTGGGACTCCTAATGGTGTGTGGGTATATTTCTGACTCTTTATTTTCATGTTTGTCCTCAAGATTTCTTTTGACTATCACAATATAAAGCAGAAAATAACTTTAAAAGTCACTCTGCCTTTTAAAAATTCAAACACTTCAAAAATCCATATATTTTAAAAATATCCGGTCCCATAACTGTGAGTTCCTGTAATATCTTTAACAAGTTGGATATTTTCTTATCCAAAGAAAAGAGGCAGGACATGGAGCAATAACATTTGAGTATAACCAATACCTAGCAGTATAGAGCCACATTTTTTCATAGTCTCTCACGTCTGGTACTTATCCACGGTCTCTGGCTTTTGAAAATCCTTTTTTCTACTCTCATTCTCAGCATACATTGCTTGTCTCATAAACTCAGGCCTTCCCAACCCCTCACTTGCCACTGTCCTAACTGGTTATCTCATAGTTCTAACATCCCCAGGATTCTGTGGTCTCCACTGCAGCTAAGTCTGCATCACCACCAATGGTCTCCTGGCCTCTGTTTAGTGACTCTAGCCCTGCCACATGGTGCCAATCCTCAGTTTCTCTCCATGACCCCTTCAATCTTTGAGTTTCTACAACATCTTTAAAAAGGTTTCTGTTCATAAACAAATATCATTTTATGCAATGTTAGTTGCACAGAGAAAAACAGGAAATTATAATGTAATATTTATAATTATTGAGGCCAGTGAGGCTGATATTAATATAAATTAGTATCTAGGAAATTCACATCACACAAAATAAGGATTATGAATTCTTTAAAAATATTTGACACTGCTAGTTTATGAAACTTTAGAGAGAGTGCTGAAGCCTTGCTAGCCCTGCTGATGTTGTGAGAATTGTGGATTATGAGGTGAGATGAGTATTTCATCTAAGAAATATAGTCAATAGCCAGATTTCTAAAAGCCATTATAAAATTCTGAAGATTGACTTCCTCCAACGCAGCTACAACTTCATTTTACAAACACTTCTTGCTCATAGTCTCAAAACAGGTGAACAATAACAATACATCTTCAAATATGACAGGTTCAATAAAATCCTTCTTTTTAAAAGCCAGAGTAAGTAACTCATTCCACACGTTATTCAAAAGCAACTTGTGTAACTTGTAAGATATGAAATCGCTTATTAGATGCAAAAGTATAAGACAAAGTGCATAGCCAACAACTTACATCAGAGGATGCTGTATTTAGTGTCCTTGCCTGTCTTGCTGTGGCCTACCTAGAATTTTTCATCCTCTCACCCATTTTAAGTTCACACCAATCTGTGGTGAAGCAGATGCAAATGTATAGTTCAGAGTGGAATCACCAGGATGTGTTTATGAGACATTTATATGCTGAGGGACACCCTGAAGTAGATGACTGTATTGGTAAGGGGCAATCTCGAGGTGGAAGCGATTAAAAATTAATGTTGGGCTGCATTGAAAACCACAGAGAGAAACAAAATTCTCCAAGAACTTCTTTTTAACTAAAGCAATGTTTGCAAACTAGAGAAGCATTGAAATATTTACATTTTTAAGTGCTTATCAAAGACTCTCCCCTTTGGCTACTGTCCCTAGAGAAGAAAATATGCTACAAGAATGCCATTATAGCTGATCTGTTTGTCTGTCCTATGAAAGTGAAACCATCGATATCCAGCTTTATTTGTAGAAATGCACATAAATTTTATCTGATAAAATCTCCACTTACTTTCCCTTACTCTTTTCATTATGGAAAAACACAGCTTTCTTATTTCTGTAAATGCATTTTAACACTTCTTCACTTTATATAGTGAACAGTTTTTTAAATTTGGAACTGATTGTATCTTCCTAATTTACTATTATGTTTAATAGTGAATTGATTACTATCTTCCACATGTATGCATTTTATAAGTAGATGAGATGGAGCCTTCTAACTTTCTGTTGTTTTACTACTCTGCCACACCAGGCATCATAACTAGACTGCTTGTGTATAATTTGTAGCCACCCAAAATGAAGCAAGAGGCATGCATGCTGAAAATCACTGAGTGTGAAAATGAAAGATTGTTCTAAATGTTGTATACAACATACAAAAATTCAGAAAATGGCAATAACTAAAAATTCTGTAAATTAAAGTAGAAAAGGTTGAAACATCAAGACAATAAATATAAATCACCTAATCCTGTCTCCACTTTTATTTCTCCTTTTTATAGTCCTTCACATGTAAGAATTAACAAGGAAACAAAACTGAAAAATAATAATCTCTGCTGCCCATACATAGACACAAAAGGCAGATGGTAGAGATGTCACTGCATCTTCAGTGTCACAAGGAGGATTGCGTTTGGTCATTCAAGTACTTTCAAGAAGTTCTGAAAGCAGTGTCTTCCAAGGTACTGAGTACCATACTGTGGCTGTTGATAGAGGAAGTATCTCAGCCTTGGATAGTGTGAGTTCGTTTCACTTCAGGTCCTGGCTCTATACTTAACTAAATCTGTGAATTTGATCAAATTGTATACCTCCTTGAGTTTCAGGAAGCTGTAGCATGAATAATAAATCCTCAGAGACAGATATTGGGGTTCAAGCTGAAGATCAGAAAAGAAAAAACGCCAGCCACTACTTCTACCAAATCTTCAGATTGAAAGGGCAGGATCCTATCTCCACTAATTCTCCTGTCCTGTCTAGTCTCTCTCCACCCAGCCATATCTCTCTTGTCTCTATATCCCTAGTGTGGGATTAAAAGAGTCTGACTCTCAAACACTGGAATTAATGGTATGACCCACTACTACCTGTATCTCTTTCAGGATCGATTTTGTGGAGCCCAGCATAGCCTCGAACTCACAGAGATTCATCTGCCTCTGTCTCCTGAGTACTGGGTTTAAAAGTGTGTACCACCCATCCCTGTAGGGTTAAGCCAGCCCCTTTAGGGGGCGGGTTTGCCTCAGGCGAATGTTGACTGATAAATCAAGCATGCAGAGCCTGTGCGCTCCCTTTTCCTGCCTCCTGTGAAACGGCTACGCGGGAACCTCGGTTCTGTAAGTTTATTTAAACATTAAAGTTGTATATATTCTTCAATTTCTGCCTTGTATTTATTTACGCCGATACAGGTCCCTGGCCTGTATGGCTGAGTAGTGTGGCTGCTTTGCCCTCTGATCTTCAGGCATACTTTATTTAACAAATAAAACACAAACAATATACCACTATAGGAAGCTCACTGAGAATCTATGAAAATAAGTATACTAGTTTTTTATGTCACTGAGGTCTTTATAAGAATATATCAAAAATTGTTATGTGGTAACTTCCCTACAGGCACTATTGTTACATTTTCCTGTTTTATGAACTGCAATAAGTAGTTTCAAAGTGTGACTGGAAGCTTGCTTTCTCTGCTGGATTCATTATTTTAATTTTATAGACTTTATTATAAAAATTACTAAATAAAATGTTACCAAAATTAAACACCTGAACTCTATATAACTTAATAAACTTTTGTAGAGATATAGAGTAGGCATTTTTAACTAAAGCTGTGGAACTTTGCATTAATTTTTATGCTTTTAGTATCAAATATATTATGTATATATTTATCACCCAAATTAATAAACAGAAAATTCATGACAGAATTTGAACTAGAAAAACAATTATAACCTATTATATAAATCGTGTCCATTACCTAGTGTCAGAGAATTCTTCCTTGTCTCATTCTCTCATCTTCAGCTTTTTATCTCATTTTTTCATACAATACTTTACCCAGATATACATCTGTTTACATGCATGAATACATTTGTACGTAATTATTGTCTTCATTCCAAATAAAAAGAACATGTTTTTTCTTTCTTTCTAATATTGTGTGACCCCTACTGAAAATTACACATTCTAAGTGTATCCATTTTTCTGCCAAACTTCATTTTTTATAACTGGACTAGTATTCATATATATCTATATATAAATGTGTATATATACAAAAATATTTATGTATACACATATAATAAAGCTTTATTTATTCATCTATTGATGGACAACAATTTTCTCCAATTTTTCTGTACTGAATAAAGTAGCAATAAACTATGTAATTCAGTTATAACTGTGGTAGAGTATGGAGTTCCTGGGTATAATCCCTAAAGTGAAATAGTTGGGTCATATGATAGTTTATTTTTAGTACTTGAAATCATATTCAAACTGGCTGTGTTGATCTGCACCTCCACCAGCACTAAACAAGGGTTCCATTCTCTCCACATCTTTCCCAACTTTTGTTGTTGGATTAGTTAATGATAGCCTTTCTGACTGGGGTGAGGTAGTATCTTAAAGTAGGTTGAATTTTCATTTCTCCAATAGGGAGATTCAATAGTTTTTTAAAATTATTTTTTTTTTTTTGGTTTTTCGAGACAGGGTTTCTCTGTGGTTTTGGAGCCTGTCCTGGAACTAGCTCTTGTAGACCAGGCTTATTGAGCTCTACATTTTTCTCTGCTCCCCTCCCTTCTTTCCCCTCCCCTTTAACCCTCTCATAAGGTCCCCATGCTCCCAATTTACTCAGGAGATCTTGTCTTTTTCTACTTCCCATGTAGAGTAGATCTATGTATGTCTCTTTTAGGGTCCTCATTATTGTCTAGGTTCTCTGGGATTATGATTTGTGGGTTGGTTTTCTTTGATTTATGTTTAAAATCCACTTATGAGTGAGTACATGTGATAATTGTCTTTCTGGGTCAACATGTAGAAGAATGAAAATAGGCCCATATCTATCACCATGCACAAAACCCAAATCCAAATGGATCAAAGACCTCAACATAAAGCCAGCTACTCTGACCCTTATATCAGAGAAGGTGGGAAATACACTTGAATGCATTGGCACAGGAGACCACTTACTAAATATGACCCCAGCAGCACAGATACTAAGAGGAACAATTAATAAATGGGACCTCCTGAAACTGAAAAAAATCTGTAAAGCAAAAGACACAGTCAACAAGACAAATCAACAGACGTCTGATCTCCAAAATATACAAAGAACTCAAGAAATTGGTCATCAAAAGAACAAGTAATCCAATAAAAAAAAATAGAGTACAGACCTAAACAGAGAACTCTCAATAGAGGAATCTAAAATGGCTGAAAGACACTTAAGGAAATGTTCAACATCCTTAGTCATCAGAGAAATGCAAAGCAACAGTTCTTAATATATTCTTTATCATTTACATAGCTATTATTGAAAACACTCTCTTCATATATTTCTCCATATACTAATTGATAGTTTGTTTCCTTGGTATTAATATCTGCAATTATTTGTATATTCTAGATATTAGAAACTTGTCTAAAATATATCTTCTGAAGAATTTTCCGGTTTTGTAGGCTGTCAGTTAACTCTGATGATTTTTTTCCTTTGCTGTACAGAAACTTTTTGTTGTGGAATATTAATTAAAGACATGTTACATTCTTTTATGCAGTAGGATAGTTGTTTAATGATGGAAAGATGTGTTTTATTCTTTTATGTTGTGTTTGTTTAACTCTGTACGGTCTTTTAAAAAGATGAATAGCCAGTAGCTAGATAGAAGAGAGAAATGGCAGGTCTGTCAGTCAGAGACAATAAGTAAAGAAGAGAAGAAAAAGAAGCAAGGAAAAGAGAAGAAGCGAGGATATCAGGGGCTAGCTACCCAGCCACACTGCAAGTCATGGAGTAAGAAGGAAAGAATGGTATATAGAATAGAGGAAGGTAAAAGCCCAGAGTCAAATGGTAAATAAGACAATTTAACTAAAGAGAAACTGCTAGAAATAAGTCAAGCTAAGGCTTGGCATTCATAAGTAAGAATAAATCTCTCCGTATTCATTTGGGAGCTGGGTGGCATACTCCAAAAGAGCAAAGTTTTTAAAAAAGCTAAATACACTTTCTGTTTTCATTTAGCCCCATCTATGAATACTTGGGGTTATTTCCTGGTGTTGGTATTGTATTGGAAAAGTTCTTTCCCACCTCAGCATCTTGAAGGGTATTCACTGTTTTACTTTAAAAGAATTAACATAGTGAAAGCTCTCTGATGTGCCCACAAGAGGGGAAGGAAAACTTAATTTGGAAAGGTATAACTCAATAAAAGATGTATATAAGATAAGCACATACATATGATTAGTTAAACTATTGTTTCACAAACTGAATATAAGATATCCATGTAATTGGTCATTTTGATGTACTTCTACATTAGCTATTATTATAAGTTTAAAGATATCACCTAAACAATAACATTCCTTCTATTGACTTTCCCAATTAGGCTGAATGTTATTTTAAGTTTTTGAAAGCCTTTGATTAGGATGAAATATCTCCCAGTGTGTGTGTGTGTGGTGTGTGTGTGTGTGTGTGTGTGTGTGTGTGTGTGTGCGCGCGCGCATGCGTGCACGTGTGTGCATGCATGCATGCGTGTGGGGGGTGTGGGTGAGTTTCTATACAATGTCACCTTTGAAAACACAATAATTACATTTCATTTTTGGATGATTATAAAGTTCAAGTAATAAATAGATTAATGTTATACTGTTACACTGGCACCTAACCAGATTTGTTTGGGGTGAAGCAACTTTATTTCAGTTTCCTATTGGTAATAAGAACTCTGGGGTCATATTTGTTTTATACAATCAAGTAGTAAAGATAAATGAGAAAAAGCCTACAATTTCTGAGACCAGTTTGGAAGATGGCATCTTAATAAATCCAAGCCAGAGCAATTTAGAAGGACATGAGTTTAAGTGCTTCAGCTACAGAAACTACATAATTGATGCAAAGATGGTTGCGCTCACCCACCTGCTCTTTCTTCCTCTGGATTTCCCAGGTGCTTCTGTATAATCTTCCCCACAACCAGGCAATTACACCCTGTGAATTGCGTGGTTATTCAGCTAACCATCTGTTTTCTAGGCGCAATCATGTTCTGTGTTCACAATTTTCTCAATTCAAGCTATGAGGATGATGCAGAAACTTCAGGTGCAATATTTGAGATATTCTTTATTTTTTAAAATGTACCAAAATGTTGAAGATGATATGACCTGCTTTCCTAGATCTGCTTCTATTTTTTGAGGCAAATGAAAAATAATTTTGCAAAGGCAAGAAAAATGAAGACAATGGTCATTTAATGTGTAAATGTAAGTAAATACATGTGCTTCCTTTTAGTTCTTTAGTGTTTGTATTCTCTCCTAACCCCAACTATGAAAAGGCTATAAATAGATATCTTCAGACAACCAGACAAAAGCAGCAATCTTAATTAGTCAAATTAAAACAGTAAGACACATCCGATTATGCCGTTTTAGTCTAAACCAGCTCATAAAATGACAAGTGATGTGAAAATAATTAAACTAAGACAGACTGGAAAAAGAGGAGAAATAATGTATTTAGAATTTGAAGAGAAGTAATTAGTTTTGGCAGGTTATTTATTTATGTAAATTGAAAAATTAGCTCTACTAGGCAGAACGATACATTCAACTGTCTACATTCTGGCACAACACAGAGAAAGAAAAAAGTTATAATGGAAAGAAAGCGACAAGATGAGTTTCAGGCAAAGAGAAGCTCTCTCAATAACTAGTTTTTAAAAGAAGACAAATTTCTGAGGAGAGAGGATTCATAAATCTGTCTCAATAGTTCAGTATTGCAGTGTGTGAGAAAACAATCTTCCTAATTTAGGAAGACTGCTATTCTTCAACACGGATCCTTTTGATTTAAACAGCTGCCTTATTTAAATTTTCTCATGCTATGTAACATTCATAAGTTATTCTTCCTTTAATTTGTCATTTTATACAGTTCTATGACTTAATTTCAAAAGCCTCATTTTCAGTAGAGACCAGGCATCTTAACTTTGTCCTGAGTTGCGAATCGTCTGTCCACATCAGTAAACTAGTTTTGCTCACACGATGACTTCATCTCAGATTGTTGACTTTTAGACCTCAGAATCTAGGAACGTCTACTTTACTTAACCACATAGTCACCTTCACTGTACCTGAAAACATAGTTCTTCCTATCTGCTTCAATATATGCATAATTTCTGCAGAAAAATTTGCTCATTGGTGTATGTGTGACAAGATCAAACCAATGACTACATACTGGAATACTAGATGCAGAGGACTTCTAGAATTAAGCACCTTAGGAGCTTTATCATCAGTAGTGATGTACACATCAAAAAATAAAGTCAACCAAGTATCTATAATCACTTCAATGAACAAACACAGAAGACGTAGGGAGATATAAGGGAAGAAGTGGTCCACTTTACATGACTTAGAGTAGGATGTGGTGAAAGCCTGGTAAACATGAAAGCTTTCCTTGTACACAGATCACCATCCATTATTGTAAACTCTTAAAATCACTGCTGCTTAGTTAAAGTGAAAACTCTTTTAGCTAAATAGTGTATTAGCCTACTCATATCTATCATGCTGGTAAGATAAGGTTACTCTACATATGCATATCTGAAATATGCAGTGAGCAAATAATTATCTGGCAGTGTTACAGATACTGAAAATGTAAATATTAATGTGTAATCAAAAGCAGCTTACATTTTTTCTAATATTGTTCATCCTCCGTTAATAAGATAGTTTCTATCTTCTTATATGAAATATACATAGTCATGTAGGATATCAACTAGAATCCTTGACATTGAAGAAAGTGTGTCCACTTAGGCTCTCAATAAATACAAAGTAAACCACTGTTTTCAAAATTTCAATAAATTTCAGCTTCATTAACCTCACATATTTTTAATGGCATGCATTTATCAATTTTCATGAATTCTGATGATCTGTGATGAATTTCAATTGGAATATGATAACAAATGAAATTCAGTGCACTGCAAGGTTCTCTGGGGCACGTACAACATGAGCACTCTAGCCATGTTTGATTCATGATTGATTTTATTAATTGCAAGACCTATGAAGGATTCTCACAAAGCTAACTATGCCCAGAGTTCCCATATGATGTTCCTCCAGCATGCAAAATTTCTCCCTTGTATTTAATCTGCAGAAAGAATTTTAGTAGCTTCTATTATTTCATCCCTTACTTCTTGGAGAGTATTATTTCTAAATAAAGAACTACTGTTTTTATTTTAAGCTAATATTCACATCCTCAGCACAATTCATTACAATTTCAGTAATGCTGATTAAGGAACATCTCATAAAGCCAACATGTGGATAGGTATAACACTTGCATTGCGAGATTCTAATGGAAGAACTAGCACATTTATGAGCTAACATGCAGCTCTTACAACCTCTGTCTCCTAATGTCTGTTTGTTGTAGTAACTACAGATATTTCCCTTAGAGATGACATGGTCCATTTTCTAAAAAAAATCAATGAATTTAATTTCATTCCAACTTTGCACATGATTGAGCATATTAATGTATAAACAATATTGTGTAAACTGAAAGACATTGAATGGTATACATTACTATTATCACTGTTTAATGTTCATATCTTGAGCAAAATTTTGCAGTTGTAAAACACAAAACTTTAAAGAATAATTACAAAAACTCTCCTATAGGTAATGCTTATCATTTTGAGGATAGTTTGTGGTAAATGTAGTGGAATTTTAATTTCATTTGTATTTTAATAAAAGCTTGCCTGAAGACCACAAAATAAAACAGCCACACTGGCCAGTCTTACAGACCAGGTAGCAATGACACACACCTTTGATACCAGTAGTCATACTAGTTTGCCATAGAAATCAGGTGATAGTGGTACATATCCTTAACTGCAGAACTGGAGAGATTGTACAATGGGATGAGACAGCTCTTAGGCTCAGTCTCATTCTGGGATTCCTGGAGACAGAATCACCATGTTCGGACTGAGGTTGAGGTATGAGACAGTGGCTGGCTACTTTGCTTTTCTTGTCTTCATGTTGAACCCCAATGTCTGTCTCTCAGCTTTTATTGATTGTGTACTCCAGTAAATGGATATGAAAACAAAAATAACATCTTCTGGAACCGACAACAAATCTTCTGAGGATGATACGAATAATGGTCCCATCCAGAGAAAAGTCTGCGAAGATCTACCAACATTCTCTTGTAGCACTGAGGCTTCGCAAAACTCCATGTACTTCAAACTAGATAGGAAGACTCCAAGTGTGCAGCAATGACTTGGATCTAAATCCATGTTATCTCTAAAAACACTAAGAGTAAAAAACAAAGCTAATGTAAACAGAAATTTCCATTGTCTCAAGTCCTGGGTGATCAAATCCTCTTTGTGTTGAAAACCTGATCTTCTTCTGTCATTTAGGACACTTTGACACACTAAATTTTTTAGCTTGTAATTATGTAAATAGCTCAGACTCTTCCCAGATCTTGACAAAATGTAGATACAAAAGGAATAGTTGTTATGGGCCCAAAATTGTAAAAACAATGTAAACTGTCAAAATAGTTGACTTTCTAAATGTATTTTTAATGTCAAAATAGTAGCAATCAGAGTTGTTAGTATTGCTTGTGTATACTAATTGCCTCTCATGAGCAAGGTCATCTGTTCAATCCCAACACCATAAAAAAAAATGAAGTAAAAATGAATGTGGAAACATTCCCTCCCCCTCTCCATCCACCTCTATCTCTGCCCCATCCTCTTTCTCTCCTTCAATCTATTTCATTTCTCTATTCCTCCTTCCTTATTGCTGTTTACTATGCTGACTGAAATTTGTTCTGCAGTACTAATATCTGTCTGTATTAGCATGCTCATAGTTCCAGAAACAGTGTGTCCCTAAAAAATCTTTGCTCTATAGAAAACTTTCAAGCATACGACAGCAAAATGAATTTCATTTAATGAATGATACATTCTTTGGCCTCGTGGGTCAAGGTTACAATGGGAGAAACTGCCCTTATGTACAACCATTTGACAACCATCTACAAAAACACAGTAAGGCTAGAAAGCCTGTGTGTACATAGCCATGCTTTTGTTTTCAGTTGTGTGTTTCCTTTGGAAAACACACTAGAAAATAAAGGAGATGAAAAATTTCAGTTCGTTTCAACTGGCTTAATTTGTTATATAGAAGGCTTATGAAGGGATTACATGAATTAATCTTTTGATAATTTTCCTAAACCAGAAATCTCACATAGAAAAGTGTTTCCTCTGATTAAAGGCAGTTGAGAATCTCACACAGAGTGACCTTTGGTTCTGAGTTGAGTGAATGCCTGGCACATGAACCCTGTCCCATGAATTTATTACACCAATCTGATTCACTGATAAATTCTTTAGCTTACTCCATGTCTTGGCACTGTAAACAAAAGTTGTGTTTCATTATAAATCCTTCTTTCCACCATTTCTATTAAGTAAAACTCAACCTGTGAATGTTTCATCCAAAGCCGGTTAATTTAAAGAATTGGCATCGGGACAACAAAATATTAGCATCACATTGTTGGTGGAGGCTGCTAGCTTGTTTCCTGACTGCTCTGACTCAAAATAATCACACAGAAACTAATTTATTTGCAATTCTGTTTGACCAATAGCTTAAGAGTATTTCTAGCTAGCCCTTATATCCTAAACTAACCCATCTCTATTAATCTGTGTATTGCCACGTGGCTGTGGTTTACCGGCAAGGTATTTCTGTTGGTTCCAGTGGAGGCGTCTGTCTCCTATGGGTGGCTACATGGCTTCTCTCTGACTCTGCCTACTCTCTTTATATATCTCTTTCAGCCTGGCTTTATTCTGTTAAGCCATTGGCTGAAAGCAGCTTCTTTATTAGCCAAAAGCAATAAAACATACTCACAGCATACATAACCTTCTACATCTTCACATTTTCACTATGTTTGATTTACTCATCCCTCTCCTTATTTATTTATTTATTTATTTACTTATTTATTATGTATACAATATTCTTTCTGCGTGTATGCCTGAAGGCCAGAAGAGGGCACCAAACCTCTTTACAGATGGTTGTGAGCCACCATGTGGTTGCTGGGAATTGAACTCAGGACCTTTGGAAGAGCAGGCAATGCTCTTAACTGCTGAGCCATCTCTCCAGCCCATCCCTCTCCTTATTTAACTGTTCTCACAGCTACTCTAATCTAGCAGGCCTGGCACTAGGTTCAACGATATTAAAATTAAATAAAGATATAACAAATTATGCTCTGAATTTTTAGTGAATGTACTTCATTTTATTAATTAATCAATTATTTTTTCCAAACCTGATCATAGTTTCTTTTCTCCTCCCAGCCATTCACCCCACCTTTCCCCTCCCCTGATTCACTTCCTCTCCCGCCTGTTCCTTCTCTTCAGTGCAAGCTTTCTGTATGTATCTCCCAGCCATAGCACATCAAGTTGCAGCAAGACTGGGCACCTCCTCTCCTATTAAGACTGGTCTAACAACCCAACAGAAGAAAAGAATCCCAAGAGCAGGCAACAGAGTCAAAAACAACCCCTAATCCCTCTGCCAGGAGTCCCACAAGAAAATCAAGCCACACAGCAGCAATACATATGCAGAGAAACCCAGTCAGTCCCATGCAAATTCTCTGGTTGGTAGGTCAGTCTCCATGAGTCCCCACAAGACCAGGTCAGTTGATTCTGTGTGCCCTTGGCCCCTCTGGCTCGCATGATCCTTTCTTCCCTTTTCCATGGGATTTCCTGTTCAGCTGCGGGTTTTTGCATCTGTTTCAATCAATTACTTGACGAAGCCTTTCTGATGACAGTCGGGCTGGGCAACCAACCAAGAATATAGCAGAGTATTCTTAGGAATCATTTCACTGACTTTTGTGATTTTTTTTCAGTCATATATGGTTCTATTCTAGATCTCTGAGTTGGCCACCCTCTTGGTCCTGGCTTGCCAGGCAAAGTCAGGGTGAGCTTACTTTTGTGGTATGAGACTGGGGCCAGTCATTTGTTGGTCACTCCCATAATTTCTTTGCCAATTTTGTCCAGCATATTTCATAGGAAGGGCAAATTGTGGGACAGAGGTTAAGCAGCTGGACCAGGGTCCCAATCCTTTCACTAGAAGTCTTACCTGGTTACAGGAGATGGCTGGCTCTGGCTCCATATCTCCCATGTCAGGAGTCTTACTTAGGCTCACCTCTCATAAATATTGAGAGGCTATATTGCACCAAGTTTCTGGCTAATCACAGAGATATTCCTGATTCTAGTTATCTTTCCAAGTACTATCTCTCCCCACCTAATGTCTTCTGTTCCAATGTGTACTCCTCCATCCAGCACACTTTTGATGTAGTTTTCCCCTTTCGTGAGATTCCTGTGCCAACCACTGCCTTCCTTGTTGCTTTTTTTCTTTGGATCTATGGATTGTAACATGCTTATCCTTTACTTTATGACTAATACTCACCTTTATGTGAGTACATATCATGTTTGTCTTTCTGGTTCTGGGTTACCTCATTCAGCATGATCTTTTCTAGTTCCATCTGTTTGCCTGCAAATTTTTTGAACTGTCTCTCTCTGTCTTTTTCTTTCTCTCTCCACAGCAGATTAATACTTTGTTGTATAAGTGTACCACATTTCCTTTATCTAATCTTCCTTTGAAGGACATCTTGATTGTTTCCAGTTTATAGTTATTACAAATAAAACTTCTATGAACATAGTTGAGCAAGTATCCTTGTATCCAGACTATCCTCTTGGACATATGTTGAAGAGATATTCTGGGAAAATTTAATATGATGTTTGTAAAGTAAAATGATGTTTGAGTGGTGTAGGAGGTCTTTCTGTATTTGTGTTGCTTTCATTGGTTAATAAAGAAACTGCTTCGGGCCTGGTGATAGGGCAGTACTTAGGTTGGCAGGGAGATAGAATTGAATCTGGGAGGAAGAAAGCAGAGTCAGAGAGCCACCATGGAGAAGCCAGGTCAGACATGCTAAATCTTTCCCAGTAAGCCACAACCTTGCAGTGAACACAAATTAATAGAAATGGGTTAAATCAAGAAGTCAGAGTTAGCCAATAGGAGGCTAGAGCTAATGGACAAGGAGTGTTTTAATTAATATAGTTTCTGTGTGATTATTTTGGGTGTAAGCTAGCCGGGCAGTCGGAACAAGGGGCCCCACTCTCTACAACATTTGAGAGAGTAGGAAAAAAGAAACATAATTTCCAAGGTAGTTAATAAAACTTTCAAGAAATTTCAAGTTGCTTATCCATTGATCAATATACATGGTATTATATACCCAAAGTCATTAGTTTGCAATAGTTTAGGAAAGTAATCTACAGAAGCCCAAATATTCTTCTTTTGGGAGGCGTGCTTTTTTATTTTTTTTTACTTTTATTGAAAATTGATTCCTTTTTATACAATGTATACTGTTTATAATTTCCCTTCCCTCTACTCTTCCCTGTTCCTCTCCACTTCCCTCTTTCAGAATCACTCCCTTTCTCTCTCTCAGTAGAAAAATAACAGATTTCCAAGCATGACAAAACAAATATAATAAGGTGAGGTAAAAACAATCATGTAGAAGTTGGACAAGGCAATCCAATAGGAGGAAAAGAATCCCAAGAGCAGAAATAAGAAGCAGAGATCCACATAGTCTCATTGTCAGGAGTCTCATAAAAACACTAAGCTGAAATCTTAGTTTTATAACAAACAGAGAATATGATGCAGGCCCATGTAGGCCCTGAACTTGCTGTTTTCCATCTCTGATCTCATTTTTACCTTATTTAGTTGATTCAGAGGACCTTGTATACTTGGTGTCCTCCATCCCTTCTGCCCCTTCCACTCTCTCAGAAGCCTCTTCCATCAAATTCCCTGAGCTCTGAAGGGAGGGTTTTGTTGGAAACCTCCCATTTAGACTCTTTCCACATAATGACTAGAAGAAGGTCTCTGCATCTGTTCCCATCTGCTGCCAGAGCTTCAAAGCCTCTCTGATGACGACTGGATAAGGCACTATGAATATAATAGAATATTCCTTGAACCTTTAATTTCTTCAATAATACTTTTTGGTTTGAAACTAGGTCTTTGAGCTATCTAGTGTCTTAACCTCTGAGCCATCTCTCCAGTCCCCTGAACTTTTCTTTTTAAAGAAATATTATTTTTATTAACATTCCACTGATTTCAGTTAGTATTGGTCATATGCAAACAGGTGTGGGTCCATCCAATGGACTATTGACAACCTCGTTACTGCTATGTCCCCAAATAAAATTGACTCCCTTCCTCAGCAGCTATCAAATGCCAGTAGCTCATTAGATAGGGGTAGTAAAGCTTTCTACTTGGGAATTTGTTCGTCCCTTTTATTGGTATAAGTTCTATTCCCAATGGGTATTAAATACTTGAAACTTTGTGAGTATGAGGTCAGTGTAGGTGACACTACAGGAATGATTCAGTGTGTAGCTATATTTACTTTTCAATCTAGGCTATTCGCTGCAGTACTCACTACACTTAATATATCAACCTCCGGTTCTGCATCAAGTACATTCATAATAATCCATTTGCTGATTTCCTTTAATTCTCAAAAAACTTTCTAATATATCAACCTATATGTTTTATAATAAAAAACTGCAATTTAAAAAATTCTATAATCTTGCCAGTGCCCCACAAAAGCAGATGACCTCAAGGAAAGGCCGCAGATATTTGCTGGGCTCTAACTTAATTTCTCATCACATTTCATTCTCTTGATAGCATTGAGGCAAGCACTGGCCTGCATCTTTCTCCACTGCACTTGGGATTGCTAGTACTAGGAATGACACAGAGTGAGGAGAAGTGCTAATTAGTAGTTTTTGGGTGAGTGAATAGTATTAGAAAATAAATCTCCTAAGGGACCATTCAAAATTGACTTTGAAGTTTGCTTTGCGGTGAAATAATAGATATATTTATGAACTTCTAGCTAATCAATAATTTGGTTATATATATATTTATATTTATATATCCATTTTACACAAACACATATAAACATACATATATATGTATATATACACATACATGCATATACTCATTGTTTTCAAGGAAGCACAAAAGTCTACATGCACATGACTGGTCATTTTGCTATTATCAAAGCCTAATCATAATCCAGTGGCCAAATGGATCCTGTTATATAACCAAAGGGAGTCAGCCTCTCAGAACATGAAGCTGGGCAATGATGTGGTAAAGGTGCATCTGGAGAGATAGGACTCCCAAGCATAATGAGTATACTACCTCAAAATAGTCTCTAATCTATGGCTAAAGTTTTCTAGTCTGAGTACATTCCTTTTAGCACAGAGGATTAATGTGTCAAAGCTATCAGGTTTTGAGTTCTTACATGTTTATAATGAGCTTCTCCACCAAGACCACCTCAGTCTAGTAATAGAGGCTCTGCCAGTGCTACTGCACCTGCTGGTAGTTGTGATAGTTAAAACTGACGGTCAACTTGATCATTTTAGAATCACAAAAGAGACATGGCTCTGGACATGTCTGTGAGGGATTATCTAGACTAGGTCAACTGAATTGAGTAGGCCCTCTCAAAATATGTGTGGCACCATTCCATAGGCCGAGGTCCTGGACTTTATCGAAAGAGAAAGCAAGTCAAGGAACAGCATTCATCTTTCTCTGCTTCCTGACTGTAGATGCAGTGTGACTGACTACCTCATCTTAAAACTGTGGACAAAAAAATGACTCCTCCCTTTATTAATTTCCTTTGCTCAGGTACCTTGTCACAGAAACAAGGGAAAAGTAACTAATATAATAACCTTGGTCCACGTGAAATATACTATCCTTATCAGTGATCATCTTCAATTTGTTAGTTAGCTCTACTGTCAACAATGTTCAGTTAGACTTCCCATAAGTGACACAGGATGGTCTCCTCTCCATTAGAAAGTACTTGGACTTTTTCACAAGTACCACCCTGTATTTAGTTGTTTCCCACATATTCTGTCCTTACCTTTATAACTGGCCCCTTTAGTAAACTTGCTCAAAGACTGAATTTGAATTGCATGCATCTGTTTCAGTCTAGACACGGCCTGCTTGACGACCAACACTCAAGAGGTATTTTTGACTGTAAAATAAAGTCAGAAGAAATAGCTATCCATAGAAAATAAAGACTTGCTGATGATTGACAGATTACTTTTTATGAAGATGTAAATTAAGGACTAAAGTCATAGCAGCTGTTAATCCTAGATAAGACTTCATGAGTATAGTTGTACTGTATGTATACCAGAAACTATATTCTTAATCATTCTTTTTCCCCTGTTCCTGGAATGCTATCTATATCCTGTATTGCTTTCAGAAATGAGGGGCAGAGAGACCATGTGCCATTACTGTTGTGTAGTGAATGGATTAATGTAGGATTGTGTACATACCAATTCACAATCTACTAAGGATACTTAATAGAAAATGCATGTCACACACTACACACCAGGGATCCCTTAAGAATCCTCATGGGAGTTATTTCTAGAAAGGTTGGGACAAGAAAGTGAAGGCTGACCACGCATAACCTAAAGAGGAACAAACTGGAACGTGTGAGAAAAGTGGTTAAGTAGAGCAAAAATGTCTAGTAAATCACCAAGAGGTAGAGGAAGTGCTATAAAAATGATGACCAAGTCCAAGGATATTCACTGTCCCCTAGAGTGTCAATTTTATGTTTTACTCTGCAAAATCAGGAGCTCATACTGAATTCCTTGACATGTTTGTAATTATATCCTTATTGCACAATCCCTAAAGTTTACATTGAACCAGATGTTTTCTGTATCCAAAGACACAGCCATCTTGCTCTATTTTCCTCCCAAGACCCTGTGTATTACAGCCAGGTTAGCCAGAAAACATTTGTTCCTTTGCCTCTGCCCTCTCCATGCTCAAAACGAGAGCTGAACATTCATTAATTTGTTGTTTCCATGTCTTAATTAAAATCAATTTTGTATAGAGAAGTTTTAAGGAATATTTATTTGTACAACACAAGTGGAATCATTGAACTTTATTTGATTGGGTTAGAATTTTTGTCATGGGAGGATGAAACTCAGGGTCCATATAGTTCTGGAAAAGTACAACTGAAAGGTGACAATCTGTGCTGATAACCAGCCATGAACTAAAACTGCAAAGTATACTATTAGGCATTTTAATGGCTTAAGCTTCTTTAAAAGGTTAAAACATGTCATCATCAAGGAAAATGAACACACACCCTCAAATGGGTTGATGTTAAAAAGCTGAGCATCATTGTTCTAGGTTACTTAGAGATCCCCTATGTCTTCTAATGGCATTATAATCACAGGACTATTCGAAAATGTAACAATTTTATTCATCTATACCATATATTAATTCTCAAGTCAGACCATTCCAATTAAAACACTTCTTTAAAAATTTTTATTGACATTCTACAAAACCCCCGTCCATTTCAGCTTAGTGAGTTGGCTAGGGGTATTAGGCCAGTAAAGGACAGAGAAAAAAATCAAAAACCCATCTCCAGACTTCTGATTTCCATTATGTGAAAGATATTCCCATCTTTTCTCTCATTCAGAAATTAATACCTTCCTGTTCCCCATTTCTGTATAGTCATCAAACCAGACACAAGTCCAACACAGTTAAAGGAAAGGAGGAGCATCCTGAGTTTCCAAAGGCTAAAAGGATGAGTTATTTAAGAGTGCAATATAAGACATAATGTGCTATCATTTCACCCTTTCTCTCAACCCATTTTCAAAAATTAAAGTAAATTATTTTCACCTAAGCCTATATCTGCCCTTAAAAATAAAATACTAGCACTGCACTTTAACCGTATAGGGAGATAACAAAATAAGAACTTTGAATATGAGGGCCCAAATGAACACTATCCACTGTTTCAAAAGGTCAAATGGTCTCTTAGCTACTAACTTCACCAAACTATAACACCTTCTACAGAGATAGATGGCCAATCCATTATTCATCTGCTGTTAGCTTCACTTGTCATTATGACTCCTCTGTGTAAAATTAATTCTTAAACTGCATCTTCCCTTCGAATTCTATCAAGTGTGTGAGTAGGTAGTTTTATCTGTACATTGGTCACTAGAGTATGATGGTATAATGTGGTTTCTCAATCTCAGATGAACCCAGGAATATCAACACTGTAAGAATTTTTATCAAGCAGCCTCAGAAAAGTAACTTAATTGCTAGAAGACAGATAAGAACTACCTTTAAGATACAAAGAACATTATTATTTTATCTATTTTGGATTTTATTACAAATTTCAATGAATCTGGCCTTTGCCAATTTCACATATGTATACAATCTGGTTACTCACACACCCCCATTCCAAAACTTTATCTGTCTTACTCCTAGCCTTGTCAATACATCTAACTTCCATTCAATTCTCCCTTTCATATTCATGTCTTTGTGTTTTGTTTTGCAGAACAATGAATTTAAATAGGACCATCAGTATGACCATGGTGGTTTTCCACCTCTCCACTGGAGCCAGGTGAACTCATTCATATGTATTCAACTAAAGACAACCGCTTTCCCAGGATCTACTAGAAACGAGTTTATCAGGGAGAAGTAGGGCCTTGTGTGTTACTCAAATCTATAATTGATTAATGACAGGCCCAATGGGAGTAACTGTACCTGCTAGGAAATCATGATTAAAATATTTGTGTGACATGCCCAGGACACTTAACATCAAACCTATTCATATCAATGATATGTGGGGCTGTATACTCTTTCTACTTCTATTCAATATAATGTTTCAAAACTTAGAACAATAAGAAAATTAAAGGTGTTTATATAGAGAAAGAAGTCAAAGAATCCCTACTCTCAAATGAAATGATGTTATATACCAAATAACTTTAAATGTCCAATAGAAAACTCCTGGAACTTCTTAATACTGTCACAAAGGTGAAAGGACACAATATTAGCACAGAAAATATGTAGCCCCTCCCTATACCAATCACAAACAAACCAAGAAGGAAATTATAGCAAAAGTCCCACTCTCAGTAGCCTCAGAAAGCACCTTGGTGTGTATCTAATCAAGATTGTGAGCCACTTCCATGTTATTCTTCACAGAACTAGGAAAAAGTTCTTAAAGTATATCTGGAAATATAAAGGATTCCAACTAGACAAAGATTCTGAGCTGAAAGGAAAGCACTGGAGTCATTGTCATATAAGATCTCAGTTATACTTTATAGTAATAATAATAAAACAGCATGCTACTAGCACAAAAAAAGCCGCACATGCCAATTAGTGCAATAGGAAAAAAAATTAGACTTAAATCCAATTAAATCCATGCAATTACAGCTATTAGAGTTTTTACAAGATGCCCAAAATATATATGGGGTAAAAGTCAGGATGTTTAAAAAAATGTTGCTAGAAAATCTGGATGTCTACATATAGAAGAAAGAAATTAAATCATTATCTCACACCTTGCACAAAAATCAACTGCAAATGGATCAAAGGCCTCAATTAAAATTCCAAACTCCAACGTTGATGGAAAAGAGAATTTGGAGAACTTTGCAAGATATTCATATAGCCGAAGACTTTCTAAATAGGACTCCGACTGCTCAGAATATGAGCACATCAATTGACAAATGGGACCTCATGAAACTAAAATGGGTCTGTGTAGGAAAGGAAATAGTCAAGAGAAAAGGCTTCCTACAGAGTGGGAGAAAATGTTTGCCAGCTGTATATCCAACACAGGAAGAATACCTAGACTAAATAAAGAAAAAAAAACTGTATAACATCAAGAAATTTTTTTAAAAATTGGACAGTCAGGTACAACTCTGAGCAGAGTTCTCAAAAGAAGAACTACTTTTTAAAGGATATTACTTTCAATGATTTAAAAGAGATTTAAATATTTGACATCTTGTCTATTAGCGAAGTGAGAAAAAAAAACTACTTTGAGATGCTTTCTCACGACAGTCAGATGGCTATTATGAAGAAATAAAATGGCAGGGCAACACAAATGTAAGAACAGTTAAGAGAACTTGCTGCTCTTTCAGTGGAGTTTACTTCTATTCCCAGGACTGTCATTTGGTCTATTGGTTAGCTTCAGCTGGCTTCTTGACAGAGCCTAGAATGTTATAAGGGACTCTCATCAGCGTATTACTTTTAACAAGTTGACCTATTAGCGCATCTTAGAGGCATTTTATTGATGGCTAATTGACGTAGGAGATACCAGCCCTCTGTGAGTGGTATCATCCCTATATAGGAGCTCTTTGACTATATTAGAAAGTAGCTAGGAACATGAATTATAAGCTCAATGTCCTTTATTTATGGCTAGAAACCAAATATGAGTGAGTACATCCCATGTTCCTCTTTTTGGGTCTGGCTTACCTCACTCAGGATAGTGTTTTCTATTTCCATCCCTTTGTATGCAAAATTCAAGAAGTCCTTGTTTTTTACTGCTGAGTAATACTCTAATATGTATATATTCCATACTTTCTTCATCCATTCTTCCGTTGAAGGGCATCTAGGTTGTTTCCAGGTTCTGGCTATTACAAACAATGCTGCCATGAACATAGTTGAGCATATACTTTTGTTGTATGATAGGGCCTCTCTTGGGTATATTCCCAAGAGTGGTATTGCTAGAGAAGCTAAATAAGGCGAATCCAAAGACAAACACATAGGCATCCTCAGGAATATTAACCTTCATCAGGCGATGAAAGGAGACAGAGACAGAGACCCACACGGGAGCACCGGACAGAAATCTCAAGGTCCAAATCAGGAGCAGAAGGAGACGGAGCACGAGCAAGGAACTCAGGACCACAAGGGGTGCACCCACACACTAAGACAATGGGGATGTTCTATTGGGATCTCACCAAGGCCAGCTGGCCTAGGTCTGAAAAAGCATGGGATAAATCCGGACTAGCTGAACATAGCGGACAATGAGGAATACTGAGAATTCAAGAACAATTGCAGTGGGTTTTTGATCCTACTGCACGTACTGGCTTTGTGGGAGCCTAGGCAGTTTGAATGCTCACCGTACGAGACCTGGATAGAGGTGGGCAGTCCTTGGGCTTCCCACAGGTCAGGGAACCCTGATTGCTCTTCGAGCAGATGAGGGAGGGGGACTTGATCGGGGGGAGGGGGAGGGAAATGGGAAGCGGTTGTGGGGACGAGGCAGAAATCCTTAATAAATAAATAAATTTAAAAAAAAAAAAAAAGAAAGTAGCTAAACAGAACTTAGTGATCAACCAATGCTCCTCTGTGGTTTCTGCTTCACAGTCCTGCCATTGAATTCCTGCCTAGAATTCTAACCCTGGCAACCTTCAAGGGTTAATTGTGACCTGTAATTCTAAGAGGAAATAAACCTCTTCTTTCCCAGATTGCCTTTGGTTGTGGTATTTATTCGCAGTAACAAAACAGTAATAAGAAATAAAGCTCACAATCACCTATAACTAGAGCTTAGAGGTTTTGACTCCTGCTGACCTCCACTGGCTTCCACACTCAGGTGTGCATACACACACACGCACACGAACACAAATTAAAATGAGTCCTAAATATAAATAAAATAAAATGACAAAAAGACTGTTAAGGGTGAGGGAAGAGGAACCCTTATTCACTGTTGACAGAAGTAGAAACTAGTGCGAGAATATAGGACATCAATGTAACATTTCTTTGAATTTTTTTTCTTTGGAGACAAAATCTTGCTATTTTGCCATTGCCTACCATTGAACTCACTGTGTAGATTAACCAGGGCTTGGAGTTGAAGCAATTTTCTTGCTTCTGCTTCTAGATGCTGAGATTGCAAGCATGTAAAACCATGCCTAGAATGTAAAGCCTTTCTCACTCCAGTTGGAGTTTATGTACATCAATCTTCTTTCTACTTCATTCTAGAAATAGTAAAAGATGAAGGATAATTTGTCCTTTCATCCATTAAGGAAATTTATCAAAATTTAGCATACAAAAACTTAACTATGAAGAATAAAAGATTCTCCAAAATATAGAACAACTTCAAATTTCGGTAACTTGAACTTGTGATAGTCTCCAAAGAAAGAAATATGTTATTTATGGATAAAATCCAAATCTTAGCATTTCTTTAGACAACAGAAAAGCAAAACTGTAAGATCACTTTCTAACCAAATGTTGAGACTATCTAATGAAAATACAGTCTCAAATATAAATGGTGGTAAAGCACAGTCACTACACTCTTTAAAATAGAGAAAATTGGGGTAATTTATTGTTTTTCATTATCCCCTAAAGGTACCATCATACGATATTAAGTGCTCTTCAATCTCTAGTAGTAAAGTTTTTCATATGTTCTCATGATTTGAGACAGAAAAATTCAACTGAAATCAAGAGTAACTTAAAGAGCTGAGAGGCATCTACTGAGAAATAGTGCCTATGATATTTGAAAATGACTACCGCCCCAAGGAATATTGAATAATACCAAAGATGACATAAGATGAGACCTGCTTGTCTGTCAAATGTGAAAATGGATATACAAAATATGTTATTGGATTCAACTCATGCATATGGATGATCACACAGGCCATGAAAATTAACAAAATCTTTTAATTCTCCAGAGTTCCACTTCTTAGACTTGAAATGTAGCAAATTCAACTGTTTTTTTTGTATTATGTTATTTTCTTTCTAGCTAAATATGGTTTATTGCAACATGTACAAACACAGAAAGAAAGAGTTGTCATTATACTCAATGGGACCCTATAAAACTAGTATACCTTCTGTAGAGATTTTGCATTTGGTATTTCACCTATTCCATAGGTTAATACATTTTTTAAAAACTTCCACAACTTTCTTCAAAGCAAAATTTGAATTTCCGTATTCTGAATCCACAAGGCTAAAGTAATTCCAGTAGACCCTACTACATGGACCTACTGAATAAAATATTAACAATGAGGAAAACTTTCCAAGTTTCATGTTACTAAATTAAAATATGCTATCTATATGATGCCATTTCAACCAATTATACTCTAGATTCCATATATCCTACATGTCCCCCATACTAAGTGTAACTTCTACCATTGTTCATATCCCCATTATCTCTCAAGCACTGGTTGTTGAACATTGTTTACCTTGTGACATAACCATATTTTGTGTGTTAGGATAGTGCAATAGTTATGATAAGGTTTGAGTATGACCATTTAAAATTTCATAATGTGGCAACTTAGTCTTCCTGGGGCAATGTTGAGAATGATGGTGTACTGGTTATGTTTATGTTAACATAATCTAGAGCTATCTGTGACGAAGGAATCTCAGTTGAGAAAAATGCCTCCAATTTCTCAATTTCTCCAGCTGTAGGGCATTTTCTTAATTAGTAATTGATGGGGGAGGACCCCGCACACTGTGAGTGGTGCCATCCCTGGACTTCTTGACCTAGGGACTATATGAGCAAAGCATGATGAGCAAGCCAGTAAGCAGTACCCATCTGTGATCTCTGCATCAACTCCTGACTCCGGGTTACATCCCTGCTTGTATTCCTACCCTGACTTTCTTCAGTGATGAACTATGATGGAGAAAACTAAGCCAAATAAATCCTTTCCTCCCCAACTTGTTTTTGGTCATGGTATTTCATCTTGGCAGTAATAAGCCTATCTATGACATGTGGGTTCATGGACTGTGATTCAGTAGTTCAGGATGCCAACTGTAGAAGGCATCAAAGCAGTTTTCTCGAGACCCAGGTAAGCGTTATGTTGTTTCAAAATAAAAACTTGGCCCTGGAAACACTTTACCATTCAAACTCAGCATAACAATCATTCTTCCCTTATGTCTTCCCACAGTGAATCCAATGTCATGAGACTCCTACTTCAGGCCAGACCAATAGATGATCTTGAACTTTATGCTTCCAAAATGGTAATCTATAAAACATTCTTTTCTTTATGACTTACACACTATCAGGAAAATTTAGAGCCCTAATCACTCTATCCTTCTATCAGTGGCAAATTATCATGTCTTCCCTAATAATTTTTTCTATTATCTTCTATCTGCAGGTAGAATAAAAATAGTTATCTGCCTGTCTTGCATTATTTGAACTTGTGTGTGTCTAGGTCAGCCTTTCTCTTTGACAAGTTATTAATCACTTTCTAAAACTGATTGATGTCAGAAACATTTTTTATGTATCTTTGAGTCCTCACGATCTAAAGTTCAAACTACAAAATGAAGGACTTACTCAAATAAAATCTTAAAATAAATTAGTGAACAATAGACAATAGCCATGATTTGTTATTTTGATAAATGCCAATTAAAAACAAGTAAGATGCCATTTGGACAAACATGTTCTTCTCTTTCCCTGTGCTGTTTTATAGTAACCCGCTGGTGACATTGTTGAACAATCACAATGAAGGACAAATTCATCCTATTTAAAATCTCCTGGAATGACAATTCATAAAAGGCTGTAAACTCAGCAAACACTACGAAAAACCATTATGAGAAAATTGGGATGCTCTAAATCTGCCCAGAACAGCGGGATGCTTAAGTGATAGTGGCATTTGTATGGGGATGTTTGCCTAGAAATGTTCTTTTAATAAATGTACTAAATAAGATGCATAATTTACCTTCTTCTCCATTGCCTGCTGGCCTGCTGCCAACTCTAAGCTCCTGGTCTGCCCCTCGCCTTCCCTCCTCCAATTGCTCATTTCTCAGGTATGACTCAGCACCCAGGTTGCCTGCTGACTTAGTGTGGACAATTTCATAGCTGTCCCTCTCTACCAATATCACAATGTACATTTTTCACTGGAACAAGTAAAAAGAGTTTTTTTTTTTTTCTGCAGGATAACTTTGTCCAGCTGTGTGACTTGAGCATTGACTGACGAAACAAGATCAAAGAAAGAAAACTTCTCAGCTTATGACAGACGAAAGCATGCAGTTTTTCCCTCAGTCACTGCAGTGATGTTTAATGCTCCACTTCCCTTTGGAAGCTCTCATAGTCAGTGTTTACATCTGCCTGGCTTGCTTCTGTGCACCTCAAGTAAAATTCAGTAACCTGAGAATCAACAAATCTTGCTTCGAAATAGACTACTAAACAACATTTGCTGTGTGACACGTAGCTTAACCTTCTGGCCGTTCCTTCCAATATCTGCTAAAAAGGAGAAAGACAGAAACAGAGACAGAGAGGGATGGAGGGAGAGAGGGGGAAGGGAGGAAAGGAGGGGGAATGGAGGGAGGGAGGGGGAAGGGAGGGAGGGGGCATAGACAGAGAGACAGAGAACACTATAGAATAACACCATGCACCATGTTTGAGAGTCCTAGTCACCCCAACATAGAGAAGTGTTCTGACATTTTTATGAGATTGATACGCTCTACTCTAGTTCCAAACACTACTGTCAGATTCCTTGATAGTTGAGAGAGTGTTTATGCTTCGTATTTGGCAACGTGGGAATCTTTTATTTTTTCGTCCATAAAACATGTAACCATTATTTCTTATTTTGTGAAAGCAGCAGGCTTGGAGTAATACTCACAGATGATGTCTGGGATAATTTCTGGGGATAAATTTTTATAGTTCGGGCAAATCAGTCTTTTATCTAATTAGGAGAATTGGACTCAAGAGTCTGAAACCCTATAAGGGTTGGTTAGAATAGTGATAGCAAGCCAACATCAGCTTCTCACCTAATAAAGAATAATATTAAGAAATGTCATATTTTAGATAACTTAAGCCTTCTAGCAACTCTATTGGAAAATTGCACTGGGGTGGCCACTTGTTTTGTGCTTATCCAATAAAATCAATGACAAAGGTAGTGTTAGAAAAGGTTTCTCTTTGGCCCACATTTCCTGGATATGGTCCATCACAATTATGCAGGAATGGAGGCAGGAGCATGGGTCTGTTAGTACTCATTTTGGTGTGTGTGTGTGTGTGTGTGTGTGTGTGTGTGTGTGCATATGTGTGTGTATGTGTGTTGTCTAGGACATCAGTCCACGGAATGGCGTAGCCTACATTTAAGGGGAGTGTTCCCACCTTTTTCAGCTTAATTGAATAATACCACACTTGCATGTCCACATGCTTGTCTCCTTGGTGACTGTGTGCCACACCAAGTGGACGGACAATCAATATTACCTACCAAAATGGTCATGGGATGTTTACCAAATGACTTTGTGACTTGAAATTTCAGGGCTAGACCTAAGCCTAGGTTTATCCACCTCAAAATAAGGTCTCTCATCCACAAAGGTGTCTGTCCCCTCACATAAATCAGGCCTGACTTTAACTATGAGGGGAAGAGGGATATGGCCCAGTCTCATCAGAATCTGAGCCTTAACCAGCAGGACCCCACTCAGTGTCTATAGAGTATTTGCTTCTGCAGGACAGGGAGGCTTCACATCCACCTTTCCTCACTGGTTGGCAACACATAGCTTACCATAGTTTCTTTCCCACCTGCTAACTCTGTTCACTGTAACTCTGCATGTTGCCGGGCTATGTCATTGGGAGAAGGCTATGCGGAGCATGGCATCTGACAAATGCAAGCCCTTTCTCTGAATGAGCATTACTCATTCCTGGTGGTTGAATTATCAGGGGGCAGACTGCATTCTCACACTGGGCCGATAAGATGAAATCCAGAGAGAAGCTGAGGAGAAAATTTAAAAATCAAAATACTAGAGTGATTTCTCCCATGTTGAGAAGAGTATGCCAATTCATCTCAGGGAGACCTCCTGGGGAAGGGGTTCTGTAAACACACCCAGTGTTCCCTGTTTCTCAATTTAAACCATCTCTGTTCTGTTCAGTAACAGGCACTTTATTTTTGGCCCTGAACAAAATTCATAGTTCATATTGATAGAGAGAAAATATGACCATTTTTCATTTATTTCTTTCTCCTGAAAGTAATAAATCTCAATACTAACAGTGCCAAAGGTTGGAAGAGGGTCAGGGTAGAGATGACATCTCTAAAGATGATTGTTTTACCAATTGTTGCTCTGTCATTCACCAAGCTAATTTGCATTCCTTAAATTTCTATGTGAATTTCAGATTCAACTTCTCAATTTCTGAACTAAATGGGGAATACATAGAATACACTAAATCTGGAAATTAAACTTGGGCTGAAGTGCCATCATGTAGCTACGTGGTCCTCAACCTTTCTACTGCTGCCCTTTGTACAGTTCTTCCTAATACAGTTCTTTATGCTGCAGTGACCCCAACTATATAGTTTTCGATCGTTACCTCATAACTGTAATTTTACTATCATTGTAAATCTTGATGTAAATAACTGATAGGTAGGATATATGATATGAAACCATATGAAAGGGTCATTCGACCTCCAAAGTGGTCTGACCAACAGATTGAGAACTGCTGATATGTATGGCATACATTAATCTATTAGCATGGAATGCCATTTAAATTTAAATTTCATTCAGAAATATTATGGGTATGTATATGTAATGGATACACATATTCATGGCAATGTGTGGATGACAAGTCTTCATTTATGAATATGTGTGTGTAATCCAGTGGTTGACAAAGCATGCATTCCATAATAAATCTCCATTATTTTTTATTAATTCAAGATCTCTTAGTGAACCAAAAGTTCCTTAATCCTGGATATTATAGCTAACCAAGTAGCCTAAGGGTACAGTGTTGCCTGCAGATAGCTGAAGTGACAGGCAGCTACCACGTCTACTTATTTCTTAGATAAGTGAGGATCCAGAGATGTCATGTATTTTATAGGCCTCCAATGACATTTTTAAAAATGAAGGCTTCTCTTCCACTCATCAGTTCCCAAAGTTCACTCTTAAGCTTAACATCAATTACAAACTGTTTTATCGGTAGCTGAGAATTATTACTAGATAACTCTTAGAATTTAAATTAACCTGTTTCTATTATTCCATATTTTGCCATGAGGCTAGTAATTTGTTATCTCACATCTTGCTTCTCTAGCAGCTCCTGGCAGTTCCCTTGACTCTGCCTTATTTTTCTGTATATCTTTGCTTGGATTTCCTATCTGGCTCTATTTAACCTGGTGATTGGCCAAATGAGCTTCTTTATTAATCAGTGGTAATAAAACATATTCACAACATAGAGAAGGGCATCCCATGTCACATTTTTATAATATTTTGTGTAAAATCTTTATGCATTTTGTTTGATTTAATCATATATCTTATATTTGATGAAATTATAATTTCATTTTCAAAACATTTATTGCTAATACAGAGACAATAAAGCATCTTTTGCATGTGATTATTACTGTTTCTGGATTTCAAATTGATATGCTGAAGATTTACTCCCCAGGCTGGCACATGGGACATTATAGAATTTCTAAGAGGTGAGGGTGATGGGGCATCCTCAGATAGAATAGTGAAAGTTCAACCACTTTCTTCTACCCTAGCTATGAGGTGAGCAGGTGAACAGTGCTCTACCGCATACAGCTGCTGAACTGTGTTGCTAACTATAGGCATCAAAGAGACAGCAGAACTTGTCAAATTGTGAGCAAAAGTAACTTGCTCTTCCTTTAGAGCTTTTTTATCTCAAATTTGTAATTTTCCTTTATCTAATATTACTGTGGTAGCTACTTTGGTGGCCAATGTGGTGACATCTGTAATTATCTAAAACTCAAAATGATTGAGCACACCTGTGAGGGATTTTTGATTAATTAAATAACTTAAAATGGGATCATCCATTTCCAATCAAGATCTTTGAGGTAGAAATACACACCTTTAATTAACACAGATCATCAGCGATGGGAAGATCTCTAATCTTGGCCACACTTTCTGCTAGAAGTCTATACAAAGGAAACAGAAGAAGGAATAGAAGAAAGAAGCTTTGCTGTATGCCTACTTGGCCTTGCTCTCACTAGCAAGTCCATTCCTTCATGAGCAATAGAGTCTACTTCTTTGAAATTCCAACATTAATTGAAAACCAAACAAGACATCCAGCTTCCTGGACTGAACAGCTACTGGATTTCTTGCATTTCCCATTAATTGGCTGCCATTTTTGGATTAGCTAGATAAAAGCCTGAAAGTCATTTTAATAAGTCCCTTTTCTATGTGAGTGCTTGTGTGTGTGTGTGTGTGTGTGAGAGAGAGAGAGAGAGAGAGAGAGAGAGAGAGAGAGAGATTAACTTCTGTAAGTTCTGATGTTCTAGAGAATCCTAACTAAAACAATTATAAAGTTGCTTCTATTCCCTCTCATTTAATACTGTGTGTAACTATCTTCTACTCTCTCACTTCCTATCTCATTGTCACCAAGCACAAAGTATTTCCTTTATAGAGAGCTCATTTTTAAGTTATTCTTATTTTAACCCACTTGCCATTCTCCACTATGAGTATTCAGTCCACCTGTATTCAATATTATGTATGATCTAGGACTTTATATCTGTAGCGGACTATTTTTTTGTTGTTATTTTGAATGTTTTTCAAACTTTATTTTTGCATTATGACTTTCTCTTGTGTTGAGAAGATAATTTCTTGAGTATAATTTTCATTATTTTTGTCATTATATTTTGAATCATTTTTCAGTAGTTTTCATGGAAATTATAATAAACATCCTAAAACATCATGGTTAGAATTTCTGCAAAATAAATTTCAACATCACACAAAATTTTACACTATGATAGTTTTGTTAACTCCTTATATCTTGTATTTGTCATGAAATTACATATTTATGCATGCTTATATCACTATAAATTACTTTGACATTTTTATGTTATATAATTATAGACTTTAACTACTTTTTATTTGCCTTGTGAATAAAATAGAAACAATGCATCAACAAAAATTAAAGATATTTTTACATTTGTCAGTGAAGTAGCTTATGGTGGTGACTTCTATTTCTTTATATGAACTCAATTATCATACAAGTTCATTTCATTCCAATTTTCAATATTCCTTTTAGATCTATTTTATTGTTGAGTAAAAATTTAAATCTTTGTTTTTCATTTATCTTAAATATCTTCATTTTATTGTTTTTTGTTTTATGTTTTTGGTGGATTTTGTTAATAAGAGAGGGTTCATCGTTGTCCTTTTTTCTGTCAGGAATTTGAATATTACATGATACTACCATTACCCACATAGTGTGATCTTAGTTATACAACAGTTTACAATGACCAAAAGACATTTAAATGGATTCTAGCCATAAAAAAAGGACATTGATCCTATAAGTCGTGATCCTAGAGAAGCTAAATAAGAAGGTGAACCCAAAGAAAAACATAGTTATCCTCCTGAATATTAGAAGTAGACAAGATGGCCAGGCAAAAATTGGGTACTTGGGGGTGGAGACAGGGGAGATGGGGAAAGAAAAGTGAGAAGGGTAGGATGGTGAAAGCTTGGGGGAATGGGAGGGTTGGGATGGAGGAAGGGTAGATATGGGAGCAAGGAAGTGTATATCTTAATTAAGGGAGCCATTTTAGTGTTGGCAGGAGACTTGACTCTAGAGGGGTTCCCAGGTGTCCAAGGAGATGTCCCTAGCGAGTTCCTTGGGATAGGAACTATCTTATTGCCATACTGTTGAATATCTTGCATATCACCATAGAACCTTCATCTGGCGATGGATGGAGATAGAGACAGAGATCCACATTGGAGCAATGGACTGAGCACCCAAAGTCCAAATGAGAAGCAGAAGGAGGGAGAACATGAGCAAGGAAGTCAGGACCGCGAGGGGAGTACCCACCCACCGAGATGTTGGGGGTAGACGTTGGGAGCTCGCCAAGGCCAGCTGAACTGGGACGGATGGAGGATGAGATCAAACCGGACTCTCTGAACGCAGCGGACAAGGAGGGCTGACTGAGAAACCAAGGACAATGTCACCGGATTTTGAGCCTACTGCATGTACTGGCTTTGTGGGAGCCTAGTCTGTTTGGATGCTCACCTTCCTAGACCTGGATGGAGGGGTGAGGACCTTGGACTTTCCACAGGGCAGGGAACATTGACTGCTCTTTGGACTGGAGAGGGAGGGGCAGGGGAAGTGGGGGGATGGGGAAGAGAAATGGAAGGCAGGAGGAGGTGGAAATTTTTAATAATAATAATAATAATAATAATAATAATAATAAAATACAAATAGTAAAGAACTATAGTCAAGGAATACTGTATTGTTCTCTCCTAAAACTCAGTATTATTTAGTTTACAAATAAATATAGTTCTTCATATACCTATGCTTTCTTGCAGTTCACATTGCATGACCTGATAACTACTTGAATATAAAAATCTTGAGGAAATAGTATTTTGATTGCATTTTCAAACACAATATGATGATAAGAGTAATTCCCCTTTTAACTACATAAATTAACGTTAAAAATAAAGAGCACATGTGCTTATTCTCAGAAAGTAACTAAACAAGCAACTTCTTCCATAATATACAGTGTAGAATATGTACCTTTCAATAATTCACATAACAAGAAATAATATTTCATCTTCCTCCCTTTCCAGAAAATGTACATCGATATGAATATGGACTGATCAATTACATTTAAAAAGAAAATACAAATGCAAATTCATGAAGAGTGAAAGTGGTGTTAGTATAGTTGATCCTGGCTGCTCTGTACCACCCTTACCCCATCCTTTAGAAGAACTATAGATGTAAATCTTGGAATACTGATTGCTCAATCATGCAACATCCTTAGGCATATAAACTATACATGTTGCAAAGCCAAAGAAACCAGATTACTAGATAACTAAATAATGCAGAATTACCAATCTCCAGCAATTAATAAGATAAAGAAATACACGATTGTATTATTAAAGCCCATGTTCTTGGCATTTTCAGCCTCTTTTAAGTGAATCCAATCTTCCCTAAATCTGAAACTTTCAAGGTTTAGACCTTGTTTTTATGAGATACGGAAGCTATTAAATACATCATTCAATTTCAATTAATTTACTCATTTATTATCAGTCTTGTGCAGCCAGAACATTCAAAGAAAACAATCTCTATGCAAAACAATAATATATGTACTCTGGGATAGGACATGCTCTCAAGTCACTAAGTTGCAGTTACACAGTTAATTTCTTATAAAAATTGAAACTAGCCTTCTGTGTGTCTCCACTCAATTGTCAAGATTGTAAATATTCATGTGCTATGCAGTTGAGTCTCTTTTGTTGTACAATACATTTTCCTGCTTTATATCATTTTTCATTACAGAAATCAACAATCACTGTATATGAAAATGCCTTCTCATTTACCCTTGCAAAATCCATTGTAACAACCTTCGTCACATTTAATACATTAGGATTCAACTAGTGCTGGTCCATCCATCTTCATTACATTCTAAAAACCTCAGTAGAATTGTGGGTGTTGCTGTGTGCATTTTAACACTGAGCATGGAGTACTAAGCAGACTGCCTGCTGCTGTGTAACAAAGAACCATATCCAGTTATTATGCTATATTTTCCATGGCTTAAAAGGCAAGTTTGGTCACATCCTTTGCTGTCGCCTCACAGTTCAAAATTAACGTTTCAATAATTCTGACCTTGTATACTCAGGAATTGTGAACAAATCTAGTTCTACATTCATTCAAGCTAATGGTAATATTTAGGTTTTGACATTCATAGGAGTAACCAGTTATCTACTGTTTTCTTTGTTGGTCATTGGAGAGTTAGATTGATCCTCTATGAAGTGCTTATATTTTTCATTATATGGAACCTTTCAGCCACAAGCCAAAAGCCACTGTAGCCCTCAAATCCTTCGTGTGATTGATTCTGTTTGTATTCCCTTTCTATCAGGGAAAGATTAAAAAAAATGTTTCTTACATTTTTAGGGAGATTGTGTGTTTATTTTTGTCAAATTGTGTATCTTTTTGTCAAATAATGAATACAGCATAATCAAATGACACCGTTGGAAGTCCTGCTCACAGCAGAAAAACAAAAATGGAATCTGAAAAGTGGTTATAGATATTTCTATCTTTATTACTTTGTCTACAATAGAATCATGAAATTGTATTCAATAAGAAAACAACTGCATAACTGCTTTTATCTATGCATTTATGTAGAGGTAAAAGAAGTTATCTGCCTACCATAGAGAGTGAATCCCTACTTCTTTCTCTCAAGTTCTACCTAACTCCTCTACCATTATTAATTTTGTTTCTGCTTACAGTTCTATAGCTGGGACTGCTGGCCCTATTTCAATTTCCTGTAATTTTCAAATATAAAGTATAGATCAGTAAACAACTTAACATTATGGTTGGGCAAGATTGCTCAGTGTGTAAGAGCCCTTGCTACACAAGCTATAAAATCCTAACCTAAACCTCATGGTCAAGGGAGGGGGAACTGACTCTCCAAAGTTGTCCTCAGGCCTTCACACATAGAGATCTCTCTCTTTGTCCTCTGTCTGTCTCTGTGTGTGTGTGTATCTCTGTGTCTCCTCTTGATTTCTTTCTTTCTTTATCTCCCTCTCTCACTCTCTGTGTCTCACATAACAATTATAATGATAATAAAACTAATAAATATTAATATTTAAAATGTTAACATTAAGCATCTTTCAATCCATAGCTCAGTTATCGCTAAAGTCAACTTCTACCTCCTTTACATCAGTATTCTAGTCATCATGAATGTGTTTTTGGAGATGACACTTCTTATTTTATTATTCTCAAACTTTGGGGTTGGTCACTCAAAAGAGTAGCCCAACCATATTGCCTCTCAACATTTGATTCTGTAGACTCTCTCCAGTGTTCCTATGGTGGTCTCACTATAACAGTTTTACAGAGGAGAATCGGCATTCAGCACAATATTGCATCACCATCACTTTGTTTGACTGTGGGTCAGACAGTACTTGACTCTGATCTCACAATTCCAAACTCCTCATCTTTGTCTTTTGTTGTTGTTTATTTTTATTGTTGTTTTTTGCCTTTCGAACAGAAACTATGTTGATAAAGAGAAGTACTACAATCCATAAAATCTTTTAAGAATTCATCCACATCAATACCTTTATGCATGATTTAAAATTATTATGTTCCTGTTTTCCATACAGTTTTTTTAAATGTGGAGAAAAGCTTTATTACACGTGATAACTCTAATACTTGCAGTTGAAATATAGTACATATAATACCAAAGAAATTAAATGTTTGTTTTGAATAGCAATACAGTACATACTTCCTCACAAGGGAGCATATACATGCTTCCATCCTGCTTAGTAACAGAATCATGTGAGTGTGTGAATTTAAGTCCCATTGATAATCCACATTGAATATGTCCCTACCAAGATACATGATTCCTCATTAAGAATTCCTTGGATTTCTGGAAGAAGATGTCTTTGAAAAATTCTGAACTGCCTTCTTTCTGTTATTAGCCATGAATTTTTTTGTTTTCAACATTCAAAATTAACAGCTGTTCACTTAGCCTTTCAATTTACACTAACCATCTGGAACAATGATTATTATTTAATTTTGCTGTAGCCATGACTTTTTTTCTTTTGCTATCCTTTCCCTATATTATACAGTAAATTACTGCATCTCTGTGCTGACTAGTTTTCTGTCAACCAGATACAAGTTAGTTACTTAGGAAGAGGGAACCTCAACTGAGAAAATGCACTCACCAGATTGGCCTGTGGGAAAGACTGTTGTTCATTTTCCTGACTGATGATTGGTGGGTAAGAACTCAACTCACTGGGTGCAGTACCATCCCTTTCTGGCAGTTCTGACTGCTTGATAGCACTGATGTAAACCACCAGGTTATGCTACTTACAGAAATAGTGTTTTTCCTTGGCCATCATTACTTCCTAACGGTTCCTGTTTTGACTTCTTGCAATGACTTCCCTGAATGATAGACTTATAAGCTGGAAAATGAAATAAACCCTTCTTCTCTAAATTAATTTTAGTCATGGTGTTTATAAAAGCAATAAACCTAAGGAAATCTTATCTAGTTATCTCTTTTTAAGATACTCTTCCAAATTTTCTCAAAATATTTTTCCCAAGATCCCCATTACTTCCTACTGAACACTTTCAGTCAGAAACATCCTGGGTCCTATACATTCCTCCTAGGTAACGTGATTTATTACTATGATTATCCTTTCAGCTTAGCGTTTGGGTAGTCTTCTCATAATTTTTCAACTATAATATTTCTCATCCATTTAAAGATTAATAGATGGGTTTCACTCCTTTCAGCCACATGTAATTTTAGATCTATGTTAGTAATTTAATAGCTGTTCTATGAAAATAGATGAAAGTGGCTCCTCTCAGACAGTTAAGAACATCTTTACTTACTAGTCTATTCCAAATATGTTTCCTCTAACTGGCCTTTAGAGTATAATCATTTTTGAGATCAGAAAACAAACCTGTTTTTGCATATCTCTGTGTGTGAGTCATATCCAACTAGTTTCTATAATCTGAAGAGAGGAAAAGTAGATTCCGATGCTTTTGCTTTGAAAATTATATTAGAAACAAAAATACCATCTACTACAAAGGTATCTGTAGCTTAATGGACAAGTAACTTCAGGTGAGTTTCTTAGAAAAAAACAAGGCAAAATACTTATGAAGAAGTATATTTCTGTGCACTGGAACAAAAAGAGTCACAAAGTTTTTAATCAAATGGCACAGCCCAAATAATAAATTGACAAATTTATAAGGTTTACATTGAATTCAGTCATAAAAACCTACAACTATGCGCCTATTAAACTCTGGTAGTGGCTCACATCTTTAATCCCAGTTCTCAGGAGGCAGAGGCAGGCAGATCTCTGTGAATTCAAGGTGAGCCTGATCTAAAAAAGCTATTTCCAGGATAGGCTCAAAGCTACAGAGAAATCCTATTTCGAAAAAACCAAATAAAATATATTAGATTTAGCACATATAGTATTTTTTCCATAAAATATTGGTAAAAATAAAACATAACTATAAAATCTATTAAGCCTTTTCATTTATAATGTCCTCCCAAAGCACAGTGGTAAAGAACATGTATTCTTACACAGGACCGGAATCTTGCCTCCAGCATGACTTCAGGAGGCTCAAAACCTCTTGTAACTACAGAACCAGAGAATCTACACTCTCTATGTATAAAAGTATACACAGAGTATATAAAAAAAAAGCTTTCTCTGCTTTTCTTCAACATGAGTGATGATGACCAGTACAATAATACAAAAAGAAAAACTATTCATGATTACAAAAATATGGGGATTATGTTTCACTGTCAATATCATGATTATTTTAGTATGATTTGTACAATTTACAAAAAAATCATCAGAAATAATCTGAAAATTTGAAAAGATTGAAAGTTATGGTAAACAAAATTAATTGTGTACGTATGCACTGGTGGCAAATACTAATTAAATAAAACTTAATTTTAAAGTAAACATAAAATTCACAAAAGCTTGAAGAATAAAGAAAGGACAGATATGAGAGCAAGGAAAGAGATATCTTGACTGAAGGAGCCATTATGGGATTAGCAAGAAATCTGGCTCTAGAAAAATTCCCAAGAATCCATAAGGATGACCCCAGCTAACACCCTAAGCAATAGAGGAGAGGGTGTCAAAACTGGCTTTGCTCTGTAGTCAGACTGATGATTATCTTAAATATCAAGATAGATACTTGTAAATTATATTAGCAACTATTAGTTCTAGATAGTAGGGATTCTTTTTTATTGAAAAAAATGTAAAATATTTTTGTATTCCTGTCTAAGTTAATTTGTATATTGATACAAATTCAAAATTATGTTTGTCATATTGTATATGTTCCTATTTCTATTTGAGATATTTCGTATACTGATACAATTGTAAAATTATTTTTGTCATATTGTATGTATGTTTCTACTTCTGTTTAATATATTTTGTATATTGATGCAAATTAAGCATATTTTTGTTATATTTCCCTATACATTTCTACCTCTAATTAAGATAATTTTATATAGAGATACAACTCTGAGATCATTGTCATTATGCTGAACACGTTTGAAGATTGTTTATTTCTATAATGTGAAGCTTTAGTCTTTAAGCTATATAGGTTATTAAGAAATACAGGTTAATAGCCACCATACTTATGGCTATATTAGTTAGGTTCTCTAGATGCACTAAGATGTATTCCATATAGATAGATAATCATTATACACTTCACAGACATACAGAATATAGCATTAAACGTTTTAATAACTTAAAATTATGTTGACACAAGACACGACTGCTCCTGGCAGCATTGCTCTCTACTCCTGAGAGAATGATGGGTACTGAAGGTCCTCCGTGTGGATCTTGGCAAAACTGGCCTATTGGACAAAGAACTGCCCTTGACTCAACTGCTGATATTAAGCACACTTTCCAGTCTAGATAAGCAGGACTCAAAGAAAAAGAGCTAAAACTATTGAAACTTGCCAAGACAAAGTAGGACAGTCTTTTGAAATTTCCTGCTTCTGAAAATAGTGTGTCAGATATTCTAGGCCTTTGGCCAAAGTTGTTTGCCTCCATGTTGGAGAGAGATTTTGGGTGACGTTCCAGGTAGCTGTTTCTGTCAGTTCTTGTATCCTTTCTAAGATGCTTTTTTTTTTTTTTTTTTGCACTTTCTGTTTGCTCAGGTAATATTATTTTCCTTTTCAGGTCTTTGATTGGGTTGACTTTAAATAATTACAGTTACAATCCTCTCACATCTTAGCTGTGGCATATTAGGTACAAGATTTAGATTTTCCAGGACAGGACAGCTATGAGACCAGTCTCTGTAATTTGCCAATTACCTATGGCCTGGACACTTAGTATGTGTTTCTTGATTGATGTTCTTATTGGTTGTAGCCTCATTTTTGCTTATGTTACTATCTTTCCTTTCTTCTGCACAATACTTGATAGTTTTTCTTATTGTAAATAATTTTATGTTAAGATTAGAATCTTCTTATTTTGAAAAACAAAGTGGGGAAGTGTGGTGGGATTTTGATCCATTTAGCCAATGACTTTTTGGGCAGCAAGACCTACGGCATGGTCTTGTATGCCTACAAGATAGCTAAAACCTGAGACAAAGGGTCACAGCTCTCTCTTGCTCTTGAGCTCTCTTGGGAGGTCAGAGCAGAGCAAGGGTGTTGGAGAGGAGAAGACAGTAGAGAGACATCTTGCAGATAGTACTCTTCACCCCTGGGCAGAATAACTGGATGAAGGAAGCTGGATCAGCGATAGTGTCAATGACTGTTTGCCCCTATCCTGTACCTAAATTATTTCTTAAAATCCTTCAACAGACTCTCATATATCACATAACAATGAACCGTAAAATAATACAAGATCTTGCCATTTCTCTTAGTTGTCTAAGGTCACTACTGTTAAAGACAACAAACACCTCAATTTCAAAATACAGAGAAATCAACCTGAACCAAGCAGGAAACTTTTCCCCTGTCACTACCAGGGAAGAAAAGACATGAATGGCATTATCCAGATGTGAACCCTTTAAACTACAATATCAAGAGGCCAGACAAGATGTGTTCACTGATCCAATATGGCAAGTCTTTTATGGTGGTATCTAGGTACTCTGATTAGAGCTGAGTCATACCCCAGAAGAGGGAATTCACTGAGTTTTAGAGAAGTGAAATTAAATAATTTGCAGAGACATTTAAGGCTTTTAAGTTTCTGAAACATTAATAAAATGTAGTAATCTACTTGATAAAGATATCCATCTTCCTACAACATTATTTATCCTTTGCCAATGTGATTCTAGATGAAATGTATCTCTTTTTTTCAACACAGGTTGTATAATCGATTGGAGCAAAGTCTCTGTTGAATCATTGTTATGTCATTAAAAGCAAGTTAAGTACTCAGTGAGGATTTGTTAAAAGACTATGAAAATCTAAGCCATTTAATACCAGAAGCAATTTTTATAAAAATAAGAATACTTTATCATCATTTAAAAGAAAAAAACTGTAAAAATAAGAAATTTACTTTTATGAGATTTTTTGCTTGCTTCTTATTCACTCCAGATACTGCTTAACACTGTTCTTTAAAGAATGCCTACCCACTCTATAATTGCAGTAAGGCATACTGCTACCCATGGCAGCACTGATGGATGCATGTGTCATAGGAACTTGAAGTCTGAAATGTATGTACCTGAGGGACAGATTAATCAGCATCTGAGCATGAGCTGCTGTATCTTCTGATTAATTATGCTGATGATGAATGCAAGTTTAATCACTTTACCTGATCGATGTAAGGAGCTTACAAATGACAGTCACCATATCATTTCTTAATAAACTGCTTTCTAGACAGTTTACTGTAGGAACTTTCAGGAAGTTGATGTTGCAGAAAAAAAATACACAATTTTCCATGTGTCACTTTACATTTCTGCTAATTTACTTTAAAGTTTATTCTCTGATCAAAAAATCTTATCATGTTAAGGTAGCAATTTACAAGGTATTTCACTGTCCGCAAGTCTGTCTGTAGTATTCTGGAATTAGAAAATATAATTACGAAGGTTAATATTATTCATAATTGGGTTTATAATGTTAAGGAATGACTCCTTAGGCTAGGAAACCATCAACTCATAGTTAAAATTACCTGTCAAAAAACAAAGACGATGAAATAGAAGTACAAATTGGTTCTTTTGACCTTATGAGAGGAATGCTAGATTGATTTATACAGAGCAAAATTAAGCTATAATTGGTTACTTCTCTGCGTGTAAAAATGGTGTGTTACATAATTATTATGTTCCTTCTATACAATTCAATAGCTAGTCCCCAAGGAGAAAACACATATTATGCACATCAATGAGATTTAACAAATTAATAACAAGCTTGGAAGTGTGCTTCGTCCTTCCCTCCCTCCCTTTCCTAGAACTACAATCTGTACATCTGTTGTAAAATTTGTAACACCAAGATAATTTCTACAAGTTACGTCTGTGTGTCACTCTTGTGCTTTAAAATATTGATGGCCTAAAGAACTGCCTATTATACCCTATTTAACATTGTCCTTCATAATGGTAAAATTCTTTGGAACACAAAGTAGATTGTATTGATGTTCCATTAAAGAATGAAAGGAGAGAGACTTCTTGTTGGAGTAGGTTAAACCAAAAAGCAAGCCAAATTTTGAATTCTCCACTTCTTTCACTGTGTCTTTGGTCTGTCTGTAACTTGTGGCTTCTTGTGTGTTGCCTGTCTGTCCCTTTGCCATTGTCTCTAACAAATGGCTCTGTTCTGTGTTTATCAGATAACACAGAAAACATGGTATGAGAAAGGAATGAGGAATACTTTTTTAGATTTATTTATTTATTATGTATACAGTATTTGCCTCAATGTATGAATGCAGGCCAGAAGAGGGTACCATATCTCCTTACATGAGCTACCAGGTGGTTACAGCAACTTGAACTCAGGACCTTTGGAAGAACAGGCAGTGCTCTTAACCATTGAGCCATCTCTCTAGCCCATGAGGAATACTTTTTAACAGAAATATTTAACATAATTTTATAAGGAAATAAGTTATCTTACTATCCCCAACAACCTAGAATAAAACTCCAAACTGCACACAGGTCTGATCAACCTATATTCACATGTTGCTTTTACCATCTATGGGATGTCTATTGTTTAGAGTTTGCTTTTAATATGATAGTTGATTTCTGCAAATGTTTATCACAACACACGCACACACACAACGCACACCATGACATTCAGGATCAGGGATATATATTTTAATATTAAAACTATGCTGGCCACTAGCAGAGGCACCAGGATTTATACCTACAACTTGTACTGGCTTTTTTGGAACCTATTCTCTTTGTATGGATACCTTCCTTAGCCTAGATATAGTAGAGAGGGCCTTGAACCATTCCCAAAGCAATGTGCCTTACCCTTTCTGAGGAGTGGATGGGGGTGGGGTGGGATGTAGGTGGAAGAAATGGAAGAAGGGAAGGAAATGGGAACTGGGATTGATGTGTTAAATGAAAAAAAGATAGCTTCTTTTTAAAAAAAAATAAAAATAAAGTAAAGATAGATAGATGATAGAGAGACAGAGAGAGAGAGAGAGAGAGACAGACAGACAGACAGATAGACAGATAGACAGATAGACAGACAGACAGACAGACAGACAGACAGACAGATAGATAACCATTGCATTTAGCTTGGACTGTAAGAGCCAATACCATTGAACAAACAAGGTATGGTGGCTTAAATAAGAATGCCTTCAATAGGCTCATGCATTTAAATCCTTGGTCCTGAGTTGGTGAAACTCTTTGGCAAGTATTAAATTTGTGGTTTTCGGGGAGAAGTGTCATTGGTCATGGGCTTTGAGGTTTCTAAACACCCATATAAGGCCCAGTCTCTCTCTACCCTTTGACTATGGGTAAAATGTAAAGTTCTCATCTACAGCTTCAACAGTATGCCTCTCTACTACCACCATGGCAATCATAGGCTAACCCTCAGAAACTATAAGTATTCCGCAATTAAAAACTTTCTTTTATAAGAGTTGTTTTCCAAGCAATACCACTTTTGTGTATATACCCAAAGTATACTCAATCATACAACAAAGACATGTGCTCAACCATTTTCATAGCAGCATGATTTGTCATAGCCAGATCCTTGGGAAACAACCTAAATGTACCTTGACTGAATAATGGATAAAGAAAATGTGGTTCATTTACACAATGGACTATTACATAGCAGAATAAAAAATAATGACAACTTGAAATCTGTGGGCAAATGGATGATGGATCTAGAAAACATCATATTGAGTGAGATAACTCAGAACGAAAAAGACAAATATATACTCACTCATAAGTGACTTTTAGACATAAAGAAAAGAAAAACCAGCCTACCATTCAAGATTCCAGTGAACCTAGACAACATAGATGATCCTAAGAGAGACATACATGGATCTAATGTACATAGAAGTAGAAAAAGACAAGATCTCTTGAGTAAATTGGGAATGTGGGGATCATGGGAGAGTGTAGAAAGAGAGGGGATAAGAGAAAAACATATAGTTAAATAAAAACAATAATAAATAAAGTATTGAGAACTAAAACAAGAGTTGTCTTAATTGTGGTGCCATAGAACAGAAACTAAGACAAAAGTGTATTAAAATTCTTTACAATATTTTCTTAAAAGGATTTCAAAATTTAAAAGGCTGAGTACAAAGTAAGAAATAAGGGACCATGGGGCCCTTGGGGGAGGGTTGAAGGGCAAGGGAGAGGCAGGGAGGGCAGCAGAGAAAAATATAGAGCTCAATAAAAATCAATAAAAAGACCTTAAAAGATCTTAAGGCATATTATTATTAACTTGAGCTCAAAGTCTGACCAAAGCTCAGTGTCTATGAATGCAAGAGATGTTTTCAGAAGAAGATATTACAACAGTGTATATTCACTAAATCTTAATATTTTTGTATTGCATTCACTGTTAATACAAGCAACAGTTCGTCTTCTCTGACCCACCAGCCCCTTTCTAGCAGAAAGTAAACTACCTTAATATATTGCTCTGCATCTACAGAAACAGAGTTCTTACAAAGCCATTCCCTGTAGTGGGTGGACAGAGTCTAGCAACATGTATGATATCAGAGTGCTTTAGATGAAGAAGGCTCACTTATACATTGAATCTCTGTGAATATTATTCATAAATCATCCACTACCCTATTTTTGTGGAGTATGTTTGTCAGTAGGTAAGGCTTTGTAACATTGCTGAGTAAACTTAGCAAAGCTTGCTATTGAACGTAGCAATTGCCAATACCACCTTAGCTGAAAGCAGAAGTGAAATGGTTTTCATGTCAAAGTTTAAGCTCCTCCTATTATTGATGTGTGCCTACTCCAACAGCCACTATACAGTAATGTTATCTTCCAAAGCAACATAACTTTGGTGGTGAAATTTATGGAGATGTCTTTTAAATGTTGAATTAGGTACAGAGTTTTAGGCTGAAAGTACCTTTAAAAACTAGTGTTGTCCCTTCACCCGATTCTTCTTCGTGTCTCTAACCTTTACTTGCCCCCTCTGTCCAGTAGAGATAAAGACTGCCTTGTAGCGTTGGAGTGGTTGGGGAAGTGCGATTAAGTATATAATGTATCTAGGACAGAACTTGTTTACTATTTCTTAATAAAAATTAAACATTTTTTACTTTGCTTTTCATATGGAAAGAATAAAGTGTTGAGAGAGATTTTTGTAACCCCTAAAGTCCAATAGTTGACAATTCTCTAGGACTGGAGCAGTTCCTTCTCAAATGGCCTTAATTCAAGGCAGGATATGAAAGGAGAGCTTGATCATTTCTCCCAATAGGCTGAACTCTGATAGACTTTGAGTGATCTTGTAAACAGCTAATCCTTGAGCTTTTCTCCAACTTTGGTGTGACAAGGATAAAAAGAGGTACATGATAAAAAAAAAAGCATTGAAAGATAGTCCTGACATTAATGTGTGTGAGATTCAGATCAAGAATATGAATAGTGGCCCATGTAACTCATAACTAAAGTTTTAAACTTTATATAAATCAAGCTAATTAACTGGTCAATAATTTAGGTGTCATCTTTTGACATCCAAATATAGCATTATGCAGTTGGGAAAGTTGATTTGGGATGTTCTGTTCTTGAATACTTTTAGAATTCCCTGCTGGAACATGAAGACATAGATGAAGCTAATTCTTGGCTTTGTGTGCCCCAGCTTAGGTTTTATGGTGAGTAACCTGGAAGGAGCTATGGAATAGCCCATTCAATAAGAATGAGAGAAAATGGCTGACTAGATACACCTCCAAAGGAAAGTAAGTGTCCTGTACAGACCAAACACAAAACTGTGAAATATATGGACCAAGATGGAGTGATTATATTGTAAAATAGAGGAGCTGCAACTAGGAGCCAATCTCCTCTGCCCTATGCTTTTATGGTTTCAGCTAGAATGATACTTGAAAGGGACTCTCAGAAAGGGGCACTTCTCTTTTGAATCTAAAATCAAGACACTCGATTATGCTTTTAGTAACAAAAAGGAGGAGTACGCTTTAACCAGAGGAGCAGAATTTCCGTATTACAAATCATGATAACTTATGCTCACAGATACAGTATCTGATCAGCAGCTGCTGGTGTGCCCTGGCAGTGACTCTTTTGTATATCATGATAGTTTGAAAATCTGTTTCCCCTCAATTGCTTTTCCTATGCACTATTGCTTATTACACAGAACTGCTTCTGTGATTTGGCCTTTTCTTGTAATATTTAAGCTAAAACTAAGAAGCATTGGCAGCAAAAGGAGAAAGTTAAGGGATGGGATCTTCTATGTGCCTTAGGCTACATAACAAGGAGACTCTCCTGGGTCGTCATTGTATAGAGAATCTGCCAGGTCTGCTAGAACACAGTGTCTTATCTGTAAATGTTACTGTACCATTCATTACTCTAAGGAAACTGACAGGTATAGACATGGCATAAAGAAAAAAGGCAGAAAGTGTAGACTAGACAGCACCATCTAAGAATTTTAAATGCTAAAAATAATCTGTATGAAGAGGGAGGGGGAGGGGAGTGGGGCTTGGGGAGTGGGGGGGAGGAGGAAAAAGGGAGGTGAGGAGGAGGTGGAAATTTTTAATAAAATAAATAATAATCTGTATTTCGTTTCAATGATTACCTACCTTCTTGTAAATGTCCATGGATTGTAGCTGTCACAAAGCAGAGAAACAAATCAAAGCCTTTTCCTCCACAGAAAAGAAAAAAAAAAAAACTTTCTGAGTTGCTCTTTGGGGAAAATAGCTGGGTTAAATGAGACCAACTGCTTTGCATGTTTGATTTGAAGCAGATCTGACAATGACACACTAAGGAGGTATCTGCACTGCTAGCAAGACCTGTCAAGGCTATGCAGGAGGCTAGAGGCAAAGGAATTTGCAGCAGAGAACCACGCTCAGTAGGATGCATTTAAGATTATCTGTTATTTATGCCTCTTGGGCCATTTGTTTTAAGAAAGACTGGTTTGGATTACAAATGGCCTTAACCTGATTTCAGCTGTATGGGTTTACCACTTAAATTAGCACAGAAGAAGGATGAAGATTTGAAGGAAAACTGATGAGAAGGATAGCAAATTCTCTACTGAGATTAAGTCTCTCTTCTATGACACTGTCCTAAGGGCATATGTTCTGAGTAGGGTGTTTGAAATGTTAATTCACTTGAGGTGGAAACTTCTGGTTTTTGGGTGGGTCACCATTTGTCACAAATTGGATCCTTACCTGTTATTGCATCAATGGGCAGCTCAGACAGTCCCTTGAGAAATGGGAGATGTGGCATCTTTCCAATAACTGTACTGAAAGTCAATTTCAGGCTTTGGAAAAATGAAATGCATTTTAAAACAGAAGAGAGAAGAAAAAGTAAATAGAGATCCTTTCCAGAACCCTAAAATATTAGAAGCATTTGGGATGGAGAGTGATAATCTATTTCAGTTTGCTGACTTTGGGCGGAGGGTGATAATCTATTTCAGCCTCCTGACTTTGGGTGGAGGAGGATAATCTATTTCAGTCTCATGACTTCAGAAAATAGGAGTGAAGTCCCAGAGAAATTAGGAACTAAGACCAGGCTTATAAAATTAATAAATAAAAGCAATATGGAGCATAGCTTCCAATGGAAATCTAGCAGCAGACTGCAGAGAGCAAATGCTGGCCCTGATCATTACTGACAATGAAACTGAGTGACAAAGAAACTTTCTGTTTCTCAGTTTTCCTAAATATAAGCAGGGGCCAAATTTTCTGCCACATTGGTATTTCAGCAATGTTTAAGCAAGGTATTTCACTCAAAGTGGTTTGTATGTCTAAAGGGCAATTGATAAGCAACTGGTAAATAAAAACCATTCTTTTTTTAACTTTATAAATAATACCAATCAAAATTTCCACTTCCTCCCCTCCTCCCACTTCTCTCCCCACACACCCTTTTCCATACCCCCTTCCAGTCCTAAGAGAGGGCAAGGTACCCTGCCCTGTGGGAAATCCAAGCCCGCCCCCCGCCAACATCCAGGCTTAGGAAGGTATGCATCCAAATAGGACAGGATCCCAAAAAGCCAAGACAAGCAGTAGAGACAAATCCCGGAGCCAGAAGAAGAGGAGAGAGTACATTTTGTATGCAGCAAGATGAGAGCCAGTGTGAAGCACTCATACTTGTGTCTAATAAAACAATTTTATAATCAATTGTATTTACAATCTACTATACATAAAGGACTTTTCTACTAATAAATCCTTACTGAATTATCATGAGGATAAAGACGAACTAGTACTGGAGGAGGTAAAGACTCTGTGGTGGATTTTAAAAGTTGATTAAAAAGTGTGATAATACATGAAACTATGTAAATAGACATAAAACTGTGAATAGATGTAATCTCAAGCTAATGTCTTATGATTACCAGAGAATTCTGCCTTATATTATTGTTATTATATTATTATTTCATATAATCTACTCATACATATCCTCATTATAGATATAGATATCCCTAGCAATCCAGAAAGTAAAATCAAATCATGAAGGCCATGCTCTATATCATAGGGATATGTGCAATCTACATTTGTTATGGCACTATTGTCAATAGCTAAGAAAAAGAACCAACTAACTTATAAATGCATGATATTGCTGTGCTATATTTACATATGCACAAAAGAGTTTTATTCATCCATAAAAATAAATATTTCATGTAACATACAGGAAAATAAGTGGATCCAGAGACTACGGTGTTATGTACTATAAACAGACTCAGAAAGACAAATATTGCATCTTATCCTCCACATTAAAAACAATATATTTATATAGGTACAAATATTATGAAACTTGAAAGAACATGAATGGAGGGGGGAAGAGAAGATGAAAAGACAGACATCTAACAATATATAACCTTAATTTAAAGAAAAATAAACCAAGAAAATTACAGACACCAAGTCATCTTACACCACAAACACTACAGAAAGTACTATTGAATGTATAAGAACTGAGTAAAAGTTGTTCTCATGAGTCTTTATGAGGAATTACTGGATGACAAAGTTCAGTGCCCAAACATGATTGTGAAGAAACCATAGCAACAGGGCAGACAGAGAGAATTGAATGGCTAATTGCTGAGAATCAAATAATATCAATTTAAACTGACAGGTCAGATAAAACTAGTGTAAGATCAGTTAACTGTGCAATGGTAATAATCTAAGAGACTATAATTGAATGGAAGAGGAGAGGAGAGGGAAATCAAGTAGAAATACATCGATCATATTATCTTATACTGAACAAAGTTGTATTCCTTAAGAAAAAATAAAGACTGTTTACCATACACATATATATTTTAACAGAATGCATTCACTCCTCAATATCAGAATGTCAGAAACAAAAAAATGAAAGAAAATCAAGGAGAGTAATGCATGTCAGAAATATGTTCATGAATCACATAGCAAGATGCATATCATCTTGTTTAAACAAAAGCAATGTATGAACAAATAAAATATAATGCTTTGCAACATCCTTTAATGTTTCTTTCAATAACAATTAGAATCTTTTTACATTTTTGCCTCCCCTTTTAATAATGTCTATTGTGCACATACCCACTAATCTTCCTACTATTCTGGAACATGTTATATACAATTGTACTGGCATGAGTTTCCTGAGCTTGAGATTTTCTCTGGTTTTCCTGAGATATTCCCATATCCACCCTCTTAAATATTTTCCAGAGGTCTCATTTACTGAGAGACATTCCCAGGTAATATTTATTAAAAAAATGAGTGGGAGTATTGATGTGCACATCCAAACACATGCACAATCATGCACAATATATGCACACTAATGTACAACTTTTGGAAGGTTTAGGAAATTACTAATTATTACTTTCATAGGAAAATAAAGGTAAGCAGATGAGAGATGGTAACAGGAATAGAAAAGAACTTACTTTAGCTATTTGAGCCATTATGTGTACTCTGGATTTAAAAAAAAAATGTTTGAACAAAATGATGCATTGTGAGTACGACCTAAACCTCAAGTAGACCTGCAGAGATAGAAAAGAGAATCTTTCTCCTAGTGCTGACGGCCTTGCTTGTTCTTTTTAGACTTTTTTGTTTGGTTGATTGGTTGGTAACTGGTTGGTTACTTGGCTGGTTCATTGGCTGGTTGATTGGTTGGTTGATCTTTTTATAAATTGGCCTTGCAAGACTTTTATTGAAAGAGAGAGAAAAAGTGAAAAAATAGCGTTGGAGCTCCAAATAGTGTTAGAGGTTAGAGGTGATGATAAGAAGAATCAATACTGTACATGCACAGAATCACGTTAGAATAACTACATCACAAATAAGCAGATCTTATGAGAGGGATGAGATTGAAAACAGGCGTCTGTCTGCAACATGTTCAGATGTGCCACACTAACAAGGCTACCTTTGAGCTTAAGTGAAATATTCAAAAGAATCTGTGCTTGCCAGAAGTTAGCTAAAATTATAATATCAGCAACATAACTTGTATCAATTTATAATAAAAACCCAAAGTATATACTTTAGAAAACTCTATGGCATTTGCAAAAGTTTATAATGCTGGTAGAAGCATATATTGACCCTATTACACTGAGCATCAATTTTCAGTCACTGTTTGAATGAAGAGTAATCATTTAATACACCTTAATAATTCTATTCCATGACAAAGGGAAAGCATTACATTGAAGCTGAAGGAGAGTCTGGTGGATGTTTCTGTGGAAAGTTTACCATATCAGTCTTTCCAGATCAGTGACTTCTCTATAAATGGGGGGGGATAAATATTACTCACATTATATTTTAAAGTTCTATACAGGAGTGGGGGGATATCTAAGGGATAGAGCACTTGCTTAGCATATGTGAAGTCTTGCCATCGATCAAAAACATTGCAAAAGAAAAATGAAGTTACAGTTAAAATGAAATACAAGAAATCACATGATAGCAACAATCTCCCCATAGATATATAAATGATAGATATATGACAGATGATAGATAGATAATTAGATAGATAGATAGATAGATAGATAGATAGATAGATAGATAGATAGATATGACATATATGTAGATAAAGAAATCTCACAAGCAAAAATACAGTTAGTTGCAAGGCTGTGTTCACTCTGGAAATTCTACATAATATTTATGTCATGCCTTTTCTGGGTGTTATATTACCCATGTTCCTTGGTTTAGGTCTCTTCCTACCTTAAAGCCCACCTTTGCTGGTCAAATCTTCCCTACCTCACAACACTCTGGCAACCTTTTTGCCAATTTCCCCTTTTAAGAACCATTGGCATTACATTAGTACCACTCATATAGTGCCATAATCTTTTTCAATGGATCAGACTATCAGCCTTAATACAGCTGAAGATCAAATCTCTTCTTCGTATAACAATATAATCACTGGTTCAGGGAAAAGAAAGTGTTGGTGTCTTCATAGAAGTCTACATCTCTGGCTACTACCCACCATGGTTAACAGATCCCTGGTGTCAGTCTGATTCATTATCATGAGATCAGATGGCAATATAGTAGTGGTTAATTGTGAAATGTCCATTTATTTAGCTATTATGCAATAGAACTCTAGAAACCAGAGTGTTCAGTCAACTGCCATTCCACAATGACCTCTGTCAGCTGTTTGGAATTCAAGGTTTGCTGCCGTTAAATTCAAGGTTCATAGCACTTAACTAGGCTTGGTGAAAATTCCGAATAACCTTTTTAGGAACCCACAAGTTAATTGAAGATGTAGTCAGCCAAAGTCAAAATAATATTCATAGACCAATGCACAATTCACATTGATCAGCACAGACAAGACCAACTAAAATAACATGAAAGGTCTCTCTTTCCTGAGTTTTCTGGCAATTGAAGTGCAATTGCTAAAATCAAATGGGCGAAGAAATCAATGGCTGCTGTTGATTTTCTGGGCTCCTGCTACCTCAAGATGATTTGGAGAATTGCTATTCTATCACACTGATCATGAATAAGTGACTGGACACTCATTTCCATTTAGAATGTCTGTTTAAATGCTGATTTGACCTCTAAGTGTACCAAGGGCTGAGTAATGTATGTAGAACTGTCATTAAAATTGCATATGAAGCATAGGTTGGAATGTAGCTACTGTATCTCTTTGGCTAATTTTCTGCCATGGATTCCTGAGAGGCAGGAAAGAGATGTCAGTCAGCCATCAACAAAATGAGACAGAGCAAGAGAATTTAGGGTTCATTCAAAACATAGCTGAGACTGAATTCTGCAAAGAGAACGATCAACTCTCTTTCTAAAAGCAGCTTTATAGAATTTTTTTTTAAGTATGATGGAAAATAACCCTCTTAAGACATGAGAACAGTGAAAGTCATTCTGTTTTTGCACAGGAAATTAAAGGTGCAGAGAGCGTAATATAAATGTCTTCAGCATTTCACAAGAAACACTCAGTAGTAATCCTTTTAAATTTATTTGGTGGTTTGCCTCCCACCCCAAGGGGTTGAAACTCAGAAGCACAAGAAGCAGTTACTCATTTACTAGCTGATCCACAGCCTTTGTTTCCAATGACAGCTCCTTTGACCCATTTCATTTTTCTAAATTGCTTTCTAATTTCCTGAGGACAACATTGTTGTCATAGTGTGTTTAGAGCATTATGTGTTTCCAAGTGCCTAACCCGCTCATTATATTTCATAGTTCATCTAGATTGGAAAGGCAGTTTCGCCTCAGAGGGAGAACATAGGCTTCCATGAGTGAATGATGGGATACACACTGAGTCTCTGCTCCACTATTTTGACATGTGTGACCTTGGAGTAGTTTATCCTTTCTAGGCCTGAACTTCCAGGGTCTCTTAAACCAAGATTGCAACTACATTTTGTAAGGTGTATGTGAGTGTATGTGTGTGTATGTGAATGTTTGCTGCATGTGTATGGAAATCTGCAAACAATATTAAAAGAATGTATGAGAACCCCTGAAGGAACAGGAACTTGTGAAATGCCAAACAAAAGTGGGAGGAACAAAACAAAGGTCTTATGCAAGATCAGCAAGTTCCCTTAATCACTGAACTATCTATATCTCTAGACATGAAGCTAAATTTTTCTCCTTTGAAGTGCTTACTCTTCCAAGTTACCATTATTGGTGTTCAGTATTAGTAAAATTACATATGGTTGTCATAAAAAGAAAAGGCATTAATTGCAACTAAAAGTATGTAAGTCCATTCACACATAATAATTTGAACAAAATATTCAGTCATGTAAAGTGAAAAAAGAGCTATGGAGAGGGTTGGCAGTAATTTTTTCTGCACAAATATGAATACCTTATCTTGTCACCCACATCCAGATACAGAAGTGCCAGACACTGCAGAAGTGCGTGCCTGGAGTCCTGGCACCGTTTTATGCTGTGACGGTAGGATGCCTGGGATATGCTGTCCATCTGATCTAGATAAAATAAGCCAATTTGAGTTTCAATAACATACCCCACTTCTAGCTAATTAATTAATTAATTAATCACTAATAAATAGAAGAGTAAACAGAGACACCAGCACACCCATGTTCATTTTGACTCCATTTGTATTAGTGAGGAAATGGAATCAGATACCCATCCACCAACGGATGAATGAATAGTGAAAATATGGGATATGTAGTGAAGCTTTATTTAACTGTAAAAGATGAAACTAAAAAATGTTCATATCATAGATAAACTGGGAAATATGATACCGAAAAGGGTAATACAGGTTCAGAAAGACAAATGCCAAGTGTTCTTTCATATATACAGATCTTAAATATTAATTTTTAGAGTAGTATGTTGAACTCTGTGTACCAATAAAGAATAGAAAGATAGAAAAAGACCATAAATGAAGTTGGAGTTCAAGGATTGGGAAGAGTAGAACACATTAGATATGAAAGAAGATGAGGGGAGACTTGGGATGAAAGAATCGGAAGGGAAGGGAAGAAGAGAGTAGAGAAGGGGCATATTGATCAAACCCTAGGATGTGTGAAACAGCCTTAGAAATTTACTATTTTAAAAACTGGGTAAAGAATAAAATCTAAACCAAGAGTTTGAAAGGAGGTCCCCTCCATGGGTGAAAAACCTTCCTCTCAGAAGCCATTGGTTGTTTGGCAAAAATCCCAGTGTCAGGAGTGTCACAACTCACAATAACGTATTGGTCATAAAACCCTGAAAAAAATATAGGTTATTGTCATTGCTCTTGACTGGCCCCAGAAATTTATGGTAAAATACTTTGGATGAAGATATCCTATACTTTGGTCACATGACATAAACAAAGGAAGCTAGACTTTACCTCAAATCTTCCTCCCTGATAGATAGCTTTCATAGGTACATCTGGTGCTCTATCGGCTGCTGGCAGTTGGGAAACTCAGTCTTAGTCAGCTGTGAATCCTGTGAATAATGTGCTAGGTGAGGTGCACTATCCACTCTAATAATGTTACGGCTGTTTAGCAGCAACCAAACACTGAATGTGAAGTGTGCTCCACAAATAGGGAATTAGGCCTGGTTCTGTTACCCGGGAAAAGTCTACGGCTAGGAGGTCACAAATCCTCAGCGAGAACCTTCTACAGATTTTTTCCTAAACAGTCATTTTATCAAACTACCTTATAAATCTGATAGGTTATATCCAGAGACTAGTAATGTTCTCTACCTTCATCAGAGAAATAAGCATACCAAATCTCATAAGATGCTGCAAAAGCAATGCTAAGAGCAAATCTCACAGCTATAAAAAGAAGAAATTTTTTGAACAACCCAACTATGTACCTCAACAAACAAGAAAAATGTATCTGAAATAAGTCTTAAGTTAGCTATAGAAGGGAAAATTAGAGCATAAATGAGTCAAGTATAGGACACCAAAACTGAGTTGCTTATCAAAACACATATAATTGGCTAACTCTTGGGGAGACAAAAAGAATGATAACAAACAAAGCAGAAATAAAAGAGGAAATATTACAATAGATATTGGGGAACTGAAAATAGTATTATGGTGATATCATAAATAGTTATGCATCAATAATTTTGATAATAGAAAAGAAGTAAGAAAATCCTACAAGTACACAATTTATTGAATCTTAACTTAGAAGCAATGAAATAACTAGACTAAAAGCATGAAACTGAATAAAAAAACACTCTCTAACAATAGCAATAATCCCAGATAAATGACTTTACTGACTACTCTTACCAAGTATGTTAATAACAATAATCTTCTTGCAATCTTTCAAAAATATAATGTAATAGAACTTTTCAAAATTATTCCATAAATAAGTATCACTGTGATATTAAACACAAAGACTTCACTAGAAAGAAAACCACAGAACAATATGTATGGTGAACACAGATGCAAAAATACTCAAATTCAATGTACGGCTCATGTATTAACACTCCAAGTGAGATTTATTAGCAGGATATATTAGCATGATATGTAAATCAATCAATGTATGCAACACACTAACAAAGGATAAAAAATATGAGATCATTTCAAAAGATAAAGAAAAAATGTTACAAAATTCCGTTATAGCAAGGTGCAACAAGACCCAATAGTAGTTATATAAGAAGCACATTAATGACGTACTCAGCTGTAAAAATGCAAGCATTTGTATCTAGGTAATGATGTCACTCTTACCACTATTTTCAACATGGTATTGCAAGTCTATTCTAAAAAATTATTCATTGAATAAAAGAAAATAAATGATTTCTGAACTGAAAAGGGATCTATAAAATTACCCCTGACAGATAATGATCTTACATGTGATTAATCTAAAGAGTATAGCAACAAAATTAATTTTTGGAACAAACAAATCTGGTAAATCTCATACATAAGCTTATATATTTTTGAGCCTTTAGTTAGGCTTACTAGACACAAGATATTTCTGCACTTGCATCAAGATATATGAGACTGTGCATCATGACGCTAAGCAGAACAGCTCAGATAAGGAAATCCAAAGTGTGATTATGGAGTAGAAGTCATAGATGACTGCAAGGACTTGGAAAGTGAGAGAGATCTCTATCAAAACAGGAAGGTTCTTTTTTAAAAAGGTGAAAGTTCTCATGGTCAAATACACAACATGAAGACTACAGTGAATAAAACCATATTACATACTTGAAAAATTTGACAAGGATAAACATTGTGTTCTCCCCACAAATAAAATGGTAATTAGCAATGACTTAGAATGATAGAAATATGAGCTACCTTGATTATGATGATAATTTCACAGGGTACAAAATCACGCATATATTAAAACATCAAGTTGGACAACTTAAATGTATACACTTTCAATTTGTTAATCATATTTTAATAAAGCTAAAAATACATTTTAAGTAGTACATATGAAAGTTGTTCTGATAAAAAACACTTGTACTTTAGGTTGCTTCTTATTTATCTCTGCCTCCTTGATACATGATTCCCCTCTACTAAAGGTTCTACAAACTTTAAATAGACACTGATTATAAAATATAAAAGTTTGAATGCTTGATTTTTTCAAACTCCAAATTTTTTAAGTCTATCATTGTTCATAAATATGTATCCTCTTTGCAGTTATAGTCACAAACTCTATGCAACCTTGACAGCCTGCATGGAAGTCCATTTAATCAGTAAGTCTCTCCAAGAATAGTAAAGTATTGATATTATCTAACTTCTGTGAAATTTGATGATAACAGTGATAAACAAAATCACACAAAACAGCCTACATATTTATTAAATCATGTAGAGGAAAACAAAAGTAAGAGATTCACGTGTTTTCAAGATTTTACAATAAATTAATATAAATTAAAGGTATTAGTAATCAAAGTGAATTTCTAAAACTTAATTTATACATTAAATCTCATACACTATAGTGGAAGACTTCAACACTCCACTCTCACCACTGGACAGGTCAGTCAGGCAAAAATTTAACAGATAAATAAGGGAAATAACAGATGTTATGACTCAAATGGACTTAACAAACATTTATAGAATATTCCATCCCAACATAAAAAAAAATCTTCTTCTCAGCACCTCATGAAACTTTCTCAAAACTTGACCACATACTCAGCAACAAAACAAACCTCAACAGATACAAAAAAATTGGGATAACCCAATGTATCTTATCAGATCGCCATGGCTTAAAACTAGAATTCGACTGCAACACTAATTCCAGAAAGCCCACAAACACATGAAAAACAAGCAATGTTCGTCTGAATCATCAATGTGTCGAGGAACAAATAGAAGAAGAAATTAAAGCCTTCCTGAAATTCATTAAAAATAACCACACAATATACCCAAATTTATGGGACACAGTGAAAGCAGTGTGTTAAGAAGAAAGTTCATAACGCTAAATGCCTACATAAAGAAGCTGGAAAAATCCCACATTAGTGAATTAACAGAACGTTTGAAAACTTCAGAACAAAACGAAGCAAATTCATCCAAGAGAACTAGATGGCAGAACTAGAGCTAAAATCAACAAAATAGAAACAAAAAAAATTACAAAGAATCAATGAGACAAAGAGTTGATTCTTCAAAAATCAACAAAATAGAAAAATCTTTATCCAAAGTAACCAAAAGCAGAGAGAGAATATCCAAATTAACAAAATCAAAAATGATACGGGGAACATAAAAACAGACACAGAGGAAATCCAGAGAAGCATCAGGTCATGTTTCGAATACCTGTACTCTGCAAAACTGGAAAGCCTAAAGGAAACAGACAACTTTCTGGATAAATATCACTTACCAAAATTAAATCAAGACCAGATAAGCAATTTAAATAGGCTTATAACTGCTACAGAAGTGGAAAAAGTCATCAAAAGTTTCCCAACCAAAAAGAAAAAAAAAAAGCCCAGGACTAGATGGCTTCAGCTCAGAATTTTACAAGATCTTCAAAGATGAATTAGTATTAATATTTCTCAAATTGTTCCACACAGAAGAAACAGAAGAAACATTGTCAAACTCTTTTTTTGTAGCTACAATTATGGTGATACCAAAACCACATAAAGACATTACTAAGAAAGAGAATTAAAGAACAATCTCACTAATGAACACCAACGCAAAAAAAAAAAAAAGATAAAATACTGGCAAATCAAATCCAAGAACACAACAGCACAACAGAACCATGATTCACCATGATCAAGTCAGCTTCATCCCAGAGATGCAGGGATGGTTAAACATATGAAAATCTGTCAACATAATCCACCATATAAACAAACAGAAGGATGAAAACCACATGATTATTTCATTAGGTGATGAAAAAGCTTTCAACAAAATACTACCTCCCTTAATAATGAATGTCTTGGAGAGAGCAAGGATACAAAGAACAAACGTAAACATAATAAAGGCAATATACAGCAAGCCAACATCAAACTAAATGGAGAGAAACTCACAGTGATCCCACTGAAATCAGGAACAAGTCAAGGTTGTCCACTCTTTCCATACCTATTTAATATAGTTCTTGAGGTTCTATCTAGAGCAATAAGACAACAAGAAGAGATCAACAGAATACAAATCAGTAAAGAAGTCAAACTCTCAGTTTTGGATGATGATATGATAGTTTATATAAGCAATCCAAAAAAAATTCTACTAAGAAACTTCTTTTTTTTATTAAATTTATTTATTTATTAAGGATTTCTGCCTCCTCCCCGCCACTGCCTCCCATTTCCCTCCCCCTCCCCCGATCAAGTCCCCCTCCCTCATCAGCTCGAAGAGCAATCAGGGTTCCCTGACCTGTGGGAAGTCCAAAAATCACCCACCTCCATCCAGGTCTAGTAAGGTGAGCATCCAAACTGCCTAGGCTCCCACAAAGCCAGTACATGCAGTAGGTTCAAAAACCCATTGCCATTGTTTTTGAGTTCTCAGTAGTCCTCATTGTCCGCTATGTTCAGCAAGTCTGGTTTTATCCCATGCTTTTTCAGACCCAGGCCAGCTGGCCTTGGTGAATTCCCGAAAGAACATCCCCATTGTCTCAGTGTGTGGGTGCACCCCCCACAGTCCTGAGTTCCTTGCTCGTGCTTCCTCTTCTTCTGCTCCTGATTTGGACCTTGAGATTTCTGTCTGGTGCTCCAATGTGGGTCTCTGTCTCTGTCTCCTTTCATCGTCTGATGAAGCTTCTACAACTCATAAAAACTTTCAGTAATGTAGAAGGATACAAAATTAACTCCAAAAATCAGTAACCTTACTTTACACAGATGATAAATTGGCTGAGAAAGATATCAGAGAAATATCAACCTTCACAATAGCCACAAATAGCATAAAATATCTCGGAGTAACCCTAACCAAACAAGTGAAAGATTTTTATGACAAGAACTTTAAATTTTTGATGAAAAAAATTAAAGGAGACACCAGGAAGCTGAAGACCTCCCATGCTCTTGGGTAGGCAGAATTAACATAGTAAAAATGGAAATCTTACCAAAAGTAGTCTACCGACTCATTGCAATGCCCATCAAATTCCAAGCAAAATTCTTCACAGACCTCAGAAGAGCAGTACTCAACTTCATATGGAAAAGCAAAAAACAATCCTATACAATAAAGGAACTTCTGGAGGAATCACAATTCCTGACTTCAAACTCTACTACAGAACTATAGTACTGAAAACATCCTGGTATTGGCATAGAAACAGACAGGAGGACCAATGGAACAAAATCGAAGAACCAGATATTAATCCACATACCCACCACAAAGAAGCCAAAAATATAAAATGGAAAAAAGAACTCATCTTTAACACATGCAGCTGGTATAACTGAATATCAACATGCAGAAGAATTAAATAGATCCATATCTATCAACATGCACAAAACTCAAGCCCGAATGGATCAAAGAACTCAACATAAAGCCAGACACACTGAACCTTATAGAAGAAAAAGTGGGAAATACACTTGAACGCATTGACACAGGAGATCACTTCCTAAATATAAACCTAGTAGCACAGACACTGAGAGAAACAATTGATAAATGGGACCTCCTAAAACTGAAAAGCTTCTTTAAAGCAAAAAACATGGTCAACAAACAAAACAACGGCCAATAGAATGAGAAAAGATCTTCACTAACTCCAAGTCTGACAAAGGTTTGATCTCCAAAATACACAAAGGACTCAAAAAATTGGTCATCAAAAGAACAAATGACCCTATAAAAAAAATGGACTATAGACCTAAACAGAGAACTATCAATAGAGGAATCTAAAATGGCTGAAACACACTTAAAAAGATGTTCAACATCCTTAGTAATCAGAGAAATGCAATTCAAAACAACTCTGATATTTCATCTTACACCTATAAGAATGGCCAAGATCAAAAACACTGATGGCAACTTATGCTAGACAGATTGTGGAATAAAGGGAACACTCCTGCATTGCTGATATGAGTGCAAGCTGATACAGCCCCTTTGGATATCTGTATAGCGATTTCTCAGAAAATTAAGAAACAACTTCCCTCAACTCAGCAATAACACTTTTGTTTAAATATCCAAAGGATGCTCAATAGTATCACAATAACATGTGCTCAACTATGTTCATAGCAATATTGTTTGTCATAGCCAGCACATGGAAACAATCTAAGTTACCCTCAACCAAAGAATGGATAAGAAAAATGTACATGTACACAATGGAGTACAACACAGCAGAGAAAAATAATATCTTAAAATTTGCAGGCAAATGGATGGAGCTTGAAAAAATCATATTGAGTGAGGTAACACAGGTCCAAGAAGACAAAAATCATATGTAATTGATCATAAATGGTTTTTAAACATAAAACAAAGACAACCAGTCTACAAATCACAATACCAAGAGTCTAGACAACAATGAGGACTGTAAGAGAGACATACATGGATATAATCTACATGGGAAGTAGAAAAAGACAAGATCTCTTGAGGAAATTGGGAGCATAGGAACTGTGAAAGAGGGTTGAAGGGGAGGGGAGAGATAGAGAAGGGAGCAGAGAAAAATGTATAGCTCAATAAAATCAATTAAAAAGAAAGAAAGAAATTAGCTATTTCAGACATGTGTCTTCTAATAATCTACCTGGCCATTTACATGCTTCTGAGTGACAGATGATCAAAAAGAACTTTAAAATAAAACAAGAAAAATGAAAAGCAAAGGAAAGATAAAATGAAGAGCAATGAATAACATGGATTTGGGAAGGAAATTTCATGTGGGGGTGAGAGAACTAGGGGTGCTTAGACATTATGAAGATACAGTACTTATATATAAACTTTTCAAAATATAATAGTTATAAACGTCTCTGAAAAGTCAGCACTAACAAGTTAGCCACAGTCTGCCTGAAGCTGAAGAAAGTAGCAAATTTCTGCGACTGGGGAACAGGACCCTTATATCCCACAATGATCGCAGTACTAAGGGAGGGTCATTTTGACCATACCCACACTCACCAAGGCAATTCAGGGGTCCTGTTTACACCTCCTTTCTCACCAAATTAAATTTCAGGAGAAAAATAATCAGCTTATGAAAACATAGCATATGACAGTGCATGACAGGCATGCACATCTTTTCAGATGAAAGAAATCTTTGCCTTTCTATTTTATAGTGCCCAAATCAGCCGTTGCATCTGAAGAAAGACACTGGCTGCATCTTCCAAGGTTATTCACTATAGGGACATTCTCAGAATGAGAATCTAGAGGTGGCAGGGCAGGTAAACCTGGGTGAGAGAAGATCAGAAAAATGAGAACCAAGGAAAACTGTCTCCTAACACAGGCTGAGTGAGACATTCTTCCTATAATTATACAATTGAGTTATCATTTATTCATTAACAATGGGAATTAAAAACTAATTAGAAGGAAACCCTTTTAAATGTTAAGAACTCCAATGTAGTCCTAAAGGTAGTTTAAAAAAACAGATCACAATACAAGGTAACACTAATCTACTCTCCACTAGAAAAACTGATTTTCCTCTCCCAGTATATGTAAGTGACAGTTCAGTTGTTAGCCGTACCCTAGTGACTAGGCTTTTATTTACTCATTTATTTTTTAATATATCAAAATAAAATATAATAACATAAAACAAAATCTATCAATTTGGAAATGGATGAGACAAACCAACAGAAAGAAAAGAGCTAGAGAGAAACTCCATTCACACACTAGGGTATCACACAAAACACTAAAATGAAAGCCATAATATGTACCTTGAGAATCTGATACAGACCCATTGAGGCCCTGTGTATTCTGCTTCAATCTCTGTCAGTTCACATGAGCAAAGCTCATGATGATTTGGAGGGTCTTGTTTTCTTGGTATCCTTCTTCCTCTCTGGCTCTTACACTTTCTTTTTTTTTATCTTCCAAAAGAATGTAGTTTGGTATTTATTTAGTATAAAAAGCCTGTGCACAGTGTAATAAATAAAATTTTTACATCTGTTTTGCAATTGTGGTGGCTTCATTTGTGTTTCATACTCTGAATGACTTCATCTAGTAGCTTGTTCACTTCTTTGTGTCTCGTAACTGCTCGACTCATGCAGTCCTGAAGTTTAGCTCCAGTAAGTCCACTCCCACCTGTCTTGTGAAGACAACACAGTTTGCCTTCCTCATCCATTACTATTGTTAAGGTTCCTGTTGACAGGTGTTCTTCCTCTCCAGTAGGATCATGTTGTTCCTAATGTGGACCTACCACCGCTGTGTTCGTCGAGGTTTCGGACTGGACCTCCTGGAGAAGAGGCCCAAGTAGCCAGCCAGTTCATTGCGGATGTCATTGAAAACTCACAGATAATTAAGAAAGAGGACTTATGCATCTCTCCAGGCAAGCTTGCTTGGGTCCTATACTGTGACCTTATTTGCCTAGACTACGATGGAAATATTTTGGATGCCTGCATGTTTGCTTTGTTAGCAGCTCTAAAGAATGTACAGTTGCCTGAAGTAACTATAAATGAAGAAACTGCTTTAGCAGAAGTTAATTTAATGAAGAAAAGTTATTTGAATGTTAGAACAACCCCAGTTGCAACTTCCTTTGCTGTGTTTGATGACACTTTGCTGATAGTTGATCTTACACTTTCTTTTACCTTTTCTTTCACAACATTCTCTGAGTTTTGAGGAGAAGAATTTGATGGAGACATCCCATTTTTGAATGTTTGTCCGGAGGTCTCTCACTCTTTGTGTGATGTCTATCTGCGGGTCTCTATATTTGTTCCCATTTGCTTAAAGGAGGAAGCTTTTCTGGGATGATAGCTGAACAAGGCAGTGATCTAAAAGTATAGCAGATTATCATTAGGAGCCATTTTATCACTATGTTTCCTTGATATGGGATGCTCTTTTATATACTGTAAATATGTCTTATTACCATTGTTTAATAAAGAAGCTTATTTGACCGATAGGCAGAATATAGCTAGGTGGGAAATCCAAGCAGAAAGACAGGGGGAAAGAAGGCAGAGTTGAAGAGACATAAGCAGCCTCAAGGGAAACAAGAAGGGAGGTAATACATCATGTCATGTTAAAATATAGACTAATAGAAATGGGTTAATTTCAGTTTTAAGAGCTAGTTAATAATAAGCCGGAACTTATAGGACAAAAGTTTGTAATGAATATTAAGCATGTGATTGGTTAATTCAAAAGTGGCTATTGGACCAGGCAGATGAGAAACCTCCATTTACATTTTCTTTACTTATTTTAGACCAGTTTTTTTTTTGTTTGTTTTCTCCTAAGTCCTTGGCTTACCTAGTCTTAAATTTTTAGTCATCCAAAGAGTGTCAGATATTGATTCCATCCCATGGAGTGGGCCTTAAGTCATTGGTTGGTGACACTCAGGAGCTTTGTGCCACCATTACCGTAGCATATCTCATAGGCAGAATACCACCGTGGCTGATTTTGTGTTTATGTTACTTTTTTTAATAGTGTACGGAGTACCTGCCTGTCATAGGCATTTTAACAGTAACAACTCCTCCTCCTATAATAAACTTTCTAAGGAAATAAACTCTTTTATTCAAATTATATTTTATTTATATTATATTTGTGAAGAGCAGTATCTGAGCTGCTCGTGGAAATGTTTCCTAAAGCCGGCTTCCAAGAGGGTCAGACTTCACATGTGTCACAACGCCCTCATTGTTTTCAGAGCAGAAGTTCACTGTCCTTGTGTGCTTTGATCTCATGGATAGCAAAGCTGTGTAATGCTTCGTACTTGCACAGGGCCATTGCTAGAAACTGAATTCCTTATATTGATGGTTCCTACTCTTAATGTTGTAATCATGTTTCCTTTTAATTAATTAGGAAAATAGTGTTATAAGAAAATGCCTAAAGCAAAATCTGATTCCAAATACTAATCAGAGGAGGAAACAAAGCACTCAATGTTTATCCTAAAGACAACGTCTCTGTGAAGGGCAAAGACACAGATGTAAGTTGCAGAGATTTCTGTTGTGGTTTTCTTAATAGTCAGCACATTTATTTAGATGCAAATGAAAAAAAATCTCTTATTTAAGTTTAAAAGTTGACCTTTGCCAAATGTTTATAGAAATCATTAACAATATTAGCTCAGTCGATTTAGCTAATTAGGCTTGTTTTGCATTGTAGAGAATTAATTCACTTTGATTCCGTAAAGGCTCTTGCAAACTCAAAGAGAAAAAGAAACTATTGTGGAGTGAAGTTGCAAAGAAGAAAGGGATGAAAGGTTTAAAAACTGCTATGGATAAAGTCCTGCAAATTTCAAATTTTATTGTCATACTACTTTATGCATCATGGCACCACAGTATCCTACTACATTAAGCTCATGTTGGGATAAGATGTTATGAGATCTGACTCTACCTATCTTATAAATACTTATACACCTCACGCCCCATTTATATTTTCATCTCGAACCTAGTAAGGAGTTTGCTCTGTCCAAGGCTTCAACTCCTTCAGCCATAACTTGTTCATGACTTCTCTGATCCTTGTTTTCACAACACACTATGACTTTCCCACAAATGAGGGACAGCATAAAGACTCTGCCTTCTCTAAAATGTTAAAATGCAATCCAAGTATGTTTACTGTCAGTTTTAATAAGAAATACAAGAGAAACCCCAATGCTAATGATTTAAGCTTTGTAATTTTTAAAGCTGATCCTCTCACTTTCTGACTTATGTCAGTAAGTGCTTCCTATTTCTTGTTTATTCTGCAAATATATAAAGGTATCTCTGTGTATCTGTGCAATTTGAGTAGCTTTATAAATAAAAATATATCTGTGTGTATATATATATACATATTTGCTAAAATTTAATTCATTATAATACTTTACGGAATGTGATTTTGTAGAGTTGGTTTGGCTTTTTATATATTTTGTTGTTATTCTTGAGTCTTCTGCATAATTCTATAAACAGTACTGTTTTATTTCCTGGTGAGAGTCCCAGAGGGGAGTGGGAAGAAATGTCTTCTTCAGGTCTTTTTCTCAATGCACAGAATGCTTGCCATTGCCACTAAACTGAGGTGCCACAACCTCTGTCACAAATGCAGACACTGCTGTGTACAATTTATAAGATTTACATAAAGGTTATGCAGAATAAATCACAGGCCTTTATCTTTGCTGTGCATCGTGTTTGCATTATTTATGAGCAAGGAACAATCCATCATGCTGGATTCCATGTTAGACTGTTCCAATTCACCTAATAAAACATCATTTTCCTGGAGAGCCAGATGCTAGCATGAAGAGGGAGCTCTCTCCAGTTCAGAAGAGCCATACAGCATGTCTTACACACTACAGCAGAAAGACGTTGACTGCACATCTTATTAATGATCAATCATAAAATGTAGCAATCACACTGAGGAATAGACTTTCTGCAAGGAATGTCACTTATCTTTCCCATCCTCTGGATATCACACTGTTGACACGGTGCTTAATTGTCCTTTATTTATGAGCACAGACTAGGTTCCAGGCACGATTTTAAGTGCTTGAAATTCTTCAGTTAATAACAAAAGATACTACATAGTTTTCAGCAAGCGGGTATCTATCATGAGAAATACATATGTGTGTTATATGTGTATGTATATGTATGTACATGTATGTATGCATATATGTATATATATAAATTTTAATGAACTGAAAAAAGAAAAGACAAAAACATGTAAAGGAAAGTTTCTTTAAGTCTGCACAAAAGTCATCAGAACATGGTAAATGAGTACATTAACATTGGAGAAATTCTGAAAAGCCATGCACAAGGACCTCCAAATCGTCAACCTGAGACATAAAGGCTAATATCCATCTCCAGTGCTTAAGCACTGGCCCATGAAAAACCATCTTTCTATTGACCATATCAGAATGGCTATGCAAGTTCTCATAGGAATCACAGTAGGAAACAGCAGAGAAAGCAGCCAAGAGCAAGATAATTTGCAGTAGAAGGAAGACAAGATGCTACCATTCTGAAATTCTGCACAACTTCAGCTAATAGAGAAAAAAAATAGCTGAGAATATGTAGGTGAACAGTAGGAAAATGTGGTACTTTTCCTACCTTGAAGCAGCTCACATCCTGTTCATCTGGCTTTCATCCAAATCCAGATGTTTTGTTTGGTGGATTTCTACAAAAAACAACAGCGGTAATTGAGTGTGGATGCACACCAGGGAATTAGATCAGTGTGCAGCTTAAAACCCTGGTGCTTTGAGCATCATCACACAGAAAAAAACAGTAATAAAAAGTTATACAAAACACTACAATACAGATACAGAAATAACTGTAGATTTGCTTCTCATCTTATCATAAAGAAAGTCATTAAAATGTTTTAGCAGGTTGTTCAAAAGAATCACCTATAATGTTTTCTCATCTAAACAGCTTCAGTTTTATAATCTAAGCCATACAGAATAGAATTATTTTAAGTTGTGCGTAGAGGCCCCTACCTGTATTCCCAGGTATTTTAGAGGAAGAGCAGAAGAATAAGGAATTTAAGATCACCCTTGGCTACATGGCAAGTTTTGGGTCAACGTGAGCTATATGACACTATAATTTAAAAACAAAATAAAATCAATGGTCATACATTAGAATAGGTTTAAAAGATCAAAAAACACAGGTTGCAAGTGTTATCAAATTCTGCTGATCAGAAATAGAAGAAAGGGGAGAAGTAAAGTCTCAGTTTTTCAACAATTCAACAAAAAATACAGAAGCTGAATATTTATTGTCCATTTGAATTTCTTCTTTTGAGAATTCTGTCCAGGTTCCTAGCCTGTTGGATTGGAATGTTTTCCTTGATATCATCTGAGGTGTTGATTATTCCAGATATTAATATACTGTCAGATAAATAGCTTTTCAAGATTGTCTCTCATAAACTAAAAGTTCACATTGATCTCAACAGGTTTGAGAGGCTGAAGGAAATAAACTTTTAACATACTGCCGAGGGTGGGTTGACTGGGTCCTATGAATTCTCTATGGATGTCCTAGGTTAAGGCAGAGAAAAAACTGACTTCTTCCCAAGCCAGAAAGAAAGAAGTTTCAATGGGATTCCTTAGAAAGACTTATCTGTTGTATAAGAAACTCTGAGGACATAGAGGATAGACAACATGTTTGAGTAGCACAAAAGGAGAATGACTACAGCCATGTTGGATCTCTAAATGCATAGAGAAAAAAGTTACAAATTGGGAACATTCTTAAATTCAAAATTATGAAGGATACAGTCAAGAAAAATTGATTTATATCTGAGAACACATCCTGGGATAGGGAAGAGCCCTCAGCCAGTGGAATGTTTTGATTTGGAAGAAGCAATACATCACAGATCAGAAGAGATGTGCTCAACCACATCAAGGAAAATGCACATGACGTACTCCTGGAAATGGAGTGATTCATCCATGGAAACTCCACAAAACTCCCACAGAGAGGAATGATTCTACTTTAATATCCAAATATCTAAGTGCTCCATTGTGAAGAATATAAAATCACAAAGTATTTCTATTTAGAACCCTTTATGACTTTGAAATACCACTCTTAAATGGAAAGCAGAATGTTTCTCCGCACTTGTGCTCCATGTATATCATCAGGATAAACCATGGTCTGTATGGAAAGGGAAGAAACAGAGAAGAAATGAGAAGAGAATGAGAGATTTTAAAAATAAAAAAAAAATCTCAAAAGAACACTTGAAGTTTCAGACTTGAATTTGAAAGATTAGTAATAGTTTTCTTTTCAGATTCCCACAAGTTAATGGTAAAAATTTGGAGTAAGGTGTATAGGCAGCAAGATGGCTCCATGGTTAAAAATGAAGTTATTATCAATATAATAATTGCGTTCCATGCCAAGAACTCACATTGGAGAAGAAGAAAACTAAATATCCCAAGTTGTCCTCTGACCTCCACATATATAAACATACATATGTGGATACACATATGTTTGGTGATGAATACCCAATTATGAACTATGCCTATACAACTCATATAGAATAATATTGTGGGCTGCCAATATTAAAGATAAAAAAATAAAGATTTTTGGTTCTGTGTCTTCCTTGGTATCACTGGCTTCACTGGTCCACGAGGGTGCGAGGAATAGAAGCAAGGAACAGGGCTCAAGACAGCTGTGTGTATGAACAGAGATAGCCCTCTGGGAGATAGGATTTGTTGAATCAGCTCAACTTTGTCCCAGACTATAAGGAATATATAGGATTGGGGCAGGGGGACTAAGGACAAACCCTAATTTGCATTAAGTGCCATGCTTCTATCAAAAGGCTTAGTACGTAACAATAGGGTACTCTAGCAGAGCTCTCATCTCAAATCTTCTAGGAGGAATCTGTGCCAAGGGTCAAGCTAAGGATGAGTCAGGCATCTGGCTTAGAGACAGCTTTCAGATAGTATCAGTCTTCCAGGCCCAGAGACATTCTCCAGATAAGGGTAGGTAAAGAGCTTTGATGGGGAGGGAGGGAGCTCCATGTTTTTAGTTATTGATATAAATTGACAGGCCCTGGGAGAGTGTAACATCTACCAGTCAGAAAAAACAATCCAACAAAAATATGAATATGGAAAGATACTATAATCTTCAAAGTAAGAAAAGACTTGGGTCAACCATCTTTCTCACTCATAGGTACAGCACTGAAAGAAGGAACTGATTGTTTTAACTTAAAGAGAATATTTTGTAATTAATCGTCAACTCACATTCACAAAACTCACATGAAAATTTAACATTCTGTTTTGGTTTGTATTTTGCTTGGTTTGTTTTGGCTTGGTTTGGTTGTTTGGCTGCTTTTGTTTTGTATTTTGTTTGCTGTTTTATTATGTTTTTCTATTATTATTGCTTATCAGAAAAGACACTTGTGGCAGAAATAATACACAGAAATGAGCTGAGTTCTGTAAAACTTTTTCCATTTATTGAAAATAGATTCTTTTCTTATACAATATATCCAGATTATATTTTCTCTCCTTTTACTCTGTTGACTGAGGTTTCTGTCGCGCTGGATCCCACAGACATTCAGTCCCAAAGAAACAAATAGAGGTCTGCATTAATTATAAACTATTTGGACTATAGCTCAGGATTCTCATTAACTTTTATAATTTACATTATCCCATAATTCTTGTCTGTGCAAGACTGCAGACTGAACATTTCCTCTTCCCAGAATTCTCCTATTCTGGTTGGCCCACCTATACTTCTTACTTGGTTTCCCCACCTATACTTTCTGCCTGGCTACTGGCCAATCAGTTTTTTATTAAACCAGTACAACTGACAAACCTTTACAGGGTACAAGACAATTGTCCCACAGCACCACTCCTGCTAAATTCTTCCCACCTCCCCTCCCCTCCAGATTCATTCTCTTTTTATCTCTCATTATAACAGAATAGGCTTCTAAGAGATAGCAACCAAACATGAGGAAATAAAATATAAGATGAAGCAAAAACTATTAGTTAGAAGGTAGCCATGGCAACACAACAGGAGGAAAAGAATCCCAAGAGCAGGCTCAAGAGTCAGAGACACATTTGTTCTCATAGTCAGGACTCCCATAAAAATATGCAAGTGGCAGTTATAATATTCATGCAGAGGATCTGGAGCAGATCCATGTAGGCTCTGTGCTTGCTGCTTTTGGTCTCTATGAGCTCATATTCACCTTGTTTAGTTGATTCAGAAGGCCTTATTCTCCTGGTATCCTCCATCCTCTCTGGCTCTTATAATTTTTCAACCTTTACTCTATGAAATTTGCTGAGGTCTGAAGGAAAGTATCTAGTGGAAAACTCCAATTTAGGTTCACTTTCTGGGTAATTTCTGAATGTGGATCACTACATTTGTTCCCATCTGCTGCCAATCTGGAAGCCTATCTGATGATGGCACTAATCTATGAATATAGAAGAATATCATTTGGAACCATGTTATTGATAATTTTTCTTTATTTAGACTATTAGTGTTTGGTTTCACCCTAAACCTCTGTACTATCTACTTTCTGCCTCTTGGTTACATGAACAACACTGTAGCGAAGGCATGGAGTGGACCTTAAGTCAAATCAGACATTGTTTGACTATTTCCACAAGATCTGTGCTACGAATATCCTAGCATATTTTGAAGGCAGGATAGAGTATAGGTCAAAGGTTTTGTGGCTGGTTTGGCATCCATGTTTCTCTTCATTAGCCTGCAGAAGACCTTGTACCAAAGAGAATAGAACATACGGTGTGTTTAATGAGTTGTTTGGGTGTTGGTTTTGGTAGTAGAGCCTCGCTGTCAATTTACCCAGAGCAACCCTTTGTCTTAGCAACAGGCTGGGTTCTTTGGGGATTTTCACAGACCCTCTTTGTCCAAGAACTCAACTGAATGCAGCACAGTCATGTCAATGGAAGCACCACCTCCCAAGAGATGGCCTGTTTTGAGACTCCATATCCTCATGAATAGACACCCTTGTTAGGATTATCTTCATAGATTTCAGGAAGCTTCTGCTGCCCTAGGTTTCCACACCTTCCCCCAAATACTGCCCCCCAATTTCCCTATCTCTCTCCACACTTTTTCCCTACACCCCATCTCAATTTCCCAACTAATCTTCCCATTTTGAGTCTTCCTATAAATTCTATTTTAGTTCCTCCTCATAGAGATATCCATGCATTTCATCTAAACTCCTCCTCTTTAACTAACCTCTCTCTATGGACTATAGCCTGCCTAGCAATTATTTAATGACTAATATCAACTTATAAGTAAATATATACCATATTTATCTTTCTGGATCCAAGTTACCTCACTCAGGATTACTTTTTTCTAGTTCTATCCATTTGCCTGCAAAATTCATGATATCATTTCTTTAACAGGTTAATGAATAATACTCCATAGTGCAAATACATCACATTTTGTTCATCCATTCTACTGCAGAACGTCTAGATTGTTTTCAGTTTCTAGTTATAATGAATAAAGCTGCAATGTGCATGGCTGAGCAAGTTTCCTTGTGGTAGGATGAGGCATCCTTTTGGTATATTCTGAAGAAGGGTATAGCTGAATCTTGAAGTAGATGGATTCCCAACTGTTGGGGGAACCTCCATATTCATTCTCCAGGCATTTGCATGAGTTTTCACTCCCCTAACAACAGAGGAGTGTTCTCCTTTCACCATATACTTGCCAGCATGAGCTATCCCTTGCTTTTCTTTATCATTGTTACTCTGACAAGTGTAAGAATCTTAACCCCTAGTGAAATAGAAGCTGTCATTAAAACTCTCTCAACCATTAAAGCCCAAGCCCAGATAGTTTTATTGCAGAATTCTATTAGACTTTCAAAGAAGAGTTACAACAACATGCCTAAATTATTCCATAAAGTAGAAATAAAACATTTTCTGATTTTTTAGGAGTCCAAAGACACCCTGATATCTAAACCACATAACAAGTAAATAAAAAGGGAGAAATGCAGGCCAATTGCCCTAACATACATGATGTAAAAATGCTCAATAAAATATTTGCAAACAGAATCCAAGAACACATCAAAAAGATCATTCACCATGATCAAATAAGCTTCAACCCAGAGATGCAGGGATATTTAGATACATGAAAATCAGTAAATGTATTCAACCATATAAACAAACATAAATTCTTTAAAGGCCTTAAAAGGACAATTCTTAACTTCATTATGGAAAAAAAGCATAGTTAGAACAATACTGAATAATAAAAGAACTGTTGGATGTCCTACTATTTCCAATTTCAAGTTGTATTACAAAGTTATAGCAATAAAATCTCCATGGCATTGATATATAAACAAACATGTTGATCAATGAAATTGATTTGATGGCCCAGACATAAGTACACACACACACACACACACACACACACACGTACACAAACACCTGACTTTTGACAATGAAAACAAATATGCACTCTGGAGAAAAGATTGCATCTTCAACAAATGGTGTTGGCATAACTGGATGTCAGCATGTAGAAGAAAGCAAATAGGCCTATTTCTATCACCCTGTACAAAACTCAAGTTCAAGTGCATCCAAAACTTCCACATAAAACCAGATACACTAAACCTGATAGAAGAGAAAGTGGGAATAGCTTTGAATGCATTGGCACAGGAGAAAAATTTCTGAAGAGAACATCATAGCACAGATACTAAGATCAACAATTAATAAATGGGACTTCATAAAACCGAAAAGCGTCTTTAAAGCCAAGGACAGCATCAAAAGGACAAAACAGCAGCCTACAGAATAGAAAAAAGATCTTCACCAACCTCACATCTGACAAAGGACTGATCTCTCCAAAATAAAGAAGTCAAGAAACTGGACATATAAAACAAATAATGCAGTTAAAAATAGGGTACAAATCTAAGTGGAGAGTTCTCAATAAAGAAAACTCAAATTGCTGAGAAACACTTGAAGAACGGGTTCACATACTCAGCCATCAGGGAAATGGAAATCAGAAATGAACATTCTCAAACCTTCCATTTCACATCAAACATTCTTGAGACTCTGAAATTTTAATGAATGAAATGCAGTAAGTCAGACTTCTCTTCCTGAATGTTGAAAAAATGAATAGAAGATGTAACTTCAAGTGATTTTAACTGATTCAAATAAAAATCCTGTATCTTCCATCTGAATTTGTTGTCAGATAACCAGTCTTCAAAATTAAGGAAGCATCTGAGTATGATTTTATCTCCCATCACATTAGAGTAGGTGGTTCTCATGATATGCCCAGAAACTGTTACAAACCTTAAGTTCCCATCAGCTGTCTACAACAATAGGCAAGTGGTCCTCACAGGCCTAGAGGGTAGCACATGCTTATACTTACCCAGCTTCTAGAGCATCATTTCTCAACCTATGAGTCAGAACCTAGTTAGGGTTGAACAACCCTCTCACCGGACTTGCCTAAAACCTTTGGAAAATACAGATAGTTATATTACAATTCATCACAGTTAACATTACAGTAATGAAATAACAACAAAAGTAATTTTATGGTTGGAGGGTCACTACGACATGAAAAGCTGTATTAAAGGGTCACAGCATTAGGAAGATTGACCACTGCTGTTCTCAAGAATCATCTATCTTTGTCCAGCTTCTTCTATGAGGCACTTATATAGATTGCTCAAGTCACAGAGTATTGAAAGTTGGTGGCTGAACTATGGCTTAGGAGACTTTAGACTAGGAGAGGTAACGATGCAGAGTAGGAAACAGATAATTCACATATTGGAATTTGAACTTGGTATTTGTCTTGATTGATCACATGTTATCAGTGTCCTATATTTAAATAATGTCAGACTCTACAAAATTTATAGGAGGGGATTTCTGCACTTGCTAGAATTGTAGAAGGTAGAAAATATTTATGTTGCAACATTTCTTTTAAGAAAACTACTTGATTAGGAAAACCCTTTGCAGTTCAATCCATTTCCCTGCAAATGTCATGATTTCATTTTTTGGTGGATAAATAAATTTCCATTGTCATTGTCTTTATTACCACATTCTCATTACCCATTCATCGGTTGAAGGACATCTAGGCTGTTCCACATCTAAGCTATCATGAATGCTTCAACAATAATAATGGATGTGCAATATATTTGTAGTAGGAATTAGAGTCATTCAGGTATATAGCCAGGATTGATATAACTGGGTCATATGGAAATTATTATGTTAAGAGAATATGCTAAACTCAAAAATTCCAATACCACATGACTCTCTCATATGTGAATTCTGGATTCTAATATTTAAATTTTATATGCATATATGTAGTATGGAGTAGAACTATAAAATTAAAGTGAAGACCATGGGCATGAGGGAATGCTGTTAATTAAGTGTTGAGTGAGAGAAAATATGTAATATATTCCATGGGACATGAAAGCAGAAGAAGCCCTAATGATGTAAAGAAACCAGCCAGCAAGGGGCAGATGGAATGGCAGAGAATATGGAAAAAAGTTTAGGGTATATCTGAAAATGTCATAATAAATCTCATTAGAATGCATGATGATTTTCTTCAAAAGCTAATTAATATTTGGAAAAGTAGGATAAAACAAATTCATAAGAGCAGCATGACAGAACAGCAAGTGATGATCAGTAACTCACCTCTAAGTGGGGAAGGTCTGCTTAGAGCCAAGCTGAGCTGTGACAGCTGATGGGTAGATATGCTAGAAGCCACACCATCAAAAGTCCCCCTCTATTAATCCTTCAAGAATTCCCTTTTGAAGCATCACTAGCCTTGGTCTGCCTAAGATGCCCAAATCTGTCACTCCAGATGTACATTTCATATGAGCAGTCAGCACATCACAAGAGGAAAGCAGGTGAGACGCTTTTCTCCAACTCTACCTTTTCTAGAGAGAAAGCTAGCATCAAGAACAAGTCTCTAAACTTTAGCAACCAAATTTTCATCCAGATGCACAGCAGGAATTCATTGGTTACTCTCCTGCCAATGGTACCTTGCTAGACAAATTCTTTAGCACTGGAATACCTCAGCTTTCTTGACTTATCCTCTTCTTGTCCTGTTTATACATTGCCACATCAATTAAGTACATTATATCGAGTTGACATATAAGTAAATTGATTGTTTCCAAGAACTTTAAACATAAAATGTTTAGCCAAAAGCAAAGAAAACTCCCAGTGGTTGCTTTCATATGAAGCATTGGAAAAATAATAGTCATAAGCACAAAGCGTACTTATTAGAACGTCTGTCATATGCCAAAAGACTTTTAAAGTGTTCAGATGATCCCATTATGAACTAAGTAACAAGTAATTATCGTGATCCTGCAGTCTGACCCACTTAAGCTTTAAGATGTTTCTAGTTGCAAGTAATTTGAGTTCTGCCGATTATGTTACTGAGATGATTGTATTAGTGACAGCATGCTTTCCCTCTAGTATCATAATTTTCCTCTCATGTCCCTAAGTATCCAGAGATCTAAATAGTGATTGTTAGAACAGATAATAACCAGATATTTTATGTATTTTCATTTCATTTGAAACATAGTAAGTGGCCACTGAAGTGGTGGGGATCACAACAGGAGAAACAATCAGCAACCATCTGGCCTCTTTCTCGTTTACACATACTCCTCCAAGGTGATCTTCCTCAGTTCTATAGCACTGTAACCCTACCATCCTAGGTACAAGCAGTCCTATTTATGACAATGAGCACAAGGCATGTTCTAAAGACTTTCCCAATCAACCAAATTCCAGTCTTAACATTGTGAAGTAATAGATGTAGGTTAGCTAGAATCTCCCCACTTGCATGAATAGGTTGGAAATGTGATTCACCTACCCAATTTCCTTATGTCCAGACTTTATTTTCCAACAGTGACCAGGCAGGTTTACTAGCAAGCATATATGTGAGGATGTATATACAAAATAACAAAATAGTATTATTTAATATACATAAATCTTCAAAATATAGACCTACTCTATTAAATGCAAAACTATATTAAGCTATTTAAATATTGGAAATATTTAAGCTATTTGAAACCCACCTTAAATCTCTAAGAATTTCTTGTGAAAGAAATTTAACATTTTTAATTTTTATTCTGGAGATTATAATATTGCTACAATATTGCTCCCTTCCCACCCCCCAAACCATCCCATATACCTCTCCTTTCTCTTTAAATTTCATGACTTCTCTTTTTAGTCATTGGTAGTACATGCAGAAGCTACACACCTAAAGATGACAGCCTAAACATTAGCAGAACGGGGACAACAACAGGAAATATGTGAAAACAAACAGGAATAAGTCTAAAAGGTCTCAGCTCTAAAGAAAGAACTACAGGCAGCTAAGGAGGCCGAGAAAGGGAGAAATAGTCTTCTCCAAGAAAGAACACACCAACTTTTTATTCAATACCAAATGGTCAGCCTTGATAACATACGAATGATTAACATTATGAAGACTGTATAGGTTATACATAGGAATATATATATATATATATATATATATATATATATATGAACTCTGAATTATTTTGAGAGATAATTCCAGAAAGTTTTATACCAAAATTATTCATTAGTATGTGTTCAATAAAAAATTATTTTGTCATGTATAATAAACTAAAATCACCCCATAATAAATTGTCCAATACATGCCCCTTTACCAAGCCACAAGGAATGTATAAGTGCTTGTGTGTAGGCAGGTATAGGTATACATGTGCATATGGAAGCTGGAAAACAAGCCCAGCTGTTACTATATCTCAATTACACATTCTACACTGTTTTTTGAGAGAGGGTCTCTCACTTCCCTAGAAAAGGCTGGATAACCAGTGAGCCCCAGAGACCAACCTATCTCTTCCTCTGCACTGCAGGAATTCTAAGCATACATAACCCTACACAACTATTTTTTCATGGTTTTGAGAATAAAACTCAGGTTCTCAGGTCCCCTACACCAAGTAATTTCCTGAATGAGCCACCTCCCCAAACAGAACAGAAAGTATCTGAATTTTAATAAAATCCTTGAAAAAGAGATTATTTTCATTTTGTGAAATTGATGGGATTATACTATAAAAGAACATGGACATAAAAGGGAAAGGATATAACATTATAATTTATATTATTTGCAAAGGACATTCATTATAACATAAGTCTATAGAAAATTTTTATATGGTTCATAGTGGCAAAGGTATGCCATTCTGTGTTGTATAGTTTATTTACTCTGCTGTATATAATAATACTCATCAGGTTTTCCCAATATTTAGAGTATAAATATGTAGTCTTAAATCTTAATCAAAGTCATGAGGTAATTTTAGCCCCTAAAAGTATATATATGATTTTTGATTCTGAATGAATAAAGTGTATGTTTAAATAACACCTCCCAGTAAAAGTGAAAGACCCATCAATGGTAAGAAATATTTCAAATGTAGATGATATTGATAATAAGGCATGGTATGCATGTGTTGGGCTAAGCAATATATGCAAAGTTCCTGAAACTTCTAATTTTCTTGTTAACCCAATACCACAATGCACATATTTTTTAAATGATGAAGGTAAGAATAAACCTTGAGGCAGATATGTGGGAGTGAGGTAAACTAAGATTCCAACAAATCTAAAATCAATTAAATGCTATAGGAAATGCTGCAAGTCAGATATGCTTTCTGGCTTCTAACAAAAAGGATAGCCAGTTTACTATGAAGAACACCTTTATCAATTTAGAACTTATGTCTTCCCTCAGTGCAAACTCAGCTAAATGTAAGGTCACTATCAATTTTATTTGAATTTACAAGCATCTACAACACCCTTCTGAACAACAAGAAAAACAAGCAAAAAGGCAAAAAAAAATCTGTAAGGGACTCAGACAGGCTCTTGGTGATAATTTAATGAAATTAAGTGATTAAGCACATATTGATTGTGAAACCCTAAAGTCTTAGGAATGACTGTGATAATTATTTGAAATCAAAACTCAATTTGTAAAGTAGATAGACATATTGGAAGGACAATTTAATAAAGTGGGAGATCTATACACACTTGAAACACAGAGATAAGAAGGCAGCAAAGAGCTGAGCAAACACTAGACTTTAGAAGAAATCTAAAACCTCCTTAATGACACTTCAAAGGAAATGCATAAAACATTTGGAGATGGTTTTGGGGCAGCACAAGAGACAGAAGATCAAGTCTCATTCTTCTGTGAGGAAATCCAGTTTTCCCAGCATCATTTGTTTAAGCTGGTGTATTTTTGGCATTTTAGCTCATAATTGGGTATCTGAAATTAGATGGATTTATATTCAGGTACTCTAATTGATCTACATATCTGTTTGCTTGCCAATATCATGTTGTTTTTTTATCACTTATATATTTAATGTATAACTGCAAATCAAGTATGGTGACAGTTCAGAATCTCTTTATTTTTATGCCCAGGATTCCTTGGCCTATCCAGATACTCTTGTGCTTCTATTTGGAATTTTAATAATCATTTTTCTGTGTATGGTAAGAGGGATACTGAGATTTTAATTAAGAAAATTAAGATCTGTCCATGTCACATAAATGATAAAGACATAATTGTCTGGCAATGACTAAAAGCAGCAACCCACACACTTTCATGCAATATATACTAAGAACAATAAATACAAAGCAATCTATAGATAAACGCTTTGAAGTGATACTTCAACACATTTAAGGAGAGTTTACTCTCAACATTTTAAAGAAAAAGATAAAAAAAATCTACAAATAAACTTCCATACTTTTCTTATACCAGTGATGTGAGTAAGAAAACAAGTTGTGTAATTAAAGTGATGGAAGCATTCAGATGTTTGTATTTGACAGAGTCAATTTTAAGAATAGGAATGAAGCAAAGTCATATGTTCAACTAAAATTACACAGTGATTTGGGCAATTAGAGAGCTTCGTTGCAAGAATGTGTCTCAGCCAGGCAGTGGTGGCATATGCTGTTAATCCATGTGACTTTTCTGTAACATGAATGGGGCCTGCTTGTTGGGGGTTTTTGTCCTGCCCAGTTCCCCACATCCAGCAAGTCCCAAAGAAAATCACACAGAGATCTCTATAAGTTATAAAGCTTATTGGCCCATTAGCACAGGCTACTTATTAGCTCTTGTAGCTTATATTAACCCATTATCCTGATCTATGTTAGCCATGTGGCTCAGTACCTTTTTCAGTGGGACAGATCACATACTGCTGCTTTGGTGGTCTGGGCAGGAGTGGGAGGAATCAACTTTCTCCTTCCCAGAATTCTCCTGTTCTCATTGCATCATTTCTACTTCCTGTCTGGTTTTCCCACCTATACTTCCTGCCTGGCCAATCAGCATTTATTTAAAACATGATTGACAGAATACAGACAATTATCCCACACCACTTTTCCATACATTCTTATTTTGGTATACCCTTCTTTCTCCCTTCTAGATCCTTCCACACTCCTTGCTCAGAAATTTCCACACAGGTATCACTCTTTTCTACTGTCATAAGTGATGTGTTCTGCTCTTCCTGTTCTGCTCTTCCCCATTCGTTAAGGCCTCTTCCTTTACTTAATGGTTGAGTTGTATTTTTATAACTTTAACTGACTCTTAAAGTTAGACACACTTCCCTAAAAATTCATAGCTAGGAACCACATATAAGAAACAAAAATGCAATATCTGTCTTTCTGACAGGGTTACTTTACTTAGCTTAATACTTTTCATATTTATACATTTTCCTGAAAGATTCATTGTCCTTTACCACTACATAAAATGCCATTGGGCGTACATACCACATTTTCAGTTTCTATTGATAGATATCTAGGCTAGGTCCATTTCCTCCCTATTGCAAATAGAGCCACACCACATGTAGGTATCTCTCTTTTAGGGTATCCTCTTTGTGATATATGCCCAGGAATGTAATATATGCATCATATTAACTCTCCTTTTAGTTTTCTGAGGAAGCTCCATACTGATTTCCACTGTGAGCGCATACAGTGAACAAGTGTTCCCTTTCTCATATGCTTCCCAGCATTTGTAGCTATTTATTTCCTCAATAATAGTCATTTTCATTTGAGTAGAATGATACACCAATGTAGTTTTAACTTATATTTTCCTGATGCTAGGGATCTTGAATATTTTCAAAAGTATTGGTTAACCATTTGTGTTATGTTTAAACTTTTCCTTTTTTAGTTTCACAGATCATTTTAAATGGGGTGTATTTTTGAGTTGTTGTTTAGTTTAAGTATTTTGCATATTCTAGACAGACGTAGAGATGATAAGATTTTCTCTCGTTCTGCATTGCTGACTCTACAATGACTAAGCTTCCCTTGCATTATATGAAGCTTGTAATTCCATGATTTCCAACTTGTTTACTATCAACCTTAATCACTAAACTAGCAGAGTCTTACTCAGAAATTCCATATCTATATCTATACCTATATCTATGTCTATATACCTCTATCTATACCTATACCTATATGTATATCTATATCTTGAAGTATTCCAGGTATTTCAGAGCTTTAGATGTCATATCAATGTCTTTTTTTTTAATGATGTATTTATTTTTATTACTATTTTTTATTGAGAAAAGGAGAAAAAAAAACAAGTTTCCACCTCCTCCCAGCCTCCCATTTCCCTCCCCCTCCTCCCTCCCTACGCCCCCTCCTCCCACCCTTCTCCCCCTCCCCCAACTCCTTTCCCCCTCCCTCTCCAGTCCAAAGAGCAGTCAGGGTTTTCTGCCCTGTGGTAAGACCTAGGACCTCCCACTTCCGTCCATATCTAGGAAGGTGAACATCCAAACTTAAGAGACCTGACCCTAGAGGGGCTCCCAGGTACCCAAGCTGAGGTCCCCAGTTAGTTCCTTGGGCAGTTGAGAATAGGGAACCTGAAATGACCCTATCCTTGAGCAATACTGACGAATATCTTGCATATCATCATAGAACCTTCATCTGGTGATGGATGGAGATAGAGACAGAGACCCACACTGGAGCACTGGACTGAGCTCCCAAAGTCCCAATGAGGAGCAGAAGAAGGGAGAACATGAGCAAAGAAGTCGGGACCACGAGGGATGCACCCACCCACTGAGACAGTGGAGCTGATCTATTGAGAGCTCACCAAGACCAGCTGGACTGTGACTGAAAAAGCATGGGATAAAACTGGACTCTCTGATCATGGCGAACTATGAGGGCTGATGAGACGCAAAGGACAATGGCACGGGGGTTTGATCCTACGTAATATCAATGTCTTTAAACCATTTGGAACTAATTTTTTTTCTTTTTTTGGTTCTTTGAGACAATGTTTCTCTGTAGCTTTGAAGTCTGTCCTTGAACTAGCTCTTGCATACCAGGCTGGCCTCAAACTCAGAGATATGCATATCTCTGCCTCCCAAGAGCTGGAATTAAAAGAATGTGTCACCACTGCCCGACTTGGAACTGATTTTTGAACATGGTCAAATTTGTGTTCTCTCTCTCTCTCTCTCTCTCTCTCTCTCTCTCTCTCTCTCTCTCACACACACACACACACACACACACACACACACAAGCTAGTATTGTTGACAGGAAACAAGTTGTCTTGGATTTTTGTATTTCTTGTAATTTTGTCCATCCAGGGTTAAATCTTCACTGTTGTTGAATTCAGGTCCACCTTACCACTTATAGTGGAAATATTTGTAGTAAGGTGAGGTTATATTTTCCTCTTTCAGCTCTTGTTCGTGGCTGTAACATCTATCCCCAAATCCTCACTTGGAGTTAACTACTCTCTGCAACTGCATCATTGTCCAACAGTAAACTCACTGTGAAAAAGAGAAGAGTGCCAGTTGAGTATACTGATCATTCCTTAAGAACTGATCACACGGGGAGTAAAAGGATACCAAAAGTGCCTTGCATATTGGTGTATTAGTCATTGTGGATTAGATTAAAAGACAGAAAGAGAAAGAAGAATGAAATCACTGTGAAGCTAGTGATTAGTGTTAGGTTACTAGATAGGAAGTGGAGTCGCTGTACAGACATCGCAGAGAAAAACAATGAGACATGGAGTTTCAGGTAGAGGTAGGCTGTGAAGAGAAGGTAACAATATACACTCAAATATTATGAAACAGTCTTGTCTCTAAGGGGGTTGAGTGAGAAAGACTCTGTAATCTAAGGCAGTCTGTGTTCTTTGGGAGAAGAAGAAAGATGATAGCATAATGAGAAATGAGTAAGGGTGAACAGACACACAGTGGCCTGATAAGATGTCCCTGGGAATTATATAAATATAAAAGCTCTGGTAGTTAGAATAAGCTCTAGTTATAGGCTGGATTCTCAGATAACTGTCTGAACTCCTAGAGAAACAAGGGTTGAGGTGTAAATCTCCACGTTCCTTTAAACCTCACACTGCAGCTGGATGCTGGGGTGAAGTATGTACACAGTACCTTCTTCAAACGGTAAACCTAAACTGTGCTGAAGTATGGGAAAGTTCGCTCACCCTCGATGGAAACCTGGAGTGGGAGCTGAAGTACAGGCAGAGTCACTAGCCTAGAGTGGAGAACCAATGCTAGGGTCAAACCCTTGTGTTTCAACGATCTTCAGAATCATAGCCGGGCAGTGGTGGTGCACACCTTTAATCCCAGCACTCAGGAGGGAGCAGGGAGATCTCTGTGAGTTTGAGAATAGCTTTGTCCACAACAGCTAGTTCCAGGACAGGCTCCAAAGTCACACAGAGAAACACTGTCTCGAAAAGCAAAAACACACAAACAAAAATCTACAAAATCTATAGCACAAGTTCCAAAGATTGTTCATGTTTTCTTTACAGTTTAAGTACTATTAAAAGAGCCCAGAGTTAAGAGGTCAGCAAAAAACAAAACCGAAAACAAGATCTCCTCCTGCACTGAACGCTAAATGAAGTAGACCATCACATTAAGATTTGGACTGTGAAATGTCAGAACACTGGTGAAACCAAGCAGTGTGACAGAACTAAGATAATTATGGAAATAATAAACATCCTAGTGGAACTATACGAAAGGCCACCATGCCACTGGTCTCAAGTCGTACTTGAGTGAATTGCTCTATCTTGTTTGAAGTGGGTTTCTGGTGTTTAAGTGAAGTCTTTCTGACAACTGACTGTGGCTTCTCTGTTACACCTGTCACAAGTTACTCTAGTTCACTTTTCCCTTGTATCTAATTGCTAACTCTGATTTAATATTTGCTACAAACTGGCAGTCTCAACAGGGAACGAGTCAAAAATGGAAACGAAGTTTGGCCTTACCTCATGGTTACTAGATTATGGAAGAAAGCGTAAGAGTCCTTCTGTTATATGCCCATGAAATAGATTGTGAGCCTTATAATAGCCAATTTTCTCACTATTTAGACCTAATTTCTGCACACTTCATATGTATGCTTAAGGAGGCTGAACTTCTGGACATTTAATTCCTAAGTAAATGGAAAGTAATTGTACTTATTGATCCCTGCAGGAGTTCATGGATATGTGTGGTCTTGGAAAGCTTTCTTCCTGCCAGAATGAGGAATGTAGAATAGATAGAGTGGATTATGCCTTAAATGGTAGGCATTATTCTTCCCTGGCACTTATTTGTTATTCATTGAACTCATTAAGAAGTCTGATACTAAAACATTTGCAATAGAAAAAAATCTGAAGTTCGTAATATATTAGTGATTTTGATGATGTGCTATTTCTTTGGTAAATCATGTGCATGTCAGAATGGTATTTTGATGAATTAACAATACTAGAAAAAAATAAAAATAAATACGTAATCTACCATTAAACTATATTCTTAGTCCTATTATTACAAACATTGAGTCCTTTAAATACAAACCTGGTGTCCTTAAGTTCACCAAGAGAAAAGAAAAAAAAAACATATCTGAATGCAGCCAATTTCAGGGATGGCTTCCAAACATGTTGTGCCAGTTGAGATGTAGGAATCCATCATCATCTGTGTTGTTCCTCAATTCAAACATAAATAATGATCTATTGCCCCACATAAATTTCAAGTTAATTTCCTTCTGCTGTTTACCGGCAACATATTTTCTCTTGGTATTTTTGCATCTTTTCTTTATTATATTGATGCTATTCTTTTAGGCATAGTCACGTTTTCTTCATTGGTAGGTGACTTGGAAACAATAATAATTCTTTTCTTTGCTGTTCACAGCACCATTAGGGAAGCTAATATATACATATGCCCATGTGCCATCATTTTCTGCTTTAAGGGACAAGGAAGAATTGTATGCCCTTGACTCCTGATGATCTCCTTACTCATGTGAAGCACCATTTGTCATTTTTTGGCTCAGACAGTGCAGAATACCTATGCAGTTCTTTGGTTTCTCTTTCATCACCATTTGACCAAGACCCTAGATACACATATGGTGATATAGGCCTAAGGGAGGGAAATCGGCTCCCCCTGCAGGCATCCTTGCAAAACCTTCTCTTCCTTATATCATAATTGCAAAGCAATTCTCTGTCTTATTAGACCATTAAAATTTGAAATTTATTTCCTCTGCATTAGAACAGATTATCCTTATTAACAGAAGCATGCATATAAGAAGTAATTATTAAATTTATATTGTTTAATTAGCTTTTAATTAAATCAGCCCTAATACCTTCTTATCTATCATTTTGTGCTCTTCTTAAATGAGAGTGCAAACTGAGCCAGGGTATTTGCTTTTCTGCTTCCCTCAGCACTGATATAATGAGTTATGTGACCCTGTTGAGGGGATTCTTTGGAAGGTTTTGCTAGAGATTTATTGTTTTTGTTTGGAGGGGTTGTTTTCATGTAGCTGTTGTTTGCTGGATGTATTGTTTTGGTGTATGCTTGTTCATGTGGAAGTTGTTCTTTCTGAGTTATTTCCGGTTTTGCTGTGTTTATTGTCACTCTTAGAGTTGTTGTTTGGGATATTTTCTTTGTTTTGGTTTAGGTGTTTCGTTGGTGTTGTTGCTGTTTTGAACCTACTCTCTTGCACATGATCTCAAGGAGTATTCTGACCTGGGCTTTAGTTCCAGCCATAAAGTTTCTCAGAAGAGAAACAAACACTATTTCCACAATTTTGAGATGTGTTTCTGCATCAATTGATACTTATTAATTCATTCCTAGCTTTTTTAATTTTTAAATTTGCATAATAGATATTAACTTCTGTGTTTGGTGAGACCTAGAATTTTTATAAATTAAAACCATAAAATCCATAATGAAGGTATATGATAAAGTAAAAGGTAGAAAGGAGATGGTCTTATTAATCTAGCAACATTTCAAAATACATAAAACAGTTGCTTAGACTAACTAAATTCTTCCTCATGTCCTAAAGATAAGTTTAATTTAGTCTGGATATGTGAGTGATAGGGTGCTATTGTTTTTTAACTTTTCAAGTCCAGTTTTAATCTCATAACTGATGAGATAATCAGTCTTAAGAAAAATATCATTAAATAGCTCATTTTCTACCGTCTATGGGTATTTCACACCATACCAATGGAGTTAATTATCACATTTATTCCTAGCTATTAGAAGATTCATTCACCCTTCCATTGTTGATCATCCTGTTTCTTTCTCATATACAGTCAGATAATTTGCTGACTTATCTCATCACAGTCTACACCTCAAGTTCTGGAAATATGTGTAAAAAAAATTTATAACAATATTCTTGAAGAGAGTGGTTCCAGATATCTTTGAGTTACTACAGTGAAAGTCACAGGTTGTCAGCTAGTATTTGAAGAAATAAATTTACCATTCTTTGTGTGCATTGTAAAGCTTTCCATTTTTAATCATTCCTCCAAGACAACATGAAAACAGCAGCAATGATTACACCTGTACCACTGTCTGATGGATCATTACTTCAAGTACATACTTAAATTAAATTTGAACTGACTTTTTAAAAGAACATTGGCTCTGTTCATGATAGTAAATTTCTGCTATGTTTTTCTATTTCCAAACTTTTTATATGTTCTAAATGTTTGGCCTGCAGTTAGATCCTTTCCAAGGAGCCCTCATTTATTATCTGCACTATTTGAATCCTAACCAGGAACTTTTATGCCTTTTCGTTTCTGTTGACTTTCTGAGGTAGATGAACAACCAATCACAATAGTTATATTATGTGAAACAAATGCTCTGTCATCTCTTGTCAATAAAACTGGTTATTACCACGACTGTTAATTCATTTGATCACACCTATGATATAGTTACTATCTCAGTTAGGTTTTTCTTTCTGTGATAAAACACTAAGAAAATAGTCAAATAGAGGATGAAAGTTCAGTATCCCAGTTCACCACCCAGGGAACTCAAGGCAGGAACCTGGAGGGTGGAGTTGAGGCAGAGGCAAAGTAGAGTGTTTTTTTACTGGCTTGTACTCCACAAATTGCCCAGCATGATTTCTTATAGCACCCAGGACTACTAACCTAAGGGTGGTATCACCATAGAGAGTTGTGCCCAATGAAATACACCATCAATCTTGAAAACGTACCACAGGTCTCCCACAGACCAATTCACTGGGGGCATTTTCAGTTAAGTTCCCACCTCCCAAATGACTCTACCCCAAGTAAAGATGGCATAAAACTAGTTAGAACAGGTACTTATATTGTGTATCTAGAAATACAAATTATCAAGAATAAAGAGAAAATTATATTTCTGTCTGTGTTTCCCACAAACTTTACTACATACAATGTATACACATAACATCCTAGATTTAAAACAAAAAATAAGAAAAACTACCTGACTCAAAGTCACAGATTGGAGAAATGAATAGATAGGTGAATGAATTAATTAACTGATGAATTAATAGATGGATAGACAGACAGTTAAATAGATACATAGATATGGTAAATCAATGGAAGTACCAAAAGTTAACAGTGTAGTATAACAGGAAGAATGTTTGAATCTAAGAAGATAAAGGTTAATTTTCCAACAAGAAACCCAGAGACCTTAGAGAAGTCACTTACCCACTTTGTACCCTATGTTCATCTCTTGGAAAGGAAGCGTGTTAAAATTACATGAATTGAATGGCCAGAGAGAAAGCTCAGCAAGCAAGAGTGCTTACTGGTCTTGCAGAAGATTCAACTCTGTTGCCCAGTACTTTTGTCAAGCAGGTTATAACTTTCTCTCTGTCCAGTTACAGGTTATCTGCTGCCCATTTCTCTCTGTGAGCACCTTCATTCATGTGCACATATCAACATAGAGATATATACCTCTATAAATAATTTAAAATAAAAGATTTTTATTTAAAAGATTTACATAAATTTTAACACCGTTTTCATGTTTGAATTCTGTAAAAAAAATACCCATTAAATTTAATAATGGATATCCCAAGATTCTTTTCCCATCTTTATCAAATGCTTTAAAAACTGTAAGTAGCTGCTCATTTATCTTTCTCCAATAACATAACAGGTGTTGAAACAGGAACCCCACAGAGGAAGATCAAGGAATAGTCTCTACCTTTGATCACTAGTTTCTTGTATAAAATAGCCCAAGAATAAGAAGCAATGAAAGACTAGGAAGTTTTGAGAAAATAGATCACTAACAGAGGAGAAATATTGAAGTAAGTTTTTTTTTTTTTTTTTTTTTTTTTTTTTTTACAGAAAGTTGCTAAACAAAACATTAGGAATTTGAAATAGAGAAAGTTGTAGGGAAGAGGAACAAAGATGATTCCCCAAATAAAAACACACAGAAAATGTGGCAAAGTGGTTTAGATGTTTGAACACATCTGGAGAGTAGTACATCACAAGACTGTCTGGAAAGTCAGTTGTCACACATATTAAAATTTTCATTGTCAGTTAGAATGAAGAAGTTCATTTCCTAATACTATAGCAATGTTGGTGACAGTCACAAGTGGTGGCGCATACAATATATATGCTGGGATCCAGAGACAGTCAACAATAAACTTTGGCTCTGTCGCTATCATTTCACTTTCTAACACAGAGCCCAAGGCTCATTCTCCTCATCTATAAAAACCATTACACTTGATGGGATGGTGATGAGGACTACGTGAAACAGAGCTCAGGGAGTCCTATCTCAATGTCTGACACAAGGAGCTCGGCCATAATCAGCTATCATTATATATAAGGAAAGAATCCCAGATTCCAATTACTTGAAAGTATTTTGTTCCTGGCTTGGATTTTCCAGATAAAAATATATCAGTTGTACCTTGAGATCTCATTTGGAGGTTCTAACAGGAGAGTGCAGCTACTCATATACCCTTGACTCAAGACTGGTTCTCATCCTCCTTTATTTGGGGAAGGTCATGCTCATTGACCAAGTGTGTAGCTTCAGCAGGGATGCACACAGAGAGGTGAGGGAGGTAGAGGACACCCACCTAACTAGCCAGACCAGCCGAATCAACCCTTGCATCAGAGAGAGGGATGATCTCCTAAATATACAAAGAACTCAAGAAATTGATCATCAAAAGAACAAATAATTTAATAAAGACATGGATACAAACGTAAATAGAGAATTCTCAACAGCTGAATCTAAAATGGCTGAATGACACTTAAGGAAATGGTCAACATTCTTAGCCCTTAGTGAAATACAAATCAAAACAAATCTGAGATTCCATCTTACACTTGTCAGAATTGCTTAGATCAAAAACACTGATGATAGCTTATGCTGGAGAGGATGTGGGGTAAAGGGAACACTCCTCTATTGCTGTAAGAGTACAAACTGGTACAGCTGCTTTGGAAACCAGTATGGTGATTTCTCAGAAAATTAGGAGACAACATTCCTCAAGACCCAGAAATATCACTTTTGGGTAAATACCAAAGGATGCTCAATCATACCACAAGGACATATGCTCAACTATTTTCATAGCAGCATTATTTGTCATAGCCAGAACCTGGAAACAACCTAAATGCCCCTTGACTGAAGAATGGATAAAGACGATGTGGTGCATTTACATAATAGAGTATTACATAGCAGAAAAATAATGGCATCTTGAAATTCACAGGCTATTGGATGGGTGGAGAAAACATCGTATTGAGTGAGGTAGCCAGACCCAGAAAGACAAATATAATATGCACTCACTCATGAGTGGCTTTTAGACATAAAGCAAAGAAAAAGCAGCCTACATTTCACAATCCCAGAGAATCTAGACAACAAAGAGGACCCTAAGAGAGACATACAGGGATCTAATCTTTATGGGAAGGAGAAAAAGACAATATCTCCTGAGTACATTGAGAGCATGGGGATCATAGAAGAGGGTAGAAGGGGAATGGAGATAAAGGGAAGGGAGAGAAGAAAAATATATAGCTCAATAAGAACAACAAAAAATACATCAATACTGCTCAGGTGTGCTCCAATGCTAAAATTCCAGGGGATAAAGAACTCGGTTGTAGAGGAAATTTCCAGGAACTAAAGTGACATTGAAAGTAGGAATTAAAACATTTTTAAAATGAGAGTCAGATAGCTAGGTAGCTTCTAAAATGAGTAATTGACAAAAAGAAATCTCCTTTTGTGTGTGGTCATTATTCTACTTGTCAAGCTGTAAAGCGCAGCTCAATTTGACTTAGTTTTCAATACCACAGACAAAGCATCATCAATAGTCCTTGTTAGTTTTTGTAAGTTAAGCACAGAGAACATTTGATTTTATCTCTCAATTCCTTTTCTCACATTTAGCCTTTACAGAGACAGGGTGGACAGATTTTAAAGACTCTTTTCCAGGCAGCAGGAAACTGCAACACAAATCTAATTGGTAATTTCAATGATCTCTCAAAAACACTTAGACATGTACACTGAAAACCGTTTCATTAGGTGGCATTCTAATTAAGGCAGTGATTTACATGCTAATGACCAGATGGGTACACAAGAAACCTTAAAAAGCCTTGTGTGCATGTTAAATGCTGCAAATATATATATATATATATATATATATATATATATATATATATATATATAAATATATCTTTTAAATATATATATATATATTTAAAATTTTCAACATTAGTCAATGCAGTTTCAAGCCCACTTAGAATAAGGTGAGGGAAAGACAATGCAAATAAGTAAGGGAAGTAATGGCTTCTGTAATTAAAGGTTATTGTCCTGTCAAAGTTGAAACTGCTTGTTTGTTTGTTTGTTTGTTTGCTCGTTTGAGAGATGGTTTATCTGTATAACAGCCCTGACTGCCTAGAATTCACTCTGTAGACAGAGCTAGCCTCAAACTCACAAAAATATGTCTGCCTCTGCTTCCGTGTGCTGATATTACAGGTGTGCACCACCAATGTCCAGTTCAAAGTTCAAATTTTGAGTAGGCAGCAACATACAAGATTTACATGGAGCTCGGTTTTGGACAGATATATTTGGTTTGGTGTGTTTCCTCTCATGTGTTATTTTGTTGTCATTATTTTACTATTACAACATATCTGAGGTAATCAACTTACAAAGTTTTATTTAGCTCACTGTTTTGGAGATTCTGACCCAAAATGAACTAACCGTTTTAGTCTCTGAGTGGGGAAAGAGGCCACATTATGGCAGGAAGGAACTGTAAAGAGGTAGAAACATGCCACCCCATACTCAGGAAGCAAGACAGAATGAGATGATCGCAGACCCTCAATCAGCTTTGAGGATACACTAGCAAGGACTTAATAAATTCCTACCCCCATCTCAGTAACACCAGTTTGGGGACCAGGCCTCTGGACCACTGAAAGACCTTGAGTTCTTAACTGTAACTCTGAGCATGTTGTGGTTTCTAAGAAACAATTTTGTCTCTTTCCCTCCCTACTCATTGCCTTAAACCTCAAAATTCACAATCCCTAACTCTGTGCCATATCATATGTCAGATTCAAACAGAAGCAACGAGTCTTTCAATGGGCAAGACACTAAATGACCTCATTTAGTCACCATCGCAACCTTGTAGAGAAACACTCAGTCTTGCTTCGTGTTTCTAATTTTTCTTACAGTGGAGAAAATGAACAGAAGCAGAAAACTTATCACCTCAAATCTGACTTTATTCTAGCACATGTTACTCTAAGAAACAACATCGCTTTCCAAATAGCTAACATCATGTTTTCTTAAAAGTAATTTCATGAGTTTTTTTTTTAATAACCAAATGCAAATCTGAAGGCCCAAATTACAAACAATCCCACACCAGCTTGGAATTATGATTAATAGAATGGTTATTTATTTAAGGGGGAAAAAACTTACAAATCACCGTCCCAGACAACAGCCCTCTACACAATCAGGAAGGGAGCCTAGGAAGGGAGCCTAGTTGCTGGAAGTGGAGCAGGAAGCCAGAGAGCAAGTGGAGGGCAGTGGCCGCTTATTTAAAGAGAGAGAGACCACGCCCCAATGGGCTGGTATCTCAGTGGCTATTGGCTGAAGTAGCAGAAGGAGCTCCCACAACAAAAATCCATTAATGTTTAGTTTAGAATTGTTTTATATTTAATGGAGCAAAAGAAAATTTCTGTGTAATTTATTAATTTTGAATAATTATTCCATGTAGATCATTTTGTTTAAGTTACTTAAATCCTAGGAGCAACAGTTAAATAAACATTGTCACAATTTTTGATGGAAGAAAGTACATTGATTCTAGAATTGAGGAACTAAGAAGAGATAATGAGGTAAAGGCATACAAATCAAGTTACATGAAGTTATGTGACATTTTGTGAAGATTGTCACCCAGGAAAGATTAATTAACACAAATTCATTTAATAAATAGAACTTCAAAAGAGCAAAGTTATATGCTTAAAAAGATATGGGCACTTCATGGAGAAAGAAAATTGAGAAGTGAACTCATTAAACTACTGGAAGAGGTACAAATTCTTTAATTGTAACATTCACCAGGTAAGTAAGAAAGACAGCTTTACAATTTTAGCACATTCTCCACTTAAACTTATTTGCTTTAGTTAATGCAAAAAAATGTTACAAAATAATTAAAAGCACATAATGGTGGTATATTTAACACATCGCTCCTAATGATTGCATTTTTCTCACTTAAAAGAACACTTTAAAATACAACTTCACAACTTAAAAATTTAAAAAATACAGTAATTGCTTTATGCCCTTATAAACACATTGCTCATCACTTCCTGTTCTCTCTGTGAGTGTCTCTCTGTCTCTCTCCTGAGCATGCACATGTGTATACGTGTTCTTTTAATTCAAAAAATAATTTAAAGGAGAACTTTCTCATGTTTTCGGTATATTCTTGAGATAGGTAGGTATTTTGAAAGCTTCTTGTGGTCAACAGCAGCAGATCAAAATAATATGAATAAAGATCAATAAAAAATAGATGCCCCAAGCATCAAGAATGCTTTAGACTGGTGTTTACCTTATTTTCAAGTGTAATCATTGTATAGATCTCCCTGTATGTTAAGAACAAGTGTTCCTGAAGGAATATATTTTTAAAATGCCCAAGTTCCTGAATTTTATGTGTTGAGTGTCTCTTAGCAGCAATCCTTAAAAATGTGAGCATTCTTCTCCATTATAAAAATATTAATTTTACTTTTATTTATATGTATGTATGCACCTCATGCCTGTGGGTTTTTATAGTGGCCAGAGAGAGACTTCAGGTCTTGAACTACAGTTACAAACAGCTGTGAGCCAATAAAGCTGGCTACCGGGCATCAAACTCAGGTCTTCTGCAAAAGCAGCAAGCACCCTTAACCATCGAGCCAGTTCTTTAATCATCCTTTCTTTATTAATAAAAATTCTTTAATGACTTTTGCTAACTTGTACATACAAATATTTTTTATGTTGACTTCTTTTAATTAATTTATACTGCCTCGGCATGTATAGTTTAATCTCAAGGAACTCTCAACATTAACTTGTCTTGTATCTTATTGAATAGCTAGCACTTTGAAATAATAAATAGAAAATATTTCAGAAAATTGACACATTGAGAAATAATATCTTTCTAGAGATTTCTAGGCCTGTGAATATGAATTGAAATTTAGTGTAACTCCGTTCCCAGAAGTAAGAAAAATGTTCAATAGGAAATGACCAAATTCCACTTTATAAACTATATAGAATTGGTCCAAGAATAGAAAGCATAAAATAATGGAAATCCTCACTAGAATTCCTGCCTCTGACATTTTGTCAATAAACAATGGGAGACACTGAAGAGTGACAAACATTTGGGAGACACTAAATCAACTATTTTCAGTCTCCTTCCTAAAATTCTTAAGGATGCTTAAAGTGGTAACTTGTCGTTACTTCTAGCTAAAGTAGTAATGATACCTTACCTTTGTTACTCATCTGAAAAATGCCTTGTTTGTATTCATATTCATATGAGATACTTCATATTAGATTTAATGAAGGTCATGTTTATTAAGTCTCTTCTGGACTTCAGTAAGTCGCTAGAAGTTCAGAAAGGTGCTTTAAAGCATATGTAATTTCCCCCAAAAGCAAGAGTTTTCTTCTAAATATGGCATCATGAGGCGGCAGATTTCCTTGAGCTGAAAATTATAGAAATTGGATGAAATTACCCAAAAGTATCCTATAAAAACTAAACGTGGCCAATGGAAGGCAACAACTTGAAAATTGTTTATTCAGGCAAACCTGTGGATGTCTTGGTTAAGAAAACAAATTTGCCATCTTTCCACAATGAATTGTTCTCATCTTTCCCAGTTCATGGGTGAAAGGGAAAAGCTTTGAAAATCAAATCAGAGTTTGTTTTAAAATTACATGTTAGCCAGGCATTGGTGGGTCATGCCTTTAATCCCAGCACTCAGGAGGCAGAGGCAGGTCAATCTCTGTGAGTTTGAGGCCAACCTAGTCTACAAGAGCTAGTTCCAGACAGGCTCCAAAAGCTACAGAGAAACCCTGTCTAGAAAAAATGAATAAATAGAAATGAAATTACATGTTTATAACATACCCTCCAAAAGCATATGAATCCAAGGGATGCCACTTATAAAATCTTATTGAGCATTTTAAGAAGAAATTATACTATCAGTAACCAAATTTCACAGAAATGAACTTAAAAGAAAGAAAGTAAATTAATAAGGAAGAATACTAAATTCATTTGTGAAAGCCAGTATTGCACTTATAACCAAGCCAGACACAAACATTACAAGTCTGATACAGCATGCTATCCCTTCAAAATGTAGATACAAAAATCTTTACCAAGATTTTACCAAATCAAATCCATTTATATATTAAAAGAATAATAGATCATAATCAAGAGGACTTCCACAAAAGGTGGAGATGTGTTCCAGATTTGAACAGCAAACAGGATAAATCATCATATCAAAAGGAACTGGACCATGGATGACTTTTGCTCTTTGATACATACTTGAACTTTTAATTTTTAATGTTTTATGCAATTATGCTTATTTCTTATTTTGCAGGTGAAAAATCAAAGATGAAGAAGTTCAATTACTGGTCAAAAATAATTTATCATTCATGAAATAAGGGACAAGAATTTTAGTTCAGGTCATCCTGACCCTACAATATTTCACTGTTGATGTTCTCTCAACTGGTGGGCTGCAATGGTATGAAAACTATATGCAGGAACATGGGATGGTGTGGAGTTCTCTCTAAAGAATTTCTTGAATTATCTCCTTTGCCAGAATTCCTTACCTTATGAAATAAATGCTTAAAACAGAACACAATATGCTGTGTTGCTAGACACATAATCATTGTTTAATTGCTCGTACAGAGCAGAGCAATATTTGTCAATGCATTGTCTCCATAATGGTTTTACAATCTATAAGTAGGAAGAATTAGGCACACAAAAGTTCTCCTTACTTTGTATAAAAAAACTGATGACTTTATCTGAAGGTGAAGAAAAGAAATAGAAGTGCAAAAGGTTGGAGCTTAGATACCAGAAGGTTAGAAGCCTTCTGTAGTCTGCAATTAAAAGCAATATGTCAGCTCCAACGAGTTAACATATGTAATTAAATCCTATAGCATGAGCAGAGAAATGACCTTCCCAATACAAATATCATGCATGTTCTCACATTGACCTTCTCAGATTCCTTTGAAGCACTTAAATTAAAAATGTCACAAAGCAGGAAATAATCCAGAGCATGAGAGTCCATGGGATTTGAGACTACACCCTGTATGAAGTTCAGACAGATGTGATTCTTTAGAATTATCTCAAAATTCTTTTAAAATAAATACCAATAATAACTTCACAAATGAAATATATTTGACCCTTCTTTAATAATTTAAATAATTGTTGATGCAGGTCTTTCAAAGTATCAATACTCTAAATAATTTCACTTTAGTACTATTTTAATTTGATCTCAGTCACTTTTGAGTTGTCTTCTATAAAAACAATTAGTTAATTACTAACTAGAAGTATAAAATAATAGAATAGCAAATATATATCCATATGTTGACAGAGGCTGCTTGGTTTTTTCCCAACCACCCAGACCCAAATTAATCATTCAGAAACTATATTAATTAAATCACTGCTTGCCAATCATTTAAGCATATTGCTAGCTAGCTCTTATATCATAAATTAACCAATTTCGATTAATCTGTGTATTGCCACATGGTTGTGGCTTCCCAGGCAAAATTCTGGGGTCTATTTCCTCTGGCAGCTATTCCGCCATGCCATAGGCCTAAGAAGCTTCTTTATTCATTAACCAATAAAAGCAGCACATATACAGAAGGATGTCCTACACCATTCATATGTTTGTCAGAAAAGACTCATATTGAGCAATTACAAAATACATATATATATACATGCATATACACAGATATACAATAGATGTATTACACAATTCCACTTTATTTGATTAGTAACACCTATTATTAAATTTGCCTCCTTCCAAACTTTCCTTTAGGCATTCAGAACATTTTTCTTTTTTTCCTAATGAATGATTTATGCTTATTTTTAGAGGGATGCATATGTGTATCAAGGATAATAAGGATTCAAAAAAAATTACATGGAAGAGTTTCTCAAATGTGAGAGGTAGGGGTAAGTTGTGGTTGTAAATAGACCTTAATACAACTATAAGTTTAAGAACTATATGAAGTACTCATTAAAATGTGAGTCACCACCATCCAAGTACTAACCAGACATCACCTTGTTAAGCCTCTGAGATCAGATGAGATTAATGACATTAAGCATGAGTATGGGAGACATGAGTGTGTGTCTGGGTGTGGGTGTGTATACATAGCAATAACAATTAAAGAAAAAAGGTTTTTTATCTTTAGATGGAATAGGGGGTCATGAGAGGAACTGGAGATGTGAAAGAGACAGACAGAAATATAAATACAATAGTTATTTATAAAGTGATAAAAAAATTAAATTTATTTTATACTTCAAATAGATTCACGAGTTGTGAAAGCATGAAGCTGAAAAGCAGTAATGTAGGAATGAATTTAGGAGGATATAGAGGGATGAAAGGGAAGGCGAGTATGATCAATATATAATACACAAATTTCTCAAAGAATTAATAGAAACATTTTTAAATACAAGTTATATGTCTCCACTGACAATAATATGGATAAAGAAATTTACATTTTAAATAAATACTCATGATTATTCAAACATGTTAGACTATAATGGTTGACCATATAGACATTTACTAAGGAATAAGGTGATTTCATTGATATTAGTCAGCCAGAAAGAACTTCTAGACACAAATCTAAGAGGGCAGTTTAATTATTTTTAAGATATAATTACTAAAAAAAAACAACTAACAGAAGCCCTTTATTCCCCTCTGTTTGAAAACTTCTTATTTGAGTATGCTGCTGTCTACCAATTAATAATGGGGAACACTGCAGTCCTTCTAACCCCCAAACTTCCTTCAGACCCAGTATCCTTACATATTGCAACTATTTGAAATCCCATATTAAGAATTTTTTTATTATATATTATACAAATATGGCAGCTGATTACTTCATTATGTAGTATGTCTTAAAGATACAGAAATTGAAACTAAGTTTAAAAAAGCTCAAACAATGTAAGTAGAAAAGGTTCCAAAGAAATAGTTTAAAGACTAGAAAAAAAGTTTGTTTATCTGTGATCATAAACTTTAAAGTTTCTCAGTCAAACAGAGAAATGGTTCTGTGCGTTTTAACAAGTTCTCAAATATATATTTACAATCTATATTTTTCTTTAGTCATCATGATCTCTGTCACCACAGTAATTCCTTTCATATTGTCTCTTGTTTGTGTTGATGTAGAATTATAAGTGGGCCCATTGTGTATCAGAGAATGGTCCAGAATTTATTCTGAATGAACACAGAAGGGTATTTCATAGAATCAGAATGGCACACTTTTAAAAAGTCACATTGGCTTATTGAGTTAGTGGACATGCTCATTTTTATAGTTACCAGTTCTTCAGATGCCATATCATTTAAGTCTAGAAAGCCTCAAGCTGGCCAAGCCATGCTGTTATATTTTATGTAAGGTATTCCTTTCTATTTTTCAAGCACTCCAACAGAGGTGCCAAACCCAGTTATGGAAATCATGTATAAGCATATCTCAAATCAATATTAAAACTCCAATACATTAAACTCTTATTGAATCTAATTATTGTTCCTTCAAACACCCTTACATTGGTTAACCTAATACTGCTGATAACAGAAATCTTGCTGTGGATATTGCAATTCCTCAGGACAAAAAGTGGAGAATTTCATCAAATGACCATATATACTTGTAAAGCAAATTTTGATTGTATGGTTATGTGAGAAGCAATATATATATATATATATATATATATATATATATATATATATATATATATTGTGCACTTGTATATGGATGTGTGTATGTAGAAATATACTTATATATATTATGATTTTAAGCTAGTCAGTGCATTAATTCCAATATTTACATGAGATATGTAATATTCAAAACTCATTTTACCAATCAACCAAAGCTTCTCCTATTTACAGATGCTGAAAGATTTCTTGTTCACAATAACTAATGTCTACTCTTTAATAATAGTTTAGGCTATTTTTCAACAATAGTTAGCTGAAACTGGCCAACAAGACAGTATTTAGAAAATAGAAATTGGCATCTACTACAATTTTCCCTTGATTCCCCAAGAGACTGTATCTAATTATATCAGCTTCATCTGCACAAAGTACTACACGTTGGAAGTTTCCCTACTGATACATTTTACTGAGAGACATCTCTGGTCTTTAACTTGGATTTACTATAAGGATTCATCCAGAATATGTGATGCCAAATAAGTTAATGGGTCAAATGTTTATTTTCATCATGCTAAGCTAAAATATTAGAATAGTAGAAAAGGGAGAAGTGAGATTAAAATTGAACCAAATAGAGAAAGAGAAAAACCAAGTGTCTTAATGATATATGCCACAGGCAACAAATATATATTTAATTTCTAAATAGCACTATATTTGGCATTTCACTTTTTAAACTACAGGTAATTACAAGGTCTGCTTGGGTTTATATGGAATTCCAGACTCTTTTGATGCCAACTTTAGCTGTTCTATCAACACACAGGCTTGTATTACACTTTCATGAGACTCTTTCTTGCTGCTAGAAGTGCTTTCCTAAACCCTATTCATAATATATTACTGGGAGGGGGGAGTAGATTATAACCTGCTCCTCTAATAGCTCTAGATCCTGAGCACAGTGGTTGCACCTCTTCCAACTATATCACCAGTCGCCAAGTGTTTTCCATAATAAAGTATTTTCTTGGAGCATGGGTAGCCCAGATCTGCATCTTTCAAAGTAACAAAAATCTCCAACGCTCCTTTTGAAATTTTTTATGCCAGTTGGCCTTGCCACAGGAATTTTAGTGGTCATTTGTTCTAATCCTCAATTTGAATATTATCTAGAATGGATATCTGTAGCATTAGTGTGCATACTTCCTACAGTTCAGGACATGTTTGCTGAATATAAAAACATTTGTTAGAAGGAAATTTCCAGAACTGTCAATCCTCAAAAGGTCTTAAAACATCATAAACAGTTAATGAGTAACTTACAGAAGGTATACATCATTTTGATGATTTATAAATTAGGGGCTAATTATGTTTATTAATGAATAGATCAACTGTTAAGGTAAAATTATCTATCAAGTCAACAGACAAGCAATCTCCTCTATGTCAGTCCAGTGGTACAAATTAATAGAAGCTTTGCAAGCTTCAACCCACTTTCAAAAGTTTCCCTGTAAGTCACCCCTATTTCAAATAGTCATAATGACGCTAAACAAGAAAAAATGCAAAGGAAAGATGAAAATGGTGTATTCTAATGATACCTGTCATTTTTTGTCACATCACTAACTCTAGAACTCAGCCACAAAACAACTTATCAAACTACCTAACACCTAATCTACTTGGAGTAATTATGTCTGTGCTTCCCTTAAATTTTATGCCTTAGTTATCTCATATTGTTTAATATTAATCTGGAACCAAAGCATTATTTTCTGTGCAGCAAATAGCCTCTGTACATATCCTTCTGCAGCCTTTGTCAGGTTATGTTGACATGCTCCAGCTCCTAACATATACATTTCTCCATCCAACCTTATTCTAGGTACCTAGTTCTGCCTGACTAAAACTTGATTACTGCCAATTTTTCCTGTACAAAAATATTTACTGTTCTTAAATCTACTAAATTCTTATATAGATAATAATTTATTTAATTTCTAAATTAGGTGGCAATATCAGAGCAGTTATGAAATTTATTACAGTGAAGCATGACACATAATGGATCCTGACACATAATGTTTCATATAGAAAACCTAATTAAAGGTGACAGACATGGTTCAATTCACACCCTACATTAGAAAGTATGCAAAAAAATCTTTGATCTTCATTGTGACCAATTACATTTAGCACAGAGTTCATCAGGTAATTTCATGAGCTCCTATGAAGAGTAGAACACTTCCTCATTTAAAGCACCTAGCAGAAACTTCTGGGAGATGTCATACACAGATTGAAAAGGTCATTGTTATCAACTCATGTCTACAAACCCAAGGAATAAAGGATGAATTACAAACTTCCTGGATATCCTGAGGAGAGAACCACATCAGGTGTGATTTGTTGCTAACATAGTCAGGTACATTTTTATGCTTAGTCTTTTTCTGCAACTAACATGCTAGTGATAATTGTATATCTCTAATATACAGTAGCTCTCTGATCGGTCATGAATTTATTCTTATCGCCTACCATCTCAACTGTATGAGCAAGTTGAAAACACCTCTCACCAAGTGGCTGGCACCTACTTAAACAATATTATGAGAATCATCAGTAGGATTCAGCATTGGCCATTCTCATTTGCTCATCATTGTGATTAGTTTCACCTTTAAATGGCTCGCTTTCACATTAAAGTCACAATGTTAAAACTGAAAATCATATAACTTTAACCTCATCTTATAAAGTGAAGAGAATGTCTTGCATTCAAGGAATAATTACAAGTGAAGTCAGTATCCTTACCCCATGCTCTTTCAGCCTTGCCTCTTTGAAGTCTAATTTGAAAAGGCAAATACCTACATGACTTCAGGTTGTATGCAAGCTTCATGGCAGACAAAGTAAAACTTACAATAAAATTTTTGGTCCTATTTATATATTAATATTACAAGCCATGAGAGGGGTAGCCACATAAGAATCCAAGTTTGGCTTAAAATTGAAAAACCAGAATAGGAACTGTAAAATCAGTTGTTGCAGCCTATACTCCACAACGTGCACGAAGAATCCCATCTCAGCTTACATTTTCTCTTCCCTCTATTGAGACAAGAGGAAAGGTACACAGCATGCCTCATTTCTTTGAATCCTAACTTCCACTTTGAATTTTACAGGATTCAAGTGGAGTTGTTTACTGAAAGTTCCCTTGCAGCTAACATTTCACAGCTGCAAAGATGAGCACAAACAGAATCCTTATTCATTATCAATCCATGGTATCAGCACGTAAAACTCTGAGGTAGTCTCAGAACACTAGTGTGAAATAGAATGTGGGAGAAACTAATGAGTACAACGTTCAAAAGGTTCTCTTCTAAGTACTCTGTGTAATACCAGCAGCTAAAGGAGTATGCTCTTTAAAAACAATGGGACATGCAGCAACTATGCTTCTTTCTGATCCCTTTTTGGTCTGGTAGGATGTATTCCCTACCAGTCATCTGTCGACATGTGAGGTACATTAACAGCATCACCTGTAATGAGCTTACTGAACTGAAGCCCTAATTAAGTAGAAGGTCAAAGATTCACATTTGTTTAACTTCTTCCAACAGGTTTCTGTCTTCCCCCAATTGAAAGAAGATGGGTTTCTCTTGCTACCTATTGTTTCATGCTAAATTGGCCTATGTGTCAAATGGATCCAGGTAAAAAGGTCATAGTAGGCAAGGAAACACAAAATAAAAAGAAAGATATCCAGAAAAGTCTCCACTATACACAGTACCACAACTCCACACTTTTAAGACTGTAATGAAGTGAGCAAGGAACTTAAGTGAGACTATAATGCACTGATAAAGTCTGTATCAAAATGAAAATAAAACAGTCCTCAAAGCATAACTATGGTTTTAGGCCTACAAGCACAAACAACATTCTTCGCAGACGCACTCACAGGCTTTTCCATAATGTAGTATTATGTTGGATTAAAATATAGTTCAAGGTTCAAAGATCAAGGAAAAGGATAACAGAAGGTAATAGAGGTGAATATAAACATTGTGTATATATGTGCATATATACACATACATATATATACATACAATAATGTATGTATATATATGTATGTGTATATATATACCAAACTGTAAACAAAAGTAAACTTAAAAAAATAAAAAAAAATATTTTAGCCAAGAATCAAAAAAGCTGATTCAAAAGTAAAAATCTGAATGACTATGACTAAATTCTATTCAGTTTATTGAAAACTCTCTTATTCACATGTTAAATTTTTAATAACCTGTGTCACATAACCTTTCTCAACAGCTCTCTCTTCCATTGATGTTTGTACAAATACAAAGTTCTTTCTCTAAAAGGTCATTGAAGACTGTCCTTCTGATATTTCTCTTTTCTATGCTGATATTGATGTGCAACTATTCCTATAATAGTCAAATCCCCCCCAGACACAGAATAGTATTCAAATGACTCAAGGGAACTAAAGATATTTATAATGCTATAGGAAAGGTTAACGAACCAAGCAAGAGACATTCAGGACCCAAAAATTAGTAATACTGAAACTGTCACCAGCACTCAAAAACTTGAAACAGGAAAAGATAAAAGGAGTGTTGAGAGCTAGAACAAGGCAGAAAGAACTTCCCTACAAAAATGTCAATATCACTATAGAGAGAACAGTCCAGGGGACAGAAAAGCTCTGACCTTTCTTTCCTCCCATCTCGCCTCCATGTATTGTTTTTATTCTGTTGGTCAAAACTAACTAGAAGCCAAAGAACAAAGTGATTAAAGTGATAAGAACCCTTGGAACCATATTTGGGTAGGCAGGAGGGTTGAGAAATGGTAATAGGTAGAAAAATTTGGGAAGAGACCAGTGAACTGAATAGTCATTATACAGCTTTTTTTGTTATATCTTTGAAATTAGTGATTGTGTTGTGTCTTTAGATGCTCAGCACTTTGGGGAAATCTAGTGCATAGTAGTACCTCAAAAACTCTTCATTATGGAAATAATCAATCAATCTCAGCAGATAATCATATTGTTGAGATTTCAAGGACACTATCCCATCGCAGGTGTCTTGGTCCCCTGGCTCTTAAAATCTTTTCAACTCCTCATTGGTGATTTTCTTTGAAACTTATATGCAATCATGTATTATAAAAGTATCAGTTGGGAATTATCAATCAGCATTTTGACTGTTACCTATCCATAGTCAGTTTCATAATCCATTAGATTAAAAAACTAGATAGGGGTCTTTTCCTTTTAACTAATACAAATTTTTCTGTTGTAGAAAAATTCATCAGTTAGCATATATAGGTTTCTCATGTGTGTAGAGTTAACTTTAATGGATGTGCATATGGTTTTGAATTCAACAATTTTATTGCCTTAGTCTCTTTCAAGATTTTGAGAAAATTTATCCTGCTTTAGTTCTATGCTCTGATTTCCATTTGTTCAAGAAAAGGAAATGGGAAGGATTAATGATGACCTACCATAGACAAAGTAAGGAGACTTTTGCATAAAAAGCAAGAGATGTACTTCCTGCCTACTTCCCATTTATCATTCACTAGAAATTGTATCTTCCCATGATAATTGGTTAATTAAAACTACTAGCCCTATATAGACCTATGTGTCAAGATAAATATCATAAAGTAGATTTTTTAAAAGAACACTGAAAGTTATATTTTTGTTATTTAAATGCTAAAGTTACTTCATTTCCTAAAATATGTAATTATATATAACAACACACATTGAACTGTGGTATAAGTTGTTCAGCACTATACCCAGTTCACAGTTAATTTTAATAAAGATCTGATAACAATCCTTGATTGGTCTGTAGTATATTTGAAATTGAGTTAATATTTGATTTGGTATTGGAATACATTTTAACTCACTAGCTGCAGATTAACTTAAATGTATAGACTGATTAATTCCTAAAACTTATTCTTATACTCATAACTGTCACTTTTCTTTAAAAACCCTAATTTTCACTCTGGGGTCCAGTAGTAAGAGTACAATGGGAGTATGACTCTCATATCATCTACAGTAGGAAGATTAATTACCAAAATCTGCCCTCTTCCATTTACTAAGATGTTCTCATAAAGCCTATATACCAAAACAGCTTCTCTAAGCCAAAAATTGAACAAGACAGGATATACTAAAATACTATTATTAGAAAATTATGGCTTTTTGCAGCCAACTATTTAATCTGAGACCTCCTCAAGACCTGTAATGAACCCTCTTTGAAATGCACAATGATCTAAGCTGGCTCCTTCCAACATTCCTCTCTACACATTGCTTTTCCTGAGATGGACCTACTTTTCCTCTTCTCCCAGGTACTTACAAATTGCTGCTTGCAAGCCGGACCTCTAATCAGCCCTTTGCTTTTCAGTATCTGTTTTAGAGTATCTAGTTGAGTCTGTTAGCAGAACTTAAATTATATAAAGTTCCATATACAGGTACATATGTAACTTTTCAGTAGCATCTTCAAGTTTCATTAGCATTTTGAACACAGTCATGATTAAAAGAAAAAAGACTGTCATCAAGTTCTGGTCATGTCATGAATAATAGCACTCCACTGCCTTAACCACCCCTTGAAAGTGTCTCAAGAAAGACTAGTACAAAGTGTAAACACATACATCAGGGTTTTCTGGATATCATACTGATATTCTAGGGTGCTACTCTTATTTCCAACATAAAATTGTGTGAAACCATATTATACATATTTGCACCAGGAATGGTAGCATGCTTTTAATCCCAGCATCCACTGGAGGCAGAAGCAGGAGGATATCTGTGAGTTCAACACCAGTGTGGTATGCACTGTAAGTTCCAGGTCAATCAATGCTATATAGGCAGATCATGTCTCACAAAACATGACAGAGCCGGGCGATGGTGGCGCACGCCTTTAATCCCAGCACTTGGGAGGCAGAGGTAGGCGGATCTCTGTGAGTTCGAGACCAGCCTGGTCTACAGAGCTAGTTCCAGGACAGGCTCCAAAGCCACAGAGAAACCCTGTCTCGAAAAACCAAAAAAAAAAAAAAAAAAAAAAACATGACAGAAAGAAAGAATAAAAGAAAGGAAAGAAAGAAAAAGAAAGGTAGGAAGAAAACAAAAGAAAGAAATACTAAAATTATTTGTGACCACTGTTTTGTTTTGTGCAAGCACTTAGAAAGCAGTTAACAATACCAAAATTTTACAAATTAAGATATGTGCAGAAGCCTTCAAAATCCTACTTGTTTTCAAAATTCAAGTCCCCATTTTAAATTTTGAATACCATAAGAGTTCCAAAGGGCAGGCACTTATAGAAGAGGAGACTGCATTCATTTTGGCTAAAACTTGTATTTAATATCAAATATTGACAGTCAGAAATTAGAAGATGAGACTAGCTTTAACATTATGGGTCATTGTCTTCTCTTACTCTTGATAATTAATGTTTCAATGCCTTTCCCAAGCATACAGTCTTTTCCTTTTTCAATTCAATAGGTGACTTATTTATCCCTTCCCATCAACTCTACTTAAGCAGAGTTTAGGCTCTCGTGACTGCTCGTAAACAAAATCAATATGCGGCTCATTAAGATTCCATGATCAAAGTCCAAAGAATTGATGTAGCTCTTTTCTCCTCCTTTTACTAAAGAGGCCTTAGTCATCTTGTTTAATTGTTTAAAGACCTTTACAACAACTTGGCCTCATGCTCTCATGCTTTCTAGCAGACCTACTTTGAGACTCAACAACTCTCAAGTTTGATCACCTGGTATCAGTTGAGTTCATCGGATTTATTTATTCACCTTTGTTAAAGTAAGCTGGGTCTCATTTACAAAGTATAAATCCTTTGGGGAATATATAGTTTACAATGACACCTCTAGCATGGCAATGAAAGTCTTGGCTTTCAAGCAAGTGGTAAAAGCTACTAAATGAAGCAAGTATTTATATATAGATTTCTGGTTGAACACCCTCTGAAAAAATAGTTGTCAACAAATCTTATTTCTAATATAGATGTCCTATAGTGAAAAAGTATATAATAGCAGTAATCTTTTAGTTCCCAGTGTTGTCTAGCTAACTAGAACAATAATCTCCTATTAGCAGCTATGTGTGTTGTCAAGTTCACCACAATGAAAACACAATTAAAAGGAACATTAGGTGGAATTATGGAGATGTGGCTCACAGATTCAGAGGTTCCTGTCTATTGTGGAAAGGAATGGTGAAGACAAAAGAGCAGCTCATATGAGAACCAGGAAGCAGAGAGAGGGAGAATAAGAGAATTTCTCCTTTTTTCCCATTTTTATTACATAGGTTGGGTTCCATAGGGTTTTCCTTCTTACTTAAACATTTTTAGGATATTCTCTCATACTCTGGTGTATGCTTTATTAATTGCTTGTGTAATTCTCAACCTAAGCAAATGGAAAATCAACATTAACCATCACATTATATGAAGCCTCCATTTTCTCCCATTTGATCTTTACATTGGGACTTGGAAAGGGAAAATGCACCCAGATTCTGGTTATTTTCTTATCAACAACAAAAATACACACACACACACACACACACACACACGCATGCACAAAACCCATGTCATTTATCACTGTCAAATGCACAGATGATGGAAAGAACAGAGTGGCAACATGTATAAGCAAGAAGTGTAACATTATCCGGGCCTGCTTGTTGAGGGTTTCTATCCCACCCAATACCCCACAGCTGGCAAGCCCCAAAGAAAATCACATAAGATCTCTATAAGTTATAAAGCTTATTGGCCCATTAAGTCAAGCTACTTATTAGCTCCTGTAGCTTATATTAACCCATTATTCTGATCTATGTTAGCCATGTGGCTCAGTACCTTTTTCAGTGGGGCAGATGACATCCTGCTGCTTCTGTGGTCTGAGCATGAGTGGGAGGAATCAACTTCCTCCTTCCCAGAATTCTCTTGTTCTCATTGCATCATTTCTACTTCCTGTCTGGTTTTCCCATCCTATACTTCCTGCCTGGCCAATCAGCATTTATTTAAAACATGACTGACAGGTTACAGACAATTCTCCCACACCAAAGAAGGAACTCAGTACAATAGCAAAAGTAGTTCAGTTCTTAAGTTGCTCAAGAAAAAGATGTTAGATAAATAACAACCCCAAAATGACCATTCTCTAGAGCCTGATGACTTCAGTTTCCTTTCATTTTGTGAAGTGAAACCAACATTAAAGAAAGTTAATTTACTTCCTTTGCTGTTGCTTCTAGCTCGAAGATTGAGTAGAAAAGCTGACATAGTGGCTGGCATCAATGCCTTTCACTAGAGTTACTTACAGAATGTCAGTCCTTCTCTCCTTGTTTCCCTCCTTACTTCTGTCACACTTTCAAACAAAACGTGAAGGTTATAAACTCTGTGATACCCGGGATCATGTCTGATATAGTACATCGGTATGTCTGTTATGAGGAGATTAATGCACAAGAAAGGACCTGGGCCAACTGTCTTATTGGAGGTCTCTTTGTTGGCTCCGTTCTAAGCACAGGTGAAGCAGAGTTTCTGACTACAAACAATTTAGAGCATGATGATGTAATAGACATACAGAATTCTAGCTCTCAAAGAGGGCACTATAAAGCTACTGCAATAAAGAAAAAATGTGGTGTTCAAAATATGGTGCTTTTTGCTTTCTGAACTAATAATACCTGAATCTAGTGATCTTTGAAATATGATACTTTCTGATTGGTCTTTAAAATATAGATAATTTATTTTTATTATCCATATTTAGTATTCATGGAAGAGGTTAAACTATTTCTTCTAATGCATATTCTTATCTGAGAATGGAAGTATTTTTAGAGCTCCAGTTCAAATATTATGGAAGTATAAGAAGCAAAGCCAAGGGAAGTCTTTGTTGTAAAATGGCAGGAGAGGGACATGGGTGAGCCAAGGGGCCATGCAACAGATGAAAGCCAATGACCAGTGAGGGACAGATATACTGTGCAGGCAGAGATTATGTGGGTGACTTTTTTGGGATTCAGTGTGTAAGGGAGGAATGAGAAAAAAGAGGAAGAGGAAGAACAGGCAAGGACCATTCTGCCTCTTCAGAAGAACAGTGAGAAAAGAGAGATCATGAGAGCTTGTCTCTTAAAGGGATCTTCGCACAAACAGACTACGTAGTGACGTATTAACCATAAGACTCTGGACTGGACAGGGTACTGCCTGGGTTAATCCTTTCAGGTGACAGGGGTCAGCAATGTGCCTGAGTCCTAACAATCCCCAAAGCTCAAAAAGATCACAAAGGATAAAGAGAAAAAAAGAGTAACATCATATAAAATTTATTTTTTTAGACAAGGGTAGAAATCTTCATGATGTGGACCAGCTGATTAAGACTGAGAAGGGAATTACTGGTTTGGATCAATAAGTAAAATGATACACAGTTTAAATTCATACACACTAATGATGATCAGAATTGATATTTCACATTAAGCTTCAGCTTTCACAAACTAAGGAGCAAGAAAACTTTGTATCAGTGTCTTGGAAATTCACCAAATATTAGCTGAGTGACTGATGATGAGAGGATGAAATTTGCAAAAAAAAAAAAAGACAATTCATCTCTGGTTATAGTTTTCCAAAATAAAAATGAAGAAGGAAAATTGTAACTTTGAGACAATGTGAGTATAAACATAGATTATAATAAATTCTCCTTTTGATTATATCTGTAGTCATAGAATTTTCTTCCATGATTCAAAACTTATTTTTGTACATCTGAAAAATACATTTGTTATATAACTCATAAAATTGTTGTAGAAATACTAAATTACATAAAATCTTACATATAATAACTAAATATTAGATTTTAGATGCCTTAATAGTCAGTGGTTTGAAAAATCTGTCACCAGAAACAATACATAAAATACTGAAGATATAAATGAGAAAGAAGTACCAAAGAAATGGTCTGAAAATCAAGCAAATGCATTCTAAAGTGACATTAAACAGTAAAGAGCAGCATTTGAGTGAAGCCCGTTTCCTTACAATTTGACACAATTCACTTACATTAGTAGATGCCAAGTGAAAGGTGTGAGTTAATGTCACTCTCATCCAAACCAGTCTTCAGGGGCCCTGGTCACTGAATCAGTGAAGTCAAAAGTTACATCTGCTTCTTTGCTGTGGGATCAGAATGATAGGTAACTCTGCAGATAGCAATAGATTGATTGTGGGTTTGGAAAGTCTTAAGTCTCAGTATTTAACGTGCTCAGGTGCTTCTCAAGGTCAAGTGTGCATCGCCTGAATGAGATCTTTAAGAGAGCTTGCTCCCAGTCTTGAAAATATCTTAAGGACCTAGATAAGTACATTTCCCCAGAGGACATTTTCGTTGGGAGAAGCTTAAGGCTGCCCATGTAGTCTGTCAGGAAAAAGAAATCACCGGCAAATGTGTGTGCTAAACTTTATTACTGAAAAAGACTATAGTGCGAGGCTGCTGTGTAGTTGCTACAGGATAAATATGTGCTTCGACACCTTACAGTATGTAATACTGAAACACTGTATAATATATTTTTCATATATATATATATATATATATATATATATATATATATATATATGCGTTGCACATACATCCAGGGAAGAGAGAACAAGAAATGGAAATTTTAGTTGGGAACTGCATATTTTAAAAGCCAAAGATACTCTTCTTTGAGAAGTATCTTGAATCCCATGCTTCAGTGGTATCACTTCCCATTGAGCATCTATCAACATTATCATGTACATTATTTATCATTACCATCTTATTCATGCTCACAGCTTGATTTTGATTGCCCTTTATTTCACTTTTACTTCCGTGGAATCCAAGCTATTGAATAAAGATGGGCTGATTCCCCAGGACGTAGACAAGCATTTATTAATACCTACCATGTCAGAAGTGTCCCATGATACCTCAGAAAACAGCACAGCATAGTGTTGCATTGGAAAGTGTGTGCTCTAGTGGCCAATGGCCTCAGGTTTAGTTGAGATTCTTCATATATACGTTATGATCTTTCGTACCTTTGCTTCAGCTTGCTATGCCTTAGTTTCTTTGCATAAGCAATCATACTTATGACAACTTTTGACAAACTGTTTCTGGAGTTGAGTGAAATATATAGTGAGAAAACATTTCCTAATATATAATACTTATCCAATAAAGGTGAGTTCCTCTTAAAGATCTTACTATCAGGTGCTAGAGATCTACATGATAAATATGTCGCACTCCCAGAGCAAAGTCAGTGATTATAACTCAAATCTCAGCTTCCACATTAAACTGCTAATGGCATTTCTACATTACATTCTGGTTTCCTGGTTTTAGTGAAGAGCACCTTTTATTTCCTGATCTACAATATCTCTTGTTTATAATTCTTCTAAAGGAATAAAAGGCACTGAGAGGTCTAATGCATCCATAGAGTTGTCGTCAGCATATCATATGTATCGTGGAAGAAATAAAGTATTTTATAATTTAAAAGTGACTACAGTTAATTCACATACATCTGAGCATCTCAGATTTTTTTTTGTGCCATAGAAAGGAACAGTCTATCAAATAGTCGAGTTTATTCTTTCAGTGCTTAGGAAGAGTCCTGCTAAAATCAGCTGTGGCTATTCTTTTAATTTAAAGATTACAAACTGCTCAAAGGAAATGTTTGAATTACCTACTTATGCCCTCACATGATTAATAACTAATTGTAATTTGCCTCCTCCTGAGTCATTCTGTCTTAGCATTTGCAACTATGTGTGTTCTCCCTCCTGTTCTTAATTCTCAAAATTTAAAAGTATTTAACATTTTATTCTTTACTCCAAAGTCCTTCAACCCTGTAAAAAGGACATCTTTCTAAGTATCACAGAAATTTAAGGGAACTGCTATATTTTAAAAAGGCATTTTGTAGATTTTCTTAGTTTTGTGACTGATAATTTTTCTATTTACTTAAAGACTGAAGTATGATATTTCCCCTTATTATAACTACATTTATACAACTCATCAAACCCTGTATAATCAGATTGATCATCAGATTGAGCATGGAAAGGAAAGGAAATAAAAAAGAAAGTATCCAAACTACCATGGTGACTGTATCTGTAAAATACTACAGAGCAATCATAGATGCCAAGCTCTTCTGCACCTTTGGGCTCTATCTCTTTCTATTTTTGCTTCTGTTTTTTCTCTTTGCCTAAAGTTGGAAATTCCTTGGAAATTTAACTGCCATCTATGTCTGTCTCTCATTGATTTGGGAAAATTACCATAGCTCTTTTGATCTTTTCCTGAGATGTGTAAAACCAAATCATCATTTTCAAAGGATTAGAAAATTTTTCACATCTCCAGAAAGAGGATATTCTGTAATATGGAAGTACAAATGACCTAGATATTAAAAAAGGTACTAGGCAAAAGGTGCAGCTATTAGAGTTCACTTCCCAAGTATGAAGAAGTGCGTTTAGTTTCCCAACGCCCACATTAAAAATTAAAATAAATAAATAAATAAACAAACAAACAGGTCTAGTAGCATCTGATCGCAATATCAGTTCTGAAGAGCCAGAGAATTCTCAGCACTCTCTAGTCACTGAGTCTAGCTGCAACAGTGATCTGCAGATTAAAGGAGCAATCCCACCTCAAAAATGTGTAGTGGAGTGGAATGAGGAAGGCATAGCTAATTCCTAGACTCCAGTGTACATGAAAACACTCACGCATGCACGCGCGCGCGCACACACAAACACACACACACACACACACACACACACACCCTAGGTTAGGTATAGAGGAGGGTCTAGGTGGACACATGAATCTTCTTGGGATGTGAAAATGAATAGATTTTATGGATGGATTTGGCGTCTGTGAGGATGGGAATGGAAGGATCGGGAATGAGAGGAGAGATAGGGTTGGGATTTATAGGCATTTGAGGGATAATATAAAAATTTAAGGCAGTAGAAACTTTTGAAAATATATGAAGTTGATCTTAATAAAGTCTACTAATAATGGGGGAGACAGAATCCTAAATGGCCATATCTTGATACCAAACAAGACTTCCAGTGCTGGGAATGAGTTGCATTCTATTGAGTTGTAGACTAAGGAGGTTCTATGGAAATCCGCAAACAACCCAGGCTGCTGTTAAGACAATGAGTTACTCTCAACAAAATGACAATGTGGCCATACAATACATTGGCCATGAAGAAGTCAAGCTGGTGTTTACATGGAGCCTTCATCCCTACATTTAAGTGTCTTTGATAATGTAAGGTATTCTGCGGGTGTCCAAAAGAGAAACACAAACACCAAGCCAACCACAAGATCTTTGACCTACAATCTATTCTGCCTACTAGATATGCTCGTGCAGTATCAGCACAGAACTTACAGGAATAGCCAATCTATAAATGATTTGACATAAGGCCCACTCCATGAGATGGGACCCATACCTGGCACTGCTTGGTTGACCAAGAATCAAAGACTGGACACTCCAGAGACCTAGGATCAAAGCAAATACTACTGGTCTAAAAAAATATATCGGTACAATGACTCCTAATAATACTCTGCTGAACTCATAGATCTATGCCTTATTTTGTTGCCATCAGAGAAGTTTCCTCCTGTAGCAAATAAAAACAAATATAAAAACCCAACCCATAGGCAGACATTAGGGGTAGAGAGAGTCCTTGGAACACATAGTTCTAAATGGGTTGTCTCCATCAGATCCCATTCCTCAGAGCTCAGGGACTCCCATGGAAGAGAAGATGGAAAGATTATAAGACCCAGAGGGAATGGAGGATACCAGGAGAACAGGGCCTGCTGAATCAACTAAGCAAGGATAAGACAAACTGTCAGAGACTGAAGCAAAAAACACAGTGCCCACATGTCTACCTGTACCAGATCCTCTACATATATATTATAACTTTCAGTTTAGTATTTTTATGGGACTCCAGTGCACACAAATCACTGATTCTTGTACTTTCTCTTGGGGACTATTTTTCTTTTGTTGAGTTGTCTTGCACAGTCTTAATGTGATATTATTATTATTGTTATTATTATTATTTATTATATTTCATTTTGTGATATTTTGATGTTATCTCTTAGAAGTCTGTTCTTTTCTAATGAGAGACAGCAAGGGAGTGGATCCAAAAGGGAGCTGAGATGAGGAGGAACTGGGAGGAGTAGAAACTGTAAGCAAGATATATTGTATGAGAAAAGAATCAGTTTTCAATAAAAAGGAAAAAGAGAATAAAAGACATGTAACAATACAATGCAAACATGTGTTTTAAGTAGCACAGCAAAATATTGGGATTACAAATCCTCTGGTCAAATTTCCTAAAAGTAAAACCAAAGAGCTACTTGTGCACATATCATCCTGAATGAACTACATGAAATATCTAAGCCAGTTGTACAATAGGGATAAAAACAGCACTTACCATATAAGGGTTATTTGAAGATTGAAATAAATATAATCATGTTATAAAGTCAATACTACAATATGAAGTATATTCCAGGCATAAAATATTACCTAGCTGTTGTTGCAGAAGATTCTTTGATTTAAATTTGAATTATAACAGATAACGGAAAATGAGCAGGAACCACAGGGTAAAACCCCCTGAGAAGTAGGTATGTGAAACCTCAAAGGTCAGACACACTTCCTTAGCTGCCTCATTAATAAAAATTATTTCTTCTTTTACTTCAAGGAAAAGCTCTTAGATCCCTTAGGATTAAAGCAAAAGAAAGAAGGAAAAGAGAAATTGCACAGCTCCAAGAGACTAGTCCCTTGACTATTCTCCTCTGATGCTCCATCCAGCTGCAATCAGTAGGTTAAATGAGCAGCACTGTACAAAAGAAATGAGAGCCCACCAAGGGAAGCTCCTTCTCTGGTTCCCTGAAAAATTATCACTCAAAAAAACATGAAGCAAAGAAAAGAAGTGTCAAGTCTTTTTAATTGATGCATAATTTATGGATGATCAGCATGAACATCCATCTAGGTAGCTGATTAAATGCAAAGTGTTTTGATAACAGAACGTTCCCACAGCTAGCCTCAGAGGGAAAAGAAAGCAACCCCAGCAATCAATGACAGTCCATATATTGATGAATGATGTCCAGTCTCTTCCTAGCAGGCTATTTTTCTACCCCGTTCCCACCCCTGATCACTGGTAGGAAACTTACCTCCTCTGCATTGCTTTCTCCTGCCAAAATGATAGAGGTTAAACACGGATAAGAAAGGCAATTAAACTGGATCTGTCAGAAGAATGCTATCCCAGTGTGCCACCCTGATTTACTTCTCTAGTGTGAACTGCTGCCAGAGGATGGTAATTGAAATTTGTCAGTGTTGACAGCTGATAACTAATATGGAGATTTTCATTACAGGACACCCCCCACACTCACTGGGATAGAGAAGAGATAAGTGCATATTAAAGTCCAGAAGGAGGCAAGGGGAGGACCAGGAAACACAATAGAGCATCAGTGTGCTTCATTAGGAAATGCAATAGAGCATCAGTGTGCTTCATTTGTCTTCAGTGTCAGCTCACCCCCATGAGTGCTAAGACAATGGCATGACCCATGGTTGCCAAATCACCTAGGGACACCAGCAACCCTTAGCTGCAGAACACATCTGTAGAAGAACATGAATTAACTGCTTATTCAAGTTTGAAAGCATTGTAATTTTAAACATCTATTTTGTTAAATATGTGTATCTGCATGTCTGTGGAAGACTGGGATATGAGAATTTGTGTGGGAGCACCTGCAGAGGCCAGAGAAAGAGTGTCAGATCCTCTGGTCGTGGAGTTACAGGTTGTAAGCTGCCTGATTTGGGTGCCGAGCACCAAACTCGGGTCCTCTACAACAGAAACCTTAACTCATTTTTTTTAAGTTTTATGTATATTTTGGATATTTTTCATGCACATATGTCTCTGCACCATGTGCATGCAGTACCTGAGGAGGTCAGAGAGGATGTCAGATCTCCTGAAACTGGAGCCATAAATAGTTATGAGCCCTCACACAGTTGCTGGAAGTCAAGCGTGGGTCATCCCTAAGAGCAGTGTGTGCTTTTAGCCACTGATCCCACTCTCCAGCACCAAGACATCCTCATTTTCAACTGCTGAACCACAAAAACATTGTAATTTACAAATTGGAGCCTGGTGAAGAACTTGTATCATTCTTGGTACTAGCTTGATGGTGAGTACTCATTTTCAACCTTATAGGGTCTAGAATCACCTAGAAGAATCTCTGAGCATGTAGGGTATTACCTTATTATATTAATTGATGGTGGACAGCACATCTTAGTTTTTGGAAGGACCATTCTTTGAGTGGGCACTCCTGGGTTGCTAAGATAGAAAAGGTTAGCTGAGTGTTGTAACATGAGAGCCTGCTCATTGGGGTTTCTGTCCGGCCCAGTTCCCACAGCCTACCGGTAAACCCCAAAGAAAATTACACAGAGGTTACATAAGATTATAAACTGATTGTCCCATTAGCTCGGGCTTCCCATCAACTCCCATAACTTATATCAGCCCACCATTCTAGTATATGCTAGCCACATGGCTCAGTACCTTCTTCACCAGGGCAGGTCACATCTTCCTTCTTTTGTGATCTGGGCAGGACTGGGAAGGAACGTCCTTTTTCCCAGAATACTCCTGTTCTCATTGCCCCACCTCTACTTCCTGTCTGGTTTTACTGCCTATACTTCCTGTTTGGCTAATGGCCAATCAGCATTTATTTAAAACATGATTGACAGAATATAGATAATTCTCCTGCACCAGAGTGTGTTTCCACTGTTTCTTCTTGTTCACTGTAGATGTAATGTGACTGCTTGACTCAGGCTCCTCCTACTTTGACTTACCTGGACTATACCTTCAACTGTGAACTGTAATAAACTATTTTTTACTTAATTTTTTTGTCAGCATATGTTTTTTTTTTTTTTTTTGGTTTTTTCGAGGCAGGGTTTCTATGTGGTTTTGGAGCCTGTCATGGAACTAGCTCTTGTAGACCAGGCTGGTCTCGAACTCACAGAGATCCGCCTACCTCTGCCTCCCAAGTGTTATTAACTCAATGGGGAAAGAAACTAAGACAGTGTTATATGTCATTTTTCTGTTCCTCAAAATTATAAATGCTGTATTTTACTGTGCTTTTCTAGTCCCTTTGAATGGGGTGGATTTCATTTCAAGTTTCATTTATAAGGATCTGTGATGATTAACCTTGATTGCCAACAAGATTAGATTTAGAATCACCATGGAAACAGACCTCTTGGCTTGGATCTAGGGGATTTTCTCGATTAGGATAATTGAGGTAGAATCAGGGTTACCTACCCTAAATGTGAAGAAAACCATTCATGGACTGGGTTCCTGGACTAAATAAAAAGGTAAGAGGAAGGTGAGACATTGAATCCTTTTCTCTCTGCTTCCTGACTGTGGATGCAATTTGACTCTCTGCCTTAAATTCACCAGCCATGACTTCTCCTCTCTGATGGACTGTATCTTTGAACTGTGAACCAACTAAACTCTTCCTTCCTTAGAACTTACCATTAAAGAAAATATGATTAATTATATCATCTAATTGCAGTGATATGGAAAGATACCAACCAATCGCTTTTAGTTAAAAATCTGGGAAATGGGAGGAAGGGAGGAGGTGGAAATTTTTAATAAATAATAAATTAAAAAAAATCTTCTTAATATTTACATTGATCAAGAAAGAATATCATTTAAATGGGCCACAATTATAGGAACAGAAAGCAAGGATAGAAGTTACAGAACACTGCCTCATGCAACTATTACTTCTTAAATTAATGTCATGCATTGTGGCTAAAACAACTCATTTATTATATCACAATGATCAGAAATATTTGTTGCAGTTTCTTTAGGTTATCCTTAAGTTCACATGCTCCCAGAAGTATTTCTTAATAGCATTCAGGTAGCAGATGACTGATCTGGAGGTTGTGTGGCTACATTTACTTGATGGTATTGCCTGTATGTGTTTTCTTTATGCTTGGTGCTCTGATACCCATAGACTTGCTGGTACAGAAAAAAAATTCTAGTCCAAGAAAAATCTACTTTCTAGAGCAAAGAATAATAAAACCTCATCTTAGAGTAACTTTCATGTGCAAACCAAACAATCCAAAGTTTATCTGCCCAGCCATCATACTTCATCAGATCTACAGTGAACTGTTACATTTTAGGGCAGTATTTCCCAATGACAATTATTCCAGTGTCACAAACAGATAACATAGATTGCTCACTGTATGTCTGAGAAGCTGAAATTATTTGAATTAGTCAATCCTAAACCTGTTTGCCTGCCAATACTATTGCATGGAAATCAAAGACGTGTGTTCATGCTTTGTCTCCAGCACACTTTCTTTTTTTCAACTAGAAAACTTCCCCGTGTTGCCTTATTTGAGATGGCATGTCTTCTTCTTTCTCATTCAAAACTACATGCAATTAAAAAAAAGCAACTGATGCTTTGGAAGGGGTGGTTGGAGACTGCCTCTGCTGAGATTTCCACATAGAATAACACATCATTTCTGAATAATGACAATTCTTACAAGGATCAGTGAAAGCATATTCTGAGAGACCTGGGAATAATCTTGCAGGCTTCTTGTGACCTTGCCTTGGAAGTCTCTGAATGGAAGTTCCTTTTAAGTGGTGACATTAAGTAACCAGGCAAGCCTAAACCCAAGGGAAGCAAATTCTACCACACCATGGCTAGGATAGTAAAGCAAGTGCAGCCATTTTTTCACTTACCATGAGCAAGTTCATTCAGTCAGTCATTTGTAGATACCTCATGATGATTATTACAGAATGAGGAAACAAAACTAGCCAGAAGGAGCTTGCAAATATCCCTAATGAGGCATTAGCATTAGCTTTGTATCCCACTTGTTTTCGAAATCGCTAACATCCTAACCTCATAAGAATCCATCTTTTCCCGATGTATCACCTGGGATTTTCACACATTCCTGCCCAGCTTGCATCTGGTTAGTGTAGGCTCAGGTGCAAAAAGCAAAGAAAAAACAAATAAAAGCATAAGAGTTTCCTTTCAGGGGATATGATCTGTTGCATGCCAGTGGGGGGAATGATACAAATATGACATTGTGATTATTATATTGAAGTAGGAAATAAAAATGCCACTAGAAGTATGCAAATGTTCCTAATGAGACATTAGAATTGGGTTTGCTTCCCATTTGTTTTCTAAACGGCATGCTTTCTAAACATGTATTTGCATTTGGATATAATGAGTATAATTTACTCTTACTGACCGAAATTACTTTAAATGTGAAAATGATGATGCTTAAAAGTGAGTAACTCAGTTGATCATCTGCTAGCATGCTAATGACCCCAATTTAACCAGCATACTTTCCCTTGGGACCACACAGCTAAAAGATAAGCCACATGCCAAGCTCTCATTTAATGCTGTTGGTTAACTCTGTTTCTGATAGAAACGTCTCCACCAAAGCAGAGGATAGTGCATAACAGGATGTATTGCACTCTCCTTAACCCCAACATTGACACAGAATGTGTATATGGGCAATGAAATATCCTTGAAATGTTTTCCTATTCATTTTCTATCAACATGTGGCAAAAGATCCACCGAATCCAAATGCATACAGAATATTCTACATGCAGCTACCTTACATTTCACTAAAAAAGTGCAATCATTCTGTTGGTCTATATTCAAGAAGTTATTGCCTTCCTTCCAGCAGATGATTGTGCTATTTTATATTTATATAATCAGTATACAGGGGATAGTATTTTGCTAATAGGTAAAATCCTACAATGACACTTTAAATGGTTGGAAATATGCAGGAGATAATTTGGAGCCACAGCTCTGTCAATTGCTAAGTAAGTACTGCAGTAATGTAAACTCTCTAAGCAGCAAGAGTGCTTCTCGGGTAGCAGATTGTCTAGTTGAATCAAGGAAAGTTCTCTCCCATTGAGTCAGGAGCTCAAGTCAACTAAAATCATTTCAGACACTTCACTGGAGACGAAGAGTCTTCACTTGATAATTCTGTTGTTCATTATGATAAGGAACATAGAACGGATGACAAATTTTTATAATTAAGAACACCAGTACAGGCTTAAGATCAGGTACTGCTATTGATTGGCTTTGTGATTGTGTGTGTGTGTGTGTGTGTGTGTGTGAAAAACTTGCTCTCTCATCTGTTTAAAAAGCAAAAGAGAGGATTTAGCTCCTAGAGCTCTAAGCAGTAATTGAAATATCATGTGGAATGATGCAGAGTGTGGCAAATTGTGTCCTGGATAAAGGTAATCAGCTTCTGTTTCAATCAACAATTCATATATTTTGGAAGTGATGAGCCTGTGAGTGTTCAGATAATAGAACAAACGCCTAGGAAGATCAAAGGTCTTCATAAAGTTTGAAATGGGACAACAGCATTACAAGGTAATAAGGTCTGCCTTATGTGATTCTCAGTAGAAAAGAGTACGTACCTGAGTTTTCAACAAATTCATCCACAATATTATCGAGTAACAGTAAAAGTCTTCCCTGAAAATATTAGTAGACAAAGAAACAATATTCAGCTGTGACTGCCTATAAATGAGTGCATAATAATGAGAAAAAACAAAGATCCAGGTGTGGCCAGGGCATACACCAGGGAGTCTGTTTCATTTTAGATGCTTGGGATAAAAATTAAGCAAATTTGTCTGCCTGTGTTGGGGTGGACAGGGAAAGGACAGTGAAAATGACATTCTTTCCTATGTGTGTTCTGTATTTACATCAACCCCCTCTTTTGCCTCGCTCTAACCTCTCTTATAATCCCCAAATTTCTCTCAAAATCATGGACTATTTTTCTTTATTATTGTTAAAGTTTAGACGTATACATGCTTATGAATTAATACATAAACATAACCAGATGAGCCTATTTTGTGTTGCTCATAAGTATGTAATTTTAGGACTGACCTCTTGGTATTGGATAACCAATGAGGGGGCTTATCCCTGGGTAACAAGGATTCATTCTCTCAGTAGCTGTCAATTGTCTAAAGCCCTTTATCTAGGAGAGAGCATTTGGGTATTTCCTCCATCCACACTGGCATGTCAACTGGCATTATCACTGATCCGATCTTGCTTAGGCAGTCATATTATTGAGATGTCATGGGTGTCGTTTCCCTCTCATACCAAACACAACACAATTTAGCTGCAAACGTTCTGGTATTCTGGCTTTTACAATCTTTTTGTCTCCTGCCCTCCACCATGTTGTTCCCAGATTCTTAGGTACAGGGGTTATATTGTAGATACATCAATTAGGATTAGGCACCCACAGTTAGTCTGCATTCATCTAATTGTGGGTTTCTGTAATTGTCTCTGTCTGCTACAACAAAGAAAAGGATTTGATGAGGGCAAGATCTATATTTCTCTGTGGGTAGAAGATTAAGTACAATGCAGTTAGAGATCATACCGGCTTATGAAAGCAACAGTACTATGTTCTCCTGCAGTTTCTATGGACTAATCAGATATGGGTAGTTGGCTAGGTTTCCATGATTCCCTCCTATTGAGCAGGCCCCAATTCCAATTAGACAGCTGTTGCTACTTGGTCATCCTAATACACTGACATACTGTCTGCCCAGGCCACAATGTCTTTGTATTTAAAATAAAAGATAATACTTTAAATCACTAACACATAGATACACTAAGCATAGGAAAAGCTAGATATTAGCTACTAGCACTTAACTTTTTCTCATAAAACATGAGAACATCAGCAGTATGGTACCACGAGTCCATTCTGAGCATTGGATGGATGATTGCTCTAGTTCAGTCTCTTCTTCATGGCAACAGTTATTCCCCTGCAGTAGCGCTTATTACTTCTCTCGTCACTATAGAGAATTTTTTCTATCTTTCCGCATTTTTCATTTGAGTCTTTCTAGTTCCTTTTTTCCTATCTGACTGATCTCTCCAAACCGATGTTAATTTATTGTATCAGTCATATAAATATAACGTGATGGGCTTAGAAAATAATGAACTTTAATTACTTTTTATTTTCTCAAGTCTCCCTAGACTATGAGACCTTGACCTACCAGTATTACTCAGTCTTCCGAGATTGTTCTCTCGTGCATAATCAAATTTCCAGTTGCTTAGTACATGCACTGCAAAATAAATACTCTTTCTGCTTACCCACTATTTCATACTTGTTTTTAATATATTTTATTAATAATGTAGTATACATCCTTTGGATATGTGTCCAAGAGTGATATAACTGGGTCTTGATTTACACTGATTCCCACTTTTCTAAACAGCTGCCATATTGATTTCCAAAATAGCTATACAAGTTTGCATTCCCACCAGCAATAGAGGAGTTCCCTTTGCTTCACACCCTCTCCAGCATGAGATGTCACTTGTGTTTTTGAAGCTGAGACTTCTAATAATAGCTACATAGCCTGAACCAACTCTTCCCTGTGATCAGATTGGTGACTACCACAATCGTCATCAGAGAGCTTCCATCCAGTCACTGGCAGAAACCAGTGCAGAGATGCACAGCCAAATATTAGTTTAAGATTGGGGAATCCTGCTGAAGAGAGGAAGGAAGTATTGTAGGAGCCAAAGAAGTCAAGGATATCACAAGAAAATCCACAGAAAGAACTAATATGGCTCATAATAACTCACAAAGTCTGGACCAACAACCAGGTAAATGGCATGGTACAAACCTAGGTCCCCTACTTATATGTGAAGTTGAATGGCTTGGTCTATTTGCAGGACTCCTAAGAATGGGAGCAGGGGCTGATCATAACACTTTGGCTGGCTCTTGGAAACCTGTTCACCATACTGGATTGCCTTGCCCAGACTTAATACAATTGCTAATTGCCATGCTTTGTAAATACCAATGCGGGGCCTGCCCCTTTCTTAACAAAATCAGAAGAGTGGATTGAGAGGGGTTGGAGCAGGGGAATGGGAAGACAGGAGGGGCGGAAAAATGCTCTTCAGATGTAAAGGAAATTAATTTATTAAATTTAAAGAATAAAGTATTGTACAGTTTTTATGAACAAATCCAATTATTTATAAACCTAAAGTGATCTGAAAGTTTTCTATTTTCAATAATTAAAAGAAGATAATTCCTTCCAAAACATATAGGACAGTGTAAAACAGAATACTTTATACTTATCATTATGTGTGTATAGAAGTCATATATGACAGGTTGGCATAGATCTATCAAGGTCTTTATAATATAATGTAGCTGACATTTAAATGTAATGAAAGACATTCCATCTTTTAGCCTGACAAACACTGTTACTCTGTCATGGGTACATGGACTTAGTGCCCAAGTTCTTCTGAAAGGGACATTTCTGAAAACCAAGCTTGGTCAGAGGTGAGAACTAACAGAACCTTGAGAAGGCATGCCATTCTGAACTTTCCTCTGTACTAAAAACATGGGAGCAAAAGTCCTTAGATACATACCAAGTGTATTCCCATCTCGGAAAAATCTTCAGGCATCATGATTTGAATTATTGTCTTAATGGAATCATAACCCTTTGGACCACTGTATTCAGAAAGCCATGTTTCTTGGCCAAGTTTCATAGACTGTAATACCCAGAATACAAAGGAAAGAAGAAAGAACCTATTTTTCTTTTGTTTTGCTTTGTTTAGGACCACATTTTCTCTTTCCTAACACTTTCTGGCATGTTTTCTTTCTGAACAGAATAGTAATACATATTCATTGTTTGAAAATAATCGACAGCATCTCAAATTCTCCACACAATACTTTGATATGTTTTCAATCTAACATGACGCACTTTCTAGTCATGAATTAATGATATTGTTTATGCCATCACCACAGGACACCCAGCAGATTCTGAGGTGAAAGACAAATTATCCGGTAGGAAGACTGATGACTGACACCATAGAGGAGTATAGGAAAATAAAAATGTCTCAAATGAAGCTAACAGCCTATTTTAAGGCCCAATGGTGTTCATTCTTTCCCAAGTAATCTCTGAAATTGAAATGTTATATACAAAACCGAACTCCGCAGCACTTCTAGAATGTCACCTTTCTAGACCTTATAGTGATATGCCTTGCTCAGCTCTCCCTTGGATTGGGATTTACAGTGTGTTTGGAAGCATTGTATTGAAATGCTATCCCTGGGCATGGTGAGTGGATATACTTAACTAAGTCACTTGGCCTCTCTGAGCCTTCGGTCTTCCTCATTGTAGGGGACTCGAATGGGGATTGACGTCCCTGTAAGGCACCCAGCACAATATCTGATGTCATTGCATGCATTCACAACAGATTGCATCCCTTCTATGGAGATGATGTGCCTGAACTTGTGAAAGGTAAACTGATGCTAGTCAAGTATAAGAACATTCTTAGCACCTCACACTTTTACTCTTCAGGTCTCATTCAAAGTAAAGAAAATTAAACTTTACCAATTATATATAAGATATTCAAGACGTGAGTGATGGAAGAAAAACCAAAACTATTTCTGTGGCTCTTGCTTATTGTGGCTGGCTTGCATGACCCCAGCACTGAAGATCTCCTAATTTAGACATCCAGTGTCACTGCCTTATGTCACAGGTTTCAGGAGACATTGCAGAGGCAGTGATGAAATGCTTGCTTCCAGCATATTTCCTGGGGTCGTTCCTAAAATAAAACTTCCCTTAAGAGCATGTATGTGTCATTCATGGGGTCACAAAGTGAAACCTGTTTTGTCAGCCTTCTAATAGATATAAGTCCTAATATAAGTCCTTGTATTAATTAAATATCCTCCCACTAAAAACCCCTGCTGGGGATTGTTCTCTGCAATACATACTGACTAATGCAATAAGAACTTCAAACACCTCAAAATTAAATCTAGGTTTATTTGTCCTTAACAATCTTGCTTTGTTCATTAAAAACGTGAGTTATGCATATGTGTAATATTTGCTTCTAAAAACAAAGGTGAGGAGGTAAATTCTAGTTCTTTTTTACTTTTCAAGAAGCACGCATTAAAGTCTGTAACTAATGTGAGTTCTGATTTAAATGATAAGAGTAAATAACTTGACGCTTTTCAAAGCTTTGACGTTGACAGCCTTTAGGCTCCTCTGCCTTTCTCTTTGGCCCAATATCTGGCCTGATATCATCGCCTATCACTCTAAGCATCTGTGTTTAAAACATTTGTAGGAGTCACATTCTGGCTAAACCCTTCTACTCCCCTCAAATTAATCTCCTGACTGAACTATTTTAGACAGCTTGGGGACATGTCCTATGCTCTCCAGAAATCCATCCTATGCCATACATGAGCTTATACATGGGGGCGAGGGGGCATTCTAAGTCTAGAAATAAAAAAACGAACTTTGGAAAGCAGTCTTTGTTGTGTTTACAAAATGATCATGGCAATGTCTGATGGAGGAAGGTCATTGGTTAAGTAATAAAGAAACTGCTTGGCCCCATAGGTTAAAACATAGGTGGGAAGAGTAAACAGAACAGAATGCTGGGAGGAAGAGGAAGTGAGCTCAGAGACGCCATGCTCCCGTCTCCTGGGCAGACACAATAGCTCTGCTCTCTGAGGCAGACGCATGAAGTTCAGACCCAGGATGGACATAGGCTAGAATCTTTCCCGGTAAGACTGATGCTACACAGATTATTAGAGATGGGTTGATCGGGATATGAGAATTAGCCTGTAAAGGCTAGAGTTAATGGCCCAAGCAGTGTTTAAAAGAATATAGTCTGTGTGTTGTTATTTCGGGGCATAAGCTAGCTAGGCGGCCGGGGTGCCGGGGACGCAGCCCCGCTGCTCCTATTACAACAAATGTTTGTATGCACTGTGACATGCCTTGCAGTTTAAACAGCAAGTGAAAACAGGAAACAAAAATTAAAACAAGAGTATCTTATTTAACTGAAGGTAAATCTAACTAACACCAAAAAAAAAAAAACCTCTTGAGAAAAACATAGTCTTTTTTTATTTATTAGAGAACACTTGCCTAGCAACCTATGTGAAAAATAAGGGCACTGAAATCTATGAAAAATTCAACTGTAATTCATTTTAATTAGCTTAATAGAAGTGAAACTATTCCCCACACCCAAGCATTTTCACAACAAGCACTATGTTAAAGACCAGCTATAATTCACAACAAATACGAATTTGTTGTAAAATATTTGAGTACTGAGCTAGGAACTAAAAATTAATATTTTGTGATTAAAATTCATTGATTATTGGGTGTTTTCTACTTCATCAGTATAAATCAATGATGAATATTATTTCCATGAAACATCTTCTTTTCCAGAAGTTGATAAATCTAAACGCCTAAGCAAGGCATTAATATCCACTATAGGTATGACAGCAATTGAAAATTTTGATGAAAAATAGCACCTCTCCATTACTGCGCATACTCCTTCTGCCAATGACCATTGAGATGCTGGCCCAGATTGGATGTAACCTTGGGTATCAAAAATGTGGGTGCTTGCTGACTCGCTCTCTCTTGGCTGCTGGATTCGGTTCCAGTTCATTCGTACAGAGGACTGTGATCTGTGAGTCTGCCCTCCTAAATAAAGAACCCTTTATTATACTCAGTTCTGAACAAGTATTGAAATACTTTATTCGTGTTCCCCTACACTCCATTTCTGAGCTGTTGGTGTTTCTGCAAAATGAGGCAGAATTACAAACGTTTATCCCCAGATAGAGCAAGTGAAATGATCAGCTTTATATTCTTAATTACATTAAAATAATGATTGCTAAAAGTTAGAAGTCCATCAACCTATGATTGAAAATGCTGGGGCTATATATTGATTTTGTAATGATCAATGAATTGTCTGTCCTTGAAACACATCCCTCAGGAATTCTGATATGGAAAAAATAGCCATGATTATATGCAACATATTTTGGAATCTTAATACAACATTAAATCAGATTTATCTCACAATAACAAGATACCTGCTAAATTGGCTACTGGAGAAGTAAGCAGAGGTTAATATTTGGCTAACTAGATCAGGATATTTAAGTATAATACATGACAATTCAACTGGTTGGGGATGCCAATGACAGTACTTCATCATTGTAAAGTATATGACGGAACAAACTTCTCCTCAGGGCCAAGAAGTAGAGAGAAATAGATGGATGGGATACCACAACTCCTTGTGAAGTCTTACTTTCAATAACCTAAGGATTTCAAATAATTAATTTTCAACATTCAAAATGGCCATAAAACCTCCAATGTATTTATCTTCAGTACCAAGTTTCTATACAGTGATATTAGGGTATAGGTATGACAGAACTAATCTTTTAAAGCTGGCAAACTGGAAAATAAGACAGCATCTTCAACAAACTCTGCTAGTGAAAATGTATGACTCCATGTACAAGCCATATGGACTCAATTTACCACCCTGAAGAAAACTCAACTCTAAATGTGTCAGAGACCTACACATAAGACCAGATACGCTGAACCTGATAGAAGAGAAAGCAAAAATTGCTTTGACTCACAGGCACAGGAAAATACTATCTGAATAAAACACTGTTAGCACAGACACTAATATCAACAGTTAATCAATTGGACCTCTTGAAATTGAGAAGTTTCTATAAGGTAAAGGACAACGTCATTAAACAAAGTGGCAGCCTACTGAATGGGAATTTTTTTTTTAACCAACAACACATCCAGTAGAAGGCTAATAGCCAAACTATACAAAAAGCAAAAACTAGAAAACAACTAACCCACTTTTAAAATGGGGAATAGGGACATTTCTCATGCAAATCACTACACTGTCCACCTTGAAAAAAAAAAACTATTATTTACCTTTAGATAATGTTTTCTTTGTGTAACTAAATGCTGCAGTATTGGGAAAGATGTGTGTGTGAGTATACATATATAACTCATATATGATGTAAATGTATATGATATAAATATATAATATAAAAATAATATATAATAAGCATAATTTCCTCTTGTTGAATTGATTTCTTTATCATTATATAGCAATACATTGACCTTTTCTTTCTTGACTGAAAATTTCTGATAGAGGTAGAGTTACTCATGATTTTTTTTTCTGTTTCCTTTACATTTTCCTTATCACATTTATTCATTTATCTAATCTATCCACTTGGGGGAAGGGAGTACGTTCCATAGTGTGCTGACGTATTTGATCACCTGATGCCCAGTTTATGAGCCTGTTTGGGCAGCCTGTGGAAACTGGAAAGTGGAGACCTGATGAAGCCTGAGACAGGGGATGAGCTTGTAGCTTCATCCCACTTCCAAGTTTCTTTCTGTGCTTCATGGATGAGGATGCAAATGTAGTCAGCTGGATTCCTGCTCCTGTCACCAAGTTTTCCTTACTGTTCCCATGCCTTCCTCAGCTGGACTCTATCCCTCAGGAACCCTAAGCCAGAATAAACCCTTTCTTTCCTAAAAATAAAATAAAATAAAATAAAATAAAATGGGGAATACTCTAATCAGTGAATTCCCAACAGAAGAAACTCAAGTTTCTGAGAAGCACATGAAGAAAGGTTCATTCAACACCATTAGTCATCAGGGAATTGCAAATCAAAATTATTTTGAGATTTCATCTTACATCTGTTAGAATGCTTCAGATCAAGAAAATGAGTGACAACTCATGCTGACAAGGATGTAGAGTAAGAATATTTATCCATTGCTAATAGGAGTGCAAATTTGTACAGCCACTGTGGAAATCAGTGTGGCAGTTCCTCAGCAAGATATGAATTGATCTACCTCAAGAGCCAACTATAGCACTTTAGGGCATGCACCAAAAGGATGCTTCATCTTAGCACAGAAGCATTTTCTCAACCAGATTCATGGCTGCTCTCTTCGTAATAGCCAGCATCTGAAAATAATCTAGATGTCCCTCAAGAGAAGAATGGATAAAGAAAATTAGTTACATTTATACAATAGATATTTATGTTTATAGAATACACATTTATACAATAGATACTCAGCTATTTTAAAAAATGGAAATTTGCAAGTAAATAGATGGAACTAGGAAAAATCATCCTGAATGAGGTATCTCATACCCAAAAAGACAAATATGGTATGCATTCAGTTACATGTGGATAATAGCTGTTAATCAGTGATAACAATGCTACAAACTGCAGAAACACCAATGGCAGGTGTAGAGCAAGTGACTAGAGGAAACATATACAGCTCATTAGGAAAGGTAAGTCAAATATATATTTATGGATGGATGGGGAGCTGCTGCAGGAGGAAGATCAAGTTGGGAGGGGAGGAGAGGGAGATGAAAGAAGGAATATAGAGAGACAACTAAAATTAAGCTCCATTTAAGGAGTAATATGGAAATCCAATATAATAGAGGTTTTCTAAAATAGATACATATATGAAGGTAATCTAAATAAAATCATCAAATAGGGGGGAAGACCAAGGTCCAACTTGACAACTCTCTTCACTAAATGAATATAACAGTACCAGGATTGGGTCGCACCTAGTTGACTTGTTGTCTAAAGGGGTTCCATAGGAATTCCCAATCAACCCAGGCTGTTGCCAAGACTATAGGTTGTTCTCTCCAAACTGTTCATAAGACTCCATTTCTGAAGACAACAGCTACACAACTTGCTGGACGTGAAGATGTTGATCTGATGCCTACATAGAGCATCTTTGGTCCAGGAAGAAACTCTGCATGCTACCAAAGGAGAAAAGTAAACACCAACCCAGCCACACAGCTTTGGTTTAAAATAGTGTTCTGCATGCAAGATAGGCCAGGACAATGGTGGCACAAAGCTTGTGGAAGTAACCAACCAGTGACTGATTTTAATGAAGTTTCATTCCTTCAACAAGATGGATCCCATACCCAACACTGCTTGGGTGACCAAGAACCAAAGACTAGATAGTTCAGTGACCTAGGGTAGAGTCAAATACCAGTGTTCTAAAAATAAGTAATAAAATAGCTCCTAGTAATATTGTGTTATACTCAAAGATCAGTGTCTTATTCAGCCTTCATCAGAGAAATTTCCTCTTCTAGTAGACAGTAACAAATCAGAGATTCACAGCCACACATTGTGCAGTGAGTAAGAGACCTTGGAACACTCAGCCCTAATTGGGATTTCCCCATTATATTCCTCCCCCTCAGGGCTATTGGAACCCTGTAGAAGATGAGACAAATAGCATTTAAAATCCAGAAGTCATGGAGCCCACCAAGAAAACAAGGCCGTCTAAATCAATGTGATCACAGTACACATGAACTCACAGAGACTGAAGCAGAATGCCTGGGAACTGTACAGGCTTACACTAGTGTACATAGTTTGTGCCCACAGTTTGGCTTCCAGTGTAGTGCTTTTATGGGATTTCTAGGTATGTGAACAAGAGGGTCTCTGATTCTTTTGCTTTCTCTTTGGCTCTTTACCTTTCATTTGTTTGTTTTATACAATTGTGATCTGTTAGTTTTGTTTAATCTTATTATGTTTTATTTTATTACTATCTGTAGCATGAGAACCTGCTTGTTGGGGTTGTTACCTGCCTGGGTCCCACAGCCGGTAAGCCCCAAATAAAATCACACAGAGAGTCTACATTAATGATAAACTGATTGGCCCATTAGCTCAGGCTTCTTATTAACTCTTTTAACTTATATCAACCCATTATTCATATCTATGTTAGCCACATGGCTCAGTATCTTTTTTATCAGGGCAAGTAACATCTTCCTTCTCCCGTGTCTGGACAGGACTGTGGAAAAATGGGCTTCCTCCTTCCCAGATTTCTTCTATTCTTATTGACCCACGTATACTTCCTGTCTGGTTGTCCTGCCTATACTTCCTGCCTGACTACTGGCCAATCAGCATTTAGTGAAAACATAATTGACAGAATACAGAATTGTCCCACACCAACTATCCCTTAGAATTTTGTCTGTTTTCCTTTGTTGTTGTTGTTGTTTTTGTTTTTGTTTTTTGTGACAGGTTTCTCTATAGCTTCAGAGCCTGTCCTGGAATAAGCTCTTGTAGATAATGTTGGCCTCAAACTCCCAGAGATAGATCCACATGCCTCTGCCTTCCCAGTGCTGGGATTAAAGGCATGCACTACCACTGCCCTGTTAAAGTTTGTCTCTTTTCTAATGAGACAAAGAAAGTAAATGTATTAGAAGGGGAGGGGAGGTGGAAAGGAAGTTAGAGGAGTCAAGGAAGGAGAAAAAATAATCAAGATATATCATGTGAGGAAAAGGGAACAATTTTTAATAAAAGGAAAAATAAGAAAAAAAGAAAAGCACATGAAATGTTCAGTCACATACATTCCCCCATAGAATACAAAAACTTACTCGTGCCATCATATTTTCCCTTATTGTTTTTTAAGAAAACATAATAACATTTTATTGGATCATTTTAAGAAATGAGAGTGCCCACTTCATATAAACATTTTCACTATCACTAACAAAGTTTCTCAATTTATAACAGAATTTTTGGTCTGTTGCAGGAGTAAAAGTTTGCTTGATTAAAAAGCATAATGATATGTCCTTAGGAGGACAGGTGTTTTAATTAAAGATAAAAGAACATTCTTGTCTTGCTTCTTACTTTAGTGGAATCACTTTGAGTTTCTCTCCATTTAATTTGATGTCGACTGTTGGATTGCTCTATATTATGCTTAGGTATATTCTTTTTATCCCTACTCTCTCAAGACCTATATAGTGAAAGGGTGTTGGATTTTATTGGTTTATTTTTGGCATCTAATGAGATGATCATATGGTTGTTTTTTTTTTAATTTGTTTATATGGTGGGCTACTTTGTCTGATTTTCAAATGTTGGACCACCCCTGCATCTCTGGGATGAAAACTACTTGATCATGCTTTTGAAGCCTATTCCCTATACTGGGATGCCTTGCTCAGCCTTGAGGTGGGGACAGGGGGAGAGGAGCTTGTTCCTAACTCAACCTGATAGCCAAGCTTTGTCAACTCCCCAAGGGAGGTCTTTCCCTTTCTGAGGAGAGGATAGGGATTGGGGTAAGAGGAAGGTAGAACGGAAAAGGAAGAAAGAACAGAGGAAGAACTGTGAAATGAATCTAAAAATTTGAAATTTTAAAAAAATCTAAAAATAAAAACTCAAAATATTAAAAGATAAAAGAAAGCATTGTGCAGATTCAAAAGACCTTTGAGTTTAAAAAAGAGAAAACATTTTAAAGGCTGATAAACAGTAATCAGCTTTAATAGGATCATAATAGATCATGACATCTTTATGTGGTGAAGACATTGCTTTTGGAATCACTGAAAATATGAAATTACAGTAAAATCAAAATCTCTTTTAAATGCATTGGAGTTGCTCACTTGAATATGATTTGCATCTGACTTCTAGGATATGCCTTAGTTTCTTTATTTCAAACAGATCATGCAAGGGAGGGGAGAAAGTGAGAAAATTCTATCTCAATTAAAAATAAATTTTTAAAAGTACAAGCCCATAAAATCACTGTAAAAATTAAATGAAATAATAAATTATGCATAGTATTTAACCTAAGTCTTGATACATCACAATATAAGTGTTTGCAATTGTTATGAGCAAAACCTCAGAAATACCCTTTTCCCTTCTTTTTCAAATCTTGTCTTCTTACTATGCAATATACAGGGTAAATGACCCAATTAACACACTCATCCAGACCTTTCTATCCACAAGAAGAATGACCAGCACAAATGATTCATGTCATATTGACTATCCATTTGTTCACACTTACTCATTAGTTCACAGTGCATAATATGTATCACTTAGAAGAAAGGCCATTAATGAAAACTTCGCAGGGAAACAAACATTCAAACACCTTTAAAATACTAAGTGGGTCTACTTAACCAAGAGATTTATTCACGACATACTTTAGCCATAAAGAGTTTACATGCAATTTGATATAGATTTCAATGCAAATAGCAAATGAGATGAAGTTCATCCCAAGAGGTGTTAAATTTTGATGTAAATATGGTCGACATAAAAGTATTTCAAAGTATATGGACATGTTATTGGTCAGAAGTATATGAAGACTTTGTCATAATTATAATATTTTTAAAAATCTACCCATTTTTGAATTAAGGTTATTTTATTAGGGAATAAAATGGTGGGCTTGAAAATTTGTTACTGGCTTTAGTGTGCAAATTATAAAGTGAAATTAGCATGAACTGTGATAGATGACCAAGAAACAAATCAAACTGTTTTTATTAGATTGAGCTTCTCTGCTGATTCCTGACTGTGTAATGCACCAGCCTTTATTGGTTCATGTTGTGCCTTTTAATTATGCATTAATTATTTTTAGAAGAGAGAAGCTGAATTATTTAGTGCTAGCTCCATATCATGAATTTCACAAAGAAGAGCATATCTGAGAGAAATATTTCTATGTCCTCCCCAATGTAACCAAAAGTACTGGAGGTGAGAGGCAGTGGGAGTGAGTGACTTCACATGGAATGTTTACTAGGCCTGTCTTGTCACTTCCCTTGGAAACGAGTTGGGATTATCAAATCAAAGATAGCTACAAGAATTGCTTTCACCCTTGTAACCATTAGACCCTTTTCTCTTGCTTCCATTCTCCCCATCTTCTGTCTCTTTTTCTCTCATTATTCCCCCTCCTCCTCTTTCTCTTCTCTCTTCTCCTATTTTCTCTCTCAGTTCTCCATCTCTTACCTTTCTCATTCCTCCTATTTCTTGACCTCACTGACAGTGTTTTCTCTCTCCTCTTCTCTCTCACCTTCCCCTCCCCTCCCTTTATCTTCTCACTCTTCTTCACTCTTCATACAAACTTCCCCTTTAATTTCCCTGAATTGTGTAACATCAGTTTCAGTTGAGAATAAAACCACTTGGGTGTTCAAACTAACCTTCCTTTCTGCTCTGTGAAAGGCAATGTAGTGTTGTGATTTAAAACATGGATTCCATGGCTAGTGCCTAGCTAAAACCCTGGCAACTATTCAAAAGGTGTGGAATCAAGCAATTTATTTAGTCTTTTAGGATCTCAGTTTTCTCATCTACAAAGTCGTGGTAATATAAGTCTGTTCTCAATGAATAGTGTGGATTTTAAATGAACTAGCATTATAAATTACTCTACTCCACAATAATATCCACAAAAATGTTTGGTTTTGTTATTGTTTTCATTCTTCATAAACTGTAATTATCTACAAGGGAAGATTATATAGGGAGTAACACACACACACACACACACACACACACACACACACACACTGGTTTACCCTTCCACAACATAGTTTATTACTGAAGAAAGTCAGGACAAGAACTCAAGTAAGGCTGGAGCTTAGAGACAAGAACTGATGCAGAGATCGTGGAGGGGTGCTGCTTACTGACATGTTCATCATGGCTTGTTCAGCCTGCTTTCTTATAAAACCCAAGACCACCAGCCCTATGATGACACCATCCACAATGCACTGGACACTCCTGCATCAATCACTAATTAAGAAAATGCCCTACACCTGGATCTTCTGGAGGCATTTTCTCCCTCCTTTCAGATGACTCTAGTTGTGTCAAGTTGATGTAAAACTAGCCAGACAATTTACCTCTTATCAACTTGACATGGTTAAGCAATAACCTTTTCTTTCTTGTTCATAACCAAGATCACAAAAGAATATCAAGGATATAAAATAAACATTCCAAATTTTAAAAGTCCCACAGTCTTTAAAAATTGAAACACTTAAAAGTCCAGTCTCTTTAATATTCAGTCTGTTTTAAAATCTAAAACCTTAGAAAATTCTAAAATCTCTTTAACAGATCAAAGTCTCTCAACTGTGGGCTCCTGTAAAACCAAAAATTAGTTAAATATTTTCTGGTTTCAAGAGGGAAGAACCAGAAGTTACACTCAAATCAAAGAAAAACCAAATGTTGAAAATGATAAGAATCTCAATGTCTAATGTCTGTGATACATTCACTATTGTCTGGGGTCCTCCAAAGAACTTGGGTCACTTTTCTGCCTCTGCCCTCTTCGGTACACATAGAATGTCTTCTAGGCTCCAGATGGCTTCACTACCCCAATGTTGCAGTTCTTGTTGGCCATCACACAATACTGGCATCTCCAAAATGCTGGGTTTTTTTGCTTTAACTTGCCTGCATTTTCATCAATAGCCTCTGCCAGACTCTCCATGGTATCAAGCCTCAACTTCTCTGCATGACCCTTCAATTCTAGCTTCGATGGCTACCAAGGTGGCACCTTCTAACACGGCCTCTGCTGGCCTCGCACAATGCCAAGCCTTATCTGCTTTGCATGACCCCTTCATGCCTTCAAAACCAGTACCACCTGAATGACTCTTACACCACCAAGTTAGGTTTCTAGTACAAGGTACATTTTTGGCCACCTCTGGAACACAGCTTCTGTGTATAGATTCTGAGCAAACATTTCCAAGAAAATTTCACATCAATGATGTTGATCTTTTCTTAGTCAACCCTAATTTCTTAGCTCCGGATAACAAACATCTATTGTCCCAATAAAGTAAAGGTTTTACTTTATTAGGTCTGGTTTCTTGTTAAATCACAGGTGACATTTCAGCCCCACTTAAGAAAAATCACTCAGATTCTTAACTCAAAATATTCAACAGACCCAAAAGAATCTTAAAACTACTCTCAAGATTTCCTCTGGACCTTCCCAAGCCTTCATTTATCCAAGCACTCGTATCTTCCAAGCCCCCACAGAACAGCTCACTAAGCTTTGAACACTCAAAGGCTTTTCTAGTCCAATGTCCTTCTACAAATCCTGCCAAAAATAACATGGTCAGGTCTATCACAGACATACCCCACAATTCTGGTACAAATCTCTGTCCTAGTTAGGGTTATTATTGCTCTGATAAAATGCCATGACATAAAAGCAAATCAGTGAAGAAAATGTTGATTTGGCTTACATTTCCACATCATTGAAGGACAGGATCGGAACTCAAGCAGGGCTAAATCCTGGAGGCAAGAGTTGATGCAGAAGACATTGAGGAATGCTGCTTACTGACTTCTTCATCCACTGCTTTCTTATTGAGTCTGAGACCACCAGCTCAGAGATGTCACCGCCCAAAATGAGCTGTGTTCTAGGCTCTATCCCAATATATGGGTACTTTGAAAAAATTAAAAAACCAATGGGTATAAGTAGAGCCTGCTCATTCATTTCCAGCAGCCCAGACCCGAACAATCACACAGAAACTATATCAAATACAACACTATTAGGCCAATGGCTTAGGCTTCTTTCTAGACAGCACTAATATCTTAAACTAACCAATTTCTATTAATGTATTTATCACCATGAGATTGTGGCCTACCAGTAAGGTCCCAGTGTCTTTCTCCTTCAGCAGCTACATGGCATCCCCTTAACTCTGCCTTCTTTTCTCCTATATCTCTGCTTGGATTTCCTACCTGGCTTTACTCTGCTAAGTAAAACATTTGCCAACACAGCTTTATTCATTAATTAATAAAAGAAAAATATATGCATGTAGAAGGATATCCCACATCAAAGGAGTCATTTTATGTGAGGGCAGACGGCAACATTTTCCCAGTCTTTGTGTCCGTCAACTCTATACATTGTTTAGTCTCAAAAACTATGCAAGAAAAGATTCAACACTGTTTCATGGTTATTTTTACACTTATATATATTATAAATATTACATTTATATATGTGTGTATGTATATATTTGTGTGTGCTTATGTAGGTATTTCTTTTCAAACAAGTATTTAACTATTTCTTTATTTTCATAAATAGTGGAAATAAGCTATCTCTTGTCAAGGGAGAAGTACTTTTAAATAAGAAGGGTTATTGTGGATTAGCAATCATTCAAAGCAATGTTATTCAAGCAGATATTCTGTCTTTATCTTCCCTGAATTTTCTAACACCACTTTCAGATGGTGTTGCAGGCTACCTAAATAGAACACTTTCTTCCAATTTCTGCTGTCCATGAACAAATAAGTTAATGACTTTAATTAATCTTTTAGCTCATTTCATAGCAGAGTACTTATTACCAAGAATATATTTATATTGTTTTGAATCATTTCAAAAATTATTCTCTGTTTAACCAATTACCTGTGTATCATATAGCAAAGATTTGTCTATCACCATAATATTATGCTCCACTCAAATATTCCTGGCATATGCTTACTAAATACATGTAAAACTCAATTCTCAATCAAGAAAAGACTAAAGAGAACAATGGCAGATAGGATAAGGCAGACAACATTAACCCTGGAAAAATACAAAAACCCATCCATCTATGAGCACCAAACCCAAAATATCCGTCTTCTAACAGAGAGAGTGTTAGCAATTATGCGATGATTTTATTCAGTTAAATTCTGCAAAAGCTTGGTTGAGATCTTACTGGGTAAAGAATAATGATAATTAGATCACCCATGGCAAAAGCAAAGCTGGTAGCATTTGTGTTGCTATTAGTTACTAAAGAATTAGCAAAATTAGAAGGGAAAGCCTAAAAATTCACTGTGGTGTTGAAGAAGTAATACTAATTACAGTAATTTATGGGAACTGCTTAGCATTAATGCCTAATTATTATGCAACACAATCATGATGATGCATGCCATTAAATGTGTGTATGAAGGACTTTGCAGTAAGTTGTATTAGATTAGATTAAAATAATGAAATATAAACATTCATATTCTAACATCCTAATGTGCCTCTCATAAAGTAATTTCTCATCTGCTCCAAAATTTTTAAATTAGAGGAGTATTTAGCACACAAATAAAATAACTTGGTTCTTTTCTACCAGGGAAACTATATGAATTTTCCATATATATATATATATATATATACTATATATATTTCTATATTATATATCTACTATATATTATTAATATATGGTATAAGATATATTACAGATATACAATATATGCTATAAATATATAGTATACTATATGTACTATGTATTCTATTTATACTATATAAATATAAATTTATAATAAATACTTTTTATTTATACAACAAATATAAATTAGTGTATTTGATTTTTCAATGAATTGTTTGTCATCAAGGATTGTCATTTTTTTCTTTTAAGGTTTTCCTATAAATAATACTCCTATAAAAGAATGCTCTTGTAGTATTCTTTTCTGAGGAAATTGAACAATGAGAGGTTTGTTGACTTGATATGCTACTGAAGAAATGAGATGTGTGGAATGAGTCAGACCACCTTCATGTGATAAGCAAAGTCAGACCATTTGTAAATTCCTTACTAATCAGTTAATCAAGAAAACCATGTCCAGTCACCTGAGTTTAGTAAAAAGAGTAGAAAAAAATAGTGTATAATTGGTGGGAACATATACAAGGTGACATTCCTTTCACATTTCAAATTCTCAGTATGAAATTCTAATACAGAAGGTTTTGGGAAGAAGCGATGACAAAATTCTACAAGACTTAATTCTGCGTCAATATACTCATTTGTTAAAAATGCTTTCTTTTTCCATTTCATATCTTTTGCTTCTTTGTCAAAAATCAGGTGTTCTTTAATACCCTGATCAGCTTCTAGGCCCTAAGTTAGACAAGTTTGGCCTCCACCAGTTTCCTCTCAATTTCATGAAGTTAGTTGCACTCACAGTACAAGAATCTCTGGATCAACAAAGTATGTGAGTATAAAATAAGATTCACTTTACGTGACTCTCTAAAGTTCATTCCTCCAAAGAATTATGATTTTTTTTTCTGCCACTTGCCTCCCCTGGACCTTCTCAAACCCATTACTAATATGAAGACCTCCTTTCTTCCCAGTATTAGAACAGCCCTAATAAAAGTGAGTTCTGCTAGGTCAGTTAGCCGCCCTGAATACACAGCTTTTTCTCCCTCAAATATCATTCCTAGAATCTCCAGCCTACATCTAATCATCTTTCCCAGGTCTTGCCTCCCGCAGATCCTAGCCATTGTGGTGTTGTGGGCTTGCTGTCACGAATTCTGGCCATTGAAAACCGGCTTTCACGTTTGGTGATGGAGGCAGACTCCTCCTATCCAATGTAATAAAAGTCAATTCTCTCACTGAGACACACAAAGTAAATAACATAGACTAATAATTTAACTTTCTTCACTGTTCTGGTTGGTTGTCACAGTCCTTGAATGATTACAATGGTAGGTACTCATGACTTGATAGGACTCTCAGAAGAATTCCTAGGGGTGTAGTGCTATACTCACCAACATTGGTGGGCATTGATGATTTAGTATTTATCGGTGCCTTTGCCCCTCATACAATCCATAGTATAAACTCCCTGGGTGTCACTTTGCAGACTGTCATGTGAAATGGAATCTGTCTGTTTAGAGACTACATCTGACTAAAGCATCTGTAACCAAAATGTAGACCATAGCGCTGAACAATATTGATATGTTGAGCCATATAAAATCAGTAAGTGACTAGTTACTACCCTACTTTTAAGATACTCACAATGTTTTATCCCATTTTATATTATGTTTAGTCATGTGTAACTATGCTTCTTTACAACTTATCTATAACTACTGCTGGTAATTTTATATCCATGGCACTAATTAAAATACACCCATAAAAGACTCTTAACTTACTACACCCCCTCAAAACAAATATATATGTCCATCTGTCGTGGTTGGCAATAACTTAAGTTTGGTTATTGTGTGAAATTTGCTCCCAAATATAAAATCTGATATTTCCCATTTGGATTATGATTCTCATCATTATATTCCCTCTATTAGCTCACTGTATTGTATTAATTTACCTTGTATTAACTTCCTCTATTAACTCAGTGTAGTACACACACCATCACCTCCACCTTTGCCAGCTACTTCATTGGTTGTCATGATACCTTCCAGATATCATTTTTAATTACCCTCCTAGCAGGAATCATCCCTCATTGGAAACAGTACACTGATCTGTCTAAATTATTTTATGGTTCTCATAGACAGCAACATGAAAATTTTCAAGATAGACCACATGTAACATAGAAATAATTATTAACTTCAAAAACTACAAATGGTGGGCCTTTGAGCAAATTATTGAGACACCTTCTAAGCATACGGCCTTAATGAAAGAAAAAGAGTTAAAGGTTTGGATTAAATATTAGCAATGGCTTTCAGGTTTTCATTTCCTCCTATTGACTCTATTCATTGTAATGTGTTCTGAGAAACCATTAAGACAACCTTGACATTTGCTTTCATTCTCTTGACTTTATCTATAAATGTATTCTGAAGTGACATGTCATAAACAGAAACCAGAGTGAGAAAGTATTGAAAACTGCTTCAGTTAATATCATATTTTTGGTATAATTAATTTGAGTGGGAAGGATATTTTCTATAACTACATAGAAAATAAATATGTATAAATATGCATGTAAATGTTTCTGAAACTTTGAAATTACGAACTCTATTAAACTAATGAAGTTTACCATAATAACCAAAAGTGTCCTCAAAATAGTTCATAAATGACAATAAATTTTAAATTTACACAATGAACACTTATTGGAATTTAAAACATTAGAATTGTACAAAATGAAATTATAGAATGACCCTAATTTTATGTAATTAAGTTTCTTAATAAATTTCACATCCTTAAAAGCTGAAAGTTCATATTTTATTAATTTTTACTCAATTTTTAATATATAATCCATGGAAAGCAAAGTCTAATGTAATATATTAAAACATACTTTCTTATTTCTGCCTTTCCAAATAGGTGACCATATAAAATAACCAAGCTTAATAGCTTAGTGAGTAAGGAAAATAAATTCCAACCTGGAAAATATTGCTTCTCAGTAACACCCCTGAGAAGTTCCTTTGACTATGAATCATGGGAACCAGTTAGATGATTATAGTATTTGCTGAAAGGCAAGGGATCTAAGTATAAACAAGAGTTAGCATTCATCTTGAAATATAAAAAGTCATAGAAATATAAGTGACTTGGAATGTCAAGGAAAAAGTTAGAGGTCAAAAACAAAATTAGAATATAAACTATTAGAAAATATTGAAAGCAAACCGTACACACTCTACATAAAGAGCTCTAAATAATGCGGGGCAGAGAATTATTATTGGTTATTTAGCTGTGAAACATTGTCACTAAAGCACAAGGACCAGAGTTTGGACCCCCTGTAACTCTCTAAAAAGCCATATGGGTAGTTGTAGTCCCTGAGTTCTAGCTGAAGTCATTGGTCAGCCAGCCTAGGCAAGTCAACAAATTGCAGGATCTGTGAGAGTCACTGTCCTAAAAAGTAAGATGGAGACAGACAAGACAACAGGTGTCTTAGGGAGTATTGTTCTATTGCTGTGAAGACATACCACAACCAAGGCAAATCTGATGACAAAAATATTTAATTGAAGGATCACTTGCAGTTTGAGAGGTTTGGCCCATTACCATGGTGAGAGGGAGTATGGTGGTATGTGCGTAGGCAGGCCTGGAGCAGTAGCTGAGAACTACAAGCTGATCAGTAGGCAGAAAGAAAATGAGACAAAGTTTGGCATGGGATTTTGAAACCTCAAATCCCACCTCCATTGGCCTACTTCCTTCTACAAGGTCACAATTCATAATTCTTCTCAAGTAGTTCTACTCCCCGATCACTAAACATTCAAATACATGAGCCCGTGAAGGTCAATCTTAATCAAACCAAAACAATGAGGAATGAAGTGACTTTTAAATTTACTGGCCTACTCAACCCACAGAGTACATATATGAATGTATGCCCACAAAAATGTGTACATCACATATGAATATGTACATCTATGAATGCACACTAAATAAGTAAATGCTTTTAATAAAAAGAAACAAGATTCATGGCCTATGTCTTATGTCTCTATAAGTATATCGCATGATCTCCAAAACCACAGAGAAACCGTGTCTCGAAAAACCAAAAAAAAAAAAAAAAAAAAAGTATATCGCATGATAAACTTTGAAATTCTATTCTTATCTGAAAATGTCTTCAAAGGTTAAATGAATTAAGAGGAAAGATGATACATTGATAGATAGATGATAGATAGATAGATAGATAGATAGATAGATAGATAGATAGATAGATAATAGATAGATAGATAAATAGATAGATGATAAATGGATAGATATAATTATATGCGATACATATACATTCATACATTTCATTCATTTTCCTCCTAATGTCAGCAATGAGTTTGGATATATATTTATGAGCACACACACACAAATACACACAAACTCACTGATTGGCCTCTACAAAACATTTATCCATGGTGACAATGGCTCCTGTTCCTAGAAAATTTTATTTCCTTCTACTAACAATGGCCTTAAATATAAAACCATGAGCATTCCAGGCATTCTGAAAATTAAAGATGCCTGCATTCCTGAATTCACAATTGGACTCAATTTTAGCTATCTGTATAATCATGCCCAAGTTATTACAACTTTTTACTTCACTCCACCATAAAATGAAATCCCCCAACAAGATAATCTCTGCGTCTCTTCCTTTTGCAAAATTAAATGTAAAAGAAATCCACAATTCTCATAGCACCAGGCACTCTTAACTGTGCCTCATAAATAATAATCATAATGTTTCACAGAGTGTATGGCATAAAGTAAGGATTGTTTGCAAAATGCAATTTAAACAGATCACATTTTATGGCTTGCCATTTACCATAGTAGTAAATAGCAAATAGGCAGTTGTGCCTACGTGTATTTGCTGATCTGTCAGCCACTAGAAATAAGGCCAGTGCATCATCCCTTTATAAACCAGAGCACGCACTCATTCTCAGGGAGAGGCATTAAGTTTTTATTGAAAACGACAAACCACCACAGCTGGGGTGAAGCACAGAGGGGGTTGCTTTCATTACTATTTAACATATGCATACACACTTTTCAGAATGATTGCCTGGGTTTCTCAGGCCTCCTCTGCCAAGTGTTGGAGTCAGCATCCTCATCTATTTCAATATTAGAGACTACAACTTGCTCATCATAATTTATCTACTCATGTCAAACTTCAACTCGCCCTCATCCAACAATTCTAATTAGTGACTTTCTTCCTCCTGATTCTTTATCTCAGTGTCTTCTCATTATTTGACACTAGAGCCTCCCCCACACAGGATCAAAAACCAGGATAGAAATTTCTTCACAGCTGAAATCTGCTCACACTTTTGGAAATGAACACAAAGGTTAGCAACAATGACTGATTCCCAGTGCAGTCTCTATATATTTATGATGTTATCATATTTCTTATGTATATAATTTTTAAAATCTAGATCTTACACTATTAGCTGTTTTTATACATACAAGAAATAATGAAACTTTCATGTGATACATACCTATAAACTAGTGAGTTAGAATTGTGTCATATATATACTTCATTTACTTTAGTTTTATAAAATATTTTAATTAATATAATTATTTAACTTAATTAATACATTTTACATTGCCTGAATGTGGAACCACCACTGTATACTACTTTATAAAAGTTAGAGAATATTATACGTAGATCTTTAAAATGGCCAAAATGCATAGGAATTTAAAATTAAGTAAGTAGGTCTGATTTGATACAGATCCTCTCTCAAATAGGAACAATGGATCCCATGGTCAAATTGTCTCCTGTTATTTTCATCTGTATACTAGAAATTTCACTGACATTTCAAGACATAATTTCTTAAAATTTTTCAATAAATTATTAAAAGCTTTTGCTGAATTCAACTAAATTGACAAATTTCAAGCAGAGAATAAAACATGCCTCATTTAAATCATAGGGAACTGAGAGATTATGCCTAGTAAAGGAATCTCTTTGTATTTGAGCAAAAATAGTATTGTACTTTCTTCCCATACGTGTATATGTCGACCGATTAACACAAATGGAAACCTCCTCAAGGAGTCATAACTACACACTAAAGGTCACTCCTAATCTCAACACTTTCATAAGAATATGTCACAGAACTTGCTGTCATGTCATATAACGAGAACAATATCTTGAAGGGCTAAAATATGCCATTTACCAGTGAAAATCAAGACAACAACAAAAACAAATGAAAACACAAACTTCCTCCTGGAGTAGTTTGACCAAGAGCAAGCCAGGTTTTTGAATGTTCCATTTCTCTCCCTCTGAAATTCCATCCTACAAGTCTATAGTTTGTAGTCTCTGGCCTATCTGAAGCCTGCCTGTTGTTCATGTCTGCTGTAGGTGTGTGAGCATGAGTGTGTGAGCATGAGTGTGTGTGCTTGTGTGTGTGCTTGTGTGTGTGTGTGTGTGTGTGTGTGTGTGTGTGTGTATCTTGATGAGAGACCTGTGTCCACTTTGCATCAGTCTTTAACAAAGAGCGTTGCTCTGTATGTTTTGAACAACACTGAAAACATGGTCTGGGAAAAAAATGAAGTATTTTTTTCTACAAATACCTTTAACTGAATGATAAAAGGAAAGATGCTGCATTACTGATACCAGCTAATCCAGAATAGCATACAAAACTACAAACATGTTATCTATCCAAATGTTGCATTCAACATTCATAAGTTGTTTGTTTTGAGGTTACTTTCAACCTGTTTGCTGCTTTCAGCAAATTATAACCACAACACACAAAAAACATATATATGGTTCGGGGCATGTAAATTAAGATTAAATTATAAAATATGATTATGATGGAAATACAAGGCATAGCAAGGTTGATTACATTGTTCTTTAAAAGACAGGTTAAATTTAACCAGCCTGAGAACATGTTAGCAGAGCAGGTTACATACATAATCTTAAGTAATATCAAGGCATATTATTAACTTGACTGCAAGGACTGACAAAAATTCAGTCTCTATGAAGGCAGAAGATATTCTCAGAAATTCTATCACTGCATTAATACAGTACTGTTAACACACCATGGTGAATCATAGTAAGCATCATCTAATTTTGTGTACAAATTAAATACCAACCACAAGCCAAAAATAAAAGAACAGAAGTAAATAAAAAGCTTTCTTCCTTTTCTATTTAAGAATCCATTCATGCCAGTTCACTGAAACAGCCACATTCAGAGTCCTAAGGGCCATCCTTTTTCTTCTTTCCTAATAGGCCAAAAACAAGGTTACACATTCATTGTCACTTTCTCGGCTAAAAAGAAGAGGTCCTGAATATCTTCTAGAATATCCTCAGTGCTAACATTAGAAAGTACAATAGTTAGAAATTCAGCACATTTTTAAAATCTTATTTAATAGATGGATGTCTAAATGCAAAAACAGTAAAGTTGTGCAGATGAGGGTCTATCTTTGTGAAATTACAGTTCCTCATGATATGGTGACCCCCAAAATATACAATTATTTTTGCTGCTACTTCATAACTATAAGTTGTTACTGTTATGAATTGTAATGTAAATGTCTGTTTTCTGGTGGTCTTAGGTGACTCCTGTGTAAAGGTCTTTTGACCTCAAAGGGAGCCACAGCCCATATGTTGGGAACCACTGCTTTAAGGCAATCCTAAATTCACCTGGTCTATACTGCATGACTGCTATGGGAATTTGCACTGGGGAACCTTATTCAAATGCTCACATTGTGTCTTCTGCTATTTCTGCAACCAGGAGTTCTCTTTTCACAGAACGTCTTACATCCTCTGTTTGTGAAGCTGTGGATCTGTTTGTATTACCTCGTTAATGGTCAAGTTGAGAAAAACACGAGGCTGTTTGCCATACTTGATATATGTATTTCACATGGCTGTTACAGTGATCTAATTATACATGCATTTATAATTCTTACACCCTGTGTTTAGAGAAGAAAGCATTCAAGAATGTTGATGTTATTATTATCCAAACCAGAGTTTAATAACATTTTTAAAAACTGATCATTAAACTCACCTTTCACAACCATATTCAATTAGATTTGTAGGATGTTATATAGTTTAGTTCTCTAAATTTTCTTTAGTCATTAAATTAAGTTTAATGAACATTCATCTTGATAAAGTTTCACTTTAATATATTGAATAACTACACCTTTAAAAAGTTTCAATTTTTCTACTCATTTCAGATAGAAATGCGCTATGACATTAAACAGCCAATTTCATAAATGCTGCTTTAATAACATTGATAATGGAAAACAAGAGCTTTAACAAATATCTCAATTCTATGATATAAACAAATACCCTGAACCATATATCTACAACTTTTATATTAAAAATGATTCAAATTGATGTGTTTGGTGCAAAGAAATGATTCTTTCCTACTTTTATTCACATGTATTTGTGTGTGTGTGTGTGTGTGTGTATGTATGTGTGTGCGATATATGTATGAGCATGTATACATGTTTGCTTATATCAGGTCATATGTATATGGGCAGAAATACCTCTTATGCCCCATTCACTAATGCCAAGGCCTCTCAATCAAACTGAAAGCTCACTGACAAGGCTAGCTATTCTCAATAGTCAGCTTGCTCTTGGGAACACCTGAGCTGCCTTCCTAGACTGGAATGAAGGTGGGCTGCCACAACCACTCAGCACTTGAATGGCATCTGGAAATCCTTATGCTTGTTAAGAAAATACTTTCACCACTAACACATCCCCCAAGTCCATAAAACATTTATTTTTAAGGTCAACTAACATCAGTGAGATAATATAGAAACTTAGAAGTTCATATATTCCATTTACTTCTCTCACAGGTGTGAATTTGCATCTTGATAAGATTTCCATTTGACTATGACTACCTGTGGTCAAATTGCCAAGAAGGTAAATTAAGCAAGCCTATTAACATAAAAATTTAAATGTGATCAAATAAGCCTGGAATAATGTTTTTGACATCCAAGTTAGTAGCTTGGCCACAAAGTCTCTTATTTGCAATGTAGACTCTTCAGATTAATGATAAATATTTAGCAGATAAGAGAAACTGAAGCTCACATTTCAGCGTGATATCCAAAACAGCAACACAGATATAGATATCCCTAACATGTAGGAGTATACATTTGAGATGGATAAATATATAAAAATGTGTAACTGGCAAAACAGGAAAGTTTAGATTCAGTAATATTGCCAAATAATCTCAGCAAAAGATGAAAAGAGTTCAGACATTATTTTTACATATTCCTAGATTTGACAAAGTAGAAATAGAATTCAGATATAAATTGAGTTAAATACTAAATAGAAGCTATTAGAAGCATGAGATGATATCTCACACCTCTAATCTCAGCATAGAGACTAAAATAGGAGAAAACCAACAACAGACTGGGTGACAGAATGATCCAGGACAGTTTAGGTTTCAAAGTACAACTTTTCTCAATAATAGATGATAGAGAAAAGACAGAGGAAGAAGAGAGGGAGAAGACAGACGGGGGAGAGAGAGGGAGAGGGAAATAGAGAGAAGAGGGAGAGGCAGAGAGAGACAGAGAGAGGAGGTAGAGGGAGACAGAGAGGGCATGGGAGAGGAAAGAGGAGGGAGAGGAGGGAGAGAGAGGCAAAGAGGGCAAGGAAGAGGAAAAGAGACACAAGGCAATGGAAGAGGTAGAGGGAGACAGAGAGGGAAGGGAGAGGCAGAGGGAGACAGAGGTGAGGTAGAGGGAGACACAGAGGGGGAGGGAGAGAAACACAGAGAGGGAAGGGAGAAATAAAAAGAGAAATGGGTAGAAGGGGAGGGATGTATTCATAAAGTCTTTTTATTACTGTAAATTATAAGTCACTGACTCCTTTCTTCTCAGTGAGTCCCCATCTCATTCCATTTCTTTCTTTTCTTGGTCCAGGACTTGTGAAGGTAGCTACATCCGAAAAGGTCAATGCAGAAGAGGAATAAAGAAAGGCAACAAGTAGAGAATATGATCACAGTACATTCCAATTAGGCAATTTTCAAAAAACAAAATAAATACATTTAAAAAAAAATGGAACCCGCAAAAACCTGTAGGTTTACCACTTGGAGATTTTAAATGTATCTGGAAAGGAAGCAAATAAAACAGTGACCTACCATGGTATGATAAATCTGTTAAATAGTTTTCAACAAAAATAAACTTTAAATTTAAGTATATAATGGTATTAAGCATTACAATGGAATGCCATTGGAACATGAACATTTGGTTTAAAATATAGGTTATTGTTATTTAGGTATGACAAGGCCCATGTGATGACTGCTCCTGAACATAGTTCCCCTACTCTCAAAACCAAAGAGGAGTGCCAATTCATGCAGGCATGAAAAAAACATCAACAGTGAGAGGGAATTGGGGGGATGGGGAATGGCACAGCTTTCACTGCGTCCTCTGAGGGAAGCAATGGATGAGTAACTGTAAACAAATTTGCCATTGCCTTTATTAAATGGTTTTGACAGAAGATTGGGCATAGGGCCTAACTCTATGTATCGGGTCTGTGCTGCCATGGTTTGAATGTTTTAACATGGTAGTCAAGTCAAGAAAGAGAAAGCATGACAAATGATATTGGGTTCCCTGACTTATAACTGAGTTTGATAAAGGAGATTCATATGCTTTCCTTCACACGTTGCCTGTCATGAGGACACAACATACTTCGCCTCTGAGGGACAACACATAAGGTACTGTGTTGGAATCTAGAGCAGCCGGAGCACAACTAAGCTGGGCTTCATGAACTAGAATTTTACAGTCATCAAAACAGTAACAATAAATTTCTATTGCTTAAAATTATCCTGTCTTCAGTAGTCTGTGACAGAAATACAAATGGATGAAGACACAGATTCTGGGGTCAGAGTGGAAAAGGAATAGCAGCCCATATTATGACGTCATGGCCAAGGAGATGGCTGGGGTGTGCTCTCTGGATGTTGTGGAAGATGCCCTTGATGATATATCCTAGACTACCATTAAGGTGTGGGGTGTGATTTTCTTGCAAGCAACTGTACAACTAGCTAGTTGCATCCCAAATCCTAAAGCTTTGGATTCAGGGCAGGATGACTGATCAGGAAGTTTGCTCAGGTAAATAAAGTTTCCCAGCAGTCAGAAGACAGAATCTATCCTTTCTCAGAAAAATCCCTGCCTCCTTAATTAGGCATTTTTATCTCAGTGGATCAAAACACCTACATCACCAACAATAAACTCCTTTACTGAACATCAACCAGTTATGGTCATTGATCACATCTACAAAATACTTTCATTACGGGGTCAAGACTAGTGTTTGATTAAACTACTGGATTCTATAACCCAGTGACATTGATCATGAAATGGACCATACTAATGTTAGAGGTACAAATCTGAATTCAAGATGTATGTGTCATCATATGACCTGGGTAAATGAACCTGAGAAACATAGTTTGTAAAATAAACAGGAGCAATTTAAGAGAAGAAAAAGACCCCTAAGTGAACTAGCAACCCGGAAAGACAGAGGCTCAAAAGGTCTGGGGCACAAGAGGTCTAATCTTTTACAGGCTATTTCATTAATCTCTCAAGACCTTTACCCCACGTTTGTGTAGCAAAATCTTTTCTCGGACATGCTATTTGTAACAGGTAGCTCAAAGGCAGAAAGGGTGTCCAGTCTTTGTCACCTGGCTTCTTTCATATTCATTATTGTCTCCTCTTCTGCCACGTGGGGGCTTATTATTATGAAAATGTCTATCATTTAATTGAAACAATTATAGTATATGAAATGACAATAAATTGAATCAATATAAAATCAAGCCCACCAAGTAAGTTTCTTTGCCAAGAGTCCATAGAACTATTTTTCTGAATGCTTGCTCTACCCAGCAACAGAGCAGAATAATAAATACCAAATCAATAAATTAAAATTCATTCAAATGGTCTTTATTACATTTTATAAATATCTCTCTTATTTTTCAACCTTTGATGTTTATAGATTTAATTATTCACTGATGCAAATTGTTCAACTGATTAGAGAGAAATATATTCTTTGATATGAATGTTATTGATGCAGATATACCTCACAATCAATGCAATTGGATCATCAAACAAATAATGAATGTGAGTGTCTTATTAGGAATAAATCTCATTAACACACTGAAGGTTAATTCATATCAGCAAAATTTCCATTATTGACATGAAAATCTTTGACAAAAAAATTAGAAATAAGTAAAGTGTTTGACATTCTTAGTATTTTCATACTTCTAAATTTTAGTTATATATGCTTATATTTCAAATTTATTTCTTCACCTGTTTTTAGTCATCATTCGAAGAAAGATTTAGAAACCTTAATTAAAGGTAATAAAAGTCTCACACATCCACTAGACATTCAACTGCTACTACTTAAGTAGGTAACTGAGTTACTATCACTCACTTTTGAATTATGTTCATTTTCAAAAGACAGACACTGTATTGAAAAATAGGAAAGACAATTAAAGGAGTTAAAATGATATAGAAATATTTTAAATTTTAAATAAAAGTGGCCAGAATTTCATATAGCATATTATTTCAAAGCATTCTTCTGCTTGTTCTAAACTATATTAATGATTTGGTGCTATTTCAGAGAAGTCAAATTTGTGTATGGAGTGTGTGTGTGTGTGTGTGTGTGTGTATTTGTGTGTTTGTTTATGTATGTGTATTTGTGTGTGAGAAAGATAGGAGGGAGGGAAGGAGAGAGGAAGAGAGAGAGAGAAAAACTAGAAAATTCAGTCTGTTAAAATTAAGATAGGTTTACCAACTCTCTAAGTATTCATAAACTCAAGGTCAATGCACTGAACAGCAAGATTCTTTATACAACACTGTTAATCTTTTAAAATTTATCTTTACCAAATATATCTGATTAATAAGGAAATACAAATCCTGCTGTGTCCTTCAAGGCTCCTAGTGATAATTATAGTGTAAGCCCAGAATATATATGAAAGAAAAAAAAAACCTAGTTTCTCTCCGTCAGCAACCATCAATTTCCAATAGCTCCACAGACCCTACCCTATGCATGTTGGGTTTTGGCCAGCTTGATCTTGAAGAGTTCTTATGCATACAATTATTGCTGCTGTGATTTCATGTGTGTAATGACTCTGCACATCCAATAAATAATTTTTCAATGCAGATATGCACTACATCTGACTCTTACAATCGCTCTTCCTGTTCCCCCTTCCACTGTGATGCTTGTGCCTTCAGGAGTCATTTAGAGATAAGCAATATACATCTTATTCTTGCACGTTGACTAATTGGGAGTCTCTGTATTAATCACCAAAAAGGAAGCTTCTCTGATGAAGGCTTTGTGTGTGTGTGTGTGTGTGTGTGTGTGTGTGTGTGCGCGCGCACGCACGCGCGCACATGCGCATGTGCACGTGTGCTTGCGTGTATGTTTTGCATGTGTGTGTGCGTGTGTGCATATGTGTATATATGTTACTTTGATGTGTATTCAGTTCACTATTTGGAATGAATAGATAGGTAGTCTCCAGAGGAAAGGTCCTACACAGGAAAGTCCATCTCAGGTGGTTAGAAAATTGCCTAGTAGTCAGGAAATCCAAATTCTAAGTTGGGGTGCACTTTTTACTGACTGAAATTATAAATTTCAGAAAAAAGAAAGATGTAGTAAGTGGAAAATCAAACTTGTAAGCTTGTGACATGCCATATTTCAACTCTATAGTAATAAATGGAAATCTTGCCTTCCCATCCCAAAATTCTCAAATCATATTTGTGATATGTAGACAAAAAGATGAAAGACATTCGTTGTAAGTTTAGAGACTTATAATAGACAGGAAAGGAGATTACAAAAAAAGTTACTATTGAACATCAAGAAAGAAATCAGTATTAATGTTTCAAACAAGAAAAACCTCTTTGCACCCCAAAGCGTCCACCAGAAAAGTTCACTGCTTGCTAATAATGACCACTTTTCCTCTTGTCACGCCTTCATTGACGCAGACATGGAGAGCAGATTTTGCTATTTATTCCCTAGAAAGGCTTTTGCTTTTGGCCTCACTATCAGGCGCGGCATTAGACAGTTGATAACCTTGTAGTTCTGGCTTATCTGCGAAGACATCAAGATCCCCTTCAAAGACTGCCCTATCAAGACTCACTCTTACTCACAGGGCCTCATAACATGTGTTATATCCAGGAGAATCCCAACCAGGACATACCTGACACCAGAAAAGATTTCTAACTCAACCCCTGTATTGGTGACTTGCTATCGAGAAGTGGTTGTTTTATTCTATTCCCTTACTGTGACTTGCATTTTCTCCCTAGGTCTAGATTGCTGCAGAACTTCAGTTCAGATTTTCCTGGTTCATAGGACCTGTCCTGGGTACTGAATTTGTACATAAAAGAAACTATGTGCTATAGAAAATGGTATACAAATTGAGAAGAATCTTCCTGATTTTGTTTTTCCCTTTTGCTTCTGCAATGTCAAATGCTATCAATGATATCATATAAGAGTTAGTTAGCTTCTAAATGGGGCTTTATTTTTCATATATCAAATTGAAAAATAATGGATAGCTTGTCATGATTTGGGGGTATAACGGGACGGATAAAAGCAAAGTACTTATCACATCATTGGACTTGAACACTCATCAAGCCTGCTGCTTTATTTTTTCTGTCTATAGTTGTATTGCTCTATGAGACTGTTTCTTGGTTTTTAACAAATAGTCCTCTTAGCGATACGACACAACTTGAGAAAGCATTAGTTTATTCAAAATAAACATCTTAGCTAATACACTTAGAGAAACACAAATAAAGGATAAATATGCAGAAAGGAACAGAATGAATTCCTGAACTTTTAAGTTTATTTCCACCAAGGCTTCTTCTTTTATATTTCCTTTCACACAGTTCTTACTTCTAATCCTTGTTTGATCTATCTCTTTGGAGAAGAAAGAGAATAACAGACAATGTCATCATTTATGTCTCAAGTCTGTATCAAATCTCCAGATCTCAAAATATAAAGGCCAAGTATATAAATCAAGTGGGAAAGAAAACATATTAGAGTGTGGGCATAAGTGATTTTTCGACTTGAATTGAATCAGTGGCAAGATATAGTGACTCTGTCATAGGGAGTTATAAAAGTGGAAGGTCATAAAGTAGAAACAGTTCTCAGTTCAATAGCCATTCCTAGGATAACAGGCCCAGCAGACTTCCAAGCAAATAAAACAACTAATATACTTAGCATAATTCTTCCCTAAAACAGCCTTGAAATTTCTAAATTTCTAAAACATAATACAAGGGAATTCACTTAGTCTTGCTTTATAAACTGGTAGATTTAAACGTTTCTAAGATCAACATGATTTCCTTCGAATGGTTATTAGAGAAAATTCGATTGTATTGCAACCTACCTATAAGATTAATAAACCATATGTTCTGATTTTAAAGATGAAAATAAAAGAAAACTCATTTCTTTCTAGAAACAGCATAAATGGATACTTTTGCATTGACTCGCTCAATGTCAGCTCCTGAGATAGACTGTCATAGACGTTGTAATACCAGCCAACGTGTATGCTTCAGAGTTGTGGAGGTTAAAGGTTGAGATTAAGGTATCCATATTGTTGGCTTCTCCTATTATTTACCTTTCTCAGTTTGTGACTACAAACTGACAAAAGCAACTTAAGGAATAAAAGCAGTTATTTGGCTCTCAGCTTAAGGGACACAAGATACTGTGACATGAGTGGCTGGGCACATCACATCTACTGCCAGGAACCAGACAGACATAAATGGCATGGATTAATTATTCTCAGTGTGGTTCTTCCCCCTTCAACTAAACTTGTTTAGAAATACCCTCCCAGTTCTGCATAGGCTCCTGTTGCCACTGGCAAACCACCAACTTCTTTTTTTTTTTTTTTTTTTTTTTTTTTTTTTTTTTTTTTTTTTTTTTTTTTGAGACAGGGTTTCTCTGTGGTTTTGAAGCCTGTCCTGGAACTAGCTCTTGTAGACCAGGCTGGTCTCGAACTCACAGAGATCCGCCTGCCTCTGCCTCCCAAGTGCTGGGATTAAAGGCGTGCGCCACCACCGCCCGGCCAAACCACCAACTTCTTATCACACACACACACACATGCACACACACACACACACAAAATAGATAACATTTTTATTTCTTCTTTAGAGACAAATTACCAGGAAGCTAAAGTTTGAGAAAATAAGGACTGATGATTTGGCTCAGTAGGTAAAGTGGTAGGCATATAGGCATGAGGACTTGAATTTGATCCTAAAGTCAAACATGTCAGCATGTACCTATAATAAAAGCACTGAGGGGAAAGAGACGGGGCAATACATGAGGCTTGCTGATTAGCTAGTCTAACACAATTGGTGAGGCCCAGGTTAAATGTAAAAATATAAGATGGAGAGGAGTTGAGACAAACAGACAAACACAGACATCAGCTTCTGGCCTCCACACATATGCATACACAAACATATAAATATACACAAACAGAGAGAGAGAGAGAGAGAGAGAGAGAGAGAGAGAGAGAACACTTGATTAAGGTAAATTCAATTAAAAAATGGCAAAGCTAAAACTCATTGAGAACTTCATCTGATATGTGAAAAAAAGAGAAAAAGTAGAATAAAATATAAAAATGTGATGGAACACATGATTTTTTCAAAGGATAAAGCATAAATTCTTAATTTATGTTTTTTTATAAATTATTGTTAAAATAAAAATAAGGAAGGGAAAATGGGAGAACAGTTTTATTTATTTTTATTAAGAATATTTTAATACAATCTTTTCTAATTTTACATAGCTATCCCCATTCCTACTCCCTCCCTTCCTCCTGCCCCATCCATCTTCCCACCCCACCCTACCCCCATCCACTCCTCAGAAAGGGTAATGCCTCCCATGAAAAGTCAACAAAGTCTGACACTTCATTTGGAGGCAAGACCAAGGTCCTCCCCCTATACCTACGCTGAGCAAGGTATCCCTCCAAAGAGAATATGCTCCTAAACCATACCAGCCTGAACATGTTCAATTCCATCTGATCTCAGAAGCTAAGCAGAGTTGGGTCTGGTTAGTACTTGGATGGGAGAACACAGTTTTAAACTAATATCTAATAAAGACATAATGTATGCACATACATACACACATACTTGACAAGAGAATGACTCTTTGAAACAGAGCTGATGAAATATGACAGAAAGTTCTCTAGAGAATTACACTTAAAGAAAAAAGAACCATAAAACTCAAGTTTTCAAAAATAGAGAAATGAAACAGGTACAGATAATAAGCCTCTAATCAAGATATGATTATCACAAACGTACTGAAATACCCACTAAACTGAAAGCTTATGTGGGAAATCCTCCATTCTAGGAGCTTTCAAGTCGCGGCTAGCCCTTGAACTTAATTCTAAATTTAATGGACTTTCATATAGTCGAATAAACAATAAATGATGTAGGGAGGAAGGAGATTAAGGGGGTAGCAGGATTTAGCATAATCTATCTTGATAATGGAAGAGGGGGAAGAGGGAGTTAAGAGTGAAGGTGAAAGGATTAATATTCAGTGTTATTTTTATTGCAAACATGGACAGGAAGATAATGAATTCTGGGCCTGGCTCCTGAGATGCAGGTTACCTCCATCCAGGCAAAGGAGACATGAATAATTAATAATCCACTTCAAAGTTCACAACCCCCATCTCCTCCCTAAGGTAGTCATCAAGAGAAGCAACAGTCAGCTAATGGGAGGATTGCTTAGTACATCGCATGCAAATTGAAACTCCTCTCTGCCTTAAGGATTTCTCTCCTTTGCTAGCTCTGGAAGCAGCTGGCTCCCTGAACTCCAGGAGAGAACATTTAGCCCCTTTCAACCACAAATCAGCCACCAGTCTCCACTTCTTTAAAGGTTCAAAACACTGCAGGGGTCTAGTCATCAATCAGTGACTGTATTTTTTCACTGGATCCCTGTACTTAGAAAGTTATTTTTGTTGGAGAACCAAGTCTGCTAGCAAAAGTACAGAGCACAACACACGCACTCACATACACACACAAACATCTATCTCTATCCATATGTGTGTGTGTGTGTGTGTGTGTGTGTGTGTGTGTAATGTTTGCTGTAAGAGCACATACATAATATAACATATACAAAATATGCATATATATGTATATAGACTGGTACAGAAAACAAAGTATTACATTTGCAAACTTCACTGCATGCATACTTTGTTTTAGAAAACCTATTTAACATGAAGACTTGGGCATCATACCGAAAAATTTTTATTAAAATTATCTTATGTGGGTCTGGGGATGTTTTTTTATTGCTAATCATAAAAGTATAAGCAGTTATGATAAAGAAATTCTTGAGTTTGGATTTGAGAAATATCTAGTTGGCAATGGGATTGTTTTAGGATCCTTGGACTAAATGTTCTCAGCTATGATATTTTAAATTGTACCACAAAGGTGAAATTCTTTATAAAGCAGCTGAAGCAAATTTGTGAAACTCATGAACGTTATAAAGTTTCTTGTGCAAGGAAGTCAAAACTTCATACAGTTTTATATGTCAAGGTAGGTTTGTATGGTCTATTGTTCAAGCAGATATTGTCACAAATTGGGAAAGAGAAAAGCAAAAACGATGTATGAAAATAGAGGTACAGACTGAGGGAGAAAGAGAATATAGAAGAAGAGAGGGTAGTAAGGAGTGAGGGAGTCAGAAAGAAGAAAGGAAGGGAGAGAAGGATGGAGGGATGGAGGGGGAAGGAAAAACTCTAGGACTAAAAATATATCCATAGTAACAGTTACCTGGGCTCCTAATATAGGAGGATAACAAGTTCCAAGCCTTTCTGGGCCCCAAGTCAGTGCAAAGCTAGCCCAAACAATGTAGTGATACATTGTCACAAAACAAAAAGTAACAAGAAGGATGGCGTTTTAGCTAAGAGGTAGAGTGTTTTCCAATACAGGATACTCTTTAGTCAATAGGCAGGACCACAAGTGGGAAGAAACTTTTCAGTGAAAAAAGGAAAGAAAGTGAACAGTTATCTCATTATCATATATGGTAAATAGTCATCATTAGTTACCAAATGAAAAAATGTGGGAAAAGTAGGCATTAAGGGTACATAGCAATTCGGTGTAGTCCAGATTAATACTATGTGATTCAGAATAACTCAGAGAGATATTTGTAAGAATCTCAGCTGTGGCTCAGCAATAAGAGAATAATTTATTTGCATATTTACTTGTATCAACATGCATTCATAGTCTACTGTCATAAACTTGTCATCAGTGTGCAACTTAGCAGGTCTAAGTTGTTTCTGTCAGTTATTGTCCCATCCTAATGACCAAACTCCTGGGAAAAAAAAAAGGCAAGTCAGAGAAGGAAAGATGTGCTTTGGCTCAGAATTTCAGAGGATTCATTCCAGGATCGCTGGGTGCTGTTATTTCTGGGCCTGTGTTGAAGCACATCATGGCTGGGTGGGTCTGGTAGATCACAGATGCTCATTTTGTAGTAACCAGAAAGAAAAAGAGAAAAGGGTACCATGAAAGGACAAAATATACTTTCCACAGTCATATCTCCAGTAACGGACTTCATCTAACAATGTCCTACCTACTAACAGCCCATTCAGCTGTAAGTTCTTCCGTGGATAAAGCCATTGGTTAAATCAAGCCTCAGCACTAGCCACCGGAGACCAATTCTCAACAAATGAGTTGTTTTGGAATGTTTTCTATCAAGACTATAATGTGATTTGCAAAAACAGAGCTATTGAGCTAAATTCTTCTTAACACAAATATCTAATCTCATTTGAAAAACTCCAAAGAACTCTTTGTGTACCTGAGATAATATTATCCACATTAAATTAATATTGAGATACTAACTCTTGCCATTTCTGACCTATCTTTGGTGGGAGTGTGATGCATGCACAGTTGTGTGCATATGTATTAATGCATGTGTGCATTTTTACTCCAACTTCAAATTATTATTTATTCTGTCTTCCCTTCCCATGAAGTCATTAACGCAGCAATGGGAAGTGATTGAGTTGGTTATCTCAAGAACAAATTGTTATTGATTTCCCTGTGCTTGACCCACTATTATACATGTGGTTCTGCTTCTGATCTTTCACCTTGGGACAATACAATGCATTGGCTTTCCTCCATGTGAAAAGATAGAGAAATGGAGTCAAAGACTGTACTAAGCTTTAATAAAATATTTCTTTGCTGTTGTGTTTTATTTATCAACTTCAGACCAGCTATTCCTTTCTTCTTGCTTATTTTTCTTTTTGATGAAGAAACATCTGGCTTATGCCTGCCCCACCATAATTTGGAACCAAATAACTTCATTTGAGTTCACAAATTCAACTTTACTATGAATTCTCCTGATGGTGTAAGTTAGTTGAGATTCTCCCTGGATTTTGAACTTCTGAGATAATTCTAGAAGGGATTGAATTTGGTGAAAAACAGAGTAAATACAATGTGTATAGTAGAATATGTGCTGAAAGAGACAGTATGCACAATACTATGCCTTGAATGTTTGTCCCCTAAAGCTCATGCTGATATTTAATTGCCCTTGTAGCAGTATTACAAGGCAGGACCTGTAAGCATTGGTAAATTCACAAGGATTCCTCATTCATGGGTGGTTTAAAACTGTATTGTGGAAGAAAACTCATAAAAGGAGAGGCTTGGCTCCCTTCTCTCTAAAGCTCTTCTGTCCATACTTCACAGGATCATGAAACAAAAGAGTTCTCAACAAATAATGGCTCCTGAATCTTAAAATTCCTAGCCACCAGAACTACAACATACAGTTGAATTGGTCTTGGAAACCTGTCTAGTGGCAGAGAAGGGCAGTAATGAAGAAAGGTATAATAAAACTGGGGAATTTGCTGTACTGTTTGAAGTCTGATGAAAGCACACTAACAATGCAATGAGTCTGAAACTCAGTGCTTTTGTTAGATGTAGTGTAGGAAGTGTGGTTAGCTAGGCTCTATAGAAGATGTCTGTAGGTAAATAGTTTCAGGCTGAAAACATCTGGGAGGAAGAAGCTAAGAAGCTACAGTTGTTACCTTTGCACACACTCCTAAACATTAGTACTTCATCCATAAGCAGGTTTTGCCATGAATGCGATCCAAGGAAGATTTTGTCAATTTTTCCATGGGCTTAAGGCATTGTTCCTTGGCATGGCCATGCCAATGTTCAACATTACATATTAACTATGAACTTTATCAGAACCAAAAAGAAATAAAACTCCTTTCTTTATAAATTATGCAGTCTATGACATTCTATGACAGAAACATAAAATAAAGTAGGACAAAGGTAATCATAGGAATCACATAATATCCAAGCACTTCCTAGGGAATTGAGTACATATTATTTGCTTCTGACCACTTCCTCTTATGACCCCACTGCCCTGAAATATCTTTAATATTATTACTCTGTCCAAATAATATTATTACTCTGTTCAAATAGCGCCACCCATATGCGCATGTGTATGGTGTCATCTAATGGGATATGGTGAATCTATCTAATAAAGCATTTCAATATCCCAAGAAAAGTGGGTTTCCTTCCCTCAACAGCCCTCAACTTCTGCTAGCTCTTTGGCTAGGGGTGGTTCAATGGGCCCACCGGGAGAACATATTGATGTTGTTATGCTAAATCTCCATGCTGTGAAATTGCCTTCTAAATATTTATGTTTATGTACTTCTATTTGTGCTGCTTTCAACTTTAACCAGAGAAGACTATTTTATTATGGGGTTAATAGTTAAAATTGAGGCTCATAACTATTGAAAAATGCTGAGAATAAACAACTCTTAATATCAGACCATAAATTGAATATTTATATCAATACACACATGTGCATGCACACACACACACACACACACACACCAACGCCACTTCAAAATTTCAGGAAATGTCAGGGAAAAACAGGTGGAAGGAATTTAGAAGAGGTGAATGTGGTACTATGAAAAGCTAGACTCTAAACATGGCTTGGGTATTACACACATGAAGTTCACACTAGCTGTGATTAATCCCACTGCATAAGGAAATTTTATTGTAAATGCAGCAAAAAATGAAATTCTAAAAATCATTAATACTATGTCTAAGATTATAATGAAAATTTATAACTCCCCAAGAGAATATTGTTTGAACCATGCGTGAGAATAGGTCATATCTCTGACCTCCAAGACTTTATAACTAGACAAATGGCCTAAAACAATCTGTAAAAATAAGTTATTATAGATTAAGGGGACTAGTTAATTCTAATACAGTAAAATGGAAAATAGTAAAAATACTATTATGTTGGAAATCAAATAATGTTGTGAAAATGCTTCTTAGCAGAGTCCACAAAACACCCAACCATCATTTATATTTACTTTGAATTTCTATAATATTCATGGCAGCTAATTTTCAGTTAGACCAGTGATTACTTTTTAAGGAACAAAACAGAGAGAGTACAAGATCATAAGTCATTTTAACCTAAACATTTTTGTTTTCTTTCTCGTGATTCTTCTGCATTTGGTCAACTGATGTCTCATGAGATTTTTCTGGAAAACATCAATACACAATGAGAGGCATTTACTGAACTGCTAAATGAATAAATGAATGAGCAAAGCAGGGAGATTATAAAAGCATTTAAACCTAAAAAATTCATGGTTACAAAATCAAGGCTTTATTATGTTGTATAGAACAACATCATGACTATTCCTTATTGAACATTTTAAATGCCTGTGTGTTGGGCATGATGCTTGGACTTTAACTCTCAGTAGTGAAGAGTCACCACTAGCTCTTGAAACATGCTCTTTGTCAATCACATGGATGAAAGTTTTATAGCTCAGTAGCTTGTCAACGTCATATAGCTCATAGATAGAGGTAGCCAAACCAGAATTCAGAGGCAAATGCCATTCCAGAGCTGATACAAGAACTCTATGAAATTTTCATTCTGTAGTATACTATATATATACTATTACATATAGTCCATTCATATGTGTGTGAGAGTATATGTATTGTGTGTGTGTGTGTGTGTGTGTATATATATATATATATATATATATATATATATATATATTAAGTCCTTGAGGTTTCACAGCTAGAGTATTTCTGAAACCAGAAAAAAAATGAGCAGAAGAAAATATGGATTGTCTAGTTGGTTGAATGGAGATTATTAAAGATCTTCCAGAGAGACATGGTAGTATAATCCTAAAATCTCAGCAGCCTTGACACAGAAGGAAAAGGATTGTAAATTTGAGGCTAGTGTAATATAAGGGGCAGACCCCATCTCAAAAACAAAACAAACAAACATTGATCCAATTTCAAGTAAATTTTTTCAAGGTTTCTCAATTATTCTTGTTATTAGAAATCAGCATGATCACCATTATCAATACATGCACATGATGTTCAGCGTGTCTACCCTTCAACATTGGAGGGTTGATAAATGGTTATTATTCGTAACTGTCTTGAATCAAGGAGCAATGTTGATATTGGGATATTCTGTGATATTTAATATGATACAGCAAACAATTTCTAGGCACTAGCATGAACTTTAATCATTTAAGCTCATAATATTTGTCACTTTATGTTCTATGAGCTTCTTGTCTATTATTTTCTTTCTTGCCCTTTATCTACTTAGAAATACTTGAAACAAATATTATCTTGATAGAAGAAAATTGTCCCCAGAACTAATTTGGAATGTCATCTAACCTACTCACTTTCTATTTCCTCCACTATTAAACAAACGTACAATAGTTCAAAAAGCGCATACAATGATAAGGGTATTTGCCCCACCAGCTTTATTCTACCTCACGAGAATCTCATTAAAGGAAGGAAAATGAATAGTAAATACAACCGCAGTAGTGATAGAAAGATACTTGAGTGAAGGAAGGCTTCCATTAACTGCCTTCAAAAACTCTAAGGTTAATTAGCATTTTAAAGTCTAGTTTCTTGAGTTCTTTATATATTTTGGAGATCAGACCTTTGTCTGTTGTGGGGTTGGTGAAGATCTTCTCCCAATCAGTAGGTTGCCTTTGTGTCTTATTGACTATGTCCTTTGCTTTACAGAAGCTTCTCAGTTTAAGTAGGTCCCATTTATTCAATGTTGCCCTTAATGTCTGTGCTTCTGGGGTTATACATAGGAAGCGATCTCCTGTGCCCAGCTCCTGTAGGGTACTTCCCACTTTCTCTTCTATCAGGTTCAGTGTGTTCGGGCTGATATTGAGGTCTTTAATCCATTTGGACTTGAGTTTTGTGCACGGTGATAGATAAGGGTCTATTTTCATTCTTCTACAAGATGACATCCAGTTGTGCCAGCACCATTTGTTGAAGATGCTTTCTTTCTTCCATTGTATACTTTTAGCTCCTTTATCGAAAATCAGGTGTTCATAGGTTTGTGGGATAAAATCCGGGTCTTCTATACGATTCCATTGGTCGACTTCTCTGTTTTTATGCCAGTACCACACTGTTTTCATTACTGTAGCTCTGTAATAGAGTTTGAAGTCAGGGATGGTAATGCCTCCAGAAGATCCTTTATTGTATAGGATTGTTTTGGCTATCCTGGGTTTTTTGTTTTTCCATATAAAGTTGATTATTGTCCTCTCCAGATCTGTGAAGAATTTTGATGGGATCTTGATGGGGATTGCATTGAATCTATAAATAGCCTTTGGTAGAATTGCCATTTTTACTATGTTGATCCTCCCAATCCAAGAGCAAGGGAGGTCCATCCATTTTTTGGTATCCTCTTCAATTTCTTTCTTCAATGCCTTAAAGTTCTTGTCAAATAGATCTTTCACTTCCTTGGTTAGATGTACCCCAAGATATTTTATGCTGTTTTTGGCTATTGTGAATGGTGAAGCTTCTCTGATTTCCCTCTCTGCTTCCATATCCTTTGTGTATAAGAGGGCGACTGATTTTTTGGAGTTGATCTTGTATCCTGCCACATTACTAAAGCTGTTTATCAGCTGTAGGAGTTCTTTGGTGGAGTTTTTGGGGTCGCTTATGTACACTATCATATCATCTGCAAATAACGAAAGTTTAACTTCTTCCTTTCCAATTCGAATCCCCTTGATTCCATTATGTTGTCTTATTGCTATTGCTAGAACTTCAAGCACTATATTGAAGAGGTATGGGGAGAGTGGACAGCCTTGTCGTGTTCCTGAGTTAAGTGGGATGGCTTTGAGTTTCTCTCCGTTTAATTTGATGTTAGCTGTCGGCTTGCTGTATATAGCTTTTATTATATTTAGGTATGACCCTTGTATCCCTAATCTCTCCAAGACTTTTAACATAAATGGATGTTGAATTTTGTCAAATGCTTTTTCAGCATCTAATGAAATGATCATATGGTTTTTTTCTTTCAGTTTATTTATATGCTGGATTACATTGATAGATTTTCGTATGTTGAACCAGCCCTGCATCTCAGGAATGAAGCCTACTTGATCATAATGGATAATTTTTCGGATGTGTTCTTGGATTCGATTTGCCAGTATTTTGTTGAGGATTTTTGCGTCGATATTCATGAGTGAGATTGGCCTGTAGTTCTCTTTCCTGGTTGAGTCTTTGAGTGGTTTTGGTATCAGAGTAATTGTGGCTTCATAAAAGGAGTTTGGTAATGACCCTTCTATTTCTATCTTGTGGAATACATTAAGGAGTATAGGTATTAGATCTTCTTGGAAGATCTGGTAGTGAACAGAGAATTCTCAGCAGAGGAAGTTCAAATGGCCAAAAGACACTTAAAGTCGTGCTCAACTTCCTTAGCAATCAGGGAAATGCAAATCAAAACAACTTTGAGATATCATCTTACACCTGTCAGAATGGCTAAAGTCAAAAACACCAAGGATAACCTTTGCTGGAGAGGCTGTGGAGGAACGGGTACCCTCATCCATTGCTGGTGGGAATGCCATCTTGTGCAACCACTGTGGAAGTCAGTGTTTCGGTTTCTCAGGAAATTCGGGATCAACTTAACCCTGGACCCAGCAATACCACTCCTGGGAATATACCCAAGAGATGCTCTATCATATGACAAAAGCATTTGTTCAACTATGTTCATAGCAGTATTATTTGTAATAGCCAGAACCTGGAAACAACCTAGATGCCCTTCAATGGAAGAATGGATGAAGAAAGTATGGAATATATACACGCTAGAGTACTACGCTGCGGTAAAAAACAATGACTTCTCGAATTTTGCAGGCAAATGGATGGAAATAGAAAACACTATCCTGAGTGAGGTGTCCCAGACCCAAAAAGATGAACATGGGATGTACTCGCTCATAATTGGTTTCTAGCCATAAATTAGGGCCACGGAGTCTACAATAGGTGAACCTAAAGAAGCTAAGTAAGAAGGTGAACCCAAGGAAAAACATATAGTTATCCTCTTGGCTAAGGGAAGTAGACCCAATTGCCGGGGAGAAAATTAGGATCTTGGGGGTGGGGTGGGATGGGGGTAAGGGGAGATGGGGAGAGAAAAGGTAGAAGGGAAGGAGGGGGGACTTGGGGAATCAGGAGAATTTGGATAAAGGAAAGGTGGATAGGGGAGCACGGAACCACAATTCTTAGTTAAGGGAACCACTTTAGGGTGAGCAAGAGATTTGACCCTAGAGGGGCTCCCAAGTGCCCAACATGAGGTTCCCAGTTAGTTCCTTGGGTAGCTGAGGATTGGGAACCTGAAATGACCCTATCCGAGAGCAATACTGACGAATATCTTGCATATCATCATAGAACCTTCATCTGGTGATGGATGGAGACAGAGACAGAGACCCACACTGGAGCACTGGACTGAGCTCCCAAGGTCCCAATGAGGAGCAGAAGGAGGGAGAACATGAGCAAAGAAGTCGGGACCACGAGGCGTGCACCCACCCACTGAGACAGTGGAGCTGATCTACTGGGAGCTCACCAAGGCCAGCTGGACTGTGACCGAAAAAGCATGGGATAAAACCGGACTCTTTGAACATGGCGAACAATGAGGGCTGATGAGACGCCAAGGACAATGGCACGGGGTTTTGATCCAACTTAATGTGCTGGCTTTGTGGAAGCCTAGCCAGTTTGGATGTTCACCTTCCTAGATATGGACAGAGGGGGGAGGACCTAGGACTTACCACAGGGCAGGGAACCTGGACTGCTCTGTCGACTGGAGAGGGAGGGGGAGAGGAGTGGGGGGAGGGGTAGAAGGGTGGGAGGAGGGGGAGAAGGGTGGGAGGAGGGGGAGGGAAATGGGAGGCTGGGAGGAGGTGGAAACTTGTTTTTTGTTTATGTTTTTTTTCTTCTTAATAAAAAAAAAAACTCTAAGGTAAGTGGTGACAAAAATGTCTGTTTGTTTTTCATTATCATTGCTCCCTATTTCTTGAATCTAGGCGACACCAAATAGGCACTTAGCTTCCTTCCTAGTGAGCTGATATAAGCATCAATAGCAATGCCGAAGGTTTGCTGCAGTGCTAAAATGCACTTATTCATGTCTAACTTAAAAACAAAATACAAAAATACTTACTGCTTCTTCCTTGTATCATTGTTTGGTACAGTATTTCTAGGACAGCAAAATTCACTACATCATTGGAAATGTCTAGGGAAAGCAGGTTAGAGAATAGGTCTAGGAAATAGACTTACTTAAGGCTGGTAATTTTAAATATGAAAATACAAGTATATGTCTCTGAGAGGGTATATCTTTCTTTTCCAATAAAACATTGTCAACTCAGTTCCTGTATGTTGCTGAGCTTGTCTGTGTCACTTTTAATAAGGTGATTATTGTCCTACATCATTTTACCAACTCATTTCACACATGAACAATAATATACTGAGCTATCATTTAATTCTCACTTGTTCTGCTCCTTTGTACTATAAATATAATATTTTATTATTAAATTATTAGCATTTTGTTATTTACATAATTTTAAGTTTGCAGCAATCTTGAAAATAATGGTTATTATCCAGGGTTCTATTCTGGTTAAAGCTTATTTCAGAAATCACAGATGAAATAGATAAAACCATGCAACACACCGTGATCTGATAGCAGATGTCTGAGAAAATCAAGTATATTTATCATTGAAATTTCATCTTCTTCAATACATCAGTGTGTGAGGTGGAGACATTGTTTTAAAGATGTGTTTCCCTGCTGAGAATTTCACAGGTCTCTGGAATAATGAAATCTCACTTCTGTCTGATAGTGTCTCCATCACCAGATCAGAGTGAAATGGAAAAGAAAAAACAGAATTCTTTCATGAACAATATATGCTTCATCAAAAGAACAAAGGCACGGAGCTTTACATGCTGGATTTTCTGCTTCCCAGAGATGTCTGATTGTCAGAGGGTGAGAAGTTCTGAATGTTAGCCTCTGACATGCCTTCCCCAAACTCCAGATTCTTGGACAACATGAACAAAAAAAATTGCACTTATTGACTGATGTCTATATAAAGCAAACCTAAGTACTATTTATAATTTAAATAAAATATAAATTATGCCATTGGATACAAGATTTGTTTTCAGAAAATAGAAATACATGAAAACACATTCTTCACCAATACTAAAAAAAAAGGTAATTCTCTTTCCCATTTTTTTTCTTTTTAAGATGAAATATTGAAATGTTGATATTGAATTCTAACCTCTAGTGATCCTCCTGTCTTGAATTCCTCAGGGATGAGATTATAATCATGTGTCCATAACATCTTGGTTTCTTTTATTATATAAATACATATTGAGATGTGAAATGACCACTTTAAGGAAAGCAAATGGTTCATACACCAGCAAGATTCAACTCTAGTTAAGATAAAATCACACATCTCGCCCAACAAAAGTTGACGAAATGGCCACAAATGAGAAACCACAATATTAAAGTTAATTACTTGATGGAAAGACACTGCTGATAAAGCCAGCACACATTTTGGTCATAAAGAAATCAATATATTACTAACCTACTAACATCTGCCTTCTGGTAAGCTTTCCTCGTACCAGAAGGTGCTGTGTAGGCTTCTGGGATCTTCAAGTCTTACCCACCCATGTATATTGCTGCCTCAAATAGCAACCAGCCTGGCAAGATATACCTATAGGTGCAAAGGTGGTATGAACTTTATGGAGGAAACCTATCACTTCCTGTGTGAATTTAAGGTCTGCTGCACAGAATACTCATGCCCGTGTTGTACTCTAAACCTGACAAAAGAAGGGAGCACCTAGTCCTATTATTTTGCTCATAGCATCAAAGTGCCTTTAAAATAGGCATCCCAGGGCTGGGATGTGGCTCAGTGGCAGAACACTCATTTAAATGGGCATCTCTATACCTGTAGATCAGTACAGCTATCAGTCCTCATCAGACAAAAAATGGGTAATACAGAGGCTCACAATTGGTCAACACACGGGGGGAAAAAAGGTGTCAGTGAAGTGTTCAGCTATAAATGAGCTATTTATATCACACCCCTAACCACAAAAATAATGGACCATTGCAACAGAAAGTACAAAAAGACTGTAAGAGCCAGATGTCAGAGATGACAAGAGTGAGACAGTATCTTCTGGACATGACAGGACCATTGCAATCATGAATTCACAGCAGCTGTGGTGCTCTGCATAAAACCTACACAAAATCAAGCCAGTTAACATTCCAGTATGGATGAAGGAGGAGCATATAAGGCCCTACCTCTATCTTAGGAGCTACAAGCAGCTGATGGTTGTTAGGTTGTGTCTAATTTCTTTAAGAATATAGGCCCTCGTTGACCACACCCATATACGTATTTGAAGCACTAATGAGATTCAGTGGAAAAGGGAGGAAAGGAAGAGAAGGAAAGAGGGAGGCAGGGAGGGAGGGAGGGAGGGAGGGAGATAATGGAGGGAGGGAAAAGAGAGGGAGGGAGGAAAAGAAGAAAGGATGGAAGGAAGGAGGGAGGGAGGACTGAAGAAAGAACCTAAAGAAGGGAGGGAGGGAGGGAGGAGGGTGGGAGGGAGGGAGGAAAAGCAAGCATGCATTAAGTTGGGAAGGGATAATTGTGACTCAGGATGGATTAGAGTGGAAAATAGGTATGGAATTAATATGATCAAATTATATTGTCTAAATGTATAAAATTCTCAAAGTATAAATAAAAATATTTCAATTTTTAAAATAATTACAGAAGTTTATTTTATACCAATCACCCATGTATTTAGTACGGAGATGTATCCTTACAAGAAAAATTCAGCTATCCTAATCTCATTGGTAAGGCCTTCTGTACAGAAAAGGTGAGCAATAGTATTCCAACCAAAGAAATTCAAATGATACCTCTAAAAGGCATGTTCCAGCATATCCTAACATCTTCCTGTTCAACAAGCAATTACTCTAACTGCCCTTGTTCAGAGTCACCGTTCCATAACCTTCAGTTTTGATTTGTCTTTTCAGATTTATCTGCTAGCAGTAAGAAAACAGACTGCTTGAGAAAACGTAAAGATTCTCACCCTTGTGGCAGAATTTAATTTTTTCATTATAATCAATATACTGGCATCCTGGTGATGGAATCTTTGCCTGGGTCGGTCTATCTCATGGGAGAAAGTGTATTGATCACTTTAACAAGTCTCCTGGTAATATAAGAGTTACATCTCTGTGAGAAATTATGGAGTAATCCTTGTGACCGTATCCATCCTTTTCAATCTGAGTTCACATTCGTGTATCCTCAAAAGAGATGTGGTAACTAAAAGTCGGATTCTCAATAAATGACTGGAAAACTAAGCCATACACCTGTATAGACACTGCAAGATTCCTGTGGTTGCTATAATATAACGTACCAAAAAAGCAATCATTTAAAACCACACACATTCATTCTTTTATAGGTGCAAAAGTCTAAAGCAGATTTCCTGAGACAAAATCAATGTGTACCTTGGGAATCATAAGGTTCAATGAGAATATTCTGTTTCCTTGCTTCTCAAGGTTTTATCCCTGCATTCCTTACAATGTGGATGACTTTATTACTTTTCTAATGCTGTGACAAAATACCTATCAATACAACTTACAGGAAGAAACATTCATCTTGGCTCATCGTCTCAGAAGTTTGGTGTTCATCACTGGAGCGGAAGCAAGGAGTAGTTAAGGGCAGTGGGTAGCATGCAGCAAGGAGTTAGGAAGCAGACAAGTGGCCAGCATATAATCAAAGGCCAATCCCTAGAAACTAGCCCTTAAATGGTATCCTGTTCAGGCATCCATCTCAAGACTCCATAGCAAGGGACCAAGCCCTCAAAATGTGAGGTTGTGGGGGTATCATTGAAATTCAGACTACAGCAATATCACAGTATTCAGTCAGTGTTCATACTGCCTTCACCTAGATCAAGTTCCCTCCCACTCACCTAAAGTATCTAAAGATACTTTAGACAGCATCTAAAGCTTAACAGGGTACTCCAAAGGAATTGCCCATCAAGATCTTTAGCTAAATCCCATCTATTGCATCTTCTTTGTCACATAATGCTCACAGGTCTCAGAGGTTAAGACCTTTGAGGTCCATTGTATAGTCTGCCATGTCCAGTCTGAGGACTCTCAGTATAAAATTTGTTGGCTTCTTAAAGAAGTGATTGCATTTACTGTTCTGTATAAGTTGGACAAACCCTTTGGTGTTTTCTCTGAGGACTTATAACAATTAGATACTAGAGTAGCACCAGTAAATAGAATTCACCTCAGGAGGTTCAAACAAATGTACAGATGGACAAAGATTAAAAGGACAGAAGCAGATGAAAGGTATTCAACCAGTGACAAGCAACAGTGAGAAATCTCTCTCACAACAGGAGGAAACAGTGTGGGGTATACTCCGACTTCTTGGCATGTTTGATAAAGTCCAGCCTCTGCAGAATGAAGCAAGGCAGTGACAGAAGAAATTAAATGCAGACTTGTAGGTGAGAAAGAAAATAGCTAGCATACATATTATTCCAATACTACCTGTTGAAGAAGTACCTCCAAAAACCTGAGAAATTCAATACTATGTAGATGAGCTATAATTTAGAACCCATCCATGTCTGTGTTCATAACCCTTTGCCATTGCTCTCACAGCTTTTTGCTTAAGGGCCTCTGAAGTTTAAATTTCCATATATATGCTTATGAACTCCTTAAAACAATGAGGCGGTAAAAAATAATCTTTGATTTTTATGATCATTCAATACACAATATTACGTTAGTTACCTCCTCATTTATTATCGCAAATTAGTTTGCCTCCCTCCTGCTGTGTCTCCTCCTACAGCATCACTTTGCTGTCTTGAAGAAAAACGGCCTTGATTGTATTCAATTATTCATCCTCATAGAAAACTCTAAATCAGAAGTAATTAAGTTCTATATCTTTTACCCCTAAATCCATATGTTTGTAATAGTTTAGATTTTTTTTTCTGTGATAAGTGTTTTGAGGGACATTCTTGCTTACTCACCAGAGTCCTCAAAGGAAAAAAAAAATGATTTATATGCAGAGGTTGAGCATGGATCCACTATGTTCATTCTAGTGTCTTGTTTGATTCTAGATTCTACATTTTTCCAGAAATAAAAGAAAAATACTTTAACAAGCAAATTCTGTGTCTTCGCAGTAGAATTAATGCACTCAGCATGACCCCACTCAGAGCTCTTGCCTGCTGTCTTCTTGTCTAAACTAAATCCACTTCTGATCCACTCGTTGAATCACTCTCCCCTGCCCTTCTGCTAGCATCCTAGGCTCGGCTCATATATCCCCACTCCTGCCTAGTCTAAAGCATCTGTACTGAGTGGTACTGCATCTGCTGCTTGGCGAATTAAAGCCTTGCTCCAAATCCCATGCCCCTTTAACAAAACACTCTTCTCCTTGCTCTTCTTCTGACATCGCCTTGCAGCCGGAAATTCTCCTCGAAGGGAAGGGAAGAGAAGCAATCAATAGTGTCTCTAAACAGACGATGCCATTGGCAAGGAGGTACCGCTCAGTCACCACTGCAGTGAACTGCAGGTCTCTGATTAAGATACTAGCATGAGCCTGATTGATCTGCCTGCCCGCACCGCATGCAAACCAGCTAGCTACCTGCCCTCCCTCTCTCTGCTGCTTCAGTCCCCACACAGAGCAGAAAGAACTCATAGACAAAAGTGGTGCTCAGGTCTGCAGAGAGCTTTAAAGGATTTACTGAGAGCTCATTGTTCTCCCTGCACTCAGATTCGGCAATCAATTAGGAAAGACCTTATGGAGATCACAACTGGAAAGGAAAAAATCCACATTGGGTCAAAACAACGAAGCTCCTCGCTGCCTTCCTTATTAAGTAAAGCTAGTTTTCTGAGGCTTTTTTGTTCATCTTGACCTAGTCCAGCCATAGACAACACTTGTGTTTTCCTCACACGATGGAAACAAACGAGCTTCACAACAACCAACACACAACTAAATCCCAGACCATGAGCGTGTAATACAGATCTGGTGAATTAATTCAGGACCTAGCCACACAGACACCTCCATTTAGTAACTTTCCAAGATTAGATTAAAGACACATGGATATAAAGCATATAATATACACAGAAAGCTTTCGGAATTTTGCAGCAAATAACAGAAGCTTATAATATGCAATAGATCTCATGTTATTGTATTTACACCTTGTATTTCAACATATACAGTATACACGTAAACTATAAATCTGTGCAGTATTTATGCAATATATATTATACTAACATGTACTATTAATACATACTATACTTACTATACAATATGATTGATCACCCACTGTAATAACTAACATTTACATGATTAATACACAAAAGCATTTTACGTAGCATTAAGCCTCTCTAAAATGCTACAGTGTGGGTATTCTCAATCCCATTTTGTGGAAGAAATTACAGTTTAGACAAGTCAAGTGACACTTCCTACCACACACCATTATTGTTCACTGATGGGAAAAGTGTCTACCATGTAGTAATTTCCACCCATACTATGGAAATAACACACACACTGAAAAAAGGTTGGGTGATAAAGAAAAGCCATCTAGGAAATGCCATAGGTAATAAAAATGACAAATTCTAAAATGAACAGTGTCAACCATAAACTCTGGGGTTCAGCAAAGGCAGTGTTTTGCCCAAATTGTTGCCAGTCAGGCTGCCTGAAACCTTCTCCATTTTTATCTTTTCCTGGCTGCTCATCCCCACCACAAACCTCTGGGAAATTATTCTTCCCCATCATCTTATCATTTCCTTGTCATTGTTGGATACCTGGCCTCTGACAGTTCTTAAGAACTCAGTACATTGGCCTTGCCACAGACCGTATTTTTTTTCCCATTTTATTGAACTCTTTCCAAAAGTCTTGTATCTGTCTGGAACTGTACCTTCTCGGCAAGTGAAAGCAACACACAAGTCCAAATGATACCAGCTCTATGTTCTCCTTCACCCTTCAGTGTATGATGGGTGAGGGATTTAATAGCAAACACTTCTCGGGAAGAGAGAACTTAGAGCACAAAGGCTGTTTGCCAGCCAATGCCTGGCTAAGGTTGTTGGAGGAGACAGGAGCTGGAGTGGGAAGTGTCAAAGCTTAACCGTAATCTGTAAGAAAATTTGAAAGGCTTCAGTTACTCAAATTGTATTCATTTTGAGCATTATTTCCACATACTACTTTCTTCTAAAAGAATACTTCACATCTGTAAGTGACAGTGAATTCTGAAGGAAAGGTTCATACATACCAAGTAGGAGAGAAAGTTCTAGAGTGCTAGCTGTCTAACATTTAAAAAAAAATGGGGGAAGGAATTATTATATAATCAAAAACTATTTTGGTTTTAATATATTATTACTACTAAAAATTAACTACATTCTGTATTTCAAAATTGAGTTAAAGAATAGGAGACAGGGTTTCTCTGTAGCTTTGGAGCCTGTCCTGGTACTAGCTCTTGTAAACCAGGTTGGCCTCTAACTCACAGAGATCTGCCTGCTTCTGTTTCCTGAGTGCTGGGATTAAAGGCATGCGCCAACACTGTCCAGCAAGGTTGAAAAGTTTTATAGTCAACACATCTAATAATGTAAAGTTGTTCAGGTGAAATGATGTGACATTGACCTACTTCTGTTTCTCTTCCTCGGATAAAATACCTTGACACAAAAAGCAATCTAGGGGATAAAGGATTTTTCTTACACTCACAGGTTACAGTCCATCATTGAGGAGCTATCAAGGCAGCAAAAACTTGAAACAGCTAGTTATATTATATCCCCAGTCAAGAAAAGAGGAAGATGAATGCATGAATTCCCTTGCTTGCTTGCTTGCTTGCTTGCTTGCTTGCTTTCTAGTTTATGGTCAGTTCAGTTTCTCTGCTCTTACACATTTCAGGATACCCTGTCTAGGGAATGGTGATACCCACAGTGGGCTGAATGTTCCCACATTAGTAAGCTAATTGTCCACAGGCATGCTCACAACCAAGCTAGTACAGAAAATTCCTCATTCTGAGTCTAATTGATCATTAAAGTTATCAGTAATATGAACATTAATTCTAATTCTGATTTGTCTTATGTATCCAATGAGAAAAAGACATGAAGAAAAACAGTCAGGGAGATACAGAGGGGAGGGAGGAAAAGAAGGCAAAGATTTTCGTTATTGCTATTTTATAATAAAGGAGCATCATGATACATCAGAAATTACTAGATGTTTTTACTTTTTGTATAACAACACACAAATTGAAGGGAAAACAATCAGCAAGCAAGAGCTAATTTAATAGTAATAATAGTAATAATACATAAATAATAGATAACACTAGCTAATGTAACACTCTGTGCCACAAACCATTTCAAGATCTTTTCTTGTAGTAACCTATCCAGTCTTCACAGTAGCCTCAGATATAGCTACTATCTATGTTACCATTTATATGGTAGTAAAAAAAAAGTGTAGAGGGGTGAGTGATTTTTCAAAGTCACATGACTATTAGATACAGAACTAGGACCCAAACCTAAGCCTCATTGCAGCACTGAAACCCTTCAACATGAGGCTGAATTTATTACTCAATGTATTACTCTGTGATAGGATACTCAGAGGAAAATGATATGGCTACATAATAGTCAACAGGACAAATATTATTAGATCCAGGGTTTGACTCTAGAACTAACTGATTCATAATCTGATATCTATTCCACTGCATCCTGCCTTTGTTCCTTACAAGAAGTTTTATTATGAGCCTTTAGACAAAGGATGATTAAGAATGTGAACAGTTGCTGTCCCAGTATTCTTGTGTTGAGGATGGATAAGATTAAACTACTTCATTAAGTCCACAATCCCAGAAAATCTAGACAAGAAAGAGGATCCTAAGAGAGACATATATGAATCTACTTAGGAAAAAGGAAAAGACAAGATCTCTTGAGTAAATTGTGAGCGTGGGGGCCATGCGAGAGGGTAGAAAAAGATAGGGAGGAATCAAGAAGAGTGAAGAAAAATGTGTAGTTAAATAAAATCAATTTTAAAAATACCTCTTAAATTGCAAAATCTGTGTTTTTGGACACTAAATTTGTGTTTGTGAACCCAGTTCAGGAATGATATCTTTAATAGATATGATTTGCTTATAAGAATTAAGCTCTCATTGGTCCTTTGAGAAATATTTTACCAGTATTATTTTGGAAGAAAATGGGTGTCAGCTATGACAAGATTCATAGAGTTTCATGTTCCTGGTTATCCAACGGAATAAAGAGGAAGGTTCATAATCTCTGAGAGTTGAAGCTTTTGATCTGAAGTCCTGAGTGGGCTATCAGCCCATATAGTTGAGTCATACCGTGGCCTAGAAGATCAATTTAATTAGACCAGGTAGGTGTTAGGAGCAAAGATATTTGCTGGTTATCAGAACCCCATGAGCTTGCTCCACATTTTCAAATTTTTCATAGTTGAGTGGGGCCATTGAGAAGTCTTTAGTTCTATTTGCTTGTTTTATTTTTAGATAGTGCAATTTGTCTTTATATTCAAATTCATTTTATTATATATATTTAAGGTGAACAACATGATGTTTTAGCAGAGAAATACATACAAGGAAGTTGCATATTAGTACTTTATATAGAAACTGTGTGCTAAAATAATTTAAAATCTCCTTTTGACTTTTTATCACATGATTCTACTTCATTAACTATAGCTTTCATTTCATAAATTTTTAAAGCTAATTTATTTTCAACTCTTCATGCACTTTTTAGAGAAACATTTTTATATATGAAAAGCAATTTTATGAACAAAGTAATGATAGACCCCAAATATGCTCCTAATCTTTTATATAATAAATCTGTTACTATAGTTGTTTCTTCAAAGTATATTTATTAACTGCACTCTAATTTTAGTTATATTGTAATAACCTCTAAACCCTTACATATAACTCTTCTTGTTTTCCTTCAATTCAATGACTTCTTTATTCATTGTTATTGCATTCATAAATATAAATACACATAATTTATATATATTTATAATCGCAAATAGAGTCTTCTCAGTCTGTATAATGCTACTTGTATTTTCTGACTTTTGGTCACTAGGCAACCAATTGGTGTGCTCTTCCCTGGGAAGGGGTTAGCCTCTCACACCCAGCTTTACTCAGTTGCTTATAGTTTTTTGGGTGCATAGAGTTGAAGCCTCATAGGCTTTCCTCCATCCACTTTGGCCTCTTTTATTGTAATCTGTTCAGCTTAGTTTGGGCCAATTATGGTAGTGAGACTTTAAAGATATAGCTTTTGGTATTACTAGGAGAGAAAATCTCATAGCAAAGTCCCTGATTCTCTGGCCCCTACAATCATTCTACCCCTCCTTTTGTAGTGTTCTACGAGGCTTAGATGTGGGAGTGCTGTGTAGAGATATCCACTGGGACTGGGCTCTTGCTTCTTGTGTGAAGTGCTTGTCCTGCCCATATAACATGCCTGATGATCAATAGAAAGTGACCCTACTCTTCTTTACAAAAGCAACATGAATGCAGAGTGATAATCATGACAATGGAGTAGGAGCCAACAGAGTTCATGTGTGTTCTCTTCTTTGTGTTGGTAATACCGGAGAGTCGTGTTCCACTGTCAGAGTAGCTGGTAGCAATGTTTTCATGGAATAGCTGCAGTATGGAACAACATAGTTTACCAAATTTAGAATGACGATGTCTTTGTTCTTGGTATTATTAAGTCAAATTGCTTTTGAGACAAGACCTATCTTCTCCTGATTAATATATTATTTCAATACTCCATAGGGAGTATTATATATAAAAGTACTGTATATAAAAGACTAAAATCATCTTGCCATTTCCTAGAAACACATATTTTTAATTTTTTTAAAGAAACTTTATACTTTTATATTTTCCATCACATGGGATATTATATAGCTAAAGTTTAACAGTTTTCAATATAAATGTATCCATTTTTTTTAAATTTTGAGCTCTTATGCTAGACTCATTATTTTGTATCCTTCAATAACATTTTAGTCTGTTATATGCCTGTATCTAAAATAAATACTTCTTTAAAACCAAGTGACTGACTTTCTCTCCCCCCACTGCAAAAAAAAAAAAAATCTAGTAACTCACTTTTCTGGCATTTTAAAAGTGTCAAAAATCTCAGTTCCAATCAATAGCTTGTTATAACATTAACTAACTCTACAAGCATGCCTTTGGAGTAGGTACAGTTAAAATATTAAATAACAGCCTGTGTAATTATGCTCCTGGGAACGGTCCCACATCTCAACCACCAGGTGGCAATTTCATCATATTATATGTCCCATTAGGTAAGCAATGGGCTAAATGGTGTGAAAAGATGATTTTTTTTTCCTGGCTAGTTGGTACTTTAAGGGCATGTTGAGAGACACCAATAGCAACATTTGGAGCCATGAGTGCGGAATGAGATGGAAGTCCTATATTCTCTGAAAGATAGGAAATTGCTGTTTTCTTCATGACTGAGCTTTTAATACAAATACAAGTGGGAAGTAAACTCTATGTACCAAAAGAACAACCTAGCAATCAGTTGGTCTCACACAAAGGAAAAAAAAAGAAGATTTAGATATTCTCTGCCACTCTCGTATTAAAAATCACATTACGCACACACAGAGAGAGAGGGAGAGAGAGATTGAGAGCTTCTACCTTCATATTGATTGTCTTCATTGTTTCTCAATTCAGTGAACCTCACATTTTACTAAACCAGACTCATCCATTGAGCAGAGCCCTACTTCCAGAGTCTCAGACTGAGTGTGTTTGCTATAAAGCTTGACAATATGTATTCCTAATGGGACCCCCAATGATGCTAATGTTGATCATTAAAGAAAACACTTTGAGAACTCTTGTTCTCCTGTGTGTCAAGCTCTAATAATCTCTCAGGATACTGTAGAAAAGAGGACATTCATTGCTTAACATAAACACTAGGTATTTTAAAACATTTGGCAAGATCAACTTTTGAGATTCATTTTCTTACCTATAAATGTGGAAAGCATAATTTATCTCATAGGGATACTATAAGATTACAGAAAATAAAATATAATCCAAAGGATACCATACGATATTTTGGTGTGTTTTAAGCCTTCCTGAAGAGAAATAGATAAGCAGAAAATTCCAATATGGTGTTATGGGACCAAAAGTAACATCCAAAATCAATTTCAATGAAGGAATCATAAATAAAAAAGCCCATTCCTTTTATCCCCCTTTCCCTTATTATCAGGATATAACAGAGGAAGGAATTATAATCTACTAGAATTCATAGTTGTATGATTCAGAATGCTTTCAAGTGTGCATGCCAGAGCCCCATCTTAAATAAGACTACAAAATACTTCACAAACACATAAACATACATCAATGCACATATATTCACATGATGGAGGAAGATCATTGGTTAAATAAAAAGAAACTGCTTGGCCCTCATTGGTTAGAAGATAGGTGGGAGGAGTAAACAGAACAGAACGCTGGGAGGAAAAGGAAGTGAGCTCAGACTCCACAGCTCTCCTCTCGGGAGCAGACGCCTCAGAGAGACGCCATGCTCCTAGCTCCCAGGCAGATGCACGCGATGAGGCTCCGACCCAGGATGGACATAGGCTAGAATCTTCCTGGTAAGGGCACCTAGGGGCACTACACAGATGATTAGAAATGTGCTAAATTAATATGTGAGAATTAGCCTAGAAGAGGCTAGATAGAAATGGGCCAAGCAGTGATTAAATGAATACAGTTTGTGTGTTGTTATTTCTGGTGTAAAGCTAGCTGTGCGGGAGCTGGGCGGGATGAAAAGCAGGCCCGCTGCCCTTATTACTACATTCACAAATATTTTTATCTGGCTTATAAAATAAGAATGTAATAGATAGAATTGCCTTATGGTTCAATGGGAGTCTTAATATTCTCTCTCTGTCTCTGTCTATCTCTCTCTCTCTTTTGTGTGTGCATGTATGTGTGTTCCTTTCTTTCATTCTCAGTTGACTGATTATTGAGTCTGACTTAGCTCTTATCTCTCTGCTGTTTTTACTTGTGTATGAGTTCTTTCTGTAACATGTTCTTGACTCCAACTGTGCTACATCTCCATGATAGGGAATTTTATTACCACATCCTGAAATTTATCTTCATCATGCCCAAAATAAATGTCTTGCCTGATGTGCTAGAGATACAGGATTCCAAACCCAACACTTGAAAGTATGAGCCAGGAAGACAGAAATTTCTGAACATCCCTGGTTACAAAGCAAGATTATATCTCAAAATTAACTGCTTTTAAGGAAGATATGATTTGTGGCTATGGATGGACCTTGCTTGGCTCTGGGGAGCACATGTAAGTTGAATCAATGTTTTCCAAAAAGAAATGCGTGTCGAGAATCCATGAGTGTGACCTTTCTTTGAACAGTCTTTGCAGATGTACTTGTCAGGTTTCTATATGATATACTCTTGAATTAACCAGTTAGAATCTCACACCAACAACATAAGTCCTCATGAGATGCAGAAGGTAAGAAGAACCAGAAGAGAAAATGTTACAAAGAGAGAAGCCAACATCAGCATACTTGCCAGTCAAGAAAAATCCTGGATTTTCAGAAACTCCCCACAGAAGGGAGAAAGGCATGAAATAGATTTCTTCAGAGTAAAGAGCTGTTCCTACTGATATGATACCATTAGTTTGTACTTTGGTTTCCAGAAGAGTGATAAAATTAATTCTTGTGGTTTTAATCCCATTCAATTTGTGGTGCTGTTTATGGCCACTGATGGCAACTAACATAACATCCTTTGATAAAATTAACGAGGATTTTTGTTCCTCCAGACATTTGTTGCTAATCCAGCCTTCAAACAAGGACATAAAAAAATATTGACAGTATCATTAAAATAAGGCCAATGGAAAACATAATTATAATGATGGTGACAGCTAGCACTTAATAAGTGCTTGTTATTTTACAGTCACTGTGGTAAGTGCTGAGTTCCCTTGCTCCCATTAAATCTCAAAGACATCATTGGAGGTGCCCACTACTATCATCCCTGTTTTTTTATACAACAGATAGAAACTCGGGGAAACTCATTAGCTTCTTTAATTAACTCAGAAAGAAATATTTCATTTGTTCTATCTCTTCAACTACTTTTCATGAGGAAAAAAATGTCTAATGCTTCCTAAGCAATTGGATATTGCTGGCAGTTCTAAAGGACATGCTGAAAGACCTGCTGGGCTGGAAATAATTGAAGTCAGCCACTGCACCCTAGTCCTTTCCTTTTCCGCATTCCATTTAGCCAGCTAGAGAACAATTATCTCATTCCCTGTCTTCTCCATCCCCTAAAATGTCACATTAAAGTGTAACCATCCATCAGTGAGCCTTATGGTATTTAATTAGTAACCCAGTTGTATTCGTATGGAAGTCCTAAGAGTCCACTAACCTAGGGAATGTGTTGAATGTGAAAGCTGGTTCCAGGTGTCTGAACTAATGATCCAAGAACTAAACTAAGGAGTGGTGTTTTCATTTCCATCTTAACTCAGAAACAATATGATACCCTCTGACCACTCAAAGCAAGCAGGAAGTGCTCATTTCTCCAAGTTGCAAGCTATAATGGAGTCTGTTGTTGCTACTGCACCTCAAAGCAGAGCAAGTGTGATATGTGGAAATGAGCATGAGCCTACAGGTCACTGATAATCATGGTTATCAGTATTGGTTAATTTCTAGTTTCTTCCCAGCCACAGCCCATTCTACTTGCCATGTTTTTATCTCTTGTTCTATCTTCTGTAAGGACAATCCCAAAATCTCTTGTATCTGAGCACTGGTACCTAGAGATTCATCCAATAGAAAGCACTTCTGTTGCCGGCACTAATGATGCCTGCCAGCCCCCAGGCTAAAGGCAGTACTAATTTACCCTTCTTCTACAGTACCAGATCTCACCTGAAATTGATTACACTATTCATTTCCTTAGTCCCTCCAGACCTGAGCGGTTGTAATTGTTCCTGAAGTTACTAAGTAGTATTTCAACTCAATTTGTAGGTACTTCATGTGCTTGGAGAGTTGTTTCTTAATAAAAACCTAACTGGTCATGTGATCTTATCCTTTGCATCATGTAGTTTGTGTATGGTTAATTAAAGTGGAGAGTGAGACAAATAATATTTCCCTTATAATATTCTTACAGCCAATGGCTCTTAAACATTTTTTGAGGCAGTGTACTTTAAGTTCTTGACTTACAAATACACCTGATATAGAGCAACATAAGTTCCAAAATGCAGGTTATGTCCATTTATCGTATTCTTTACAGCATAGGTAATATTCAGATTTTTATTTTCATTTTTTTCATGCATTTTAAATTTAGTCACTGTCTACTCATTTACACTGAATCAATAGAGCTAAAAAATTTATAGATATAACTCAAGGAGAATTCACTGAGAATCTGTCTACTTGAAGTCATACACTATGGTCACCAGAAGGAACTAATGATAAGAAAGAAACTCAAATGGTTAGCTTGCCTTTTAAGACAGGAATTCAAATGGTTCACTTTGCCTTCTTTTCAAATAAAATTTAAATTTGTGGGAAATGAAGTATGCAACTTTTAAGTATATATTTCACCAAATGTGTACCCCCTGTTTAACTCAGGCCTACAACATCATCATGAGCTTTATATTCTCCATTTTTCTAAAAGCATTAATCTATTTGACATCACGAATAAACTCTCACTGTTCTGATCCCTTTTATCATAGACTCACTTTGATCTATTGTATCTGAAAGGTAATTATTCTCTGATATCTAGTATCTTCAAGCTTTCTTCTTTACCATGAACACACAATATTTCGTTTTGTTGCTTTTTGACACCTCACAAATCCCCACAGCTCTGTTCATTTTTAAGTACTAGTTTGCTGTTGCTTATCTTGCAGAACACAGGTGAATTGTAAAGCCTAGTCATGAAATTCTACTGTTGCTTACTCTGCTGCAGTTGTAAAACTGTCATTATTTTCACTTATTTTCCTAATTGCGGTTTATGTTTCCATGTACCAGTATCTTGTGTTCATGAATATTGGTATGATTCGTGAGTATAATCCCAGTAGATGCACAAAAATCTCTATCAACATACAGTAGATCTAACTCAATGGAATGCTTTTTTTCTCTTGATACTGAGTCTCCCAGAATGTGTAATTTTGTATTATATCCTCAAAATGACAAAAAAAAAAAACATGTTGCAGAAGAGCTAGATGTTGTCAGCTCCAAGTGTTCACTTAAATTGGCCTTTCCCTGTAAGCAGATTAATGACTACCTTAATTGTCATAATAGAACCTTCAACCAGCTACTGATGGAAGCAGATACAAAGAATTACAGTGAAGCATTAGGCAGAGCTACTGGAGACCAGTCCAAGAGGGAGGAATGATAATATAAGCAAAGGGGTCAAGACTATGATGGTGATACCCACAGATACAGCTGACCTCAGCTATTGAGAGCTTGCTGACGCTGAACTTACAGCAGGGGAACCTGAATAGGACCAAAATAGGCCCACTGAATGTAGGGGACCGTTGTGAGGCTTGGGAAGCCTGTGGAGCCACTGGCAGTGGGACCAGGATTTATCCTTAGTGCTTGAATTTGGCATCTAAAAGCACATTCTCTTTGGAGAGATACCTTGCTCAATCTAGATATAGAGGGGAGGGTCCTGGTCTTACCTCCAAGTGAAGTGTCATGTTTATTTATTCTCCAGGGGAAACCTTACCCTTTCTGAGGAGTGGATGGGGATGGAGGGAAAGGAGGAGCAGGAGAAAGCGAGGGAGTGGGAAAGGGGATAGCTATGTAAAATTTAAAAAAAAAAAAACATTGCAATTTAAGAATTCTTAAAGAAAAGGGGAAAAAGAAATTGAGCTGGTTGCCTCCATTATGTAAGTTATGCCTCTGGAGTAGCCACTCTTTTCTGTTGAAGGAAAGCTTTGGATCATCCCTGCACTCGATAGACCAGGTTTCAGCCACAGTACTGAGTCAGTGCTTTTACACAGACTTTCTGCTTCCCACTCTGCTTCTCTCCATCTCTGAAGTGCCACTCTCTTTCGGGACTGGCTTCCTCCAAGTTTGTTCTCTTTTCATCAGACCAGAAATACATCAGACATTCTGTTGTTTTAACCACTGTGCATTTTGCTGATTTAGCCTGCCTGATGATAAAAGCCATAATGAAACACAACTTGCTCTGATCCCTTCTTACATATGTTGATGTTTCCTCTGGGACCAGCCTGCCTTTTCCTTGTTCTCCAATACCTTCAACTCATTATTTTCTTGTCTTATCTGGAGTTTATATGGTTACCAGTGGGAGGGCTGTTCCAAACAATACCCACAGAAACAACCTGTAAGCTTGGAATTTATATAGAAAAATAATATGGGAAATACACAAAAAGAAATCAGTACTAGAGATTAGTATGTCTCATAAATTAATAGGTCAGAAAAGCTTCCCGCAGAAAGCATTAGGTAAGCTAGAATTGAAAATCTATATAGAAGTTGACTAAGCCAAAAATGTGAGTATGAGAAGATTATTTTCTATCATAAAAATAATAAAAATGGCCTCTGTTTGAGTCTTCTTGGTGTGGGAGGTAACACTAAATCTTGGTAGTAGAAGATTCACTGCTTACAGGAACATTGTTTTAGATTTTAACTATAAATTCAAACATCTTGGATTTAAGAGACTTATGCCTGTAAATTGCAATCCACTCCTTATATAGGAAAAATGCAATAATAATATAGTTTCATATATATGTACTTATTATATGTAATTTATTCTGAAGTAAATTCTTATGTAATTGCATATTATGATAAGCCAACTCAGCTGACTTTTTCTATCATTTGCTGCATTAAATATCCTAAAAAATGTCTTTTTTTACCATCAACTGGTTTGTATCATAGTTTATTAAGGTACATGAATCTCCATATAGAACATGAAAGCAGAAGGGTGGAATATGACAGAGGGAAGGAAAAGTTAGAAAGGGAAGTGAGAGGAGAACAAGAAAAGGTGATAAAGAGAAAACAGGATCATCCTATGTGGGAGTCTATATTTAAAAGGACAGGGATAAATCAGAAGAGGGACTGTTTTGAGGGAGAGGAGGACTAAACACATTAGACAGTGGCAAGATAGTTACATGTATGAAAATATGATGAAAATCATTACTTTCTATGTTGCCTAATATAAAAGTTAAGCAACAGGGCTTCAGGTGTAGTTCAGTGACAGAACTCTTGTTCAGTATGCATGGGACCCTGAGTTCAGTATCCAAGGCCAAAAAATAAATTATTTTCTTAATTGTTAAGTTAATATTACTGAAGTTGGTTGATAAACTACAAGTTACTCAGAGTTATTGTAAGGAAGAGGCCAACATTTTTGACACTACTCCCAAAGTTAATACATCCCATCCCTGCTGTGATCGAAAGAATACCAAGTCATAAACAAAAAAAAAAAAACTTGTCTATTAAGTCACTCATTGGTTGGTGTCTTCAACTTTTCTGTCCTCTGACTAACTTAGTACAGTACATTCTTGTAGATTGAATTCAATACCATTAATACTAATTTGGTAAAATATGAGGATATATCAATATCCTCTCATTATATCAAAAAATATGAAGCACCCAAGAAACTCATCAATTGCTGCTGTGTTTCATACTGTTTTTCTACACAGAGAATCAGCAATCATCAATTCTTTGAGTGTTCGAGAAAAGAACAGGACGTCATTCTCAGACTCTAACAAGAGTAAGCAGGAGGATTTACTTGTACAGTACAGAAGGCTGATGGGGGAAATATAAACAAAAGCTGTTTTATTGCACAAAGAAAAATTATACCAACTAATATCACACTGAGTTATAAAGAAGTGACCCCTACAAAAACTAAAAGGGGATAAAATATTCACAAATACTCAAATGGAAGGAAATAACTTTTTACACGATACCCTTTTTTAGTTGCTAATAGAAATAAATAATGCATGTATGAATGCCTTCCATTGTCAACAGAGCTCTGCTGATGAATGATGTTGGGAAACATCTGGAAGGTAATTGTAAGAGGCACATTAAAGTTCTGTATTTATATAGAAATAGTAGGCAGGCATCTAGGAAGACATGTTAAGAAAAGATAAAGTCAAGATACTGGTGGTATGGAGAGCTATTTTTCGCTCAACTTTTTTCTCAAAGAGAAATTGTAATAGAACAATCCTTGACCTCTAAAGAGAAAAAGTATAACCTAAAATGTTGGTGGGAGCCACTTGCTCATTCCCAACTGCTCAGATTTGAAATAATCACACAGAAACCACGTTATTTGCAATACCATTTAGCCAATAGCTTAAGCATATTTCTAGCCTGCTCCTATATTCTAAACTAACCCATCTCCATTAGTCTGTGCATCACCACAAGGTCGTTCACACAGCATAACATCAGGCAGTCCAGGCAAGAGCAGTTTTTGCCCAAATGGCTAGCAAATTCCATAAGGAGCCTATTTCGATGCCTATTATAACCTATATTTCTTGATTATACATTACATTTTTAAATGAACTGCACAAACACAATACCTTAATCAAGAGCAGAAATAAATATAACCAAATTGATCTTAAATTTGTATCAAAAAACTTAAGACCGATACTAACAAAAATCTCTATAGCACTGAAATACTGATCTTTACTTTTTTTTTAATGGTGAGAAATAAGGCAACTAGGTTACTGTGAGAGTCAAGTATAGTCCTGTAGGGAGCTATGCAGCCTAGTTTTGAACGAGTATGTGAGTGCTTGTCCAAGAAGACTCCAGATGAGATAAAAAAATCTCACAGGGACAGTCTCACTTGGCAAGGACCAGTGAACTTCAGGACAATACGGAATACTAATGAGACCACACAGCCTGCATGTTTTTTCCTCTCTTGTTATATTGGTAATTCATTTGGCATTTTTAGTATCATTTTTTTCAATAATCCATGGTATAAATGGAGCTGCGGGCAGGCCTGCTTTTTGTCCTGCCCGGCTCCCTCATGGTTAGCTTTACACCCGAAATAACAACACACAAATTGTATTCTTTTAAACACTGCTTGGCCCGTTAGTTCTAGTCTCTTACTGGCTAACTCTTACATCTTGATTAACCCATTTCTATTCATCTGTGTAGCACTACGAGGTGGTGGCTTACCGAGAAAGATCCTAACCTGTGTCCATCTCAGAGAGAAGAGGCATGGTGACTGCCTCACTGCCTTCTTCCTCCCAGAATTCAGTTCTGTCTACTCCACCCACCAAAAGGCTGGCCTATCAAAGAGCCAAGGCAGTTTCTTTATTAACCAATGAAAGTAACGCATAGACAGCTGACCCTCCTCCATCACCATGGGGCAGTTGTGATCATTCCTAGAAATCCCTTTTTTTTTTCAAATATTCTTACCCTAAAATTCTTTGGGAACTGATGGCTTCTCAGTTTGTTTTTTGTTTTTTGTTTTCTTGAGATACCAGCTGTCACTTCAGACATCGGAAGCTGTTCTGATTCAGTGTTTACAATGATTGGAGGCTGATCACCCCTATTTCTGTAAATATGTTTTGAGCTAGACTGTTGTTGTGTAACTATGTCACTCACCTTTAAGTTTTATAAAGAAATTAGAAGATGGGAAAATTTGTTTGTTAGTATGTGAAAACATGCTTGTTTTTTGACGTATACATAAAGACCACTGGAGCTATTCAGGCCAGCATTTGAGTGAAACTCATCTGGCGGTGCAGATGCTAAGAGAACCACCATGGAATCATGGGATTGAGCTGCACTTCAGAACCAATGCTGAAAAGTACAACTTTTGAAGCAGCAGTGAAATGAACACTGCCATAGTCAAACAGGTTTTGAAGATTCTGCAGTCAGGACCCACAGCAGAAAAGGAGGAGATGGGAAACCATGAAGTTACACTGAGATGGTCCTCTAAGCACACATAAGATATATCCTGCTGACTTCCAGAAACGCTGGACTAATGTCTCAGAAGAAGAAACATCACTGTAGTAATATTAATCATTGTTACTGTCTGTTAAGCATGACTATACATATTCTGTCAGTTGGTTTCCCTATATTGTTGACTGTGTAACAGCTCTGCAAGGTAACTGCATGTGCCACTCTATATGTGACTGCACTCAAACTCACCTGCTTTTGTTTAATTTTCAAGTATGTAGCTGTAGGCAAATTTTAACAGGCAAATATTCAGACTGTTATGTCTTCAACACATAGGATATTTTGCAAGTCTTTAAGAATTTTATAGTATCCTTTATGCACAAAGCAGGTAAATGAACTCAACTGGATATAGTTTCTTATTTCTCTGCCCTTTACATCCGCTTTAACAGGAAATTGTCCTAAACACATTCACAAGTGTTCTGCACTTTTGCCTAATTTTTTTTGTCTTTTTTTTTTGTCTTTGTCTATAGCACTGAATGTCCTCAGTTTCCCTTCCTATGACACAGTATTCCTCATTGATGTAGGATCTTACCCAATGTGTTAGTCTGTTTAGCTGGACCCTGAGCACACTCCTAAAATTACAAAAGTCACAAAATTACTCAAAGAATAAAATTAAGCAAATGTTTTAATTACATGTAATGCTAAGTTTCAGATAGTTTCATCTTGCCTTTCTGAAGCACACCATATCACTGACAGTGTTAACAGGGGAACTCAGGAATGTGAAGTATAAAATAACCACATTATTCTCTATTGTATGCATGACATTTAGTATTAAATGTTTATATAGCAGTTTACAATACGTCAAATATCATTGTGCTAATTAGCGTGTGAGGTTCTTAAGTGTTTGCAGACCATTAGGCAGGTGTTAGTTAGTGAAACGATGTAATGGAATCGAGCCAGAATGTCTGAGCAGAAAACCTGATTTCACCACTTACTGTATTTGTCACTTTAAGCAAATGGCTTGATCTCCTTAGGATGCAGACTCCTTGTCCATAAAATGAATAGTAATAATAGTATAGAGAGTTTGATGAAAAATTAGATTAAATAATGTGAAAAATAAGCAGCTGGCACAGTGCTTGGTGCATAGTGAACACTGCTCTTTGGCAGTTAGAACCCTGAGTGCTTTCCTAGATCTTATTTAGTCTTTGTAAGTCTACAAAGTCCACACAGTTATCCATGTTTTGCACACCAGAAAAATGAAAGGACACAGTTTCTTTTCCAGTGTTAGAGCATTGGTTCTTCTTATCATATTTATTTCCCCTTTAAGGACTAAAAGTCAAAACTCATAATAAAAATAACCTTCTCTCAGCAAAGAGTTAAAAACTTATGTCTACCTTCTTTACCATGCTCAAGTGATGAATAAGAAACCATACTTAGGACATTTTACAGCCTCCATGAAAACCTTACATTTAACCCTATAATATATTGAAATTTTTCACAAATAGATTTGCATGACATTGAATTTTTTAAATAAAATTAAAACTTTTCTGAACATAAAGAGACTTATTAATTAGCAGAACCTTTTACTATAACAAAGTCATCATTATGGTCAAGTTTGTAGTAGAACAAAATAAGGCAGTGTTCTAAGTACTATATGATTCTTCACACGGATTCATATGATAGGCAATTGCCTAACTTTTGTTTTCATCTTTAATTTTACCTAATAACCCACTTGATGTGAGTGGAAATTAAGTAGTCAATAAATAAATGGGTACTAAGGAAAATTTGTTCTTTGCTCACCCCCACACAAATCACTTCAGAACAGAACAACAGCATTAATTTACAAACTCTCTCTTAACACTAAGTCTCATTCATTCTGCAAATGTGGTGAGAGCACACAGCGCCTATGTAATATAACCTAAACTTAGCATCAGAACCAAGAGGAAATGGCCCCCAGCCTGTTTTATTGTCTGTAATTTTAATATGGTAAAGTTGAAACTTTCCTTTTTGATTAGACAGAAAGAGGTAAATGTTTTGGGATAACCTTCCTGTATGTTGTGAATATAGATTGCTCTCAATGGTTGATAATAAAAGCTGCTTTAGCCTATAGCAAAGCATAACATAGTTAGGTAGGAAATCCAAACTGAATTCAGAGAGAAAGAAGGGCAGAGTCAGGGGTGACTCAAGCCAGTCACTCAAGAAACAAGATGCCAGCAAACCAGTAAAAATCCCGACCATAGAGTAATACGTAGATTAATAGAAATAGGTTAATTTAAATGTAAGAGCTAGTTAATAATAAGTCTGAACTGTAGGTCAAATAGTTTGTAATTTTAAGAAAGGTTCTTAATTTTATGATTTATTTTGTATTTGTCTTTATTCAATTCCAATGTTTATTTTAAAATGTAAAGTATTTATATGCCACAGTTTTTTAACACAAGCTTATATGGAGAATTAAGTGTTTAGTTGTGTTTGTGGGACATGGCTATCACTGGCCATGAAAGAACCAACGTAACCACAAGTTCATCTCTAGTTAGACAATTGTACCTCCTTCACCTCCACATTATGGCAGCAGTTGGTTCATAGCAAGAAACTGTACACATCTCAGTATCTTAAAATATTATTTCCTTACCAACTCTTCTGTCTCAGTGTCAAAACTAAAGCAACCACATATTAATCGCAGCTTAGAATTTATCTAACAATCTTCCCTTTTCTGTCTCTTAATGGAAGGGCTTGGTATTAGGAATAGAAAACACTTTTGGAGGAGATGTTGAAATTGTGTGACAGGATAAAAACAGAGAAGATCCCTTGGGGTTATGGTGAAATGGTCCAGTGTTGCAAGATATTTTTACACTATGTGAAGTTGTACAAAATTGGCATAATAAACTGAATGGCCAATAGCTAGGCAAGAAGTATAGGGGGAATTTCTGGATAGAGAGAGGAAGAGGAGGAGGAATCTAAGCACATAGGAGATTCCAGGAGACACAGAGAGGAAACAGGAGGTGAAAGATGGAAGAGAGGTAATGCCATGCAATAGAACATAGATTAATATAAATGGGTTAATTTAAATTATAATGGCTAGTTACGAACAAACCTAAGCTATAGGCTGAGTTTTATAATTAACAAGAATTCTCCATACCATTACTTGGGAGCTAGCTGGAGGGATATAAAAAGATTTGTTCCAGTCCAATTTTGTTTCTATCCTTTGGTTCTCACAGTCATTTATTTTAGTTGTTGAGAACACAGTGCTAACACCTGTAAATGTCTCAGTTCATGTACTGCATTTTGGAGGCCAGCACTCTCAAACAACAGAACCTTACTCCTGCCCTTATAAAATAGCCAAATCTTAAACAAGCAATCACTACTACTGTGCAATTGGGAAATTCTGGTGATGAATGTATCAATGTATTTTTTTTCTTCTAAGCCATCTGAATTTCTTGATCTAAGAAACTTCTTTATTGGATAAGACTTTCTGTGTATTTTCTGAAGACAGGGCTAGCAGAGACTCTGGGGAGGGTAAAGGCAAACATCAAAGCCAGAATCACAAAACTAGAAAGAAAAAATATCTGCCATGCCTAAGAAACATGAAAAGATGTAAAACAAATTCATTAGCCTCTTTTCATTGGAAAATTAAATACAAAAAAATACAAGTTCCAATAAGGGATACAGTAGGTTTGTATTATTGATCAAATACTATTAGGTTGGTCTGCATGTGTCAGTGAGATCCCCAAAGTTGCTTGGTTGCCTTAGCAGCAACTGAACAAGACAAAGTCAAGCAAAAATGATTTGGGGTACTATATTACACCAACCTACTTTTCTAAAAACCTTGTCTTTCAAAATTATAGTTTTCTATTACACGGTTATAAAACTCACAGACAGTCATCTGGTAGCCAATATTTATATACTGTGCTTTCTTTAGTGATATCCACCTAAGGGTTTCACAGATTTATGGTCATTTAATCTTTACCATCAACCAATGAAAGAAGATAATCATGCATATGAAACAACTGAGGTACAGATTGTAAAATAAATTATTAGCACAGGCCAGTAAATTTAAAGCCAATGTTTCATACTACATATAAGAGAAACTCATGTGCAATAAAATAACATAAGAGAAGATGGATAAGTATGCAGGCAAGTAGACCAAGATGAGCTTAGAAGAGGTATTGATCCTGAGGGTGATAAAGCATATAAGAAATTGAATGCTAGGCCTTACGGACTAGACTAGACACAGGATTCGTGATATTAAATCCCTTGGAATTCTATGTTGGAACCCTTAAAAGCACCAGGTATATATACATCTCAAATAAGATGAAAGAATCCAAAACTACAGCTTACAGTGACTAGGGTAAAAGTTTTTCAAGATTTTGTGCTACGGATCCCTTTGGCATCCTGATGACATAAAATGTAACTGATTACAGTGCAGAATACATAACAAAAAAATGTTTAAAGAGGTTTGTTAATCCAGTACATGTCTTTTCTATATGCATCAAATGAGTTCTTAAAGTAATAAATAATGTGATTTCAAAAATAAGTTTGAATTTTATGTAGCAATTACTAATATGTTAATGTTTAAGCTTCATTAAAATATAATTGATATACCAAAAATTGCATACATTTAATTTATATCATAGTCTACCTGTATATAATTATATATCTATGATATTATCACCAAACAATGGTAGCTCCAAATCAAACCTCAAAGATTTCTAGCATTTTCTAGAGTGGGAAAGATGAGAAATGGTAAGAATGTCACATGAAATCAATTTGTAACATTTTTTTAAGCCACACAATATTGTATTTCTAATTGTAAATGCTGTGCGGCTATTTTCTATCTCAGATCTAGAATCTACTATTTGCTTAACCAGAGGACTAATTTTCCACTTTCTCCTCCTCCAAGCTGCTGGCATCCTTTACTCCATTCCATTCAGTGATTTTTATGAGTTTGACTATTTCAGAAACCTCATATAAAGGAATCATCTAGTATTTGGCATTCTGTGACTGGCTTATTTCAGATAATATAATGTGCTCTGGGTTAATCCATGTGATGACAAAGAGCTGTGCATTTTTCCTTTTGAAGACTGAATAACATGCAGTTACATTTATACCTCATATGTTCTTTGTCCAATATATAATTTTACCACACAAACTATGCCTCTATAAATTATTTGACCTACTCTGCAGATTCATGAAGTCCATAGGAAGGAACAGGAAGATACAAATATTCAATGAAGCATAATTCAAATGCATCACCTCATGTATTAGTTAATTTGTTTGTTACTGTGACAGAATACCAGGCAAGACACAATTTGAAGGAGAAAGAGCTTATATTGGCTCATAGTATAAGGAGATTATTTCATTATTGGATGGACAGAGCCATGGAAGCAGGTGGGAAATGTATGGTGGCAAGAACAGAGGCCAGCTGATCGCATTACATTGCATTCAGGAAGCGGAGAATGGGTCAAACACCACAACTGGGTACCAAGTTATCAAGCAATGATTTTGTAATAACTGCTATTTGTGCCTTTCTATTTTTTAAAAAAATATTTATTTATTATGTATACAATATTCTGTCTGTGTGTATGCCTGCAGGACAGAAGAGGGCACCAGACCCCATTACAGATGGTTGTGAGCCACCATGTGGTTGTTGGGAATTGAACTCAGGACCTTTGGAAGAGCAGACAATGCTCTTAACCTCTGAGTCATTTCTCCAGCCCCTGCCTTTCTTTTTTTTTAAGAAAGTCTGTAAGTAATTGAGAAGAGATTGACATAGAATATAGAGTGGGTCTGGGTCCTGAATGCTAAGCAGTCTTAGTTAAGGTCATCCTTGTGGATTCCTGGTTTCCCTAGCACCACATTTCTTCCTAATCTCATAATGGCTCCCTCTATCAAGATATCTCTTTTCTTGTTCTTCCTCTTTGTTCCTCCCCCAACTCAACCATCCTATTCTCTTATGTTCTTCTTTGCTTCCCCTTTACCTCTTTCCTCACTTTTTCTCCCACCTCTCTCCTTTCCCTCCCCCAAACTTCCAATTTACTCAGGAGATCTTATCTATTTCCCCTTCCTAGGGGCATCCATGTATATCTCTCTTAGCATTCTCCTTGTTATCTAGCTCTTAAAGGTTGTGAATTGTAGCATTGTTATCATGTCTTTATCTCTCATATCCACCTATGAGTGAGTACATATCATGTTTGTCATTCTGGGTCTGGGTTACCTCATTTGGGATTTTTTTTTCTTCTAATTCTATCCATGTGCCTGCAAATTTAAAAGATGTCATTTTTTACCACTTATTATACTCCATTTATAAATGTACCACATTTTCTTTATCTGTTCCTCAGTTGAGGGACATCTAGGTTTTCTCCAGTTCTGGCTATTATGAAGAATGCTGCCCTGAATATAATTGAGCAAATATCCTTGTGATATGAATGCACAGTTTTGAGTATATGCTCAAGAATGGTATTGAGAGATGGCTCAACCATTAAAGGTTAGGCTCGCAACCAAAAAAAAAAAAAGAATTTATACCCTTAAATAATCAAAACTATAAAATTTGGTAATGGGTAATGATAGCTTACAAAAAATGTAGGCTAAATTCTACTAAGACATGAAGTAGCTCTGTAAAAAGAATTATACATGGGGTAGAAGATGTAGAGTTATCTGTGGGTTCAAAGATGGAAGCCTAAGCTCAGGTAGAATGCTGACAGAGATAAAGAAAGGATTATAAAACAGGGAACTATGGGGACAAGAGTCACCCCAAGGGTTATTCAGGTAGGGAGAATCTGCTTGCATAGAAGGAAATTGTAAAGAACACACAAAATGGGCAGAAGTCAAGGGTCAAGAATGACTGAAAAGTAAGGAGTGTGGAGAACAAAGCTAGCAGGAGATGAAAAATTACATAGGAGCAATGTGAAGAATTACCTTGCCAAGCCCTATTATGCATTGAAATTTGTTTTTTCCAAAAGGAATGTTGATGTTTTCATCTCTAAAACTTGCAAAAGTGACTATGTTTGGAAATGAGCTCATGCAGATACACAGCACTAAAGCTGAGGTCATCTTGAGTTTGATCAGCCCTCATTTACTATAAATGGATTTCTTATGTGACAACAGTACCATATGAAAACAGAAAAGTACACAGAGGAAAGGCTCCTATGAAGTAAGGGGCACAGATACTGTGGTTACACTGCTGTAAGCTAAGAGACAACAGAGACTGTGGGCAGCAACAAGACCGAGAGAACAAGAGAGGTAAGATACTCTTTTAGAGATTTTAGAAAGAACATCATATCGTAGCTCAGACTTGGAGAATGCAGACATTGGAGATAATACATTTCCATTGCTTTTGACCATCCATATGTATGGTGAGTTCTCATGGCAGCCCTAGGAAACTCATTCCTTAGGAGTTTTGACTGAGACAAGAAAAGAGCCATGATGAGATTTGATTAGGGGAGTGATATTATCAGATTTTCAGTTTCAAAGGATGACTTTGACTCCCCTGGAAAATATAAGCTGGCAGGGGAGCAAGGTCAATTGAAAAGAAATTGGAGGCAATAACAGTAAAATTGGAAGTTACGTACCCAAGAATCATACTTAATTATATCCCATTAAAGTTATTTTAGCAAAACTACAATAGCTTCCAGTGCTGGGCAGCAACAAGGCCACTCCAATGAAGATACTTCAAAGCAGAAGCAAAGCTCTATGAAAATCCAGCCTGTCTTTGTGCTAACAGAAAGCTTGGTACTGGGCATGCTATTTCATCATTCTGTTCATTTTCAGGGGAAGTAAAACATCTCTCCAAGGGTAACTCAGCAATAAAGAAAGCTGTGAAAAGATCTGCTAATTTCTACTTAGCCAATATCACTAATGTAAGATGTTTCCAAACAAAAGGAGCTCAGAAGATGCTGTATAACCATAGCTGGCACATGTCCACAAGGGTCTTCAAAAATGGGATCAATAAAAGAGTAACTTTTTAACTAGAAATCTGGGATTCATATTAAATGTCTCCCTATCCAATTAGTCTTCAAAGAGCACTGGCTTTAAGTTTAATACCGCTAAGTAGATTTTTTTTTCTGTTGTCTAGTGTATCCACCTATTTCAATCAATGGTTCTAGCTGCATAGCTTGTGAGACTGGTACTCCTCCAATTCTGTATGTGAGGCACCTAAAATCTTCTACCTTATGTCCTGTTCTTTTTAAACTACATGGGATTTTACAGTTTGCATCCAAAAGATCTTGACTAACACACCAAAAAGAAAACTTCAAAGGCCAAGACTGCAGCAAATGGATAATTAGGCAATTAGCTGTTATGATGAGTTATATCCAATAACAAAGTGATCCTATATCTCCTTGAATTGTGGATGATATCAAGGACTGTAAAATACAACAAAAGCAATTAATACTAACACAACAAAACATTATGTATATTCTCTAATAGAAATTGGCCTACATTTATGTAATACTCACCAATTAAATGTAAGAAATGCAGAATTTTCTATGCCTGTGTATATAGGAATTACCAAGCTATGAAATTTCCAAGTTTATGTTCTAATGATAAATAATAGTTACTTGAATGCTTAGCATCAAAATGGTTTCTTCAGAGGGACTTATTATTATAAAATAATTCTATACTCAGATAATATCGAGTAAAGGGACAATATGTAGATGTTGATTAACAAAAAAGGAAACATTGATACTTTGGTAGACATTCAAAATTGTGTATTAAGTAGAAGGAAGAGGAGAGAAGTAAAGAAAAAACTAACGGGAAAATGGTAAAAAAAAATAAGAAATAAAAAAATGAGGCAATGTGGGGCCAGAGTCAACACTGGCAGGTGTCGTGAGATGTTTGAAAGATTTTACCTAATATCCTATTGTTAAATTATTTGAATGATACACTGAACTTTGCCCACAATCACAATTCTATATTTATTACACATATGAAACCCTTAGATGAGTTGTGATTTTTCTGATAATCAAGAGAAGCACCAGTGTGACCTCTATGGTGCGAAGTGATATAGAACGAAAGCAATACACATATATACATAATATGTACATATAATTTGCGTGTTCTAGTTTATTTTCTGTTTGCTAAGGTAAACACTCTGATCTGGAAGAGGAAAGGGTTTATTTCAATTTGCACTTCCATGCTACCATCTAACACTGAAGACAAGGCAAGAATTCATGACTGAAACCTGAAGGCAGAGACCATGGAAGAACATTGATCTCTCACTGACCCACACTCAGCTTCCTTATACAGGCCAGGCAGGCCCACCTGCCTAGGAACGTTGTCACCCACAGTGGACTGAACTTTCTCACATCACTCAACAATCAAGAAATTGTTGCAGAGGCTGCGAGTTCAAGGCTAGCCTGGTCTACAAAGCAAGTTCCAGGGTACCTAGGACTGTTACAAAAAGAAACCCTGTCTTAAAAGAAAGAAAAGAAAAAATTCTTTTGTAGATATGCCCACACTCTAAACTGATTGCAGATTTCTTAAAGTGATTCTAAATTGTGTCAATTTGATAATAGAAGCTGTGACAGTATGCAATACCCAACAGGAATAACTTTTTTCTCATATATGTACCAAAAACAGAGACTCTGCATGGCCTGGCACTTGTCCACCTACCTCAACCTATCATCACTCTCCAGAAGCTAACCCATGCTGGATTTTTGTGTAGAATGAATCATTCATTTCCTTCCTATTACTATATACCAAATACATCCTTTTATTTATTCTCTTTGTGGATAATCATCTTTAAATATTGACTGAGCTGCTTCAGAAAACCCTTAGAATAACCCTCCCACAAAGCCTTCACACACAACAATAGCACATTTTCCTTGATAGTATTTACCTAGCAACGACATTTTCCCAGTTTAAAGTAGATAGCTCTAGAAAATCCCACTGCACATTAGGCAACTAACATTCTGTGGCTATTGTTAACATCACCATAATCAAATCTGATTCCACCTTTGCTAGTGGGCCCATTGCAGCTCAGGAGAAGCAACCCAGCTGGCACGCACATGTAACTCAATATGCCACCACCATTCATTCTCTACCTATAGCAAGTTGTGAGGCTTAGCAACTGGGATATGAGATATACCGTGCTGAAAGAACCTGGGCATTAAAGTCTATTTTTATTCAGACAAAATGTCAAAGACAGCCAAGATTGGCCAGTGTAATTCACTATGGTGTTTCTCTAACATTCTTTGATAATGGCAATTTGGAAACATATGCCCTGTCTTTTATAAATGGGGCCCAGTGCTTCATAGGAACTTGAAAGAATACAATATTTAAGAGTATACACTGGATTTAGAAGAGTAGAAAGGAAAAGTAGCATTTTATTGTGATGAAGTCATCATTTAACCAAAGCAGAAAGTGAAGAATAAATTTTAGATTTGCTAAATTCTCACACAGAACATTTATATGTTAATATTTGCCTTTGAAAGGACAGGAACACTATTTTATCCCCAAATGTCAATTATGTAGCACACACAAAACACATTCTCATATACCAACAAAGTACAAAAATAAGCAAATAAACCCCGTTGTCTATGAATGATTTTCTAACTATTGCGTGGTAATATATTAATACTATGAGAATGTTGTCCCCAATTAATAGAAAAACACAGAACTTTCTAAAAACACATATTTCACTTGTTTCTCTAAAAGTTTTCCTTTCTCATGCACAAAACAGTTAAAGGAAACTTGGTTCACTGTGGACCTCGATCATATGGGAAAGCTCAACAAGAAAAATGCTTTTTTCTGACTGTTCACTGTTCTAATCAGTCTCTTAAAAGAAACTCCCTCATCAGCCTGTCATCAGACAGATTCTGAACATAAGGTGCAGAGAGGGGGTGTGGAAGAAAAACATATTCCAGATTACCCACCGAGAGACGCAGACAGACATCACACATGTTGACCATACCCTGAGAAGAAGATAAAAGAATGGGTACTTCTTTGAAGATTATAAATCATAATCATTACTATACCATCAGAGGTAAGGTAATTTTTTTTAAAAATGTGTTGCAGCATCAATCACTGCAAAAGGAACACTGAAAATTCTCCTTCTTCAAAACCCTCAGAAAATTTTTACTTAGGAAGGAAACTCCCCAAAATCTCCTTCACCTGACCCATCACCGTTTCTCCCACAGGCCTCTAAATATTCAGAGGCAACACTCTAACTGTATGCTTTCCGGATCTAGAAAGAGCTATTCTTTTCAGAGTATTGGGTACTTAAAATGCTGTTCATACAAGTGATGAGTAATAATCATGGATTATTTTTGGACCTTCCTAGACAGCAACACCTTGATCACAAATACACACACACACACATTTTATGTACACACTTACATTTTCTCATGTCTTGAACACTATCTCTTACACACTGAATCTCATGTGCATGTTCATCACATCATGCACACTATTGCGCATTCACAAATTCTCACACTCATGCACACTCTCTCGCACTCTCGTGTGGACTCTTGTTCTGTTTCACTCATTTACACACTCCCTCTCACAGACACATTATGTCACATCGCCATACAACCCAGCTCTGCCACACACTCATAGACACTATCTGCATTTGCTGTATTTCTAAACTGGTATGTTCTGTTACATAGGAAATCCATTCATTACAAGCTTACTTGTTATAGTATATCCCAGAAATATTACTAGATTCTTCTAGGAGCAATCACAGTTAAGATTCTCTATCTAAGAAATATCATATATTTTTGACTAGGATATCTGCTATGATACTGTTAACAAAAATGTCTAGACCCTTTCTCTTCATAGATATAAGGAAGGAGGCCAAAAAGAGGTGTGATACTTTTTCAGTTGCTTAGTTCAAGCACTTTTTTCTGGAATATTCAATTTTAGCATTTTTAAAGGCAAAAAAAAATATTTATTTATTTTCTTTTTTTTTAATTTATTTATTTATTAAAGATTTCTGTCTCTTCCCAGCCACCGCCTCCCATTTCCCTCCCCCTCCCCTAATTAAGTCCCCCCCCTCAGCCCGAAAAGCAATCAGGGTTCCCTGTCCTGTGGGAAGTCCAAGGAACCCCCCCACCTCCATCCAGGTCTAGTAAGTTGAGCATCCAAACTGCCTAGGCTCCCACAAAGCCAGTACGTGCAGTAGGATCAGAAACCCAGTGCCATTGTTCTTGAGTTCTCAGTAGTCCTCATTGTCCGTTATGTTCAGAGAGTCCGGTTTTATCCCAGGCTTTTCCAGACCCAGGCCAGCTGGTCTTGGTGAGTTCCCAGTAGAACATCCCCATTGTCTCAGTGTGTGGGTGCACCCCTCATGGTCCTGAGTTCCTTGCTCGTGCTCTCTCTCCTTCTGCTCCTGATTTGGACCTTGAGAATTCAGTCCTGTGCTCCAATGTGGGTCTCTGTCTCTGTCTCCTTTCATCGCTTGCTGAGGAGAAGATAAAATCACCAAAAAAGATGAGAACTGTGGGAACAATTCCGCACTGTTCACTATGAAACTCAATTTAGACACCACAGATTGGTCTCCAGGATGTGAAGCAGGTCTCTCTATCCCGCCTGCAGCCAGTTTCTGTGGGTTAACTCTAGGGAACGTCTGAGTTTTCCCTCTCTTGATCTTTTCTTATTTTCAGTCTGATGATGCCTCTTAGTAGTAATGATCAAAAATTCTTCTCTAAAGCTGAGAAAAGTATTTTGCCAACAGAAGCAGAAGCACATGAGAACCCGGCCACCTCCCCAAGGAGAGAACAGAATCGTACTTGCACACCCCATTGATGCTGGGCTTGGCCAAGGGTCTTTGGTTTCCCCTCCAGCCAAAGCACACAGCAAAATAAATGGTAACCTGGAAGTAATTTTGTGGAAACAAACTCAGAGAAAACTGTTATCTTCTCATGAGTGGTTTCCATGGCAGTCTGGCCAGGACCTGAGGGTAGTCACGATGTAACTAGAGTGTGATGCCCAAAAAGAATCAGGCCCTGACAGGAAGACTGTGGATCCCATCACAGTAAAACCAAAGGTCTGACTTCAATCTCCAGGCCAAGAGCTGAATGTGAGCTAAGACCCACTTTCTGTAAAGTTTTGTGTTGCTCTCTGTGAAAACTAGCATAAAAAAACAAAGGTTCTGGGTGTTTAATCGCAGTGCTAAACACCAAGTACCACATTAGCAAACGAGACAACTGAAAAAAACTGCAAACCAAGCCTCTCCCCAGTATCTTCAGGACTCTGTTTAGTCCCCCAACACTATTTTCCATATTACTTCAGATTCCGTTGAATTTTTGTGCCTCACACATACTCCCATTCGACCTAAGTAAGAAATAGTTGAGCTATATCTCTTACAACTGAACATGTAGTTAGGAATATATTTTCCTGGCCTTAAATATTTGCAATTTTTCTTTCCTGTTTTTAAATTTATTTATTTATTAAAGATTTCTGTCTCTTCCCCGCCACCGCCTCCCATTTCCCTCCTCCTCCCCCAATCAAGTCCCCCTCCCTCGATTTGCAATTTTTAACTTCTTTTCAAATTATAAGCTAAAAAAAACATGCCTGTTTATTCTTTGACCAGTCACCCCACCCTTTGGAGGAAGAAAATAAATATATATATCTTACACACAAAAGAAATCTAAATGCAGTTATGATGTGATACTTATAATAGCACACATACTTAGAAATGCACTGTCTAATCATTTCATCATGGTATACAGTGTAAGATGCTTATGCTGCCATCAGGCAGTGACATCTGATGAGACCTTCATGGTCTGCAAGAACTGACTGCAATACTATTTATTATATAGGACTTGGCTGCATCAGGTAATTCTACAAGGATGGAATGAACAAATAATTTTTTAATCTACTTCAGCTATTTTTAATCAGGATAAATTTACTTACTACTGTTATATTTACTTACTACTGTGATAAATTGAATGGGTAAATCTACACATATAATATTTAATGTCTTAATTTAATTATGTGTGCATCCTTAAATCACATAGTATATGGAACCTAGAAAAATTGCTTCTATTTCATTTTCTTTGAAATAACTTACACTCATCACATACTTCTCCAGCAATGATTCGGGGCCCACTTCATCTTCTCTGCTTGTGAATCATTTCAAGCAAGGCATTTAAAATGTTTGTGATCCTCAGATAGCATTTTACCCCAAGCCAAGAATGGCTATTCATATAATTAATACATGTGCTTTCTCATTCCTCTCAGGAGTTCCGTGTTCCCAGTGTGAATAAGCAAGCAAAACACTAACACTTTCTTAGCTTCCTTTATAAAAGTGTTCTTACTGCTTGCATGCTGTTCCTCACAACGTGCTGCTCTAGAATTTACAAGGATAAGATGAGGGATGATTACTGTTCGTGGCATCCGTCTCTTTCTCCATTTCTACCAGTTTCACCATGTCGCTTCCATGAGCACCTAAGAGTATCTTTGATGGATACCTCTTCAGGCTGCAGCATTGACCGGTACTGGCTTTTTGCTTTACCGTACCCATAGAAAAGCCCAATAATGTGTAAATTTTTAAAGGGCTTCATAATAAGGCAACTGTCTCTTTGTTTGAGAGCATTACATGACGCTAGCAATTCCAAACCCCAAAGATAATCACCATCATCCTCATCTATTTCATCCTAATCATAAATTATTTGAAGTATCAGTTTCACGCACAGGCAATTTCGCATCCTGCCTTTCTAACCTATTGCAGCATCTCTCAAGATCATTAAATATTCATCTTAAATATTATTTTAATGACTATAATGTTCCATAATTTTCCCCAAATCTCACTCCTGATCAGTTTTCAGGCTCCTTTCAAATGCTTTTTTTCTTTTGAACAGTACTTTAATGATCATCAATGTGTGTGTATCTGGTTATTGCTGGTTATTTCGCTACAATAAACCCCTAGAAGAGGAATTACTAAATAAAACTGTCTGCAGAATTTTGAAACTTTGGTCTATAGATTAGTGCACTGCTCTGAGGACATCCATACCAACCTATCAACTGCAAAAAAAAAAAAAAGGTCAATTATCACCTCTTTACCAATATGTAATGTATTGAAGCTTATTAATAAAATAGGTGGGTATGTTATTCATTTCTAATTTTTAACATTTCCGTATATATGGAAATATATATATATATATATAATTAGTCAATCTATATTTCTTTTTTTTTTTTTTTGGTTTTTCGAGACAGGGTTTCTCTGTGGTTTTGGAGCCTGTCCTGGAACTAGCTCTTGTAGACCAGGCTGGTCTCGAACTCACAGAGATCCGCCTGCCTCTGCCTCCCGAGTGCTGGGATTAAAGGCGTGCGCCACCACCACCCGGCTTCAATCTATATTTCTTATTTTCTCATTAGTTCACTCCTCTTTCTGATTTTTTATTGAATATCTATTGTTCTTTACTAATAATCTATATGCGTTTTGTTTTTAATGCCGTTTATAATTTTCTGAAATCACTTGTCGTGTAATTTTCTATGGCTTATCAGTTTCACAATCAGAATAATTTTGTTTTCACAAAGTAATACACATTTTTTTTACAAATGTGAAAAGTTGAAAGTGCCACTCCACATGACAATTGGTTAAATATTCACCTATATCTAATGATCTGATTATTTTACACAGTTACCTCTTCAGGTATTTCAATGTGGGTTCCATAAACTCTATGTTTAGGGTAGGCTGATCACTCGTTGGGTGAGAGTTTGGTGGATGCTTTAGAGAACCTGCTGAGAAAAACTCAAAAGTATAACCTAGAGCAGTGGTTCTCACCCTTCATAGTGCTGCAGCCATTTGATACAGTGCCTCATGTTGTGGTGATGCCAACGATAAAATTAATTTCATGGCTACTTCATAATTGTAAATTTGTTACTGTTGCAAATCATAATATAAATATTGTGTTTTCTGATGGTCTTAGATGACCCCTGTAAAAGATCCCGCAACCTCCCCTGAAAAGGTCATGACCCACAGGTTGAGAAAACTGACCTAAGATCAACATGAGAAAGACAAAGTTGTTTAAGCCTCTGAGATTGTGATAATTTGTATATAGCATAGAAAGCTAATATAGATGTTATGTTTATGACAGGCACACTCCAGTGTTAAAACTCAAATACGGGATTATTTTTAGAACTCAGCATTTGTAAAAGATTGAGATAATTTAGAGTAGAATTACAGGAAAAAAATTTCTACAGACTTGAACAAGGAAATTTGGATCCTGGAGCATATGGCCAGTGAGGCCTCCAGGGGTGGGAAATAAGATAATGGAATTTAGACAAAGATTCCTTTTGTATAGTGCAAACAGCAAAGTGAAATTCTTTCCTGAAATTATGTGGAAAACTGAATTTATATGATAAACCTGGACATTAAGCTGAGGAGACTTCCAAACAAAGTGGTGAGAGTACAACTTAGTTTTTTTTTCCTGCTGGTTATAATAAAATGTAAGGAAATAGGGATAAAATGATGAAAGAAAAAAAAGGAAGAGGATATGTTGATCTGAAAAATTTGCATCTCACCAGATTGCAAAAGATGGTAAAACTAAGCAAGAAGGTACAGAGGAAACCATAGGAAGTGACTTGTGATCTTTTACCAAAAGTTGAGAAAATTCAAAAGTTGAGAAAATGTTGTGTTACAAGAAGGATCATTTCCAAAGAATGTCATCTCAGAAACCCTCTCCATCATTCCAATGCCTCAGCCATCTCAATAGGAGCTCCAAGTAGAAAACATAAAATACTGAAGTGATAGTTTGCATATTGTTTTGTCTAATGGAGTGAGCATTATTAAAATCCACAGGAGAAGCATGGAGTCTTTAGAAAGTTATTTTATCAAAAACATGCTGTCTTGGATACAAAGAAGTCATACAAAATTAAAAGTTTACTAAATTCCTTAAAATATACTTTCAGGAAATATGTTGCTATGACAATTTCTTCAAACACTCATTGCTCTTTGGAAACAAGAGCTCGGGTGGAATTGAAACCCCCAAGAGCAGAACACAGACCACAGAAGACTATTCTCAGCCTTGATAACTGTACCATGAATTCTCAACATTGTACCATCTAGACTTTACAACGTTCACTTATGAGGAACTCATAAACAGCTTCACTTTTCCTTCATTTTGAACCAAATTTATTTATGCTTGTCACTTTAAGTCTTTTAAGAAAGAAATTTAAAAAGATATCAGGAAATGGAAACATCTTCCATGCTCTTAGATAGGTAGGATCAATACAATAAAAATGGCAATCCTACCAAAAGCAAACTACAGATTCAGTGCAATCCCCATAAAAATAATTCTTCACAGACATTGAAAGAATAATACTCAAATTCATATCAAAAATCAAAAGGCCAAGGATAGCCAAAACAATTCTGTACAATAAAGGAACTTCCAAAGGTGTCACCATCCCTGACATCAAGCTCTATTATAGAGCTACAGTCCCAGATTAGCTAGCTAACAAGGAGAACCCTAAAACGGACATGCATGGGAAGGGGAAATAGACAAAATCTCCTGAGAAAATTGGGAGTGGGAGAGAAGAGAGGGTAGAAGAGGAGAAGGTGGGGATAAGAGAAACAGAAAGGAGAACATGAGGGAATGAGACAACCAAGATAGGGAAAGAGCAGAGAAGGAGACCAAGGAAAGATATATCATGATTGAGGGAGCCATTATGGGATTAGTGAGAAACCTGGCACTAGGGAAATGCCTTGGAATCCACAAGGATGACCCCCGCTAGGACCCTAAGCAATCGTGGAGAGGGTACTTGAACTAGCCTTCCCCTGTAATCAGATTGGTGACTATCTTAATTATCATTGAACCATCATCCTGCAAAGGATGGAAGCATATGCAGAGACCCACAACTAGCATGGACTTAGCTCCCAGAGAGTAGTGGAAGAGAGGAAGGAGTGATAATATGTGCAAAGGGATCAAGATCATGATGAGGCTACCCACTGAAACAGCTGGCCTGGGCTATTGGGAGTTTACTGACTCTAAATGACAGCGGGAGAACCTGCATAGGCCCAAACTAAGTCCTCTGAATGTGGGTGACAGTTGTGTGGCTGGAGAAGTCTATGAGCAGTCTATGGCAGTGAAATCAGGACTTATCCCTAGTGCTTGAACTGACTTCTTGGAGCCCATTCTCTTTGGACTGATTCCTTGTTCACTCTAGATATAGGGGCAAGGGCCTTGATTCCACCCCAAAGTGCCAGACTTTATTGACTCCCCATGGGAAGGCTTATCCTCTCTGAGGAGTGGATGGGGAGTACAGTGGGTGAAAGTTGGAGGGAACAGGAGGATGTGAGGGAGAGGGAACTGGAATTGGTATATAAAATGAGAAAAGACTGTTTTAAAAAATAAATTTAAAAAAAAAAAGATCTGTCTTAGTAGCTATAATTAGCAGATTATGCTCAGGATTCTTAACTACATGAGCTTGAACTATATGATGACCTTTTATGTTTATTCTAAATTAACACTAGAACAATGCTCTTGGAAATGTTAGGGGAAAAGAAAGGTATTTTGCAAATGGGAAGAACATGAGTCACTTGAGACTAGAATGCAACGTGCGATAGAATTCCAGGTAGAGGCAGCTTTCCCCTCCTAACCTCTACTCTTTGGAAACTGTGCTCTAGTATGATCCCTTGCCTTTGCTACGTGGTAGGAACTGAAACTTGTTTCTAAGCAATAAATTTGGAATAAAGTGAATGTCACCTTAATAATTTTTTAGACACCCTTCAGTGTCTCTACTCAAATGCCACCATGAATTCTATCCCTACAAGCAAATATATCAAATAATTTTGAAGACATTTCAAAGTCAAAGTTCCCTCATTCACGTCTCAGATGAAAATTCAGTTTTGTCAGACATCAAGACTACACCTTGCTCAAGATTCAATTATATCAAGCCTAAATTCCTGATACACAGAAACAATGATATAATTAAACATTTAGTTTTTATTTGTTAGGCTTATGTTAATTTGTTATGTAGGAAAGAAAACACCATCTATAGCATATTGTAATATAAGATATCAAATGAGAACCTAGAATCATTTTTATAAGGCCACCATGACTTCTGTAAGATGATCCAGACATCATTGGAGATAAAATGTGATATTTAAGGATAATAAGATGAATTCTTAGTTCCCCAAATCATTGTGAATAGTTTCTTGACTCTTTTCTTGGGTTGTCTCTTATGACTGTAATCTCAGAATAGGCATGCATGCAAAAATAATTTTTGAGATCTAATACTTTCAAGTAGAGAATAATTATAAATTACCATTGAGGTATGAATGAGACAATGTTACAAACTTCTAACCATACTCAACAGCATAACACATAAAGATACTAGTCTTTCGATACCAACTATTCTGACAAGGGTAGTTTCACAATCCTGAAAAACTGTTATTTGCAAACAAAGCAATTTTGAGCCTCTACTCAGCAAAACAGCAATTTGCTTCATGGATAGTAATGCATGTTGAATTTAATTGGAAAGATGTATAAGCAGTTAAACCACTGAAGTGTTTTAAATATATCCAAGAAGCTTGTGCAGAAGCCAAGAAGATAGAAATATGGGATATTTTTACTCTGGTTCCCAAAGGAGGCTGAGGCAGGAAACTAAGGAGAGCCTGCCATAACTGAAGGGAGACTTCAGTGAGATGAGCTAATACAGTTATCTTCTTACTATATAGTGGCAAGGTTGAATACAAATAAGATAAAGAAAACTCAGATGCCAAGCAACAATGATCTAGCTATTGTTTCTTTTGGAGAAAAACTAATATGTGTGGCAATATGAAAGCAAAACTTACAGAAATACAAGGAATTAATTCACAGTAACACTCCAAAATGTAATACTGTTGTAGACATGAATACAGTCATTGGTACTTATTGGCAAAATATGAGAGAAACTTTGGGCACAGCATCCTACATACATGTGTATGCACACACGAATATGCACACACACACACACACACACACACACACACAAAGCTAGAGAAAGGGAAGTTACAGATATCAAAATGTTGATCAAAAACATATGGTAGTTACCACTAAATATTAAAAAAAATTATATGGGCTTCCTTTCAGTTTCTCTGTATAGTATTTGTGACTTCTCTAAATGAGAAAAGTATAGCTTGCTTAGTATAGTTAGAAGCACCCATTGATGTTAAAACGCCCTGCAAGTGGTCAAATGTTATTCAGACGTGAATAATTATTAGTCATCATTCTAATTTTTCAATTTTTCAATCCTGCTGCTCCTGTGATTTCAACATAAATCACATCTGTGGGAGGCCGCTCCTATGGCATTTAGAATAACACCGAACTGGGGGTCAAACCTTAGCTTTCTTTCTTGGTGGGCGGTAACCTTGAGCAAACTAATTAACTTTGGTATGCCTTGGATATTTTAAAGGTAAGAGGGATGAAATGATCTCTACAGCAAAGGATTATTCGAAAGTTTAGAATCTAAACATTAAAAGCATTGGCAGAAAGTAAAGAGCTTTCCCGGAATAAAAACAAGTATTTAATAGTGGTTGGCCCTTATATTATTGATGGTGCTTACTTTAAATATTTTCAGAATTTCTGCTCAAAATCAAAGGAAGAAATTTTACTGTTTTGTGGGGTTCACAAACCTGTAACTAAAACTTTTGGGTTTTTTAAAATAACTTCCCTGTGCTGCAAATGCTAAGTAAAGTAAAATGACTACTGAGTGGATATCTTTGATGGGCATGATGATAGAGACTATATATGAACTTATGAGTGTTTGGCAAAGATCATGAACCTATGCCAAGGGAAGTATATGGTCTTCACTGTAGCGATGACCTTTGAGTCCTACAGGGTAAGTAGGTGTTTAGCTGCTTAGGGAAGAGAGAAACATGACAGGGAAAGAGAAGAACAAACTTCAAGCCAGAGTCATAAAGGAGGCTTGCCATATTTGGAACACACATTGTCTTTAATGATGACAGAATAAGGACATCCTGTGAGTGGGGCATAAGTATTCCCGTGGCTTTGCGAAAGTTAAGCGTCAGCTCTCAGATGTAAGAGGAAGGCTCAAACGCGATCAGATCAATGTGGTGCATAGTGATCTAAAAGGATTGCCTCACTATTTTCATATGAGATTAGCACTGGCGTTTATTGACTCACGACACAACATTGTCCTCCCCTGTATAAATGATCATTGTTCAACCCTCTGAGCTTCTGAATTTATTCAGCAAAAGTAAGTAAATAAATAGCGTCGCCTCAAAACTAAGTCCATAAGATAAGAAGCAAAAGTCACAAGAAATATCAGGGGTTTCAAATTTTCTTGTTTTTAAACTTAAGGAAAATGATTTGATTTTAGGTGTTGACCAAATGTGATTTTTTTCCCACTTCCATTTCACAGTGTAGTGTTTCTATAACTGTGTTGCCAAGCACCCTAGTTAATGTTGATCATTTATGATATCATTTGTGCCCACCCTTTGGGCCCAGGTGGAGTACATAAAGTAAACATAAAAATATTTAGAATTGGTATCTTCTTTGCCTTTACAGAGAAACTAAACAGTAGCGTCATGTTTAACCATCTTCTATGAGTATACCTATGTTTGTGCTGGTACTTGGTTTTCATAAGAAGGGCACAAAGAAGATGTTAAATGGAAGAAGTTCTGTGAACAAAGTATAACTAGCCTACCGAAGACACTGAACCAGTAGCCCGAGGGTAGACCTCTGTCTCAGCTGACATCATTCAATCAAGTGTGATACACCAGCTACCCCAGTGGGGGTGGAGAAGAGTAGACCTCATTTGCTTTTAGCAGTAAGTATCCCATGTTTGAAGTAGCTGAACAAATTAGAATGCAGAAGTGCTTAGCATCTTAGCAAACAGTACTTCACTCCTGGTCTCACAAAACCATATAGAATGCCCTCCTCATCTCTCTATTTCTCTAATGAGCCTTTACAGATAATTAACTGGAAAATGTGACTATCTCCATGTGGAGGGAGGAAGGAGGGAGAAAACAAAGGGAGGAGAAGAGAAGGACACACAGACAGATAGGCAAGTGGAAAACATGTGGCAGTCATAAGGCAACTTGTGGGAATCCTAACTTGTGGGAGTTGGTTCTGTCCTTCTACCATGTGGGTCCCAGGGAGAGAACCCATAGTGACCAGCTTGGAGGCAAGCTCCTTGACACACTGAGCCGTTTGCCAGTCCCCCTTCGTGACCATCCCTTCTTTTCCCGTTCCTCCCATGCCCTCTTTCTTTCTTCTCTGGGCAGTTAATTGTAAGTTTAGGGATGGTTCTCAGTTTTGTTGACTCTACTATCAAAGCCTCACTTCTGGGTCCCCATGTCCCTGGGCTCAGTTAGAGGTGGACTGATCACTGGGCTCACAACACATCAGCCACTGTGAAACTTCAGCCCTCAGTATCCTCAGTCCTGTGTTTCGATCTCATATCTCCCTCAGTCTGGTGGTGACTGGTGGAAAGACTGAGAATTCTTTAGTCCAAAATTTCCAAAAAGGGAGTAAATTTGCACGAGATGTTCTAGCGCAGTGGTCCTCAGAGTTGTTTCTGAACCTGAAGGACTGATGGAAACTCAGATGTTTGAGTTGTCCTCAGTTTCCTGAGCTGACAAGCTTCTTAGCTGGAGCCCCAGGGTTTTCTCTTCTGCTAAGGTTTCAGTGATGCTGCACATAGAATGTCTCCTAGTACTTGATACAAGGTGACCCCATAGGGAAAATCATTTTTTGTTGGTTTTTTTTTGGTTGTTTGTGTGTGCTCACTTTTCTTTTGTGTGGCCGGAGCTTTGCTATCTGTGATAAGCCATTAGAATCTCACAAGCTATGAAGATTATCACCCAAATGAGGTCCATTCCGTGGCTCTCTAGAAATTTGACCCCAGTAGCTTGTGTGCTTTTATCCTACTTTCCAGTCTTCATCTCTTACTTCTCCTTAGGGCTACTACATCATCACCTTTGCCATGTGTTTATTTTCCTGTCTGATTCTTTCTCCTAATATCCAACTCCAGCCTTTTCAAACTGTTGGTATAGCCATAGACTCCTACCTCCAAATCTATGTTGGCTTGACCTCTCATTTCAGATCCCCTTACAGTTCCTACTGATCTTTCCAAACGCCCGTCACAGTGCCATCTGTACTCATGTGTTGCAAAGAGTCTGTCCTTCCATCTAGATTATGTTACATGTAGGGAGCTGCCGTAGCCTTCAGTCTATCTTGTATCCCCTAATACCTGTCACATATTAAGCCTACCTAAACTGAGGAATGCAAATTTTTACTCCCATCGAGACAAAATACTTAATAATTTATTTGCTTTGGTGTCTCACCGCTTATACCATGCCTCCTACCTCAATACATTCCCATTTTCTCTGAGTAATGAGGTATTGAGTGCAACTTCTGCTAAAATAATTAATTAATTAACATAAGAAGAAAAGAAAATGTCAGAACAAAGTCCCTGTTAAAGTACCAACATCAAAACAGTATGTAGAAAGCAACACAGATGGCTATTGATGAATGAATATAGAAAACATGTAGACACATGGTGGTAGAAGGGTGCTTCCCAGGGAAAAAAAGAGAGCAGAGAATCCAGAGATGGATAGGATAGAGCTTCAATTTGACAAAATGAAAGGCTTTGCAAATACTGACAACAGTTGCACAATAATTTGAAATGTGACTCTGACTGTAGCTGGATAGGTTATGGTGGGGCTGGAGAATGTGGCACAGTTGGTAGTGTTTTCCTACCATGCACAAAGCTGAGTCTGATACTTAGCACTATATAAACCCAGACAAGGTTGTACAAAATGGGTGTCCCCAAACCTGGGAGCTAGAGGAAGGAGGATTTAAAGTCATCATCAGCTAAACCGGTAATTTGAGGAAAGCTACATTAGACTCTGCCTCTCAAAAAGTGATTAAATTGTCAAATGATATTGTATATGTTTACCATAATTAAAATTATAATCAGTCAAGTGTGTTAGAACATGCTTATAATCCAAGGATTTAAGGTATTAAAACAAGATGAGTGTCATGAGTTTGATGGCAGCCTCTGCTACAAAGTTGACCTTGTCTCAAAAATCAAATTAAAGAAATAAAATGATAATTACAATAATATGTATAAGAAAAAACTAATTGTAATATGCTTGTGCTAATTTCTCATTCTACCTATTCTTTATTAATAAAGAAACAACTTCTTTTCATTATTATATGCTGATTAATTTTATATTACCATCATACCTTCAATGTCATTCATCCCAGATAAGTAGGCAGTCAGCATGAGTAAGAACTGCCCCTTCCATCACCATTCACAGACTCTCTACAATGTATGGTACTTTCTAGAATACAGTAATCAATCTGTAAACATTGAGTGAGTGAGTGAATGAGTGAGTGAGTGAGTGAATGAATGAATAAATGAATGAGTGGCTAAACATTGCCACTTTGCTTCTAAGTAAATAAAAGTTCAATAAGCTAAAACTCATCAACTAGATAGCAACACTGATAAAAACAAGATGCCAGGCCAGGGACTGAAAATATATCAGGATTTTTATACATATTAAAGCCCTCCTACATATCAATGTCATGTCAAAAATTGATGATACCAAGCTATCCAGAGGAAGCTGAGGAAATTGACTATGAACTTGAATATTGTCTGTACAGGCAAAGTGTGAGGACTAGGTTCAAGAGATGAGTCTTGGTCTAAGAGGCTCAGGCACTAACTTGACATCTCACCCTTGCTACTTCCTCCTCTTCTCCCTGGATTTCACATCTCTCATCTGTAAACAATCTTCTAGGGTACACTCCTTTATTTAGCATCCCCAGATTCTCCAGGAGGCTTAACAGTTCTTGAAAGTCTGACTCAGATTTCCAAAGTGGCAGGCAGCAGCATTTAGGAAGAAAGAAGAAAAACAAACCATCTCAGGTCTCCCATTATTCCAATGGAAACAGCCCAAAACAATCAGTGCTGTGGTCCGGTTTCCATCCAGCAGGATGCTTCCTGCTTAGGTCAGTACCTGCTAATCACACAGCTAAGCTGTCACACAAAGTGATGAATGTGGAAAACAGCCTTCTGGGGAAAGGGCCAAAAATCTTCTCTTCCCAGCCAAAGAAATCAAGAGAAGCGATTGCCTCATTCAACTCCTAGGACCCTAGTGAGAAGGAATTGTTTCAAGCTCGTGTACTAAGTCTGCCTGCATCTGTGTAAGTGAGCCACAGCTTCTGAAAAGGAGATGCTACAAATCTGGTTACTCATGAGCTCTTATCGCCAGCTTAACACATCATGGCTTTCGCTCCTGGACCTTCAGGAAATGATTTTCCTGACCCCTTTCTGTGTTTGTACCAAATGTCTTTATGCTATGCTCCCATAATGCCAGCATTCACCTTTGTCACATACTAATTATTTGCATATGTCTGCTGCCTGTCTATCTCTCAGTTCCTTAAATGCAGGGCCGGTGCCCATATTGTCCTTCGCTGTATTTCTATGACAACCCAGTGTCTGATGCAGTCTTCCAAAATACAAGAAACAAATAAATTGATATGTACCTGTTTACTCTTCTGAATTTTGGATTTTCCAAAGGCATTTGTTAATGAGTTCACAGTCACAGATTTGTTCTAGAAGTGGCACATGCCTGTTAACCCATCGGAAGGCAGGACAGGATGACGGCAAGGTCAGTGACCACTTGGACTACATTTCAAGTTTCAGTTCAGCGTCAGAGTTGACTGTACAGTGAAACCTTGCTTCAAACACAAAAACATAAAATACAGAGATTGAGCAAATAAAAACAGACTAGACGTGGAGACACGTGCAGAGTATCAACCTCTCTTCTCTGACAGGCCTCTCTAGTTCCAGCTCGTTATGACAATGGCCACTGACATTCCTACAGGATCGAAGCCATTTCCACCTGCATCCTCCCGCTTTAAAGAGCTTAAAGTCAGCAGGTATTTGCATCCATTTCCAAGCAAATGAGAGATGTTTATAATCTGGATAGTTGGGTCAAGAACTTTTGGGAGTCTACTTAAACTTGATAGTTTAACCTCTCCTATAATCTTACAGCCACCTTTACCAATTGCTTATATCTTCTGACATCATAAAATTCTGGTACTCTGATTCCAGAAGCCCCAGGTCTAGTCACAAATCTGCTACCAAATCTCAGAATGTGGCATGGTATTCACTATCACTGGGACTTAATACAGTGCTCTGTAGCACAGACATGATGGCATCTCCAGTTTCTTTTATGAAATTTAACATCTACACAGGTCAAGCAAGCCCATGACTACATGAACTGAATTAGCCAGCTGTTCTAACTTATTGTTCCTCTCTCCATTTCTTCTCCAGTGTATCATCTCTTCAGGGCATGGAAATCTCTGCGGTCAATTCCAATTCCTGGAACTTGGAAGTCTTTATCAATGCATTTTCCTGTGTCTTGGAAAGGCTCCTTCAATAGCAGCTTTCCAGAATTTCTTAAGATATTATAAACAACATTTGTAGGTTCCCAAAGTGCACAATTCCGGTTAGGACATCTTAAAGCCACATTCTGAGGTCTTTTGACTTCTACTATTGTCCAATTCAAATATTGCCTTGGTGGTTTCAAAAGATTCCTCATTCCTTGCCAGTTAGATTTTTTTTTCCTGCACTGTGTGGTCTGTGGTCTGCTTCTGTTTAAGATGAGGGCAAGACTTATAAGGATTCTGTAGAAATCGGCTGGACATTTTTCTCTGAGAGAGAAGCAACCAAGTGATACAGGGAAAGCACATCTAATCTCTGAGCCACACAGCAGACCACAGCCATAACGAGCAACAGAACTGCTTCCCAGGTGCCTCATTTTTGCCTTCTATGGCGAAGGCACCACTTTTATGGTACAAAAATCACCTATTCAATTTCAAGCACTAATAATTGGAAATGAAATATCCATTCCATACAATCATTGCTGAGCCCACTGTACTGTGACCAAAGCATAGACCAAAAATGAGTGTATTACCAGCTAGAAACTAATATTCACCTACTGCTTTCCTATCCGTATACACACAGGCACACAGGTTCTATCTATCTATCTATCTATCTATCTATCTCTTTCTCTCTCTCTCTCTCTCTCTCAAGCACACACACACACACACACACACACATATTCTGAATGCATAACACTGGAAAAAACATTTTGATCTTTATTTTTAGGCAGGTGGATAGAAAGGTTACTTTTAATTTTGTGCTCATCTAATGATGAACTGGATTATTATTTTTCCAGGATAGGTGTCTCTTAAACATATGTTTACTCAGCAAGCAGATATGGAGTTAAACAATCTCTAAAGCCTGAATGGAAACTGACAACAATCAAATGGTATCATTGGATCAGTTCCGAAGTTAAAGACAGGCTCTTGCTTTTGGATGTCACAATGTTTTGTACATGACTAAAGATGAAACTTTAAAGTTTGAACCCAGATCAACCATTGGGGTGTTTTGCAGGGACTGCAAGTTTACCCTCAGATAAGATAAAATGACTTTCTAAGAAACCTCCTTATTGTTCACTCATCTAAACTCTGTCTTCTCATGTTTTATTGTGTACAGACTCAGAAAGGACGCTGGTAACACTGACTGAGCAAATCCAGCTTAGAACCTGAGATCTTCTGCTTCTAGTGAGTTCCCAAATGACTTGGATGCTGCTGCCTCATGGACCACACTTTAGGAAGCAGAGAGATGGAGTGGGCTAGCCCTCCCGCTCACTCTGATGACTTTGTTTCCTCTATACAGAAGTAGAAATGGTTTGCTCATTGTAAACACCTTTTATCCCTGAAAACAAACCATTCATACAGTGGCTTCTGTATAATCATCATCTTCCTTTAGGTACAAGCATGAAAACACTGTTAGGGAGAAAAATCATGGGCTCAGCAACTATAACACTAAAACACATGATGAATTCATTTAGACCTGACACATGTAAAAACACAGAGCTTCAAAACAAGGAAGATTCGATTATGAACGAGACAGAAGTAGAAAGATGGAAGGTAGAAAACAAGGGGGGAGACATGGTCTGACCTTGGGTAGGACCATGTTTCTTCACAGCAAGAAGGCATCTTTGTCACCACCTGTAGAGAAGGTCAAATGCTGAGGGAGATTGATGGGGAATGGCCCCTTAGGATGGTAGAAGTGACTTCCTAGCCCACAAGGAAAACTGGGAAATATAGAGATTGAGCGGGAGACTATCAGTTGTACTCCATTAAATCACATCTGCCCTCACCAAAGTTCCCAGAATAGAGAGTGGCCCAAAGTCTCAGTCGGAGGTAGAACAAAGTCTGAGATCATTGTTCCTTGGGTCTTCAAAGAAGCACATGGTTTACACTGACTTTTGTTTCTTATTAACTAAAAGCAGAAAAGGTACAATAGCAATTTCGTTATTTTTTGTCTCCTCATGGTAACTAGTTCTGCTCAGAATTACCTGGGATGTACTCTCAATAAGTGTACCTGCCCAATTTTAAAAACTGAGGTAGGATGGTGAGGTGACTCAGCAGTTGACAGCACTTGCTACTCTTCTTGCAGAGGACCCAAGTCAGTTCTGAATACCCATGGTCAGGTAGCTCACAACCACCTGTAACTCCAGCTCCAGGGGATCCAACACCTTCTTCTGACCTCTACAAAGCATCTCTCACGTGTACATAGCACACACTCATGTGTGTGTAAGTAAAGCTTAAATATAAAAATAAAAAGAAACAGACAAATGGTAACTAATAAAGGGTAAACATTATAATGATAAAAAATTAAAACTTAAGTCTTTTTAAAAACTGAGGAAACTGGGACTGCAGTAGAATAATTGGGAACGCAAGCACAGTAAGAAAAAGAGGCAGAAAGAGAGGCAGAGAACAGCATGGCCAAGCTATAGTGGGGATTTGCTCAAGTGACTCTGTTCCTTCATTAGGCTAAGCTGGCTTCTAGTTTTACCTTTCCTATTAGCAAAATGTGATCAAAACAGTGCATCATTTTATTTTTCTCTTTGTTTTCTTCCTTTCTAAGTTCAATAGCTTGGAAGCATTGATCTTCTTCTCATATACTGTTAATTTTTGGGGATTGTATGTTTTGTTTTGTTTTAATGGAAACAATTAGCTACAGCTCAGAAGATACAGTTCCAGCAGTACACCGCACAACTCTGCTTCCTGTCTGTGATAATGAAGCCAGGCATTATGGGAAGCTGAGACAGCAGGAGAAAGAACCTGTTGTAAAGTATAATTGTTTTCAATAAAAAAAAGTCTTCTCTTCTGAATCTAGTCTAGGTCAAATGTTGTAGAATGTTTTCTTGTTTTGTTCCTTGACCATTTTTGAAGGATATCATGTGCATGGCCCACAATTAGATATGAGGCCTATCCTGTCTTTGTGATGTTAAAACTGACTAAAATCAAGAATTAATCTTTGACCTTTTGTTCTCTAGCCCAAAGACCATTATTATATTGTATGGTAGATGTTAATTTCATTTTTAGAGTAGCCTTATTCAACTCTGACATTCAGTCACTCATCTCCAAACATGCTCAGAGCTGCCTTCCATTTGCTGTGCATCTGCTCCACTGCCCTGCCCATGTACCCTTCTCATTCCTGCCAATCATGTTATGTTTTCTGCCCAAAGAGCGCTTCCATCCAATCCATTCACAGGTACTAGAAATGTGCCGCTTTCTGTTCCCTGTGAGCTAGCAGGGGGCTTTTTATTCTAATTGGGTAGAAATCCTGAGTATGTGAGGAGTCGCTTATCTGATGTTGAAAGTTCTGAGTCCTTGAAGGCCAAAGTCTTATGGTCTAGGCTGAAAGATTAGAAGCTTAGAGTTCCAAGTGGTGTGAAGGAACAGCTCTAAGCTTTACAAGCTAGAAAGGTTGAGTTCTAGGCACTCTCGTTAGAGACTGCAGACAGGGGCGGCCCACCACTCAGGAGTTAATGAAATCCTCAGACCTAAGCAGACGCCAGCCACAGTAGCAGCCAGCACCAGTCAGCACTTAATGCTTTGGATGCTAGAATTCTTGGCCTTTAAGACTTAGAGTGCTCATAGTCTCTTGTTTTGTTCATCACAGCTATCCATCAGCAGCCGTCTTGGCTCACTCCTTCTTTAGACTTTAAAAGTCCTTCATTCGTTCTTCATCCCCAGTTTCTTGCCATTTCTGCCCCTTGTCATTCTCTGGAATTGTTCCAGCCGTGCTCTTGCCATTGCTGAATCTGTTCTGCTGCAGCTGTCAGTCCTGTGCGTGTTTCCACTGCAGCTCGCTCGGCTTGTGACTTTCCAAGTCATAAGCAAGAGAAGGCTACTCAGAAGGAGAAGGCTTTTGTTGCAATCCCAAGGTCAAACACAGAAGGAAAAGCTGAAAGCGATCACAGATCAACTACAGGTAAATGGAAGGTGACTACATAATTTCTAGAAATGTACAATGAACTCAAGAGAGGCTAGGAAGAGATTTGGAAGACACCAAAGGGCAGAGATGTCTAGTATATACATCTGTCATTATCCAGTAATCCAGTGCCAGGCAACCTAAATACTTAAATGATAGGAAAGCTAGGCGTGAACTTTGCCTTCCTGGGGCTTAGAATGCAATGTGGGAAAGAGGTAAAAGAGCTCTCAAGATTGGGTTGTTTTTGAAAACATATAACCCGCCCTACTCAACAAAATAATAAAAACAATGCCACTGAGTCTCTGAGGCAAAGAAAATTATAGAACTTCCTAAAATATAGAAGTGTTATAGCGCTAAAATATTAGTGTTAACTTATTTTATTTCATCACTATTCCTTGGAAGTCTGTTTGTTTTCTAATAATAGACAGAAAGGGGGTGGTTCCAGATGGGAGGGAAGTGGTGAGTAGTGGGGGAGGAGAAATCACAACCAGGATATATTATGTGAGGAAAAATCTATTTTCAACAAAAGAAAAAAGGAAATTCTCAAAAATTAATAAAAGGTATTATAAATAAAAAGGGAGTCTCAATTACAAAGTATTTATGTTTACATGTGACTTTGGAAAATCCCAAAGCTGGGAAACCTGAAATGAAAACAAATTCTCTCTTCCATCTCTTGGTGGAATATCTCACTGCCGTGGCTGAGTGGTCTTCCTTCACTTGGGACCCACTATGATCAGCATTGCCCCAGAATTCATAAGGGCCAGATGAAAAACCCAATTTGCAAGATAAACAGCTCAGGGTAGGATTTTATTCTTTTGAAAATGATTCTTGAGGGACTCCTAGGGGAAAGAAGATAAACCTAACTATGTCAAAGAAAGTTTTATCATTAAGAAGGCACAGTAAGCCCTCAGTCAGCACTATTGAAGTGACAAATTTCCGGGGACCCACGTATAAAAAGTATTATGCAATAGATAATTACACTCCAGTGGATGTAACTTAATCATAGCATAATTAGAGGCAGAAAAATAAAAAAAAATTCACATAAGCATTAAAATCTGCCAACTTAAACAAATATTGCTCCCTGGTACATATCATAAGCAGACGCTTAATCATAAAACAGCCTTGATTTTGGTCCCCCTAAAAAGCCACAAGTACAGCCCCTTAATTATTATCTATTACCCAAGAGGATTTAGTGGGCAGGTTTGCCTGCAATCCTACCAAAAAAATCACATATTTATGATGGCTGCTCTCGATTATTCTGGACAAATGTGCTTGGATTTTCTGAAGCGATAGAGAAAGAAAGGAACATTACTATGTTTTAGTTATCCAAATCTCGTGAGAGTTTCCTTTCTTTCCTGAAGTGCTGAAAATGTTTCATCCACCTTATAAATCCAAGAGTTACTAGCCTTGGTTTAGGGAGCTAACAATCCAAAATAAACAACAAAAAATGAGCAATTTATCCTTCCTGACTGTGTCTGAACAATACCAAATGTACTGTCAGTCTCAAAACTACCCAGTCCATTGTAAGAACCAGCCAAGGTGCTTCCAGTTCTGAAAACATAAGTCATGGAAATTGAATGAACCTTTCTCTGTTCTTCTACTGTAATTATATCAACAATACAACTTCCATACAGCTCCTATTGACTTTGCTGTCTGAATTAAAACTTCAGAGTCAAACTCCGAATAGAATATGTCATTCTTTACATTCAAAGAAGTTTTCCCTGTTCGTGTACTTCGAGTTCATTGGCCTTTCTGTTGTTGACTGCAAAGAAAGGCAACTTTTACACCAAGGACAACACAGCAAATAGTTTAAACCTTCAGGAAAGGTTGATCTCTGCGACATACTATTCTTTGTTTTGTTTTATCACAGCTATTTAAAATGCAAAAACAATTCTTAGCTCATAAACCATATGAGTCGGTCACCCAAGCGCTGACTTATATCCAGAATTGAAGTAGTACATCTACATTCAAAAACCAAATAAAACGTAGAGAGGGTAACATTTTCATTTTCTTCTCTTGTGGAAGACATCTCAGTTCCTTTAAGGAAAGTTTACTTGGCTATCAAAGCAAAGATAGTCATTTTAAACATATTATTTATATTATATTTTCTCCAAGCTTGACATGAAGCAGAGGCAATGACCTGCCTACAGAGGTCCTTTGTCCAAAGCTAATTACAACAAAATAAGCACATGGTGTGTCAGATATTTAAGTCTCTAGTAGTGGTAACACAGGTGATAATAGCCCCCTTAGAAATAGGTGTCTCAAAAGATTCTCTTTGCTACCTCTTCCTCCTGTACAACCCAATGAATGTAAAAGAGCTAAAATATTGATTGAGATATGCAGTAGTATAGCTGCCCTAAGTCACCCTTGCTCCTGTAAGTAAAGTGTATTTGTCCCTCTTGACTTGACAGAATCTTTCTTTGTTCTATTGGCTCCTCCCCAAATTGAGGTGAATGACATTTCTTATCTGTTTACCCAGGAAACTCATGAGACAATAGAGGACCAGCATCCCTTCTATCTTGCTTTTGGAGTTGATGTGGCACTAACTGATACTACTCTGCTTTTACTCTTTAAAAGAAATATGTTCAGGGATCGTCTGCTACTTATAGGTGTCTAGGAACCCAAATTGACAACAGAGCAATCAAAGTAAAACTGGATCCCAATTTTACCAGTGAAATGAACATTCAGTTTGTGGACTCAGAAAAATACATTCCTATTAACTCTGTTAACTTGAAATTGACATACAAAATTCTTTAAATGTTTATTGTTATATCAGCATATGAATACACTTAGATGCAAGGGTAAACAAGAAATAGTAAAGCAGGATTGGTATTCATTTTCCAGTGAAAACTCTAAACTTCAGCAGGTTAACAAAAGCTTCAGCTGAGCTGGAGTTCTCTGGCATTCCTGGAACTCTTAATTGTTACCAATTGTCCCAGGGATTGCTACCATTCAACAAATTATAGCCAAGACATTTGTAATTGCTTCCAGGGCTGGATAAGCATGCCAAGAAAAAGGGAGCCATTGCTAGGCTTTTTGTTTCATCAAAGTACATTTCCATAGACCCATAATTAAACAATACTCCTGAAAGCAAGTCTCCATAAAACACAACATACTTTCCTAATAACTCAGAACACTGGATTATTTTTATCTAATGAAAGTAAAGAACCAAAAACTGGACCTAGAATAGCAGTAGGGTAAGAAGTAGGCATCTAAGACAAGCATACTAGAGAACAGGATATTTTCAAAGGAAGGAATCAAGGGTTAAATGTCACTTCTGCACTTCACTAACTGTCAGTCTTGGGTGGAGAGCGAAGGAACAATATTAATCCAAGGCAATTTAAGGAATTGAGGAGGTTATGGGAAGATCAGGCAAAGACAGAGGTCGGGAGCTTCTCCATTCCTTCACTGACTGGCTCAACCAGCTCATCATGGCTTGCAGCAAATTCAGTAATTCCCATAGACCCTGATGAGAGATGAAGAAAGCCAGACATCACTGGATTACATGTCCAATGATATCTTAATGTACTTCCTATTGCCGTGATAAAATACCCTGTCACAGGCAAGTTAAAGGGAAGGGGAAGCAGCCTAACCCAGAAATGATTTATTCTACCCATGCTGGGTAGGTGAAAGGGACAGAAGCTTGAAGCAGCCGGTCACACAGGAAACAGAGAGATGTATGCATGCTAGTACTCAGCTCACTTTCTCTGCTTTCTACTACTCAGGATCTCTTGCCCAGAAAATGCTTCCACACACAGTTAAGACAGTTCTTCTTCCACCAATTAATGCAATTAAGATCATCCCCCAGAGGCATAGCGAGAGGCCCATATCTGAAGTGATAGTCAGTAAAGTTGACAGTGAATACTAACCATAATAAGTAAGACAAAAGGAAATGCTGCTCACGAAGCATCTTTATCCATCCACAGCAGCTAGAAGGTCATGATGTAAGTCAAGGAAAAGAAATTTCCTCATCAACAGAAATCAGCAAGGACCACAGGTTATGGTACTGGCCAGGGATGTCTCCCCCCTCTGTGGATAAGAGTTACAGCTTCTCAAAGGAACAATGGCACCAGGGGAAGAAAAGTGTTGGATAAAAGTGATGTATCAACAACTTTTAGTACTGAACTTCCCCCTAAACAGAGCAAAACTGGTAAAATAGAGCTGCTTAGATTTGACTGCACATTGAACTAGTTAGGACTGAGTATACCACAACACCATAAAATATATTGTGCGCTGTAGGTAGCTTGGGGGAACTCGAGAACAAAATGGAATTGAGATACCAAAAACTAAAATGTTATGTTTCTATGCCACGAGTGGTAATGCCTAAGTTTATATGTGATGCACTGTGTGTATTTTCCCTAAGTTGTCTTGTTCCCCCTCAAGCTGAAGGCATATGTCAAAACACTTTTACCTACTACAGTAAGGAGTACTTGAAATGTTGTCTCAAGATGGAAGAACTCTTCATAGTAATGTTAGATTGGTGCAGTTACAAACCTAAGCTTTAAAATCAGAGAGCTGGGATTCCAGTCACGTGTCAGCCACAGGATCTTGACTGACTCACTACCTACCGAGCTCCACTCAACCTCTATAAAACAGAAATAACACATACTTTGCAAGTTTGCTGTCAGCTTAACATGGAAAGATATGCAATATGTTTGCCACAAGGTCTGGCACATGTTAAATCTTGTAAAAAAATATATGTCTAGTAGCTAGAACACTTATAGGCCCTCATATTTTTCAATATGGGACCAAGCATTTCTGTGGTCCATCTGAAAAATCCAACTTTATTAATGTAAGTTATATTTTTATATATTTAGAATATATAATCAGAGATTGTTTAAACATTTTTCAGATTTAAACAGAGCATTCACTAGTTCCATTTTAGCTTTGTCTTTTATTTTCATTATCAAGACCACCTCCACAGACAGGAAATCCAATTCATAACTGATCACTAAAAAAGAGAGTCAATTACAGTATGCATGTCCCATGAACGTACTTCAAGTTTAAGGCCAAGATGAAGACAAAGTACTCCACGTTCTGTGGGAAGATTTCTTTGGCCACTTTCATTGAATCTGGAAAATTCTGTTGTTGCTTACACTGATGCAGGCTAAGCTGAATATCCAGTGTCAAATAGACCTTCAACCTTTGACAAGAACTGTAGAACTTCTTGAGGACAAAGGAGGAGGGGCTACATGATAGTCAGTGTGGCTAACCTATGCCAACTGCGCCTTCCACATAGGAATACCATGGTAATCACTTCATTATGCACAAGCTAAATTAGATACAGATAGACAGACAGACAGATGATAAATAAATAGATTAAGTCTATTAAGGGTATTTTCTCACATTTCTATTTTACAATTCGAAGATACTCTTAAAGGTGACTGATGTCTATGACTGCTTGGATATCAAACAAGATTTAGTTCAACATTGGTCTCAATACCCTTTATGTTCAGAGCCCGGGTAATATTCTGTGCATTTTCTAAGCGTGTCAAATGATGGAAGCCTTTCTTGTCTTCATGGTCTTTGCTTTTCAGAAGCATTCTATGTCCTTTTCTCAAGATACCCCCTATCTTGTTTCCTAAAAATGTTCATGGATGGGTAAATAAATATGGACTAAAACATTCTTTAAACAAGAAAAACCACAGCTTCCCTTGACTAGAGCACTGCCAATTGTAGACGCCTTGAGGTAAGGCCACTGTAGCCTGGGGAGAGCACAGGTGACCAGAGATCAAGCAGCTATTCACCTTCAAAGATTTACGTTTGGCTGCTGTTTCTTGCTTGATTTAGAAGCTATGGGAGCAGAGGGGTGGGGTGATAGTGAGAGAACTCACAGAACTCTGACAGCTTATCCTCACTGTCTCCATTTGCTCATCTGTAAAATGGGCCCAAGAACCCTGGCACCTATGTGTTGTTAACATGCAACAGAGTAATGTTCATGGCACATTGAGGCCACAAATGGATGGATTTCCATAAATGCTCAGAAAATCACCAAAGTGGTTAACACAGGTTGCCAGATGTGTCATTGTGAAGAAATGTTATTTTCTAGTGAACAATTTCATTCCAAGCAAGTGACAAATGTTAAAATATATATTAAAATACTAGATACTACATGGAATTAGTTTTTAAAGCACTTGGCCATCAGTTCTGCTTTCAAATCCTAGATAATAACTTTTTTTAATTAATTAATTTATTTATTTATTAAAGATTTCTGTCTCTTCCCCGCCACTGCCTCCCATTTCCCTCCCTCTCCCCCTGAATATTAACCTTCATCAGGCGATAATAACTTTTTAGAATTTTTTTAAGGAGTAGTATTGGGTATTGAACGTGGGATTCCACAAATGTTAGGCAAGAACTTCACTATTCAAATCTACCCCTACTGCCCTGTACATGTTTTATTTTGACACATGGTCACATTAACTTGCGCAGACTGCCCTCGAGCTCGCTGTGTATTTCATTCTGGCTTTGAACTTGTCGTCCTGCTGCCTTGGCCACTTGCACAGCAGTGATAGCACGCCTCTGCCACCAGGCCCTGAGCAATCTTGAAAAATCTTCCTTAGATCAAGCACAGATAATGGTGATGGAGTTCTTTCTATTCCTTCAGAAACTTTGTTTGGATTTTTTCCTCCTCTCTATAATTTGTCTTCTTTTTTCTATTAGGTCTCGTTGGTGCATAATGAACCCTTGACAGATTTGAGCTATGCCTTGGGAGTCATGAAAAGAACGCCACTCCTTGTGAGCCAATCTCTCATCCTCTAGAGCATTTTCTTATCAGCATCTTTCAACTTCCTCCTATTTTTTGAGGCTAGATGTCTGTCGCTCTATGGCTGAGTAGAGAGAAACTGATGAATAGACACACAGGCCTGGAAAACTAGAAGGAACCTCAGCCATTGTAGTCTCACCACAGTGAGCCTTTAGTCAGTACTCACCTAGCAGTTTTACTAGCCAATTCATTGAATTGTATACAACTCTCATAACAATCATGTAAAATACTTTCGTCTCCATTTTAGACACAAAGGAACAAACACTTGCGGATGCTTTTTGCTTGCCAACATGGTGCACATACTGAAGAACCCTTGTATTCAGGTCAGAGAACCAATTCGGCTGAAATACAAAGAATACTGGGCCAGATAAAAGAGCCAGCAATATGCTGAAAATCAAATAAATATTAACAAAAATATTCTATATCTAGCCTAGTGTTCTTTGAAAAAAAATTCTAATGTAAACTAAAAACATCTCTTTTTGTATTTGGATTTTGACAAAATTTTGCTTCATTACTGCACACAAGGGTGGAAAGAAATGTTTCTATCAACTTATGCTTAAAAGAGAATCCCCCCAAAGTTGGATTTTGCTTCTTCCAATAGTGGGGAAAGATAAGATAGGGAAGAGAGACTAATCAATAATTTATGAAGAACACTGCTTCACTGATCAGATTTAGTGATGAAAAAGTTCTTTGAAAAACCCATGAGGAGCATTCTTAATGGAAATTATGTGCACTTCTCCCGGGTCGCCATTTATTTTTCCTGCTATTAGTTTGATTCGGGTTTGACAGTCTCCATCCCGCATAAACGCAGCAGCAAACGCCACGGAAAGCCTTTCTACATGATCATTTTCTAAAGTAATAAGACGTGTCTGACCTGGGAAATCGGCCCCTCTGTCCTGTCAGGTAAGGAGGTGGCTGACACACTTTAAAAGCTGCCTTGGGCTTCTCTGTGCCACGCAGCAGCTGGTTCTGGGGTCTAGGGCGGGCTTTTGCTGCCATCTACTGGTCTGCGTCGTAAGCAACTGCGGACTTCCGGACTCAAGGGAAAAAGGAAAGAACTGAGAAGTAGGGGGTTGGGGAAATCCTTTTTATTTTGTACCAAAACCCAAATCCCGAGAAGAGGGATTTCCATGGCAAGCCACAGAGCCATAACCATCTTGCGCTACAGTGTGTTTAATAGAGACTCTCCTGTGCAACCCATGAAAGATCCTTTCTTCCTCATTCCATGGACCAGGGTTTGAATACATCTGTATTTCTATATTCATATGTCAATCTCGTAAAGCTCAAACGGAGGAGGAATATCATTGCAATTGGATTACATATATTGTTACGGGGTCATATCTTCTGGCTGCCTGGAATTTTGGGCAGATATTTTTTAACCCCTTCCCCCCATGCAGAATAGGAAACTATAACATTTCTTCGTAGTATCATTATATTCTGGTAGGAAGATTAAATGTAATATGTGCTTAATGTTTCTTGGAAATGCACATGAGCTTTTAATAAGGACCAACAGTTACCACTTTTAAATGCCATTGTTGCTAACTTCTCTTAACATGACAATGACCACAATAAAATAACAATAGTAATAATAATAATTCCAAAGTTGTGGCATTGAAGGACAAAACTACCCAGAATAATGATACTACGGCAATGAGCTAACATTAAATATTAGAAATCCAATTTTTGGTCCTACAAGAAGGCCCTGACAAGAAAGAATGTCAGTGACAAAAGAGAAAGTTGGATCGACACCCTTCTGAGCTGGTTTATCTAGAAGAATAGTAGATCCATACCCTTCTGAGCTGGTTTATCTAGAAGAATGGTAGATGCACACACTTCTGTGCCTAGTTTATCCAGAAGGACAGTATAACAAACTGAGTTATAGTCAAATTATCACAAGGGTCTGGACATCTGGAAGTGGGTGCATAAAGGACTGCAAAAATTAATGCATGTAAAGATTCTGAAGGATTATACTCAGATCATTGATTTGGTCACACAGAGTTGTTTTTTGATTTGAGCAGATGCAGATGCAGAGAAAACTGAAGACGGAAGGAAGAGAGCTGTAGCAATGAAAGGAATACCCACTAATGAGTTTCAGCCCGTGATATATGTAAGTATGCAAGGGTGTTTAAGCGCTCACATTACAGTTGGCATAGAACCACCACTCTCCCAACGATTTGGGAAAATGGCCATGCCATATTTTTGAGTCCACTAGAAATGCATCTCAACATGTTTTCAGGAATCTGAGGATAAAAACAACACTTGCGCAAGATGCTCAGTTGAGCAGTCACCCAATTTAATTCCAAAATTCTCAGCAAGTCTGCAACTCCTAAGAGTCTTATTTAAATCAAAGACTGTGCCCCTGCTCAAACACATAGCAGTAGCATGGGCCAGATACTGCGTGACACAGGAAGCAGAAGGGAAGGTTGCCCACACGCCAGGCAGATTTATAGGTAAACATTAGCCCCAGGCGAACTTGCCCCCCAGAGGGCGGGGCTTAACCCTACACATGGCAGAGCAACATACAACAAGATGGAATAAAGGATAATTTCTGAATGTAGACTGGAGTTCAAATTCCAGCTCCCAAAACTCTCTAATCACCTATCTCTTTGCCTCAAGGTAGAGGCTAAAAACAATGCTGCAGGTTTGGTGTTGTTTGAAGGATCAAGCAAACTGGACACGTGCGGGTCATTTAGAATAGCGTCCAACTTGTGTTAAGTATCAAGAGCAAGACATCATAACAGAAACACAGAACATTTGGAATAAGAGAAGTTTTCCTGAAATGGGGTTGAAGGGGGTCTGAGAAGATGGTGTAAAGAGTAATAAAAAAGCTTGCTGTGCAGACATAAGGACACAAGCTCAGACCCCAGCATCCATGTAAAGAGTTGGGTGTGGTCATGGGCTATCTGTTATAGTAGCACTGTGAGATGGAAGTAGGCAAAGAAATGGGCCTGCTACCCTAGATTAGTCCCAAAGGCTGTAAAAACAGTGAGAGATCCTGCCTGAAGAGAATAAGGCTCACAAAAGAAGGGCTCCTTGACAAACTTCTGTGTACTGGTGTTTTCCCAAGATTTTACTTCCTTTTTAAACTAGAATACATTTAAAAAGTGTTTTTAATTGATTTTTATTGAGCTCTACATTTTTCTCTGCTCCCTTCTCTGTCTCTCCCCTCCCCTTCAACCTTCTCCCAAGGTCCCCCCGCTCCCAGTTTACTCAAGTGATCATGTCTTTTTCTACTACCTGTGAAGATTGGATCTATGTAAGTCTCTCTTAGGGTCCTTATTGTTGTCTAGGTTCTCTGGGATTGTGATTTGTGGGCTGTTTTTTTTTCTTTATGTTTAAAGTGAAATTGTACCAATTCCTGAGGTTTAAGAAACAAGTAAACAGAGTTAGCTAAAGCAGGAATAGAAGTCAGAGCAGCTATGATGCCTCCTAGAAAGGTCTTGCTTTGTTGGTGACGAAAGGTAACCTGGAAAACTGACAGAGCAATGAAAAAAGTCATTGATTTGGCTTTTACCTCTGTTTTCCCATCATGAACATTTCTGGGAACGAGTTTGACCCCCACCAAAGAAAGATCAATGGGGAAGTAATATAAGAAAAAAGAAATACCTCAGTGAGCATCTCACCTTATTCGAAATTGGTCCTTAAGCCATAGGTGATGAAAAGACCCAGGACAGAAGGTATTTGCGAGCACTGAGGGCATTGTTATACTTGACTTTCTACCACGTGGGTTCTACTTAGTTACTGGCGGTTGATCTAGTGGATCCTCAAACCATCAGTGGGGAATGTCCTGTGAAAGATTGTTGAGCACTGAAAGATGGCGTAATGAAGCAAAGCCATCCAATTCAGCACAGGTGTGGTGGTAATTGGGACACATTCCACAAATCTTAGAGTTCAATGGTCCTTAGACCATAAATTCCTAGGTATGTGGATGTAAATTGGGTCAAACAGCGAACCAATAATATATACCTCAGACAGACAGGCTCAGTCCCTAACATCCTTCCATGTGCAGACCTGTCTTTACAAGGTGAAGAATATGATACTTCCACTCATTCCGAAGTTAATGTTGGTGGTACTGCTGATGAGCTGAAGCCAGAGCATGGACATTACATTACATTAATCTATCCAAAAAAATATTTCTTCTAGAATTATTTCCACATTTGGTAAGAAAAAAAGAACTTCTGCATTAGCACTTATGAAGGAGTATCTCATTATGTACAGAGTAGTAAAGTATTAAATGGTATTGCATGGTTTTTATTCCATGAGCTTTCAGTGGTCAAAAGTGTTTTTAATATAATGTCTGTGCAGGTTCCATCCCAACAATATATGTTCATTTCTGTGGCTTTTTCAATACAGAGAATATACAAAATTTGTGGAACACACCACAAGTTATATTTCTGCCCACACTGGGATTCGTTATTTCTAGCTCTGTGTGCCTACTTATTTTTCTAGCTTTGTGTGCCCACTTCACTAAAATTTTCTAAGTAGTCTTCCTTTTCATGTTATCAAAAAAGTTCAAATATTTTAGACTACCATTTTGATTAGAATATATGAAGCAATTTAGAATATTTTCTGGCATCTACTAGAATGTTTTCCATACTAAATATTAAAATCTTCAAAAGATTAGTATTTATTCAGTAAAAACATTCAGTCCAATTTTTGTGGTCTAATGAAGAAAATTATACATGAAATAATTGGAACTTCTGAAATTGAAATATGAGATATAAAAATCTAATATGAAAAAATAAAAATCTAATATGATTAACTAGATAAAAAAGGCTTCATAAATAATATATCTGAAGTATGAGGCATATAATCTTCACCATACCTAACATATGTAAATAGCATCCATAAATACAGGAGGAAAATGTTTATTTGGATTCTCATAGTTGTAATTTATCTTATGAACCTCTCAACTCCCATTATCAGACTTCAATGGATAGCAAATGCCACATTTAGAAAATGAAACCGCGGTGTCTTTCCACTAGGAATCAGACACTGACCAAAATTCTTCCCATCGGATGAGCACGACTCTGAACATGCACTTGTGAAGTGAAGGGAAATAGATGAGGCCTTCTCTTTGCTTGTGACAGCAGGCTTTAAAGCAGACCAGAATCCATACAAATGAAAACGCAAGAACCTGGTGCTTCACAGTGTTTACTCAGATGTGCGCAGAGGCACACTAAAGGACTTCTGGACTGCTTAATCTAGGCTGCTTTCCTCTGCTCTACAATAGCTCCATGAGCTGCACATCACAATTGAAATAAACCCCATTTTCACTTAGGGATTCAGAGTTCATTGGTTGCAATGAGGAGTTCTAAATTAATTCCTCACTGCCTTTGAACCACAGGATTGGCATTTGCTGCATATGAATCAAGGTTTTTTCACCTGGCTTTAGTTTTCCCTGTCCATCATCACCCAGCTTCTTCAGTCTCTTAGAATTTAATCTTCCCTTTTAAAGCAATGAATAATATAATTTAGTTTAATGTCATCTACGTAACAGATGTACCAAATCAAAACTGTCAATATTTCAAAGACAAAAAATAGAAAATAATTCTCTGAGCTCTTTCTATCATGTCACCCATGGGATATTTTATTTCAACATCATGGAACTCCATAGCAGATGAATAAAATGAGGCTAACTCAACCTACATCCTGCGTTTTACCCCATCTCAAGGCAAGGCACACAAAAGCCACACTTACCTCCAGTTCTGCAGTGAGGTCCAACCCCGACATGCAACAGTGTGAGGCAAGGGAGATGTCATCACTTCAAACCCCCATGCTGGGTAGTCAGCAGTGGTTATCAGTTCTCTATACAGATTTTAACATAAAAGGCAAGAGTTTGATTTTAAAAAAAAACTAGCACAGTAAATTATATACAGAATGATGTTGCCTGTGGGACATCAGCAAGAAAGTTCCAAGACCAGGGAATAAACAATGACCAGAGCACCATGTAAACAGTAAGGAGAGGTCCCAGACAAAACATCTTAATAAAATCAATCAGAGCAGTAAAGGTGATGTTAATGGTTTGTTTAAATTCAACATATCTGGAGTCAAGAATCTGAGAATTGAGAGATATTCAAGAGTATCTTCTGAATAAATTATTTTGGAACTATACCATGAGTAACAGTGTTATGATGGCAGATGAACAGATAATCTTTCCCTCTATCCTCAAAGCTCTATCAGCTGTCTCTGTCCTTTCCAAACTGGTACTTAACATCCTCTTCTCTTCCTATCACCAAATATTTATTCACATGTGATATTGTAGTCAGCATACAAATCACCTAAATTTGAAACAGACGCCTTGCAGAAGACAGATTCTGTAACACTCAATTTGAAATGGTTTATCTTAGCATTGCTCTACATTTCAAATAATGACATTGAAATGTTTCTCCAGTGCTGGGGCCCTTAAGTGTGGGATAGTTGCAAGAGTTTTTGCTTGTTTGGTTGGTTTTGGTGGATTGAGACAGGGTTTCTTTGTGTAACAGCCCTCTCTGTCCTGGAACTCCCTTTGTAGGCCAGGTTGGCCTCAAACTCAAAGGGATTCACCTGCCTCTGTCTCCCAAGTGCTAGGATTAAAGGTGTGCACCACTACCATCCAATTAGTAGCAAGAATTTTAAAGGGGGGGTTGCAAGGCTCTTCTGTGTGAACCAATGAGATCAACACAGAGCAAACTTCACTTCACACAGTCAACTGAACAAAGATAAAAAAGCTGTGTTTTATTTCCCAAAGCATCTTCCAAGAAAGCATCCAAAGAAGTAAAGATTGGATATCTCAGCATAAATAATAATATATTACTGATACTTCCTGCTGAAAAATTGGTTTAAACATTTGAAATGCTTTTAAAAAGAACAAAATATGTATTGAAGTCATCCTGATGAAATAAGCTAATATATTTTTGAGAAGAAAAGGGGTTTATTTTAACCTGGGGAAAGACAAGCAGACACAGAGACTGAGGGCAGGGCTATTTCCCTCTATGTCTAATCTCTATCAGAAGAGACAGAAAAATAACACTAAAAAAATGGAAACAAGATGAATGTCCAAAAGAGAGGGTCATTTCCTTGTCCTCTCCAAAATTATTTGTTTAGATGAATCCTTATGTGTCTCAAACCCAGGTTTAATTTTGATTTTGTCTACACACCAAAGGAGCTACAATCAATATTAGTTAAAAAATAACATCCCCATAGATGAATAACTGTTAATGGATGCCTTTTAATGTTCTCAAATTGGGTAACAATAATAAGCCACAAGATTGTAGGAACAAAAAATAAAATTAAAGAGGCTTCACCTTTAGAACCTCCACAGAAAAGTCTCAGCATCCTTCTTTTCCTTCCTTGAGGCTAACATCCTGCACTCTCACTTGCCTACTTGGGAAAAGACTTTTATTGTACCATTTTAGTAATAATTTTAGCAAGAATATCTCAAATAAAAAAACTTGTGCATCCAAAAGACCTTCAGTTTTCACACTTAACCCACTCCCGGACTCCATTCTATCACCTCACAGACACTGCAATACCTACCGTAAAAGTTATTTCAGAAATACAGAGAACAAAACAAAGGCAAAATACATAGCAAATACTACAGCAGAAATCACTAGATTTTAGTAGCATTTTGCTTATTCCCCCTAAACTTATACCAGTCTGTCCCAGAGTTGGTTTGCTGTTGATCAAGATCTGAGTCATGGGGCAATGTGACTCTAAGTCAGCAACATTTCCTAAATTAACCGTGTTATGTAATTAGTATCTCTTGATGTATGTATCTGAGGTATTTTTCCCATAATTATCTTTTCCTTCCTCTCTTCAACAACACTACCACCCACGTAGTTTTCAAATTACAGCTTTCATAGGCCTAGTTTATACAACTACTCAAGTGTACAACCTTTTATTTTTTTCTTTTTTTCTAACTAACCTTCACAGTAGATATGATGTGCAATGCATAAAAAAAAACAACTTGGAGAGGCAACTCTTTCTTTAATCACAAATTAAGTTTCTACCCAGGTCAAAAAGGCAAAAAGAGCCACAATGATGCTTGCCTTGTAGCACAATGAAATGTTCTATCCTCCTCCTGATACCCAGCTGCTGACTCAACAGAGTCACTCAGGGTTGGTAGATAGTGAAATGGACCAAATCATGCTGTCCTTTGAACTAAATGAAAGAGAGCCACTATGCATCTGAGCCACACACCCGCCTCACTGACCCCACCAATTCTCCAGCTTCATGGACACTGAGGCGCCAAAAACTGTCAGATTTAGAAACCAATTTCAGTTATAAGCCCTGAGAAGCCAGACAACTCATAAATGAATATGGCTTCCTCTCTCTGCTATGACGTTTTCGGTCCTGCCAAGTTTATCAAGGGAAGTGAAGCATAAAGTAAAGCAAAGAAGATTTTTTTCATGTCAGCCATTTACCCATTTTTTTAAAGATTTTTTTTGTTACTTTTAGTTACACTTAAGCATGCTGGGTAGATATGTGCACCTAAATACAGGGTCTAGTCAGAGGTATTGGTTCCTCCCTGAAGCTGCAATTACAAGTTGTTGTAAAACACCAGACATGGGAGCTAGGAGCCATCCTCAGATATATACTCTCAACAGCTGAGCCATGACTCCAGCCCAGAAATGTAAACGTATAGTAAAATGTATACGTATAGTAAGTTAGAGAGAACAGAGGGTGAGCACATAAAAAGTACTGATAGTTGTTATTTCTTTGGCTTCTGCAGTGTTCATTTTCAACTCTACTTAAATCTAGATTTACTAAATGTAAAGAAAGAACATTTCCCAGCTGCCCAGACCCAAATATTCACACATTTACTATATTAATTATAACACTGCTTGGCCAATAGTTCAGGCATTTTCGAGGCTAGCTCTTATATCTTAAATTAACCCATTTCTATTAATTGTGTATTGCCATGGGGCTGTGGCCTACCCATAAGATTCTGGGATGTCCTTCTCTTTTGGCAACTACATAGTGTCTCTTTGACTCTGCCTACTCTTTCTCTATCTCTGCTCAGATGTCCCACCAGACACTACTCTGCTAAGCCATTGGCCAAAGCAGTTTTATTCATTATCCAATAAAAGCAACACATATACAGAAGGATATCTCACAACTAAAATGAAGCCATCTTATTGAAATTTACCAAGAAAATCCATTTACTGCAAATGAAAACTGTGAGTCTTCTAGTTCTTTCACAAATGCTCACATTCATTGTTGGGTGATGAGTTTAATAGATGATGAATGAATATTTTGCAATAGATTATTCTAAAGCACTGCTACCATCAAGTGTGCATTGATATAAATTTCTGTTATTATGGAACTGAGGTAGAGCTCTAGTATGCACTGACTCTGTTAGGTTTAAGATGGCCTATAAGAAGACTCAATGTATAGTTGGTCCTTTGTGTAGCGTTGAAGACTTTTAATACAGAAGCTATTGCTTTGCAAAGATAGAAAGGGAGGAAGTGAAGGACAGAAGGAGCAAGAGAAGAGAGAGGGAAGGAAGAAGGGACAGAAGGAAAAAGGGACAAAAGGAAAGAGGGAGGGAAAAAAGGAAGAAGGGTGGTATCTTCTCAATCTTTTAGAATTTGAATGGTCATCAACTTTGATGAAATCAATAATCATGAATGTCAAATTTTCTTCTCCCTGCTGCTACTTTTAAAAAGCACTGAAGACTCATAACTACATAAAATTGGGAAATCTTAAGAGTTCCAGTTATACTGAATTAAAATAGTTTTACAAAACTCTTAATGAACACTTGAGTATATTAACTGAGACTAATCATGGCAGAGTAATTTTACTTCATGAGCTCAGAGTCCTTGGGAAAGGGTAAAAATGTTTTTCTTCATATTTTTGCTGAAGCATCTAAGTTGTAACATGTCCCAGTGTTCAGCAGCATTTTCTAGAATGAATGGAGGACACTAATCAGGTTCAATTCTTAATCCCTTTTCTTAAACAATGGGTTTGGCTTGGTGTTAGTTAAAAGAGCATATCAGTATAAATCATGGACTAATATTTCTAAGGCAAAAACACCAAGGCAAAAATTAATATAGGAAGAAAATGATGGAAATGTGAAATAAGAATATCAGACAAAGATGAAGTCTATATATCAACTGCCTTTATCCCCTTTCAGTGTGAAAAATAACCATGCTGAGAACAAAATAAAGGGCTCTTTGTTTCTGAATGCAGAAGACAAAGCACAGGCATCTGAGGCTGAGTGTTATAGCTGCCACCCTCTTCCTGTTTCCCTGCTTGAGGGTCCAATTAAAATAGAAAAGGATGGAGTTTGTGTTTATCTGTTACCAAGAGCTATATATTATTCCCTTTGATTTCTCTAGGCATAAAGACAGTTGGGCTCGTAGGAGGTAAGAAGCAAAGAGACCAGTGACAGCCATCTGCTCAGATCATAAAGGACAACCTGTCAACTTCATGCTTAATAAAGCCGTTTCTTCCCAGGAATGCTTATCAGCTATAGAGGTGGAAGGTCACTGAACCCTGCGCAGTCGATATGGCCAGAGTTTCAACGATATGCTTTTACATACTGCCTTCTCTGCTGCTATCAGAGTCCCAGCTGCCAGTGTTAGCTACCAGACATCACACACCCCGCCTATTAAAAGCAAACAGTTCCTGAAAACAACAGAAGACAGTACGATACCTAAGTGCTAAATGAATATCCAAATGAGCCAACGTTTGTATCATGCCCTGATTATGCAATGCTCATCAATTGGAAGGTATTGTTAAAGCGTGGGTTGCTCTCATGTATGCTGTAATAATAAACCACTCTGGGGGAGTTGGTTATATTGAATCTTCAGATAGTGTAGTGTTCCAGATATTTCTCACAGCTTTCAGGGCTACACTGTAACAGCTTGAACTCACATTGTTTTCCTTCTAAGTCTAGCAGGTTTTCTATTATATAAGAGCCAAGAAGTTTGAGGTTTTGCTGTTGGGTAAATGCTTAAAAGCACAGTTGTCCTTATGGTTTGTAGAAGACAGTTTCATGGGCACATCGGTCTTGTGTTGGTTTATTGATCAAATAAGAATAACAGTGTCTTGGCTAGAGAGATGGGTCAGTGGTTTAGAGTGTTTGTAGATCAGAGTTTAAATACCAACACCCACATAACAAGCCTCCAGTTCCAGGAATTCATAAACACCAACTGAACATACAGGTATGTGCACCTGCTTATGAGCACACACATACAGGAAAGAATGAATAAATAAACAGATAGATAAAAATAAGTAAATAAATAAATAAATAACAAATTTTCCTTTTATTGCCATGAAAACAAACAGCAACATATGGTACTCAAGGTGACTTTTTGTTCATGTCATTTTTTTAATACCCACCTAGACAAAATTTCTTCATATCTGTGTGGAACAAGCTACCTCAAGCCCCTTATTCTCTTAGTTTTTAAAGATACTCTAAAGAAAATCTCAAATAGTAGAACATATTTAATATCGATGAAAGACACCATCTGATATTCTTTAGCCACAGTCTGCTGTCTTGAATCTGTTGCTTTACAATCCCATGCTAATCCCACTGTATTAAAACCTTTCTAGCGTCTGTGTACTTTATTAAAGCCAAGGCCTTCTGGTCTACCTTTTCTTTCCAGGTGAGAATTGACACTTCTGAAATTGGAACAACCAAAACGCTAAGCCCAGAACTGCCTTTCTTTCCAAATGGCTCTCATGTGCTCCAACCTGTTGGTGATCTGTTGCTGAGTGGCTCTTGGATGTCCTTGTGTGGTTAGTCACTGCACTCCCAGCTATTGACGTATGGGCAATGTGGTGTGAAGCTCACTTTTCCAATTCAAGTGCTTTCCTCAATTCCAACCGTAGCCAGTGCTGATGGAATGTCATCACCTATAAAATGATTTTTGAACCTACAACGCCACAAAAAAAAATTCATCTCAAAGTTTTTCCAAGGAGGTGACTGTCTAGTCTCAAAACCCACTACCAGCAGCATGCTTCATCAATCAATATGTACAGCGTTTTCTTTTAAATTTGAAACAAATCCAAGTTCTTCAAATCCCAAATCCAAGTCCAGATGGATGGAAAATATTACTGAACCTTCTCTCCACAATTGGCTGTATTTTATAATACTTTGGAAAGATTATACCTTCAGACAAACCATGTACATGCAGAGATTTCTATTGGCAGCAACCAAAAAAAAAAGATGAAAACAATGGCTATATTTTAGTTTCCTTTCAAATATCTGTTAGATCCAGATGATTTTAGACTCTGATATTGTGGGAGTAAATAAAAAGGAAAATTATCAGAGGTGAAATTTAGTCAACTATTCTGAAGAACAGTTTCATAGGGGTAACTAATCTGTAACAAGGGATGTCTGGATGTCTACCTTTAAAACAAAGATTATTAGCCAAACAGTAAAACTGAAAACTGGGATAGGATTTAAGAGCACAAAAAAGAGAGGCAGCTGGAAAGGTAGGTTCACTTTTTAATACTTATTTTCAAGAAAAGGTTGTTTATAAACAGTGGTACAACATCTCTATAATGTCTATAGAGAATGGAGGAATTTTTATCATGCTATCAAATTTTTGAATATGTATTTGAAATTTGTTTTACTCACTTAACCACAACCATTGGTTGAAGACAATCCCAACACAAGTGCAAAAATTAAGCATTTTATTTACCTTCAATGGTAAATAAAAAATTTTTAAGAATCTTTTAAAGAAGCTCACCTTTTTTGCTGTTGTTTGTTATTTGGGGTTTGAGTTTTAGATTTTTCAAGATTGCACTATACTGTATAGCCTAGACTAGTACCAAATTCACATTCCTCCTACCTCAGTTTCCACAGTTTGGGATTATAGAAATGTAGCAGCATGCATGATTAGCTAAATTCTGTGGCATTAAAATAAATATATTACCTCATCCAAGACTCTCAGTTCTAATTTTCTGAATAAAAATAATCAGAGTTTAAAAAATCGATAAAGCCATTGCAATGAAATATCCTTCTAGGTATTTCTTTTACATCAGTTTCACAAAACCCTAATTTGACTTTATTTTTAGCAATTTAGGTGTTTCAAGTCTTTTACAAAGTATTCAACTTCATAACAAACTTAGACAAGTTTGCTTACTAGCTTATGTAACAGTAAATACATTACATAATAAGAATGATGGGTAGAACTTTAGGATTATGAGTGGATACAAAGGAATGGAACTAAAGACAAGTCACTTTAGGTAAAGCACCGCTATTGAGACAAGACCAGTGGAAGCCAACCAAACACATTTTGTACCTTTATTTGTGACAATTCTACTCAATCCTTTTGGTCAAAAAAAAAAAAAGTCATATGGCCAATTCTAACCCCATGGTCTTAGAAAGTAATAGGACATTTCCTTTATGTTGGTCCGTGTCAAGGATGTAGCTGAGGAATTCATAACATGGGAAGAATTAGGAGAAGTAACTCTACCTACTGAAGTCTTTAAATATAATAGAAAAGTAAGATATTTCATCTAAGGATAATATAATGACAAGGAAGAACAGACTACCCTTGGGTTAAAATGAAGTAATAAAGATATTGAACTGTATATTCATTTCTTATATACTTCATTCATTAATCAATTATATCAGTAAGGCATAGTATTTGTTTCCTGTGCCCCATACTCTGAAGATGTCTTATGAAATAAGTAAATTTTCATCAGACTTTCCTTATTCTTGACTGTTCAATACATTTTCAATGCTGAAGGATGAAAAATAGTTGAGCAAAACAGTTAAGAAGAAAAATTGTGAATCCCTGTGCTAAAAAACAAATCTGTATAAATTTACTAAATATAGTTTCTTCATGAACACATATATTAAGAGTCATCAACAAAATGCTTGAATATTGTTAACAGCAAATAATAAAATTTTATACTGTCTTTTGTTCTCATCCCTTTGTGATCATAGCAGACACACTAAGAGTGAGAAACTAAAGAAAGGTAATGTACTTCCAAAGACTAAGACACTTTGATGTAATCAGCAGGAGGATATAAACAACACTAAATTGACAAGTTACAAGTTATCATATGCGTCACTTTCTTATCATTGTGACAACACAGCCAAGAAAACAGTTTAGGGAAGTAGGATTGATTTGGGTTCAGAGCTTCTAAAATTTCACTCCATGCCTAGCTGGCTCCTGTGGCAAGAAAGAAATAACAGTGGCAGAAGAGCAGCCAGGAAGCAGAGAGATACAGGGGAAGGGGAAGAGAGAAGAAAGGAGAGAAAGGGGGGAGAAAGGAAGAGAAAGGAAGCAAATAGGAATAAGGTTTCAAGGAGAAACCACCATTTCCTAATAGCTCATTCAGACATTAAATTATCAATACCAAAGAATACAGACCACCTCTGCGAATGGATCATCATGTATCATCAGTATCCCCTGTGTATGTGTGTTACGTGAGCATTGAGCAGAGTTTCCCACAAGCCCTAGAAAGCCCATCTCTGTGGTGTCCTATAACTGAGCAAGTAAGTGTTGTGGGGAAAATGGGGAAAGGGGGCCTCTCCAAGTTGAAAAGTGCCTTTCTGGAAAGATCAAGGCTTCTGAGATTTGGTGAGTAAACAGAACAAAGTCTCCAGGAGCTCCTGGAGCTTAGATCTCCAAAGCTCCTCCCCCAGGTTACAGAAGCAGAGAGGGATGGTGATCCTGCTGCTAGCAGAGCAGTGGGCTAGCTGTCTAAGGAGCCCCAAAGCTGCAGCTTCAGTGAGCCATCACCCACTCTGGGGTGGGCTACACACTGATCCAGCTACCTTTGTTTTGAGTCATTCATAGTCTTGTAAGTAACTCCATACTCATGCTTCTTGAAGGAACCCCAATAAACTCACTGATTCACTGACTTAGACTTGTGAAATCACCACTTTGGTCTGTTGTTGGTACTCAATTTGGGGGTGAACAAAAGCTTGTTTGGTCTCCCTGGGAAAAGCCACAGAACAGGAATTTTTAGGCGAATTCTACAGAATCCTTAAGAAGGCAGAATCGTCCTCAGAGGGAGAGGGTCATCGGGGAATCTTAGAAGTGAGTTCTTCTGAGTTGTGGTTTAGGCCATTGGGACTCAGAAAAAGAGAAAAACTCAGAAAAATTGTGACCCCCCTGTGCAGTCTTTGTAGAAGCCTGGATGTGCTCCTTTTCAGTTATCCTACACAACTGAAATAGACTTGCGTGTGTACGTCACCCCCATGACTACCATCTACTGGTTTATGTTTGTGTGTGATCCATCTCTGCTATCTGCCGGCCATCCACATCCTACCCATGTTGTTGACATAAAATAAAAAGTCTAAAAAAAATATTTTCTCTGAAAAAAATTATCAGTAGATTGATCCATTGATCCAATTAATGTTCTCAGGATCCAATCACTTCTCTGCCACCACTAAGTGGGTACCAACACTTCAATACATGAGCCTTTGAGGTCACTTATATCTAAATTACAATAACATGCATTTAAAATAGAAAATTTTTGGTATTACAATAAGAACAAAATGTATCTTACTTGTTGACAGAGGTTTCTGTCACACCTGGTGCCACAGCCATTCAGTCCCAAAGAAATACACAGAGGTCTGCATTAAGAATAAATTGGTTGGCCAATTAGCTCAGACTTCCTATTAACTCTTATAATTTATATTAGCCCATAATTCTTGTCTGTGTTAGCCACATGGCTTGGTACTGTTTTCAATGAGGCAGTCACATCTTGCTTCCTGTGTGTCAGGGTGACGACTGCAAACTGAATCTTTTCTCTTCCCAGAATTCTCCTGTTCTTGTCATTCACCCTCTACGTTCTGCCTGGTCATCCCGCCTATATTTCCTTCCTGGCTACTGGCCAATCAGCCTTTTATTAAAATACTACAAGTGACAGGATAAAATACTATTGTCCCACAGCACTTACTACCAATAGCCAGATATAAAAATATAGATTTTTACATGTATCTTATGACCAATTGTCAAGTATATAAAGAATATACAGAGAGTTTATACTAGGGAAAGGGAAGAATAATGTGACAGCTAGTATTTTTCTATTCTGTTTTATTTTCTATTCTAACTGTTTAAAGTGGGGTGAGAACATAACCACTCAGGAGAGAAACTGACTATGGAATTATAAGGCTTACTCTGCTGCTAGCTAGGAGTGTTGTGTTGGGCAAGTCATTCAACACACATAAGCATTGTTTCTCTTTCAAACATCTTTGCTTTACCCTTTTCAAGGCTTGTATGCATGTGACCCGCCCTGATTCTTTTGTATCTTTCACCTATAGTAATTACTTTTTTTGAATTATGAAACAATTCCTAAGTGTATATTTACCACTTGTTCTACGGTGAAACTTGAGATCAGATTCAGAACCTCTTATCTTTGTTAGAGTAAACCTAGGAAAGAAAATAAGACTTTCGATGTTTGACTTACAATACAGTCCTACTATAGGCTCCTCAGGCATTGTATGGTAAACTGTTAAACTTACTTTGGCTGAGGAAATTCCAGCATTTCTCTGAACACAGACCCTACTCTCTACCCTTAAAAGTGTGGTTATGTCTACTGTGAGACATGAACCTAAATTGGACAACAGTGCCTTGATACTTTCACATTAAATTTAAATCCTCTTCTAGTTATGAGAATTGGAGAACAGAATGCAAAACCTTTTATGTGTCATCTTCTGCTCATTAACAATTAATAAAATTCAGAAAGATGAAACCTCAAGATTTCTTAGACTCAGAATAGCAACCCTTATGAACAGATCAACCTTGTAGGAAGTCTCGGGGATGTCCTCTAGAAAATAATCGAGGCTTCATTTTATCTAAGAATCTATGTTTTCTAGTGAAACAATTTGAGATACTGAGAGGGGAAATAGTTTGTACAAGATATCTACAGGTTTCAAAAACAACATACCCAAGACTTATACCCAAGCTAATGTATATTTTAATGATATAAATAGCTCAAAAATACTCTATTTCTTGTTGATTTGCATGTCACACACACACCTCCTTTTGTTCATTGTCTTGGCAGAGCTGGCAAAAATTTGTCACTCCAGAATTCTACCTTTATTGATGAAGAGCTGTGGGGGTAATGGGAAGGCCATTTTCCCTCTCTGGTTTCAGCTCTAATACAGGATGTATCTCTCAATATCTCTTCTATAGACTCTGGGAAATGGAAGAATGAGATTGGGAGACATTTGCTAGGAAAAAAAATGGTACTCAGAATGCCAAGATCTTAAACAGTGCTGTGGGGATTTCTTGTGATGGCCCTACACTTTGAGCAGCAAATCAGATATTCCTATTGCACTTACATTTTACTGAGGTCTGTCATTGATGCTCACAGAAGAATGACCAATTGCTGAAGCTTTGTGCACAAAGACTGAAAGTTACCTAATAAAGACTAAGAAACAAATAAATGGAAAGGAAATCATATATGAGTTTGTGATTGTGGTATTTGTAAGTGAAAAGGAGTGCATGCAAATTAGCCATAGAAAACTAAAAAGCTATAGAACAATATTTAATTCACTTAAGTTACTTGATGGAATTAGTTTTAGCTGTTGTCAATTCACTTTCAAATTCTTATTGATGATGGTTTACTTTTGTTCTAGCTCCCATGTAATATTACAATACCAAAAATACAATGAAATGAATACATATATATATATATATATATATATATATATATATATATATATATGGTGAAACTGTCAATGACCATTTCCTAGTAACACAATTGGAGATCGGTATCATTAAAGCATAGGAACTTATTCCCAAAACTTCTACTCATGTGCAAAAACATCCAGCATACACTCAGTTAAAGGAAATGCTCAGCTAGGTCCATATACAGTTTAGTAGCAAAGTGGTTGCCTAGTGCATATAAGCAAGTACCTTGCAAAAGGAAGTGTCATAAATGTCTAAAATAAAGACAAAATTTCAAGACCTAACCACAGTTGTCACCAGGCCCCAAGCCCCTCACAGGAGTTTGTCTTTTATTCTAAGTTATATCCTACCATATAAGAGCTACTCTTTGGCAATCCCATTTTGAGTTAATCTCCATTTCTTCTCTCCACATTCACTCAATTTTACCCATTCCAGATGTTCCAGACACCACTGTTATTACATAATCGAAAAACTGTTTGCCATAATCTTCTCCAAATTATTCACATGACATAGAAAGAGGTAAGAGCAAAGATGCTGAGTGATCAATCTGCACCTTAGAGTCCTTTGTAGTCACTGCCAACTCTCCTTACAATTCAGGAGTGGCAGGTCCCACTCCTCCTTGCCTAATTTTATTTTACCATTTTCTTTTTTTTTAATTTTTTTAATTTTTTTTACAATGGAAAATTGGGATTTATTCTAGATATGCAAGACTGTTTTTTTAGTGTTTTATTTTTTATTTTTTTCCATTTTTTATTGAGAAAAGGAGAAAAAAAACAAGTTTCCACCTCCTCCCAGCCTCCCATTTACCTCCCCCTCCTCCCCCCCTTCTCCCCCTCCTCCCACCCTTCTCCCCCTCCTCCCACCCTTCTCCCCCTCCCTCCCACCCTTCTCCCCCTCCTCCCACCCTTCTCCCCCTCCTCCCACCCTTCTCCCCCTCCCCCCACTCCTCTCCCCCTCTTTCTCCAGTCCAAAGAGCAGTCAGGGTTCCCTGCCCTGTGGTAAGTCCTAGGTCCTCCCCTCTCCGTCCATTTCTAGGAAGGTGAACATCCAAACTGGCTAGGCTCCCACAAAGCCAGAACATATAGTAGGATCAAAACCCCAAGCCATTGTCCTTGGCTTCTCATCAGCCCTCATTGTTCGCCATGCTCAGAGAGTCCAGTTTTATCCCGTGCTTTTTAGTCACAGTCCTGCTGGCCTTGATGAGCTTTCAGTAGATCAGCCCCACTGTCTCAGTGGGTGGGTGCACCCCTTGTGGTCTTGACTTCCTTGCTCATCATCTCCCTCCTTCCACTCCTCATTGGGACCTTGGGAGCTCAGTCCAGTGCTCCAATGTGGGTCTCTGTCTCTATCTACATCCACCACCAGATGAAGGTTCTCTGATGATATGCAAGATGAGGAGTCTACAATTGCTGAACCTAAAGAAGCTAAATAAGAAAGTGAACCCAAGGAAAAACATATAGTTATCCTCTTGGCTATGGGAAGTAGACAAAATGGCCAGGGAGAAAATTGAGATCTTGGGGGTGGGGTGGGATGGGGGTAAGGGGAGATGGGGAGAGAAAAGGGAGAAGGGGAGAATGGGGGGAACTTGGGGAAAAAGGAGGATTGGGATAAAGGAAGGTTGGATAGGGGAGCACGGAACCACAATTCTTAGTTAAGGGAGCCACCTTAGATTTGGCAAGAGACTTGAACCTAGAGTGGCTCCCAGGTGCCCAAGCCAAGGTCCCCAGTTAGTTCCTTGGGCAGCTGAGGATAGGGAACCGGAAATGACCCTAGCCTATAGCAATACTGACGAATATCTTGCATATCATCATAGAACCTTCATCTGGTGATGGATGGAGATAGAGACAGAGACCCACACTGGAGCACTGGACTGAGCTCCCAAGGTCCCTATTTTACCATTTTCTTACCAAATTTTACTACTTTTCAAAAATTTTACTGGAAACATTTTTCTTACTAGGACAGTTCCCAGAAAAAAAAAATAATCTCCCAAATTCAGGAGCACATCGCAATAGTGCATTCAAAGAGTTTCTCTTAAACTTGGGGTGGTCAAGGAAATCTAAACTCAGTCTGGGGTTATTTACTTTTCGATCACTGCATTTTCTCACAAAACAACGTACAAAGCTTTTCCCAGTTCTGTCTTCTTTCTAGCTCCTGGTTCAAGACCAAGCATGCCTTTGAGTAGCTGACATAAAGGGCTCACTGATGAAGACCTAGTTCATACTTCAACTTCTGAGCAATCATATTTTCTAATATATTGTCCCACAGAGGGCTAGAGTAAGTATTTTGCATGGCACTCACAGTCTTTGCAAAGACCAGAAATCATTTCAGGGAACAAGAAAATAATGGAGGACACTCTGGAACAAAGCCACTAAAAGCCATCTTTTGAGGTTAACATGTGCAAATGGGTTGGCTGGGATCTACTGCTTTTAAGGCATAGTAATTTAGAAGCTTGTTTAAATCCTTTTAACTGCATTGGTATTTAAACTGCATTTGTATATCTGAAGACCAGAGGCCCTATTACAAATCTCTTGGAAACTTTCTGCTAATTTATTGAGTAAGAAGTAATAACTGTAGTGGTCGTAAGAATTCACAATATATACGAGCCTGAGAACAGACCAGCAAAATCACTAGAAGTCTAGAGCAGAGTACAACTGGACATTCTTACTCTGTAAGACCTTAAAATAAAGCTATCCTCCCTGGAAGGAAATGATTCTACTTCTTTAAAGAGATGAATGGTGTCTTCTTTTATCTGCTCTGAAACCAGGTTAAGCCCTCTGGGTTATGTACAACTATAGCGCAACCTGACAACAGCTTAATAAGTGCTCATCACCCAACTATCCTGTTTGTTTCTCCAAAGCACCACTATGCATATGGACAGGTGTTTCATAACCTTTTGGTGCTTCTTACTTCTTCCCAGTATTAAAATATAACAGCATCCAAGAGGGATGCTTTCTTGGCCATGATAGCTCATTTGAAATGCACTTCATAATTAACAACTTTCAAAGCAAAGAGGTAAATTTTGTCACATGCATTATTAAAGCAGATTTAAGTCCCCCAGGACCAAATTAAGCACTTGATTAAAAATGTCCATGTTAAAAGAAACAAGTAGATAGGGAGTTGAGCTCTCAGCAATTCCCAATTAGTGCACTGATTGAAGTGCCTGTTCAAGCCATGTAGAAAGACATAGATCGTGGACTGCCTTCACTATGAGAACTCAAGTGCCCAACATGAATGCCAGTCAGCCAGAGTCAAGCTTAATGGTGTCCCTTGAAAGCGTAAAAGATAAAAAATTGTAATGAGAAATTGAATGGGTAGATAATCATAATGAAATATAAAAATAATAATTAGAAACTTATAAACTTGGATTCATTCATTCCTGAATAATTTAACTTTATTTTCAAATACTGAGTTATATACTATATTATAGGTTTATAGCTATTATCTTATCTCTCTCATTCCTAAAACTGAAGGTCCAAACTTGTCAGATCTCTGTGTCCATTTGTGTAAAACTGAGAGGATGGAAAGAAATGATTCCCAAAGTCTCACATGACTCTAGGAAAAATGGGAATAAAAAACAGTACTCAAACTTTTGTTATGGCATCTGGAGAGTCATATTTTCCTTTTAAAATATTAAAATTGTTTGGGGCATTTATAGTAATTTTGTATGTTAATTTAGTTAATACATGCAATGTTTGGCTCAAGTTTGCCCCTTATTCCTACGCCACCCCTGATTCCTCCCTTGTCCTTCCCACAACTATTTCGTCCCGACTTCATGTGGATTTTTTGGCTCACAAAGTCCCAGTGGCAGGTGAGGAGCTGATGGCAACTAGTGGCCTCTGGGGAAAGTGAATCTCAGTTTTCATTAAGGATGAGGCTGCTAAGAGGTGACACACCCTACACTTGTGATGCGCACTGACAGCACTAAGTGTACTCAGTAGGTTTTTTAAAAAAATGAACAAATTAATTTTATACAGTTTTTCAATTCTAATTATTCCCTGCCAAACATGTATAAATATTTGCAATTGTCTCTAATAAGTAAGACATAGCCATCACTAGTCAAACAGCCACGATGTAGGAGTGATCAGGATGCAGAAGATGCTCCCTGTAATTTCCAGATCCTCGTGTCCCAAAAAGGACTAAGGATACACGCAAAGTGGGAGATATAGAGACTGTTTGCTAAGAAACCAGTTCCAAATTCAGAAACAGCTCAGAGAGCTAGAAAGCTTAGGGGTTCAAAGGCTCTGAACCAATCCAGTTGTGACCCTTTAGGGTTGTTTACACAGCACAGTCTTCTGTGATGTTTGCATATTATGTATGTTCTGTTACTTACATGGTAGCCTAGGTAGCCTAGTCTGTTGGGAAAGACATTTTTCCTGTCAACTGGCTCTCCATTTTATTCCCAAGCCACAATGGCACAGTAAGATACCAACATACTTTTTTTTCAACAGAAGAAAAAAATAAAATATAGTAATGCAATAGGTATAGTCGATGAGGACTGGGGTAGAACACCCTTTAACTTGGTGTTTTCAGAAGACAAGAGGGAATTTACCAATTTGCCAAAGTAGCTCATTGTTTTGGCTTCCATGTGAGCCTTTGCTGAAAAAGACCTCATGGCAGTTACTTTGCACTTCTTATTTTTCTTCTAAGCCAGTATCTTGGGTTGAAAGAAAAAGTTCTACCCTCAATATGTGCAACCACCAAGCTTATACACAATCTACAATTCAATTATATTCTTTAAAGCTAAAAACAGAATGCATACATGCTAATGAATTATTCTGCAAACTCTGTCAGAATGACAATGTGAACTGTGGCCAAAATAAAACTGTTGTATGAATCATAACTCAAAATTTCCTGCTCTGTTTAAAAATCCCTCAGGGCAGAAAAGCCACAGAGATCTTTCTTATGCTAGAATTATATTCTTCCAGGATGAAAGAGCAGCTTACCTGTGTGCCCTACCTTGAAGAGAATTAGGAGTCCTTGAACATGTTTTGTCCTTCTGAATCTCTGCAATTGCTTGATGGGTTTTGCTTTTCGTATCTTGATTCTAGCATCGACATTATGTGATTCTACTGCACAAATGTGACCCAGGAATGCAGCATTATAATAAAATCACACAGGAGGAATACTAGACCACTAAGGAAAAAAGAAACACACACCTCAGCTGCCCTCCAGAATGTTAAACAATAGGTGGTTTTCTTTGGCTGAATGTACTTTTGGTGGTCAATACCTAATTCTGCTTCTCCCATAACATTTGGAAAATAAGTTAAAAATGGTTTTAAATTATCCAGATTCTACAGAATGACTTGAAACGCAAGAGGTTAAACTCTGCTTGCAAATAAAAAGTAAGAAGAAAAAGTGTCCTTGCATAAAAGAGTGTAAGCTCTGTAGCTGTAAAACCACAGCTCTCACCTTGAAGATGATGACATAGCATTTTTCTGAAGCCAAGTATGAATGACCATAGTCTGGGAACACAGATTTGAGTTGTCCTGAATTCTGCCTTCCAACATGGAGGCAGTTTCATGATGTTTGCTTAGTATCAGAACAAAGAAAGACACTGAGCAAGTTTATTTGTGGACACATCAGAGAGGTGAGTAGCAGCAAAGAGGGGAAGAAATCTGTTGTGGCTCTTCAGATACTATCTGATGACACTCTTAGCTTTTGAGCTGGTGGAAGATAGTGGACTACTAGTGTGATCCAAATGAAAACTGGGTGGAGATGGAAAGAAAAAGGATCAGGTTGTAGGGGTGGAATGGAGGGAGAGAGTACACAGAGAGACAACTGGAAATGGGGGGTCTCTGGAAAATGATGTGGAAACCTAGTGCAGTGGAAACTTCCTGGAATCTACAAAGGTGGCCCTAGCAAGGATTCCTAGTAATGAAGGATATGAAGTCTAAAGTGTCCATCTTCTGTAATCAGGCAAGGTTGCCAGTGGTGAGACTGGGACAAAACCCAGGCACAAAACCTTCAACCTACAATCTGTGCTGCCTGCAAGGTGTGCTGGGGCAATGGTGCATAGAACTTTTGGGAGTTGCTAACCAATGACTCTTCTAGTGTGAGGCCAGACAAAGAGCCCAGACTTGACACTGCCTGGATGTCCTGGATTCAGGGACCTAACATAGAACCAAACACTACTGTCTAATAATAATAATAATAATAATAATAATAAATTTCTAATGATTTTCTGCTATAGTCATAGACTGGTGCCTAGTGCAGTTGACATCAAAAAGACTGCACCTTGCAGCTGATGAGAGCCAATGCAGATACAAATATTAGTTGACGCACAGCCAAATATTAGGTGGAGAGACAGAGCCTGTGCTGGAGGTCACGATTAGGTCCCTCAAAATGAAAGTAGAGGAGGAGGAATTATGGGAGCCAGAGGAGTAAAAGACACTGGGCAAGCGAGCCCACAGAATCAACTAAGCAGGGCTCATGGAGACTCACCAAGTCTAAAGCAACAATCACAGAGTCTGTATGTGTCTGAGCAAGGTCCTCCGCATATATGTTATGGTTGTTGGCTTGGTGATTTCTGGGGAACTCTTGACAGTGGGAATGTGGGGTGTCTGAATCTTTTGCCTGATTTTAATACCGTTTTCGTCCTATTGGGTTGCTTGCTCAGCTTTGATGTGAGAGTTTTGCCTGATCTTATTGTGTCTTGCTCTCCCATGTTCAATGCATATACCTGGGAGAGCTTCACTTTTCTTGGGGGGAGATGAAGAAGAGATCTGGGGAAGACGTGAAATGGCAGGGGACTGGGAGGAGTAGAGGGAGGGGAAGGTGTGCTTAGGATGCATTGTGTGAGAGAAGAATAAATAAAAATTTAAAAAAGAAAAAACTGGGGCTCAGTTTAGACATTCCAAATAATTTACTAATGGTTACAACACTATTACATCAGGTAGATAACAAGGCAATAAATAGCTACTATGAGGACTAATGATGGTCCAAGACAATCTGACTCTTGAATTGCAAAATTCGTTGATGTTCGGATCAGTTAACTAGTCTTGTAAAAGGTTCAGTCTGAAGGTACAGCTTCTTTCTGGAAACTTCTGTTCATGCTTCCATGATAATTTTATGACTATTAAATTTCTTATTGAAAAGTATAGAACATTACAGATTTCATCACACATGACAACCTATGTTTTGCAGGTAACTTATATTTCCTTATTAAATGAAACCCTGCTACATAAGGTTAGGCTTCAACATCACACTAATTATGTGCAAACACCTTGGTGGGTAGCGAAAGTCTAGTTGGTTTCTCTTATGTCATTTTAATTATTGCTTTCCCTCTCATACGTAAAAACAAAGCTTGTTCATGAGATTAAAACCTAGAACAATAAGAATGAAAAAGAGGAGAAGCAAAGGAGAAAGGAGAGAAAGGGAGAGAACTCGAGTGGAAAAGTTAATACAAGACTGTGGGAATGAGAAGTCCTGAGAAATCCCAGTTTTGTAGTAATTAATGTGGACCATGATCTTGAATAAATCAAGAGACCCCTCTGATCTTTGAAACTTCATCTATAGAATGACTTGGCTGGTTTACTAATGATTATTAATGGTGTTTACCTTCTCTTCTAACTAAACATGTTATGACTGTAAGCACTTGTAATTAGAAAATACTTAAAAGCTGAACACCCAAATGGGAATGCAGAATACATTAAGGTCCCTATTTGTAGTCTCATTATGATCAAAGAGGTTGCGGTGGGTTTGGGGGAGATTAATGGCTGCTTACTTGCTTTTAACCTGTCAGTCCAAGGCTACCCTTCAGCACTTCTCCTAAATTCTGAACAAATAAGATACCGATACCCACAGATCATTGAAGTGTTCTTCTTCCTTCCTCTGGGACCCTCAAACTATTATTCAAATGCTTTCACTTAGGTTCAACTGAAGCTGTTCTGGAAGAGTTAACGGAGTTCATACAAAGCTCTGAACCTGGATGGAGGGGTAATAGGAGTCATTGAAATGTAGATAACAGGGAGAAGACTGTTTGGAGCACTTAGAGTATCTACAGTGAAAAGCATCGCATTAGTGCCAATGACTATTATTCTATAAAAACTCCCTTTGTGATGGATGAGAAGGAGCTGAACCCTTCAAATAAAGCATTTAATTCACACCTGACAGTGATTTTCAGAATACAGAGCAAGCAATGTTAGTAATTCCATTCTTAGCCCAGGGAAAAAATGTGCTGAAGAATACAGTGCAATAAAATAAATGTCTGTGCTTCTTGGAAAAGCCAAACTCTGAAGAGAAAGGCCCCTTGGCCAAAAAAGAAAGAAAAAAGAAAAAGTCAGTTTCCTGGGCAGCTCTGAACTCCTCAATTTTCAATTTCCAAAACTTAATGCTGTTTCTGCATCAGTCACACACACGCACACTTGCACCAACAAGTATGTTGTGAAACCTTTATATACACTGGGCATATTGGTTGACTATTTTGGTTGACTATTCCCAAGCACTTTCTGAAGATCATTAAACTCATGATACATCCCTAAAACTCCAGTAAGAATAAAGCTGAGGCAGGGGGCTGCACTCAGCTTCTCAGCGTGACTTCACTACCCTTTGCTCTTCTGTCTGTTTGCATTAGTATCTATGAACTGGAGTGGACAGTGGCCTGCCATGTAGTGCAGCCAGTAAGCAACAGATGGACGCACAAACTTGGTCTTTGGAGAATCTACTACACCTTGGAACTGAAGCTGGACAATTATATCCTTTTACCACCAAATTTAATGTAAAGCAAATTACATAGGCAGATGGAGTTTTAGTATTTCTTTGAAAGAATAAAGGGATAGTTCAAGAGTATTAGCTCTTCTTGCAGAGGACTGCAGTTTGTATCTCAGCACCCATATCCAGTGGATAGCAACCACTAATATATATATAGTGTGTGTGTGTGTATATACATATATATATATATATATATACATATATATATATATATATATGTAGACAGGAATGTGAAGTTCTGTCTCTGAGGGTGTCATCAAAGCTAATAACTCCTTTTGAGTAGGGGAGAGTGGGTATGTTGAGAGTTGGACCAAGGCAAGACTTTCTCAGAGATCCTGACGAGGGGATAAAAGGAACCTAGTTTTATGTCTTTGCTCAGGGTCTGGGCTAGTATCAAGGCTTCCAATGAGTTTGGGTTTTGGTCTCTGAGTTCTTGGTTTTTCACTTAAGAGACTGGAGATAATGGCCCCGAAGGTTGCTGTGTCCTTCTTTTCTGACATTGTTGAGATGCCTTGTGTTTCCCTTGTCCAGCCTTGTTTGATTTGCTTCCCACTGTCTTAGCCCCATGGTATGATAGCATTCCATTGGCATTGTCCCATTTCTCCCTGGAAAAAGTATATAAGATGGTGTTTTTCGTAATAAACTTGCTTGGCATAAGGCATGGCTTGTTTGAGACCTCCTGAGCCCACCTAGTCTATCTTCTTTATCTCTGATCTCCTGGGCCTTCTGACTCAGGACTTAGTCACTGAAGAACAACCTGCTGGTCTAGGTCAGAGAAGAGTGTGGGTCTAAACACGCACAGTTGTAAAGGTGAAACTAGAGTACCAGTCATGATGCTCAATGTTTTTCCACTTGCTTTTTTCATTTGTTTGTTTGTTTGTTTCTGGTTTTTGTTTATTTTGTTTTTGTTTTGCTTTGTGTGTGTGTGTGTGTGTGTGTGTGTGTGTGTGTGCGTGTTTGGGTTTGTTTTTTGTTTTTTTTGTTTTGTTTTGTTTTGTTTTGTTTTTTGGTTGTGGGGTGTTTTCAGTTTTTGTTTTTGAGACCTGGCCTCTCTCTTGGCCAATTAAGCTAGACTGGAGATCTTATGGTTTCTGCCCTCTGTCCCTCAGCACGAGGATTGTAGAATGGGGTCTGCTCTAGTTTTGATTTGCTTTGTTTTTTGCCTTGGGGTACTTTTTTGAAATATAAATGCTGGAAGATTAACAGTAAGTTCTCATGCTGGCTGGACAAGCATGAGAAGCAGCAAATGTTTTCATTTTGACAGAGAAGCCCTCTCTCAACTCTGTCCTTCAGTTAGCCCCCCCCCCCATTTCAAGTCTCTGGAGCATTTGATGCATAATAATTGATCTACCCAGAAATCATGTGACTACAAAGCTTTTTTTCTGTCTCCCATATCCTGAGCCCAAAGTTTACAGCCAATAATACCCCCATATATAGCTTGTTCAAATAAGGAGCTAAATGCATTTTCTTATTATAGTTATGATTAGATTTATCATATTTTATCATAACAGTCTCACCAGGGAGAAAGGAGAGCAAGTCTTCATTATGCACCACTACCTTCCAAAGCTAAAACTCCTTTAAGGAATGCCCAAGCAAGCGATCCTGTATTTTTGGAGTTCACACTGCACGAAAGCATTGGACCAAAGTGAAACTCCCCTAATAAGCAGTTGCTTGACTGGTCAGCACAGCTGGATTTACTTAGCTAATGAAGCTAAAGCTTCAGGTTGCCTACCTTATAAAAGCTCCTTCCTCAGCTCTGGGAGGAGCCTAGCAATCAGTATGTGATTGGAAATTTTGTCATTTTTACCACAATTAGTTAAACCATGTATTCTCTCTGTTATTTCCCCACCCAGTTCCTTCTGTGTTGATGAAGGTTGTATATTTTACAGTCTGGCTGAGCAGAAGTTCATTCAAGGATATGTTGAGCTTTGATTTATGTACTATTTATGGCTCTCAGGAACTCCTGAATATTATAAGTCATAGCCAGCAAAGGCATCTTTCCACTTACATTACAGACTCAGCAGACATAAAGGTGATGAACCAAAATGTGGTCGGTGGACATCAGGGTCTGGTGAGCATCATCTAGGATTCACAAGAGCTTTAAACCCTGAATTAAGATATAGATATGGATAGGAAGATAGAAATTGTTTTATTGATTTTATTGCGCTATATATTTTTCTCTTCTCTTCTCCCTTCTTCTCCCCTCCCCTTCAACCCTCTCCCATGGTCCCCATGCTCCCAATTTACTCAGGAGATCTTGTCATTTTCAACTTCCCATGTAGATTAGATCTATGCATGTCTCTCTTAGGGTCCTCACTGTTGTCTAGGTTCTCTGGAATTGTGAATGGTAGGCTGGTTTTCTTTGATTTATGGAAGACACAATTTATTAAGAGAAAGAATCACTACTGGAATTCAAAGTGGGCAAGAACTGGAGAAAAGCCAAAGGTTCCATGATCCTTGAGTTCAGCATGTTTGTACAGAATACACTATTTTTTTTTGTGCATAGTGTTATATGTCAGCCTCAAAAGGAGGAGATGTCAAGGCTGATTTTTATGCTTAATGTTATTGTTGCTGTTACCATTGTTATTATTACTGTTATTATCATTATTTTATGTGTATTATATATACACTTGATAGCAAGTACCCTCCAAGACCTCTGTCCTCTGCAAGAGTAGTATATACTCTTAATCACTGTTCTGTGACTCTAATCCCTTTTACATTAAGCTTTGAACAACCCTCTCAGGCTTATTCTCATGTCTCAAAAGTGGAATTGTGATGTGAACATGGTACCCAGTTGTACTCATAACGGGAAGAAAGGGGAGAGACATATGGTTTCAACAATCTGGAGTCAGAAGCTAATATTTGAAATGGTGTGGAGGATTTCACATTTCACATTTGTAAAATTTTAAGTAGATTCAGTTGTCAAAGATGCATTATCAAAACTCTTGCCCTATCAGTCCTTATCTTCAGTAAAGGTGCAGGATACATTAACATCATGCATGTCTTTGCATTTTGAATGGAAATTATACAAAGTAATTGAACAGGACTGTGATGGTTAAAGGTCCTATGAACATTTGTATTTGTATAATCAAAAGTACAAAAAAATCATCAACTCTTTTAGAAGACTGAATTATATTTATATTCAGTCAATAAAACAACATTAAAATGTTGTTATATGAAGAAGTCATGAAAATTGCATTCAGAAAAGATTACAGAGTAGCGGGCTGGCAAACAAATGGAACTCATTATTTTTCTGCATACTTATGCTTATGGATGTGTCACCTTTTAAAACATGTATACCTGCAATTTCACAGGCAGAATGAAAGGATCGCTGTGAGCAAGTGGTTAACCTAGGCTACATAAAGATTTACAGACCAACCTGGGCTAGCACAACTACCTTATCACAAAAAAATAGTTAAGAAATGTGTATACAAGTAATGTGGCCATTGTCATTAGGACGAAACTACATATTAATTATTCAGTTTGCCATGAGTATCACCTAGCACTTACAGTCTCGCCCAGAAAAGTACTTTCAAGGTTGGACTTCAGACAAACTAAGAGTACTTAGCCATAACCATCCCTAACCAAGTAGAAGCCAGCATATTGCTCCATGCATTGACTTCTGGGACAGTCTTCTTTACTATGGACACACAGTAGCCCAAGGTGCATCCCCACCCTGACTCCACATCCTGAGATTTCCCAGCTGGTTCATCTCAGGTTCCCTTCTCTCTCCAAATTGTTGATACACCAAGCTCTTGATTATCCCACTTGTAGCTAACCTCCTGCAGCCTGAGTCCTTTCCTTCTATTTCTTCCCCATTCAGCTAGGACAATCCCCACTGACTTCATCTAAAAGATTTAGCAGGAATGTGTTTTACCACATAATTCTTACACATTATCTTGCTAGTGGAGGAAGATTAAGTCTGGAAAAAATATTATTTTGAACTATACACCATAATTCAAAATGATCAAAGAAGCCCCGCCTAGGATATCATTCTACTAACACTATTCATGTCCTTAGGATCCAGGCTTTCTACAGATGGGGACTTAGTCTCTAGATTCCTAAGCTCTCCGTTTTAATGTTCCCAAGAACTTTCTTAATCCAACTGACTACTTCAAAATTGCAGGGTGTATATACTTTAGTAGTAAAGATCTGTGTAACAAGTGTGACACTCTGGGCTCAGTAACAAGCATCACAAAAACTAGGGAGGGTAGAAAACAAAACCTATCAGACATAGCATTTGGATATGCTTCATCTATTCTCCCCATGATAACAAAGCATTCTACTTCATATAGGAATTTTTATTTATATTTTTGTCTTCTATATGTAGGAATGATGATTTGAATAAGAGGCACGAACATCTTGCTCATAGACACACCCAAATAAGAGAGCAATTATAGTCTAAAAAAAACTTATAGATCATTATTGTATGACTATACCTCAAAAGTAAGAAAAGCTTAGACTCCAAAATTTGTCAAGTGTTGATTCCAAAACACAGCTCTTACTTCAAATGAAAAAAGAGATCATTTGTTCTGGAGGTAAATCAAAAGTGGCCATAGCCCAGAAATGTGCATTCAGGTTAACCCAAATACCATGTTCCAGTATGGTAACAGGTTTTTTTTGTTGTTGTTGTTGTTGTTTTAGTTTTTCGAGACACGGTTTCTCTGTAGCTTTGGAGCCTGTCCTGGAACTAGCTCTTGTAGACCAGGCTGGCCTAGAACTCACAGAGATCCACCTACCTCTGCCTCCTGAGTACTGGGATTAAAGGCGTGCGCCACCACCACCCGGCTATGGTAACTGTTTTATGAAGTTTGTATAGCTACATATTAAAAGGAATTCATAAATTAAGGCAGTTCCAAATATAGCTGAGGGAATATTAGGTAAGGGAATTATGGGAAAGTAGAGAAATATTTGCTGTAGACCTCAGATGCTATGCAATGACATTCTTCACCTTCAGTTTGGTAGAAGCTATTGATTTGATAGGACATTTCAGAGGGTTTTTTTTTCTAATAGTCACAAGTCTTAGATCAAACACAGAGGTGCACAATAAATGGCTATTAAGGAAACTGACAATAAAGCAAGCATATTTTTGTTTCAGACCTGTAAAATTACAGCTTTTACAATCACAGAAGTCGCAGAAGTTGCTCAAATTTATACATTCTTTAACTGGAAATTTTTAGCCTTGAAAATTCACTTCACATATATCTAGGATCATAACCTTGTTCAAAGTCAACCTTGGCACCAGTCTGCTCTCCTGATACAGATCATTGTCATCTCTAAAATGTAGTCCATGTACTTGAGTTTAGAATACTTAGCCAGGCAGTGATGGCACACACCTTTAATTCCAGCACTCAGGAGGCAGAGGCAGGCGGCTCTCTGTGAGCTTGAGGCTCACCTGGCCTACAAGAGCTAGTTCCAGGACAGGCTCCAAAACTACAAAGAAACCCTGTCTCAAAAAAAACGAACAAACAAACAAACAAAAAAAAAGAATACTAAAAAGATTTTTTTAGGTTTTAGTTGTCCAAGATAAGTACAGATTCTCTGGGGCATGAACCAATGAAACATCAATTCAGTTTCAGTCTTATGTTTTCTATAATCAAATTGTTAAATATTTAAAACATAAATCTATTTGAAATTCTGCCATCTCTCTTATTCCATTCAGAAGTAGGGCTGATTTAACAGTGAATACCTGATGTTGTCAGCATTACTCACACGTTTGTTAATTGTGAAGCCAGGTGGGAATTTTAAGAATGGGATCAATCTCTTTACTATAGGGTCAACAGTTTCTCCTGGTATGCCATATATGCCTTGCAAGACTGTATTGAGCCCTCCTCTTGTTCACAGGTATTAATCACCAGTTTTTGACATCTGGCTGAAGATTTTTTTTTTAAGGAAAATGGGAAGGAGTGTAATCACCACATGTATTGCACTATAACAGATCTCAAAGTACATTTCTTCAGTCTGATGTTTGCTCAACTGAGCTATTTCAGCAAAGGCTCAAGGTCTTTAGTTCCGCAAACCTGTACTGATCAAGGTCAAGAAGCCCATTTACAACTTAGGCACAATGGGAACATGGTTAGGAGGATCCTGAAGTATCTTGTTTAAGAGCCAGAAGGAGAGGAAATGTAGTTGAGCTCAAGGACATCGGATTCTCATCTCAGCTCCTTTGTGCATTTCCCTTTCATCCTCCAAGACTATGCTCTACCCCAGTGAGGTGCGTTACTGCCAACTTCCCTACTCTGTACTGTGAGCACTCAGAAGCTAGTCAAGCTTTGAAGGTCCCAGGGAAGAGCTTCATTAGCCCAGCTTGAGTAGGTACTCCGTCCTAGACAACTCAATTGCCATCAGGAGACAGGACACTACAAATTTTTCATCGTTTGGAAAAAGAAGTGCTGCTTCCAGCAAAAAGGGAGAGTGCTTGGCAGATTAAAGATTAAAAATAACTTAATATCTACTAAGAATATTTTCAATTAAGAAAGCCATGAGTATATCACTGGAGACAGCGGAATATAAGTGGGGATGGTCTCTGTTTCCAAGTTTAATAGCTCTGGGACCTTGTGCCAGGATCTTAATCCATTAAGCTCCCTTGACCTCAGTAACTAATTTATAAAACAGGAATAAATATTTTAAATCACTGAAGGCAAGAGACTAGAGAGCAGGCATGAGGCAGCCATGAATATATACCTCGCAGGTCCTTCTATTGGGAGCAAACTTGACTTTGTTTCTGTATCTTGGAATTCATCACTGGTTGTGCCTAAACAATGACTGAAAACAATAGGGGGAGGGGAATAGATGCATTCTGGGAACAAACCACTCCATTGTCATCCAACATTGGCTCAGAGTCTCCCCACAATCCTGTTAAATCTCTGCAGATTGTGCAGTCACCCACAATGCTTCAACTCCACTTCTCTTGGGGTTTTCTTTATATTATGAACTAATGGATCTTTCAGACTCCCTTGGCTTCTTTTTTCCTTTTGCACATGTAATTTCTCTTAATAAAATCATTGCACGGCTATTCCTGTCTTCAAGTCTATTTATTAAAAGCTGCAATGGCACATGCTTATAAAAATATACAAGATTATATAAAGTTCCTTTCATGACCTATGAGACAACTTTATTCATTTTGCCTAGAACAACAGCTCCCATAAAGAACTGAAGTAAGTAGGGAATAGGGAAGAAAGAGACGTACTATATTATTAGCTTTTCCAGGTCTATTGTATCAGAGTCCCCCAAACTTAGGCTGACAAAATTCCATATTTTAAATAAAAAGAGACTCCTGATCAGAGTAGCCAATAGATGGTGGATATTTCCTTTAGTCACACTTCCCTCTGAAAGCACCCAATGGGAGTAAACTCTCTGGTTGCTTATCATTAAAGAGAGAGACATATGGATCATTTTGATGTATGAGTCTGAGAAGAAATAATATACACTATATTCAAGTCAGATAATTAAATTACCGGTGTGAGATCGGTACTATTCTGAACTGGAGATTGTCCATTCACTACTTTACCCTAGAGCCATGAGAAGATAGGTATAACTTCAAAATGGATAACAATTGTGTGACTTGGGCTTTTTGTGTGGCAGTAAGACCAGGACTTAGCCCACGTGCATGAACTGGCTTTTGAAGGCCCATTCCCTATGATGGGATACCATACTCAGCTTTGATACAGGGAGAGGGTTGGTCCTGCCTCAACTTGACATGCCAGGCTCTGTTGACTCTCCACAGGAGGCCTTACCCTCTCTAAGGAGGGAGTGAGGGTCCGGGAGGAAAGGGGAACTGTGGTTGTATGTAAAATGAATAAAAAAATGTAAAAAAAAAAGTTACAGCAATCTGACATTGTTAAGTCATACATTCTTGTGATCAGTAATTTAATTACATTTTCTAAGAATAGAGAAAATGACAGATTATAAATTACATAAATGAAAATAAGTGTTGCTTTATAGATACCTAAGCAAGTGTTATTTTAGAGCTTTCATTGCATGCTGGGGCAATGTCCAATGGTGAGCTCTCTATCAACCAGTGAGATAATAACTAATAATTGGAAGGTCATACAGCATTCACTAACAAACAACTCTGTTGAACACAGAAACTTGACCTGAATGAAAGTACAGCGTTCGCCTTGTTGGCTTTCTAAAATTTGGAGATTTAGCCAATCCTGGTAGAATTTTGTAAAGTCAGAATGAAAATAGAAAATAAACTTCTGCAATTATAGATCAAAGGAACTGGAATCTTCCTACCTATCGTTGGCACCACCCACCATTGACATAGCCTCTCCTAGATGAACTCTTAATCAAGATGATACCCCGAAGGCTTGTCTACAGACCCATCTCATGAAGGCGCTTTCTCAGGTAAAATTCCTTCTTTCCAGATATGTCTAGGTTCATGCTAAGTCAGCAGTGTTGGCACCCCAGCAGCTAGCAGGTCAAGAGCTAATTTATACCATCTCCATTCATGCCAGTGAATTTTCTCCTCCTACTTCGAATGATGATCATAAGAGGAAGGATGTCCGTCTGCAAACCACAGTAGGAATTATAAGCTGGTATGCTAGATATTATGAGTTTTCTTTTATCTCAATAACTTGATGACTCTCTTGATATTAAAGGTAGCCTACCAAATCATAGGTTCTAAATAATCAATAAAAAAAGATAGTGGAAAGGTATTTAACAAAATAAGTAGCCAAAAATTTAAAATAACAGAAAGGAAGAAAAATCCTGAAAACCATATTTATTGGCATTTATAGAGAAAAATCATTACAAAGAATATGTTAAATTGATATATTTATCCCCAAAAGTTTGAATACTAAATCTTAGTTTCCAAGATATGATATTTTTAAATCCCTATACATAAATATATATGAAACTAGTGTTAAAAGAGATCTGTTTAACTGGAAATATTATCTCTATAAACTTGGAAACAGGTCTTCACCACACACCATATCAACTGGCATTTAGGTCTTATAAATCCAGCTTCCACAATGATTAGAAATACTTTACAATGGTTATATGTGCCCTGATCCATGGTATTCTACTATAGAAGCCTTACTGGATTCTCAGCCGTCCAATAAGAAATCTCTAATGATACGGAAACTGTAATATTTTTAAACTCTCTGTATCTCCCTATGAAGTTTGATGGCTTCTCAGCCATGCATTCAATGGAAGAGTACTTGACAATTCTTTCGCACCAAGAGAAGGTAAAGTGGGGGCAGAAATTAGATGACATTCCTTTAGGTGAAAGAATACATCCTCTGAGAAAACTGAGAAAACTGAATTCAAGAACTTCTCATTTAGGAAAAGTTCGATTCGTTCCTGCATCTCCTAGGAGCACAGAATTCCTTTGCAGCCTCACACAACAGTTTAAGCACAGCTTGCACTTAAGAAGCTCTAGTAGCTACCATTTGAGTGTGTATAAATAGCTTCACTAACAAGCCTGAGTACTTGATTTCTCCAGCGGGAAATTTATGGTTTCTTTGTAGAATATGATTCTGGATTGGGTTCTCACTTTTCTTGACTCTTGAGGTATTTTTTTCAACCCTGTAAATTGGACAAAATTACATTATGATGAGAAAGATTTGACTGTGCACATAAAGTAAAATGCTCAGCAGACGGAGAACAGCTTTACCACCAGGCTACTTTGTGTCATTTCACGAATAAATGTCGTTGTTTCTGATTCATAAATCTCTGATATTTATGGTTCTTTGTAATGTCCCCTTGGATTCTACTGTAGTATCTATCTGATTTCTTCCTCAATAAAAAGATAAGTAAAATATCAAATGTATGTTCTTTTGGTAGCTATGTAAAAATTGTAATTTTATTTCTCCATCATCATTTAAACAAAAGTACTTCCTATGAATATTAACTACTTTCTATAGTTAATAGAAAATATTGAAAAGTGTGTGTTAACTATACACAATAATGGATTTCATCATGACATTTTACATGTTTTGTATGTGCACACAATGTATTTCAATCATATGCACTCACTTCTCACCCTCTCTGTGCCCTTACCACTATTTCTGTCCTCTTCCTAACTGGCCCCCCTCTCATTTCCATTTATGTTTTTAACGAATGCACAGTTTCCATTAATATTGCATACTGGAAGTAGTTAAGGGTTTTCTTATACATGCACAGGCACCTGAGTGCATATATCAACTGAGGAAAATGCCTCTCCCTCCCTCAACTCTGATTGTGCATAAATCCTTGGAGTTGGTCACAATGAGCCCTCCTTTCTCCAAGACAGGGTAGTGATAGGTCCAATCTCGTACAGATCTTGTGCAGTCACAACTTCTGTGAGTTCGAGAGTGCATCAGTCATATCCCATACCTCCGTCCTCAGGCTTTTATATTCTTCTCATTCTTTTTTCCATGATTTTCCCTAAGTCCTGAGTTGGGACATTAGTAATGATGTCCCATGTATGGCTGAGCATTTCACGGTCACTTAATCTTAGCAAGTTGGCCAGTTAAAGTTGTGAATCTTTGCAGTCCCCACTACCCACTTCAAAAGCAGCTTATTTGATCAAAGGTAAGAGCATCACCATTCTTTGGGCATAAATGCAGGTATTTAGGAGACAATTTGGATGACACATGATGTTTATTTAGGAAATCACAGGAGTAGCCCCCCTCCCACCAGAACTTATGAGCTCTCCATACACGTTCTTTTAACCTAACTTGCAATCCCAAGTGTGCAATACCCCCTGTGGAACAGGCCTCATCTATACTAAGTCTTCTATAGGTATTATCTCCTAGACTCATCCCAACGAATAAGAAGTTGGATATAATTGGTATTGCCATTTTATAGATCTAAGTCAATAAATAATAATACAGTTAGTTGTTCAGCCAGTCTGAAGACTGTTGCTGAATCCAAAATTTAGCTGAATGTGTAATGTACCTTGATACAGTCCAGGCTGTATGAACTATGCTCACTTTTGCCCTGAGATAGCAGAGCTGATACCAAGATCATTACATAAAAGCTCACACACTTGGCTAACTCAAATACATGGAAAAACAGACTTTGAAGGTCTATAAAAATTACTCAAATTTATCCTGCTAATGAATGACAAAAAATGGTCCCCTACCCCAATTCTACAAAGGTCAAGGTTGTGTTTCACCTGTCCCATGCAAATATTGACCATGTGAGATTATTTCAGTTTCTACAAAGCATAGACCCTCCTGTCCCCATTTACTTACACACATGCTCAAGGGTCATTTTCTCCTGCTTCAATGCAAAGTAAGTTTATAAAATAAGCATGCCAGAGGACAGAAAATTAAAGAGGTAAGTTTGTGTAAAAGTCATAAAGACTGGAAATAAACCTCATTTACTGAGTAGAGCAAGAGGCCAAGTCATTTATGAATCTGAAGAGGGGAAAAAAAGATGCGGAAGTTCAAAGGGAGGTTGGCATAAAACAACACGGTGGTTGCCTAAGGGCAGCCAGGCACCTAACTCAATACATCTCCATGGTTTCCGTTTGCTTCGCCCTATGTCCATCTCACAGTTTGCTGTCCCATTGAGAGTAAATGTGTTGTAACAACAGTAACCTCTTATCAGCCTGTGTCAGCTTCTGAGAGCCTGGTTGCAAACAGCAGGAACAATTGTTATAACTAAAACTGTTCAGAACAATGGTGTTTAACAAGCTTCCTGCTGTAATAGTGTCCTCCTGCCTTCTTTCCCTTATCTCTCTTTCCTGAATCCTGGATAACCCCAATTAGTTTGTGTTTTTGGAGAGAGGGTAAGTTATGACTCAAAGAAAAAAAAAGTTGTCCAGAATGCTAAAGGAAATAAGGACTGCTCGGCACTGGTGTATGTTTTAATAATTATCCAGAAACCCACAAAATAGTGCAAGGGCTAAAGTGTCAATGAAGAGGTTAATCAGAATTTAGAAGGGCAACAGAAACCGTATAAATGGGATTCTACTTGAAATTCTGCAAACTACTAAGGGTGAAGCGTTCCAGCAATCAATTCACTAACAATTGTAAACAACCCTGAAGGTGAAGACACTCTATTCTTTTTCAAAAGAAGAAACAAAAAGTCTGCCAAAGAACACTTCCCTCTTCCTACCTCAATCAAGTCCTGAAGACACAGGCAAATCTCTCCAAATAAGCCAAATAATGAAAACCCCAACCAGAGGAAGAAATTGAGATAAGGACTGAATAGCTGCCGTGAAGAAAACCATGAGTTTGTGCATGTCCACACCGTGAGATACATACTGTCGATTCCCATTATTCACAGTGCAGAGATCCTAAAAAGTCACCACAAAAACTGAATTAGTAAATACTGAATCATTGCCCCTAAGGGAAATAGCAGGGCAGATTCCTGCAAGCCCTTTTTGTCAAATGACCAATATTAACCTTTCTATTAGATATGGCTCTAAATCAGGAGACTTAATTTAATATATGTTGTTGATTCATTACCATTGAACTCTCATGAACAGCTGCATTATAATTCATGACTGTTTGAACAATGTTTATCTAACATATATTTTACCCCCTGACACACACACACAGGACACATCACAGCTTCCTCATGCTTTGAAGACTTTACATTTCAGCACTACAAATGGGGACGATTTCCACCAGCAAAATCACCAGCATCATGTACAAAAATGCAACAAAGAAAGCTGTTAAATGAACCATGAGAAGGACACCTATTTATAGCATTAGAACGGCAAAAAGAAGCAAAGAGTCTTCTTGTTTGACCTCCATAGGAGACACACTTGCCAGGCACCTCAATCTTTTGTCTACGTGTACTGCAAACAGTCACTGTGGAAACACCTCTAGGGTTACAAACCACTCTTACCAAATACTTCTAAGGTTGACCCTTTATGTGACTTAACGATAAAGGAAGGGCTTGAGGCTTCGGGTTCACTCTCTGCTGCCCTTCCACCCTGTGAGTGAGGACTCTGATATCACTCTCTCTAGATGATGGAGAATGTGTGCTGCTGATGTTGTTATACGCCTGAAGTCTTAGGTGTTACTAAACCAAGTTTATATGATTTTCAACATGCAAATGCAAATTTAATTTGTATTCAATCTTAAAGAAACCCTTATAATGCACTAGCTAAAAACGGCAACGCATGTGACATGTGACTGGTAAACTAGCATGGTTTTCTTTTTCTTCATCCACAGTTTCATAGTAAATGGCTTTGTTCTTGATATGGATCTCAGCAAACTCGGTGATGAGTTAATTCTTTACTACTTTGAGAACTTACTTTTTTATTTCTAGAATGTACTTTGCAGGTTTTCAGTGTATTTGGATAATACATATCTAATTTTGTGCACTGCAGCCATTATTAACTTCAATAAGGGTTTACTGAAGACAATGACAGTGGTATCATGACAGCTGATCGGATAAGTAATGAACAGTTAACCTATACAGTATGGACAGTTTAGATACAAGAAAAACCTAGACCATGATCAAGACAGTTGCAGATGGGAAGAAACTCCACCATATTCTTCAGAAGAATGTGCAATTTAAATTTTTACAGGCTCTTTGTTTCTGGAATCTTCTACTCAATGTGTTCAGATCATAGTTGAACACGGGCAACTGCAGCTGTAGAAAACAATAGCGTTACTTCTTTCCTTGCAGTAATAAAATGTCTGACAACAGGAACTTAAAGCTTTGCGTTGGCTCACAGTTTGAGGGTCCAGTCGATTATCATGAAACAAGCTTGAAGACAGAAACATGAGGCAGCTGCTCACACTGTATTCACAGCTAGGAAGCAGAGCTGAAACCTAGTGATCAGTTCACTTTCTCCTTTTTATCCAGACCAGGAACTCAGTCCATGCAGCACATTGCTAATATATAAAGTTAAAGCATGTCTTCTCACCTCAGTTAAGTTTATCTATAAACTCCTTCACTGGAATGCCCAGAGGTTTGTCTCTTAACCAATTTTGGATTCTATCAAGTTGATCTCTGTATTAACCATTATCAGGGATATATATATATATATATATATATATATATGTATATATATGTATATATATGTATATATATATGAAGATTAGTGTGGTTATTAAAAAGTCAAATGAAGTACTATTTATCAAGACAACATAATAGTGTTTAAGGTACTTAGGACTGACTGTAACTCTCTTCACTGGCTGAGAATGATAGAGCATTGATAAAAGAGCAGTGTTGTGGGAGATATTTTTGAGTATCAGTGGAACCTGGAGGTGTGCTGCTCAGAGCTACCTCAAGTCTTTGTACCCAGCATTCCATCATCATTCCCTTACCCATTCCAACTAAGGCTCGAACAGCACCATGCATGACTCAAACCTCTGTACCAGAGAACAAAGATAATAAACTTTGTTATCAATCACACAATGCCTATTCTGCAGATAGATGTGTAGATTAAGAACTGTGAAAGACTTGCTATCTCCGTTTAGAATTGGAAGGATGCCCCAAAGAGCCTCAGTGGCCATGAAAAATAACCGTGTGGCACAGGCAAACTGCAGAGGGTTCACGGTAAAGAAGTTTAAAGCAGAGTCTTCATCCAGGGCTTCCAGAGAGGGATACCATTTCGTGGGTATCTAGTGAAACAATAAGAAGAGGGAAAACCTGAAAATTGTCATCATTGAAGAGCCCCCAGAATTCATTTCCAGTCTTTTAGGCCCCTAACAGCTGTTAAGTTGGCAGTGCACACCAAAGTCATAGGAGCAGCTTCATCTCAGGGCCTCAGAAGCTCACTCCTTCCCGTCACTATGCCCAAAAAGAAAAACATGAGTTCAAATCTTCCCAGGGTCCAAATTTTAATTTGGTGTGCTTTCTTGGGCTTTGCTTTCGCTTTGCCCTTGTAATCCTTTATACTTTCTTCTGCTTTTCCACAGTCCCCTTTGGAATGACAGTATCTATCCTCAGCCTGCCTTACCCTTGCATTTTGGAAGTCTAAAATTTATCTGAATCTGCATAGTCACTGCTGGGAATGAAATTTTCCTCAAACTGGAAAGTACTGGAAGGTCTCAGTTATATTTAACATGCATGAAAGTACGAACCTGAGACTTTTGAGATGGAGTTGGAACAATGCAGGACTTTGAGGGAACTTGGAATAGACTCTGCTATGTGGAAAGAGAATATATGAGGAGACAGCAGCAGAATGATATGGTCTGAATATGTTCCTCAAAATTCATCTAATAGAATGAATGACTAATATAGTAGAACTAAGGGGTGGACCATGTTGAAGGTGGTTAGAGGATAAGAGAAGATTTCATTGATGTAACTGGGGGACTTACTCCATCCATGATGGTACTCAAGGTAGTAGGCTCACTCTATGTTGTTCCTTATGTGGGGCTGGACAATTTGTCCACTCCAATATAGAGACAAGGTCCCATTTTAGTAGTAAAAACACCACTGAACAACAAAAACACCAACACTTTCACCTTACACTTCCCACCTTCAGAACTGCAGGAAACGTTTCCATTGGTTAGATGCTGGGAGGCAGGGCAGCCACTGTCTTTAGTTTTGAACCCAGTGATAAGCACACCAAAATCATAATCAAACAGATGAACCTAGTTAAACTTAGTCATTCACACAACTACACAAATAGATGTGAATGAAGGAAAAAAACTTGTGGGATAGGATAAAACTTGCTAGGGGAATTTAGAGAGGGTAGGGGGGCAACAGTAACAAAAATAAACTATACAAATACATAAAACAACCAAAGAGAAATTTTAAATAAAACTATGTCAGTTACTTATCACCTAATCTATGTAATTTTGTTATAATAACACAAAAGGAATAAACAGACAATTTTGCAAATACTAAAAGGATTGACTGCCTTATTTTCCCTAGTAACAACATAAGCAGTAAATAACAGCCTAGGAATAATGCAGACAAAGCGGTGTTGTGAAAATGTGGAAGATAAATATTCTTTAATTCTAAAGACCTCTGACAAAGGTGCCATACACAGTGATTTCTTCAAGGGGAATGTCAAACTGGACAGTTTTTATGAAAGATTATTGAATGGGGACATTGTTGACTGCTTTATTACCTGGCAGGCATTGTGAGAAACACTGGCTGATCTTGACATCCAGGAAGCTGGCATAGTAATTGATTTTCCAGTTCTCAAAACCTAACACCTAAAATCCAATCTCAAGTAGCCTAAAGGGTTTCTCTAAATGCCCTTCCAAAAAACTTCAGACCTTTGAAACACTGACCTTTAGAACATTAAGGGTTTCAAGGAATAAAACCCAGTATATAATGAGCTTGTTAAATGCTTGAAGCAAAATATATATGTGTGGGCAGGTGAAAAGTATTAGCTACTTTGCATGTTCCAGAAATCAAAATAAGTTCCTGTAGAAAACTATTGTCAATTCACACAGCATTTCTTTCTATGTTTTGTATTCCATACCTTTATTGGCATGAAGCTATATTATTAACCCTTCAAGTTATGGATAACTGATAGACACATAGTCTATCTCCTCTCTTAGATTTAGTCATATCTTCTATCCTCTAGAGAAAAAAAAATGGGTTTTACCTCCTTTGGCAATTCATTTCAACATTCTTTTTTTTCTCCTCAGTAAATTTGTCACTATTCCTGTACCTGATGGTATGTTATATGAACTGGATATGCAGGACCCACAGAGAAATGAGTGCTGTTATTCTTGCTTGATACCTGTTTTGTATATGTAATTTTGCTATGTTAAAGTTAAAACCTTCCTTTTTATTTAAACAGAAAAGAGGAGGTGATGTGGGATTCCCATCTGTCTGCTGTGATTTCCATTAATTATTAAAGAAAGCTGGCTTGAGCCTATAGCAGGGCAGTACAGAGTTAGGCAGGAAAAATTAACCTGAATGTTGGGAGAAAGAAGGCAGAGTCAGGAGAAGCCATGGAGCTGTCATCAGAGACAGACTCACCAGAAACTTGTTGGTAGGCCATGAGTCTTGTCATAAGATATAAAATAATGTAAATTGGTTAAATTAAGATGTAAAAGCTAGCCAATAAGAAGTTAGAGCTAAGAGGCCAAGTGGTGATTTTTTTAATACAGTTTCTGTGTAGCTATTTTGGGAGTCTAGGCGGCTGGGAAATAAACAAGCGGCCTCCTTACTACAGCTGCTCATAAGGTCAATTGGTTATTCTCAGCTTTACTTATGTCTGTGAATCTCCAATAAGCATAATACATGTGCAGATCTTCCATACAAGACACATCTCTTTTCTTGTAATCACGCCTATGGAAGACTATGGCATACAGATATTGAGTATACAGACAGTGCCTAGTCTATGATTCAGGTCTTACATTTCTTCCAAACCACACAAGATAACTAACTCATTACATATACACTTCCCTTTGCTCCTCTTTGATAGATCATGCAATTTGAGCATCTTAATTTTCTCAGTGAATCTTTTACTTTTATGACTGCTAAGCCAGCTGGTAACATATCTGAAGGTTCTCAATACCTACAGCTAATTTTCCTCTGTCCTTCTTCCCTTGCATACTTCCCCTTCCGACCAGCATCCAGTCCAGAAGTTAAGGAATTGCCAGTCCTCTTGCTTCCAGCACACCCCTTGCCCACGCTGCTTACACACTGTGTAGACAGCAAAAAGGTCGCTGAACTAACACATTAACTCCATTTGGCAATCCCCAGCGTACAAGCACTAATAAGGTGAAGTAGTCAAGAGTGTATGAGGGGAGAGTACATATTAGCATCTGGAGAGCTAGGCTCTACTTCTGTTGGTGTATTGGTGTCTTATTGTGGTACAGACGTGACTGTAACCTTAAAGAATCTTATAGATGACAGTGCAGTGTGTGAACACATGTGTGTGTGTTATAATCTAAACAATGACATGGTCTCACCAGTGGAAAGAAAATTAAAATCAGATGTCAGAATCAAACTTCCATAAGATGGAGTTCTCTGTTGCCCCGTCAGCCTAAAAGATATTTGACGGATATTATCTAGAGCCCGGCATTTCAGTCAATTGATCTTGGTCAACGGTAAGATTTGAATCACAGTCATTTGAACACTTCGTGAGAGGATAATGATTGATGTAGTTAGTTCCACCATTTGCTTGCTATATTATAGAGTTGTGACTGCAAGGCTTAGAAAGAAGCTGTACAGATTCAATGCACGATTCTCCCTCAGAGCACAAAGCACAAGCTGGTGGTGTAGGGCTTGAAGCCAAGGTTCTGACATGATGGACCACAGTTAAAAAGCCCCAAGCCCTGGGATAACAAACCCTGCTACAGCGTCTTGCTTCTGGCTCTAGGAGATATGTGCATGTTATCCAGGAGCCTGCACATGTGCCACAAATCTGTCTGCAGTAGTTCTCCCAAATGAATACTTCAGGAAGGATAGTGTATAGCTAACAGAGGCAATCAGGTCTTGGAGAGATGGATCTGTGGTTAAGAGAGCTTACTGTACAACCAGGGGGACCAAGTTTGTTTCCAGTGCCAACACAGCAAGCCTGCAACTTCATGCAAACACCTGTAACTTCAGCTCTGTGAGATCCCGTGTCCTTGGGAGGCCTTTATGCAAACACAAACACGGGACAGCCACTTACACATGTGCACATATACTTCACACCACACTCTGTTAAGAAGGCAACTGTCTCCGGACAGTGGTGGCACTAGTCTTTAATCACAGCACTTGGGAGGCAGAGAGAGGTGAATCTGTGTGAGTAAGAGGCCTACAAGTTGAGTTTCAAGAACTGTTCCAGAGAGAAACTCTGTATCAAAAACTCAAAAACAAAACAAAATAGAAAAAAAGAAAATGACAGGAAGCAAATGTTTTTTAAGTTTGTGACTTAGGTACGATATGGAGACTTCCCATCTCTAATTGTCAGAGCCCATCTTCCCTAGTTGCTCCCTAGTAGGAAACTGTAAAAATTATATTCTTTAGAGATTTTTGGGGAAGTTCTGTTCTGGGTGATTGTAGACTTGCAAATATCTTTATTTGCAACAACTTTCAAGACATCATGATATATTCTGGACCGACAGTTATGAATCCATCCTGTTATTAATTAATGTCTATTATAGGAAATTCTGGGTCTTACGATATTTGTGTTCAATATTTGGGGGACTTTGCCAAAGAATTCTTCTAACTCATGTGCAAAGAGTTTGGACCTCTAATTCCACAGCAATTCCTCAGTGCTGTTCCTCATGAGAGGACTTGGGATAATCATTGCAGTTTTATTCTACTTTGATGCCCATGAGGCTAGACACCTTTATGTATTTATCATTCCTTCACTTTCCTCTTTTATCAAATGTCCAGTTCTGCTGCATTATATAACTTCTTTCATATTTCATATTTGTAGCAGCTCCTTGTATAGACTGGATCTCAGCCATTGGTTATAATGTATACCAAACAGCATTTCCTACTTTATTGTGTCTTTAGAATTCTTTCAAAGTGGGATTTTTATTTTAATTTGTTAGTAGAAAAATATGTCTTTCCCTTTACAGATGGTGTTTTGGATGTCTGGTAAGGAAATCCTTCCCAACTGTGATTTCTCGAGAATATTGTCCTTGATATACCACCTAACATCCTATAGTTTTGCCTTGCACATTTATATTTTTAATCCACTGAGAGTTTTGATGTATGAAATTGTTCAAGCAATGTTTCCCAGCCTCCAGTCTATTTACAAGTCCCAGTAACCTTAAAGTAAATCCTTTTTTTGCTTCCAATAGGCAGCATTTATTTCTCCTGTTTCCAATCAAAATCCCTGGATGATAAAGTGAACTGCTACCATGGATCCTAATTCTGGAGTTCTGTGTCTTATCCCCAGTTCTGTGCCCTGTGGACCAGTTGCAGACGGTTTGTGGTTTGGACTCTTCCCAAAGGTCAGTATCCCACGTGATCTGACGCCTTACCCAGCATACTACTTCATATTTCAAATCCCTCAGCTGGATGGGTTCCACCTGCCTTGTCCCCCTGCCCTGTTCCAGTACAAGTAAAAATCCATACTCCACTAGCTCCCAAGGAACAACATGAAATTGTAAACCAGTACTCAGACACCCAGCTGGAAGAGCAAACGGCCCACAGAAAGAGGGTTATAGAGATAACATTCATCAGTCATCACTAAATGACGTCATCTGCTGAGCCAGACAAGTGAAAGCAGGCTTAACTCCCAGTTGGGGATTTCAGATCTTATTGCCTTTCTTTGTCTCTTCTATCAGGAGACCACGCAGGAAGATCCACACTTTACTTCTTTCTGAGTGGTTTATTGATTTGTGGATTCAGTGAAATGTGCATCAATTGAACTAACTATTCCCCTTAAGTAAGGGGGGGATTTCACACTGCGCTGAAATTAACAGGCACCACAGCACTGCCTCTTAGGTTCAAGCACAGCACAATAGATGTACACAGTGTGAGGGCAATCTGGCGATTAAATAGCTCCACTTTATCCCTAGCAACCAAAAGCCAATGTGCTTTTATTTCTGCTTTCACTGTCTCCCTCCTCCCTGCCCTCCCAAACACACACATTTCAAAGACATTGTGTGCACTATTTAACAGAAAATAGAGTTCATTCCCCTCTTCCACTGTTTCTTTAATTCCTTGGATTTTATTTTTCTTCTCCGCTCTTTTTAAACGGGTGGGCGAATTTTGCTTTCGTCCTAGATACCTACTTAACTTCACACTTCTGGTACATTCAGGATGGAAACAATAGCCAAGACAAGACAGAATGGCAAATGCGCCACATTAAATCAATGGTTTTTCCTTGCAAGAAATGTAAGTGCTGTTTTCACACGTGGGAACGTGGAGTTGGACAGACCCATTGTTTTCCTTCCTCTTGATAACAAATGATTTCTTCCAACCTGACCTGTCTCAGACTATTTTAATTAATAACCATATTTCATAATTTTGTGACATTTACAGACTTCATAGTTTTTTAGTATAATCATTTCATTTTCTCTCAAAACTATGAACAGGTAATATAAACTATATTCAGCTTCCAAATAATAAAACTGAGACTTAAAGAGAGTAGGGAATGATCAAAGACAGTCAGAACCGAGTTTTCCCTGATCTAATTTCCTGACCAGTGCTGTTTCCAAGACGATCGTCTAATGTCAAAAGGTTCTCTAGGAGACTGTTATTGTTCTTTAATGCAAAACTAATATTGTCAAGAATCAAATCTGCAATGTTAAACATATTCACATCTTTTCCCCTTAATAATTACTCTTCTAAGACAAGGGAAACAGCTTAGTAAATAAAGTGTCTTCTCTGCAGGACTGAGAACCTGAGTTTAGCCTCCATGGCTCATGTAAAAATGTCAAGCATGGCAGCCTATGTTGTAATTCCAAACTAGAGAGACTAAGACAGGCAGGTCCCTTATGCTTGCTGGCCAGCCAGCCTAGCCTAACATCCAGTGAGAGATTCTTTCTCAAAGAGCAAGGTGGACCTGTTCCTAAGGAGTAGCATCCATAGTTGATCTCTGGCCTTCACATGTAACAACGCCAACACATGGTCATTAGCACACACTTATATATCCATGCACATATCAAATTAAAAAATGAGAGTTTATAATACACCTTTGTATTCTGACTTAATGGATACAGACTATTTAAGTATATCAAAAATATTCCTTTCTTTTCAACCATATGATTTAGTTTCTTGCATAATTGTGCTATTTTATGAACCTGAAAGACAAATCACAAGGTAATATTATTAACAAACTTCCAAGGTACTAGAATCTTAGAAAGATTGAATATAATCTTATTTAAGGTGTATACTATAATTTCTAGAAACTAAATTTTAAATACTTCTTTGTTGCTGAGATTTTTAAAACTGAGCTTATTCCAATAGAATGTATTTAAACAAAAAAGGTCAAATTCCAGACTTCTCTCTTAATTTGCGTACACATTAAGCAAGGAGACTTTGTGAAAAAATATTTAGGTCACTGAAGAGGCCTGGGATTAGTATAAGGTCACAAAACTGATAACACAAATATCACCACTACCTCTTTAAATGTTTAGCTATTACATTTTAGGCTGGGAAATTTTCACTGTTTTAGTATGAGACCTCATTTAAATATGGTTTCCTGAAATATTCTAAAGAACAAAGGAATTACTTTTGCTTCATATTATTGTTTATTGGTTCCATTCACTTGTGACTTCTTTTTCAAATATTCATGCAGTAACTACTGTGTGTTGCTTATGTCAGACCATAGGATATAGCACGTGGGTAAGTATGACTTCAGGCCTGAGCAGAGAAAGGTCAGACAAAGAAAACCAGTCCTGAACTCAAAACACAAGGAACCTTTCACAAAGATGACATTTAACTCAGGAAGGTACATGGGGTACATGTTCTATTTTGTGCTGTAATATGATCCCTGAGACATGAAGATTTTTTTTCCTTTTTTTTTATATTTTTTAAATTTATTTATTTATTAAGGATTTCTGCCTCGTCCCCACAACTGCTTCCCATTTCCCTCCCCCTCCCCCGATCAAGTCCCCCTCCCTCATCTGCTCGAAGAGCAATCAGGGTTCCCCATGAAGATTTTTTAAAAAAATTATTTTCTATAGTTCTTGAGGATGAGAAATCTAAGACCAAGGTGAAAGAATGTTTGAGTTCAGGAAGTCAGTCTCTACTTCCAAGATGAATGCTGAATCTCCAGAAATACTAAAGTCTGTTCCTCATAGAGCAGTTGAACCAGAGTTAGAACCCCATGTCATGAGCAGTTTCTTAATATTGTCATTAACCCATCCTAAGCATCTACCTTTAGGTCCCATGTCTTGATATTGTTGCACTTCAATTTAAGGTTTACACAAATTTTAAAAAGGATGAAAATATTTCAAGTCACAGAATACCTTTATATTAAACCCATTCTCTTGAGTTGCTTTCTCCATTTTAAATTTACCAAGCTAATTTAGCAGGGTATAAAATAAGAAAAGCAAAAGTTTATGTTCTCCTGATTTCTCACTTGAGGTTCCAACTTCCTACAGTTCTTTCCACAAACTAGTTCCTATATCTCATACTAATTAATAAAAATATAACTATTATTCTTTATTCTTGTGTGTCATGCACTGGCTTTTATGACTCAACTTCTGTAACAGCCTGGCTCAGAATACATCAAGAGATAGCACTTTGACAAGTCATGAAATCCTCTCTATCATCCATAGAAATTATTACAAACCTATTTATCTTGCTTCAAAGAGTGTTCTTTTCTTTTTATGTTTATTTGTGTGTGTGCATGTGAGTGCATCTATGCACACACTTGTGCACTCCACAGTGTACATGGGGAAGAACTGGCTGTCTCCTTCCACCATGTAGCTCTCGAAGCATGAACTCAGTTTGTCAATCTTGGTGCCAAGTGCCTCTATTCATTGACCCATCTCACTCAGGGTTACTCTCCTGCTCAACATACACTGATTTTGAATGTTAGGCTTATTTATCCATCCTTCTGTGGTAAAATCTATGGAATGTTTTTTAAACAATAGTCTCCTACTTTAAGCATCCCACAATCACACACGCACACACACACACACACAAAGTACTCTAAGAATGAACTGATTTAAATTTTAGAAAAGAAATATTTTTGTGTGTAAAAAAGCCAAGTAAATAAATCACCTAAACCTCTCTGTAAACCAAGATTCTGGCTGCAGCAGATGCTACGCTCCTTGTCTGAGCCAGTGTCTCATCTTAATGATTTGTAAGAAGATGGGGAATAAGGACATACTTCATTATCTACAACTTGATGAACACAGAAATAAATTTCCTTGAGGGAGGAGAGAAGCCATTTAGAAGATAAAATACATATATATTTTTTCTAAATCCTAGTGATTAAAACCTTTGAAAAATCACTCTGAAAATCCAGGTGCAGATACTTCTCAACATACAATGAGGATTTGTCCTTAAAAATATACCATAAATTGGAAATACTGCAAGACAAAAGCACATTTATTAGGCCTGCCCTGACAGACATCAGAATTAGCAACCCAGTGCTCTGTGGAAAATCAGTTAGGTCTTCCTGTGAGCAAATGGTAGGCTGGAAGTGACCCAGCCCTGCAAAAGAGACTCAGACCACAGATTACTAGCTGGGGAGAAAAATCAAAATTCACAATTCAAAGCATGGCTTCTGCCGAATGGTTATGGCTTTCTTGGCATCATAAAGTCAAAACAGTCATTCAAAATGCCATAAGGAAGGAACTGCTTATATCAGTTTTGGACTCATGGGAAAAGTTTGTAAGCTTGTTCAACGTGAAGCACTAAAAGAGAGGAATAGCATTTATTTTTCAGTTCTACATCTCTGTATTGATCAAAAATGTATAAATCTGGAAAGTTTCATGATTAAGAAAAGCTATTTATGTAGTTATTTGTATATATGGGAAAGTATTAAAATTTAAAAAATGGGAGAAAATTCTCATAAGTAAATTACGGTGTGGTGACATACTTAACACAGTAGTTAAAGGAGCATTTTAATATTTTATTATTGGGTTAAGAAGATAGCCCAGTGAGTAGAATATTTGACGTGCAGTCATGTGGAATACATTTGAGATCCCCAACACCCACATCAATGCTAGGCAGGTGTAATGGCCTCCCTGCTCTCCCAGAGTCCCAGAGTTGGAGACAAGAGATCCCAGGAGCAAACTAGCTAACCAGGTTATCCAAATCATAAGCAAGCTCTGGCTTCAAGTGAGAGACCCTGCTTTAATACATAACAGGGAGCATGATCAAGAAAGAAACCTGACATAGATCTCTGACCTCCAGAGCCATACATACACTTATATTAGTACCCATACACATGAGAACACACACACCTACAACAAAAACATTTTATTAGCATGTAAAGAGACTATTATTAAGAAACATGTAATATGTTTGTAAGAACTTATGTTTTCATAAGACCGCATATAGATAACAAGAGAAAAATCTTACTAATACTTGAAAATTGGCTGTATTTGTATTCAACCAATGAAAAATGTGCAATTTTCAAGGTGTGTGTGTGTGTGTGTGTGTATGCTTTCCAACTTTTCTTTTACAAAAGTCTATGAGTTGCTAAACTCAAAGTCATTGCCCCATTCAGTTGATTACATAGTTTGCCTTCATTCACAACTCAAACCTGGATAAGACCTGACACCTCCCCTAAAACAAACAAACAAACAAGTAAATAAAGTGCCACAAGTATATATATATAACGTCAAATTAAATAATAACTTAAAGTTTCCAGACAAACAACCCAGATGCTCTGAATTTCTGAGACATTCATAAGCAAGTAAAGCATCAAGTCTTCAGCTGTTTCATCTTATTTTTCATGGTGGACTTTGGATTTAGTAAAGTAGCTAAATATTGGATCAAGCACAGCTATGGTGGAGAAAGAAAAGCAGGACACCCTGGTAGAGAAACAAGTGAACAGGGTTCCCTCCTGGAGTACATCTGTGATAGGACACATAATCGCTTCCAACAAAAGGTCCAGTTTTGTATCATAAGCAGACTAGAGTAGCCACTAACTGGATGCCTCTATTGGTCCAGAGATAAGAGATAAATGTTGCCACTTACACAACATGGAAGGATGGTTGGTTTTCATAGGAAATCTCTTGTAAGCTTCTAATCCATCTTCAAGGACTTTAAAGAGTCACTTTAGGAGCAACAGGGACTGGGAGGCCAAGAGCAGGCACCCCTCCTTAGCGGCAGCCTGATTCCCAGGAGCCTGGAGAAGCGCCAGCGTATTAACATTTAAATCACCTAGGAGGAATTGGACCTCTCTGAGTCATTTCTATGCCAAGGAGGCGATTTCTAGTTATAGCTGTGAACGTCCCCGGGGAATGGAAAACGTCAGTCTATTACTATCAGAATAAGCTTACAGGGAAACAGCTGCCGCATCCTGGAATGAGAATTAGATGGCGAATCAGGAGAGTTCAGCTCTAACTCAGGGTCTGCGAGAAACAACTTTGACCTTAGGCAAACCAGAAATCCACAGATTCGTCATCTGTAGAGATGTAATGGTTTACTCCCTGAAACCTCCGTGATCCTATATTATTCTCTCCTAAAGGAAAGCCAGATGTCTTCCTTCTGCTTACCCACAGGAGGCTCCGAGAAGCAGCATTTACCCTAGTGTAAAGAAACGGTGGTGTTCTTCCGCATCTCTTCCGCGTCTCTGGGAAAGATGTGTAGAGCCCCCTCTTGCTCAATTTACTTGAATCTGCTTCCTTTCCCTCTCTGTCCCACATTTTCCTTCACACAGTTTAAAACCAGCAGTACTCTCAGCACCTTCCCACCCCCGCAGTACAACCCTTCTCCCTCCTTTAGATACTTCCTCTACCCACTGCCTCCTTCCCTCAAACAAAAAAAAAAAGTGTGCTCTGGACAAAATCAAGAATTGACAACAGACACCCTATGCACAGAAAAGCTATTTGGGGAAGGATTAGGAGGTTTAGCCTTCTTGGGGGACTTGTGTCATGGTGGGGAAGCGAACTTTGAAATGTCAAAAGCTGACGTCATGCTTGCTCTGTCTCTTGGCCTTCAACTTGCATCAGAGAGGACACAAGCTCTCAGTTACTAATCCAGTGCCGTGCCTACCTGCCTGCCGTCATGCTTCCTGCCATGATGATTATGAACTCACCCTCTGCAAACTGTAAGCAAGCCCCTAATACAGTATTTTCTTTTATAAGTTGCCTTGGCCATCCAAAACAATTCAAAAACAACTAAGACATGACCCTGTAAAATGTCATTCTACCTCTGTGATCATCTTCCCCTGAATCTTGAACTCCAGCCTCACTGTGAAAAACCTTCACCTTGAGGAACATTCTAGGGACTATATCAGTGCTCCTTTAAATTGTTAACATCATCAAAAATAAAGGTCAAAGGGTTAAAGAGATACTGAGTGATTAAGAGTATGCGCTGCTCTTTGGGAGGACGGATTTGGTTGCCAGCACCCACATGGTAGTTCCTAGCCATCCATAATTCCAGTTCCAGGGGATCTGATGGTCTCTTTTGCCCTCCATGGGTACCATGACACACTTACATACATATTTTTTTAAAGGCTTATATACAAAAATAAGATAAATAAAACCTTCTTAAAAGGTCAGAAGGTCAAGATGGGGTGAGAATTATCAAATACAAGAGAAGCTAAAAGAGATACAATCGTTTAATGTAATCAATTAAGGTCATCATTCAAAAGGATAAAGTAAAAAAAAAGAAGTTTAGTAATATAACCATGTTTGCTTCTAAGTCATGATAAACTACAGAAATGCAAGATGCAAAATTTTGAGGAAAAAGGTGCATCTACAGAAATTTTGCTGTCTTGCAATTTTTTTGTAACTCTAACACTGTTCTTTAATCAAAATGTTTGCTTTAAAGTAGCAGGGTCAAATGCAAAGGACTGAATTTGGAGAAGAACAAAAACATTCCAGAAGGAAAATGGAAGTAGATTACTTGTGAAAAGCAATCTTCAGGCCGGTTGAGGGGGATAAGAATTTACCCAAGGATGAAGGAGAAGCTGGGGTGGCACAGCCACTTGAAAATACAAAGCATTACCTACAGGAATTTGCAAAACGATTGGACTTTTTATTTTGTTTTGTTGTTTTTGTTTTGTTGTCTCTTACAGGGAGCAATCAAGATGTTCAGAGAACTTTATTTCTTCTTGCAATGCTGAGGACAAGCCTCTGAATCAAGAACTTCTTAGCTTTGCCATGCTTATGATAACACATTGTCCTTGAAAGGGTTTGGAGGGAAACCAGAAAGGGAACCAGTAAGTTCTGTTATATGTATTAATATATATATATATATATATATATATATATATATATATATATATATATATACAAGGAGCATGACAGTGACTGACTGGCTTGAACAATGTAAGATTAAGATTGTGCCTGAAGACAAAATAACAGAAGAGGTCAGGTGGGAATCTCTTTACAATTGCCTGCTGTCTCAGGAAAGAACCTGAAATGTCACCTTTTCACTCACAGTATTGGCTTCAGGCTCTCTCAAAGTCATACTAGCTGAGCTTCTTGTCAACCCATGTGTCCTACGATTGTCCCGTAACTCCCTATATAACTCTCTGGAGGCTACTTTCCTTGTCTTTTTGTGGACAGCTTGCTTGCAAGCTCTGCTCACATAAATAGGTCAGCCAAGTCTGAGGAAGAGCAGTGCAACGGGCCAACTCTTTTCTCTTCTCATATATCCACTAGGAGTGACGTTCCAAGTTCCTACACATGAAACAGACAAATCCCAAACCTGTCATTCCTCATTAATACACCACTGACCTACAGCTCAACTATAGTAGTCATTCTTGATCCCTACTCCTCAGATCATCCATATCCCATCAACAAACCATACAAATATACCCACTGAAGCTCTGTTTGGATCTACCTCTAACCCATCCTTCCTACCAGTGGCTCCCACTTCACTTGCACTTCCACAATCTTTGCTCTGCCCTTGAGAACTATTCTTGTAAGGGAAGTCAGCTCACTCAGAGTCAGTACAGGACACACCCGACACCAAAGTCTCAGCACAAAAGAGGTTTATTACCCTGGAGATGCAAGCAGTGGAGGGGGGCTACAAAAGCAGACAGCAAGAAGCAGCAGAAAACAAGCAATGAGTAACAGTAATCAAGTGATTTTTATAAGTTGTCATTTTATTTAGGAGAAAAGTGAGGAGTCTGTGCTAGGGTGAGTTGATAAATCCTGCTTGACCATATTAGCCAGATAATGAATTTTGTTAGAACTTGATATTTTGTCTCAGGAATGAGTCAGTGGCCGAATAGACTTTGGGGTCTAGCTTTAATTTAATAAATTTTAGCAAGAGAGAAGAGGGTAAAAGACAAAATCTGTTGGCACCATTTTTGCCATGTTTGGGTCTATGATTGCCATGCTTAAGCCCGCTATAACCCTTCAGTTCTTCTAAGTATACATTGGGTATTTGTTTCCATCTTCAAAATATCTCCTTCAATCTGAGTCTCAGGTGATGCCGTATTATTATCACTACCATTCTCCCGTTGACACTTACTCATCCCAAGTATGGGATTCTTTTCTTCTAACATAGTCATTCTCCCTTTTCATAATGTATTCAGATTATTGTTGGAGGGACCAATCAAGTTAGAAACAACCATTGCATGCCCAAATAAAATAAATTCTGTCCGTGAGAAGTCTCTCACATTTAGTTGTCAATAAACACAGATTTAAAACAGTAAAATAAAGTGATTTTTCTTATCATACATGAATAATCCCAATTTCTATATTTGGAATGTATGGCTTTCTCCCAATAACAACTAAATATTAACATTTTCTTAGAGCTCTGATCCACATATATAACACACACAACATACAAACACAGCAAATACATAATAAATATCTCACATCCAAAACATAGTTGATAGAATTTGAATCTCTATACCAACTCAGTGAAGAATTGTGCTGGACAAAGCTCTAAATGCACACTTTTCTAACTCCTTAGAAACAGGAAGGTGGACACACACACACAGTGTGCTAAGGTCCCTGGTCCTGTTCCTAACTCTGTTACTTAAATCTGTACTTGTCTGCATGATGTTTAAGTGAAATTGACTGGAGAAGTCAGAAGGGACAACTTCTAACCCTGCAAAAATCCTCCTGTCTTTCCCATTAGACTCTCAAGATAAACAACCCACATTATCAGCAGAAGATGGTTTCAAGAGGCAACCAGGCTCTCCACAAAAGACACAGAGAGAGGGGAAATTTAAATTTGATATGTGTCTGCTCAACTGAAGGATTGGCACAGAAAATACACTGGGAAAAGATTCTCTGAGAAGTCACTAGTCTCCTAAGATTCTCTGAGAAGTCACTCATCTCCTAGGGGAGGAGGGAGCTGCTAATTGAGCTACTGAGCTGTGCACTCCCAGCAGGTCAATTCATTTGGTAAGGGATGTGGCCTGCTCCCCAGAGTCAAAGGAAATTAAGAGCTTCACACAGTTTTCATGATTACACTGTAGATATATTTGGTCATTCTATTCTGCCTACAAAAGGCATCTGTTGCTCTTCCCCCACATGGGATTTGTAAAGACCCAAAAGAGTTGAACAGAGGGAAATTATTCCAGAGAAGCTTCACGACCTTTCAGAGTCCTTAAGTTTAATTCTGCAGAAGTTCCCAAAGTCTACAGTCTTTAGGCAATTATTCAGGTTTAAATAATTTACCAGTAACTGACTCCAGCTTTTTAATTGCAGGGATAATTTTCCTGAAAGCTCACAATCTGTGCTCATAAGCAAAACTGAAGAAGAAGTGCAAACCTTTTCAGGGTTTACATGAATATTTCACCCCAACCAAGCCGGCTACTTGCTCAGTTGATGGTGAGTCTAACCTTGAGACATTGGAACCTCAACTTGATTGTGACTGTTTCCTCATGCTTTGTAGTGAGAGCTGCGTGCTGGCCTGCTTTTCGTACTGCCTGGCTCCCGCATGATTAGCTTTACACCCGAAATAACAACATACAAACTGTATTCATATAAACACTGCCCGGCCCATTATATCTAGCCTCTTCTTGGCTTACTCTCATATCTTGTTTAACCCATTTCTAATAATCTGTGGAGCACCATGAGATAGATGGTGTCTTACCGGGAAAGCTTCAGCATGTCTGACCTGGTGGCTGGCTCCATCACGTCTGACCAGAGAGGAGAGATATGGTGATTGCTTCACTTCCTCCCAGCAATCTGTTCTGTTTATTCAGCCTACCTAATTTTCTGTAATATCAAAGGGCCAAGGCAGTTTCTTTATTAACCAATGAAATCAACTGAAAAGAGAAGACCCTCCCACATCAATGCTTGAATATTCGGATCTAGGAACTAAAATAGCAAAAATCATAACCCCCTTCCCTTGCACTAGATCCCATCTTAAAGCCTTTATTGCCTGTTGTCATTGTGAACACTTCTTTCACAACAAAAGACTCCTCATCAACAACTTCATACACCCAGCCATGATTTCACCACTAATCTACATCTCTGTAAACTACATATACACTGGTCACCTGTGTGTGACCTCTACAGTGCCACATCTGTGCATAGATAGGCAACAGCTTCTTTATAAAAATGCTCTGTATTTTTTTTTTTTGCCAAGCCAACTCATTCTTCAAATTACAACCTAGGTAGCATCTCTATGCAGTCAAGTATTCAGTGAGTTGATCTAGTTTCTTATAATTTATATCCATGGTGTCTATGATGCGTCATTGCTGTATGAATTCCTACCGCCAGTAGCCTTTAAGGTACCCACTGACTTGGGCGTGGCCTCTTATACTATATATGCCAATGTAAAGCATGCATCCAGCCTCTTTTCTGGCTGGGGGATTTGGTTACTGTTCCCCTGGTCCAGCAGAGGATTGTGCTCTATTTGTCTACCCCTAAATACATAACCTTTTGTTTCACTCAATTCTGAGTTAGTGTAAGATTTCTTTTCTTAGCATCCTTCTTCATCTTGCACCCCACGTGGATTGGAACTCCACACCTATCAGGTGGATGGGCTTAAAGGCCTAAATGGTCCACAGCCAAGAAAGTCTCCCACCTGAACCTGCTTGACTTGCTTTTACCTACTAAGTGTTTTTTTTTTTTTTTTGTAAAACCCCTTCCACAGCAGAGCTGCATGTGGCAAGTTGGAAATTTCCCAAGTGCGCATGCTCCCCCCCCCCACTGCTGTGTTCCCTGCCATGTGGCGACTTGCGCAACTTCTGGTTTATACTCCTGAGTTCTGAGTTCTGGGCTTCTTCCTCCATGTACAGAATTGATTTAATTGCTTTTAATTTGTCAAGCAAAGCATATTTCTCAGTATTTAACCAGCATCAAGCAGGGAAACCTAAGCAGCTCAGTACTGTTCATGGCACCAGGTTGTGCTGCTAGTCACGACTCTGCAACCACAACATCTGCTGGACAATAAAGATTATAATACCTAAAAGAATTTACTGGACCTCATACAAAGTAAATATTTTATTAATTAATAAATCGATAAACATAAAAGTTATATAATGACAGACAACATTACCTTGGAAGATTTTAGTAACATTTTTGCTAATACTATGGATTGTATTCTGCAAGGCTTATATGGTTATGGTGATGGTGTAGGAGTTCCTTCTGTTTATGTGTTGCTTTCATTGGTAAATCAATAAAGAAACTTACTTGGTTTGATAGGGCAGAACTTAGGTAGGTGGAAAAGACAGAACTGAATTCTGAGAGGACAAAAGCAAAATGAGAGAGCCTCCATGGAGACACCAGGTCAGACATGCTAAATCTTTCCCTGTAAGCCATGACCTCGTGGTGAACACAGATTAATAAAAATGGGTTAAATCAAAATGTGAGAGTTAGCCAATAGGAGGCTAGAGTGAATGGGCCAAGCAGTGATTTAATTAATACAGCATCTGTGTGATTTTTTTTTGTTTGTTTTTTTTTTGGTTTTTTTTTTAATTGAGAAAAGAAGAAAAAAAACATAAACAAAAAACAAGTTTCCACCTCCTCCCAGCCTCCCATTTCCCTCCCCCTCCTCTCAACCCTCTTCCCCTCCTCGCACCCTTCTCTCCCTCCCCACACTCCTCTCCCCCTCCCTTTCCAGTCCACAGAGCAGTCCGGGTTCCCTGCCCTGTGGTAAGTCCTAGGTCCTCCCCCCTCCGTTCATATCTAGGAAGGTGAACATCCAAACTGGCTAGGCTCCCACAAAGCCAGCACATTAAGTAGGATCAAAACCCCGTGCCATTGTCCTTGGCGTCTCATCAGCCCTCATTGTTCACCATGTTCAGAGAGTCCGGTTTTATCCCATGCTTTTTCGGTCACAGTCCAGCTGGCCTTGGTGAGCTCCCAGTAGATCAGCTCCACTGTCTCAGTGGGTGGGTGCACGCCTCGTGGTCTCGACTTCTTTGCTCATGTTCTCCCTCCTTCTGCTCCTCATTGGGACCTTGGGAGCTCAGTCCAGTGCTCCTGTGTGGGTCTCTGTCTCTATCTCTATCCATCACCAGATGAAGGTTCTATGATGATATGCAAGCTATTCGTCAGCCCTCATCCATTGCTGGTGGGAATGCAATCTTGTGCAACCACTGTGGAAGTCAGTGTTTCGGTTTCTCAGGAAATTCGGAATCAACTTACCCCTGGACCCAGCAATACCACTCCTGGGAATATACCCAAGAGATGCTCTATCATATGACAAAAGCATTTGTTCAACTATGTTCATAGCAGTATTATTTGTAATTGCCAGAACCTGGAAACAACCTAGATGCCCTTCAATGGAAGAATGAATGAAGAAAGTATGGAATATCTACACATTAGAGTACTACGCTGTGGTAAAAAACAATGACTTCTCGAATTTTGCATGCAAATGGATGGAAATAGAAAACACTATCCTAAGTGAGGTATCCCAGACTCAAAAAGATGAACATGGGATGTACTCACTCATAATTGGTTTCTAGCCATAAATAAGGGTCACGGAGTCTACAATAGGTGAATCTAAAGAAGCTAAGTAAGAAGGGGAACCCAAGGAAAAACATATAGTTATCCTCTTGGCTAAGGGAAGTAGACAAAATTGCCAGGGAGAAAATTGCGATCTTGGGGGTGGGTGGGATGGGGGTAAGGGGAGATGGGGAGAGAAAAGTTAGAAGGGAAGGAGGTCGGGCCTTGTGAAAACAGGAGGATTGGGATAAAGGAAGGTTGGACAGGGGAGCACGGAACCACAATTCTTAGTTAAGGGAGCCACTTTAGGGTTGGCAAGAGACCTGACCCTAGAGGGGCTCCCAGGTGCCCAAGCTGAGGTCCCCAGTTAGTTCCTTGGGCAGTTGAGGATAGGGAACCTGAAATGACCCTATCCTAGAGCAATTCTGACGAATACCTTGCATATCATCATAGAACCTTCATCTGGTGATGGATGGAGATAGAGACAGAGACCCACACTGGAGCACTGGATTGAGCTCCCAAGGTCCCAATGAGGAGCAGAAGGAGGGAGAACATGAGCAAAGAAGTCCGGACCACGAGGGATGCACCCACCCACTGAGACAGTGGAGCTGATATATTGAGAGCTCACCAAGACCAGCTGGACTGTGACTGAAAAAGCATGGGATAAAACTGGACTCTCTGAACATGGCGAACAATGAGGGCTGATGAGACGCAAAGAACAATGGCACGGGGGTTTGATCCTACGTAATGTGCTGGCTTTGTCGGAGCCTAGCCAGTTTCGATGTTCCCCTTCCTAGATATGGACGGAGGTGGGAGGTCCTAGGTCTTACCACAGGGCAGAAAACCCTGACTGCTCTTTGGACTGGAGAGGGAGGGGGAAAGGAGTGGGGGGAGGGGGAGAAAGGTGGGAGGAGGGGGCGTAGGGTGGGAGGAGGGGGAGGGAAATGGGAGGCTGGGAGGAGGTGGAAACTTGTTTTTTTTTTCTCCTTTTCTCAATAAAAAAAAGAAAAAAAATACTATTGAAAAGGGTAACATTAATTTGACAGACAAAATTGAATCCATGTCAAAGGATCCTGAGAAATTATCTGAAAGAATTCATACTGTTGAATTTGACAATCAAAATTTGTTAAAAAGTTATGATAGGTTAGCAGATAGAGTATCTTCTCCAGGATAGCAATCTGCACACTATCCAAATAATGTCCAAGGATGAGTTATTATCTTTAAAGGAAAAACTTCAGACCTTGAAATCACATGGGCAGGATGAGGACCAGAGGATAGATGCCTCAATGAAATCACTAGAAATACATACAAGCCAGGAGATTCAGGCTTTACAAAAGGCAGTAGTATAAATATTTGAAACTATTGATAAAATTATTGGAGCTGATGAGCAGTGAAAGAAGGTACAAGGAGAGGAGTCAACATCACCAGTGCCTGTCAGAGATGATTTACTCAGGGTTTTAGCTTCCTACCCTATAATCTACTCTGACAAAACATCAAGTTATAAATACTCAAAAGGCTCCAAAAAAGGTTGATGGATACCTGTAGGAATGAATGATCTTAAAGAAATTAAGCAAGCTGTCATAATTTATGGATTGCATTCCTCATTTGTTAGGGAGATGGTAAAAACATGGGCTTCTAGCATTAAGGCTTCAGTTAGTTTCAGCAGTCCTGGATGATGGGCCCCAACTGCTATGGAAATGTCATTTAGTAGAAGAGGCAAAAATTTTTAGAACAACAGGAAAAAGCAAAAGGACTTGAGACTTCCCAATATCAAATTCTTGGTGAGGACACTTGTGCTGACCCACAGGTTCAAGATCTTTAAGATGAACAAATCTTGTCCCTTTGCCACAAAGCAGCCTTAAATGCTTGGAACATGGATGACATTTTTGTATCTGATTCAAACATAGATACTTTAGAAAGAATATTTGAAGAATTAAAGAAAGTTTTGCCAAAATGAGGATTAAAAGTTGCTCCTGAAAATACACAGAGAGGAGATTCTACCAATTACCTAAGTTACAAAATAGGTTTAAAAAAATTAGAACACAAAAGACACAAATTAGGAGACTCTTAATGACTTCAAAGGTTGTTAGGAGAAATTTCTAGTTGATGACTGGCTGTTGGGATAACACCTGATCTAATAATTCATTTAAACAAAACCTTAGATATTGATAAAGACTTGAAGAGTTCCAGAGAATTAACAGCTTACTCAAGTAATATTATTTCCCTTCTCAGGTCTTCATTGGAATTGAGGACTACATAGTTGTAGTTGCTTTCTTCTTAAGACTTGGCCAAGTTATTTATTATACAAGTCTTAAACTCATTAGGATAGGATAATTACTAAAACATTTATTAGATGTTTCTTGCTGGAGACTGTTTATGCTGGTTGTAATTCTAATATATATATATATATATATATATATATATATATATATATATATAATGAAAAAGATTTCTGCCTCCTCCCCGCCTCCCATTTCCCTCCCCCTCCCCCCACTCTTCATTCTTCTCCCCCTCCCCCCCTCTTCTCCCTCTCCCTCTCCAGTCCGAAGAGCAGTCATGGACATGAGGGGTGCACCCACCCACTGAGACAGAGGGGCTGATCTATTAGGAGCTCACCAAGGCCAGCTGGAATGGGAATGAAAAGGCATGGGATAAAACCGGACTCTTTGAACATGGTGGACAAGGAGGGCTGATGGGAAGTCAAGGACAATGGCACTAGGTTTTGATCCTACTGCATGTAATTCTAATTTTTATACCTGATATTTGTTCTTATTGTATATAACTTTGTATTATGCTTAGAACTTTCTTGTTTAAACAAAAGCAGAAGATGCTGTAGGAATTCCTACGCCAGTAGCCTTTAAGTTACCAGCCCACTTGAATGTGGCCTCTTATACTATATATGCCAATGTAATGTGCCCTTCTGGCCTCTGTTCCAACTGCAGGATTCAGTTGCTGTTCCCCGTTCCAGCAGAGGATTGTGATCTGTGAGTCTACCCCTAAATAAATAACCTTTTATTATACTCAGTTCTGGGATATTGAAGAATTGTTTTTTTTTTATCATCCTTCTTTATGTCATACTCTGTGGTGGTGGCAGGGGTGTGCATGTGAGCTTGTCCATGCTCATATGGATGTATGTACTTATATACACATGTGTATTGAGACTTACAAATCAAAGTCAGGTCAACAGTTGAAACAATGTGTCTCTCTCAATCGATCTCCATCGTATTTCTTTATAATGATTTTGCTTTCATTTTTGTATATTAGTGTGGAGTGTGCACAAATATGTAGATGAGCCTGGAGGTCTGAAACCAACGTCCTGCAGTCTCTTCTTTGAATCTAAAGCTCACTGATTCTACAAGTCCCCTGAGAAGCTTGTTATAGGAACAGTCATCCATACGTGGGACACTGAGGTTATTGATAGGTCACCATGCCTACCTGATATTGATGTGAGCACTGGGGTTCTGAATACTGCTCTTCACACTTGGAAAGCATTGCTTTATCCATTGAGAAATCTTCCCAGAGTTCTTCATCTTATATTAGAAGACAGAGTCCTCAGTTGAACCAGAAGCTCATCAGGAAGCTACATCCTCCTGACTCTTCCTTCCCAGGGATAGAATTACAAATGTGAACCATCTTGCCTGGCTTCTGATATGAAGATCTGGGGATCCAAAGTCAAATCCTCATGGGTATGTAGTGAGTACTTTACTGACTGAGTAGTTCCCCTAGCTCCAATCTCCACTTTTTCCTTAAATTTTCTTTAAATTTAAGGCAGTGCCTGGTACAAGGCAAGCATAAGACATGCAAATGTTCATCAAATGCATTTGTGGAACTCTTCTGTTTGTGAAATTCTGTTAACAGCTCTCAGCACTCACAGCTAAAAGAAGTGCTATAACATTTATTGCTCTTTTTAATGCTCGCAATTAATAGGCACTACCTGCCCTGCTTCAAAATGGCATTTTTAATGATTCAATTAGCAGCTGAAAAAAAAAATGTCTTCCTAATTTACTCCTTTTGCTTTTTACCATTTTAAACTTCACTTCTCACTTTAAGCAAATCCTCTCTGGGTAAGTATATCAAACCCTGAACAGCGATCCAATTATCTAGGAGTTCAGTGGTGTTCACACAGGTCGTGAGTATGATTACACAAGGGAGCCAAATACTAACCAGTATCTAGAGACCCAGTAAACTTTTGCCTCTTCCAAGAAATTACTAGTGGGTAATTAAGTTTCATTCATAAAGAATAGGCTTCTCAGCATTCATTTACACAAACCAAGGAGAGAAGCACACATTTGTATTTGCAAAGAGGTTAGAAATAGAAAGATTCAAGCTAGTCATGTTCTTTATATCAAAGGTCTTTCTCACCTTGAACAAATGGAAAAACACAAGTCTCCTTGTCTACTTAATTAACTCGTATTTTACTATTATCTTACTCTTCCATTTAGGAATAATAAAAATATTTTGTAAACCTACAGCTGATAAGAGAAAGTCTTAGTCTTCAGGGAGTTTTCAGTCATGTGACTAACCTCTAACAGGGTGACACCGTGATACACATTGCTTACACAAGTATACAAGTAAAAGAATGCTTTGTTTTGATGGTATATCAAGGACAGTTTAAGTAGAAATTGTCACATTAGTATTTAGAAAAGAAAACAAGTACATTATGCAAGTACACTATGGAATATAGAAGGCATGATGTCAATGAAATGTATTTCATTGAAATTTTAGTAGGAATATGGAGGAATATCATAAAAGTTTATTTTAAGCAGATCTTGGGAAATAACATTTAAGGGCTTAGAAATTTTGGAGATATATTTTTCCTATGAGTTAACTTATTTTGAAATATGTTAGTCAAGTCAATAGTTGCATATAAACTACATTTCAGTGGTCCCTTACTGGACTATATCTGCTTATGTCTTATATCAAACATAGCCAGCTACAGGTAAATCTGAGTAGTGGATTTAAGATCATTTTCTAAAATATTAGGAAGCATGCTTTAAGGAAAACATTTAACAAAACCATAACAGAATTTATCTGCACTGGAATAATTACAGCAATAGCCACCTCATAAGCATTGTCAATGATCTAGCAAGCACATACATGCAGTAGATACACACGATATTCACACCTAGCAAATACTCCTATGATAACAGACACAAATGGTGTGTATTGAAGTACAACATCTAACAACAAATTCCAGCCTGATGCAAAATTCAAACCTAGCCCAACGTAGATGATTGTATCATTATCAGGGTTTTCTCCCATTCATTACCCTGATTATTTAAGTAGATTCATTGTCAGTAGGCACTTAGTACTTTTTCAGAATGCACTGAAGAACTATCAAAACATAAATATAATCTCCTGAATAAGCTCAGTTAACGTAGGAGAAAAACAACATCAACAGAATCTTGACATGTCTGATGGAAAAGGTATATCTTTGTTTTAATAGGAGATTGGATAGTGGGGGGGGAGACTGATTTCAGATAATATTAAAATTTCCCTAATTTGGAGATAGAAGAATATTGGAATTCATCCTATGTGTATTTAATTGGCCTCGATCCAATTTCCAAATCCAAAGGTTGAGAAGCTTACTCCTGGGTGTATTTCTCCACTGCAGCTCTGTCTGTGTTTCTTCTCTTCCCTGATTCCCTTGTGATGGAGAAGTCAATGAGGACTTGCTGAACAATGGAGCAATTTTCTGGATCAATGGCAAAAAGGCAGTCTCACACAAAGCAACACCAGTCTCCACGACCATGTGACCAAGCTCATTATAAGCCAAATAATTCATGAACTAAGGTCCATCCATAAGGGATAATTTACAATAATTGTACTAAATGAAACTGATGAATTGTGCAGGTCCAGAGACAAAATTTTCATGTCAGTGTAGAAATGTTTTCTAACACTTTAAAAGGCAGAACTTCACTGGCAGGTGATAACCATTTTATATAGAGAAATTCCTTCCAACTGATGAGACCTCCAGTCTTATTGCTTGAAGGTGACCAGTAGTTTTCAGTCAGCAACCTGGAACTGTTCATATGCATTGATCAAAAGAATCGGCCATTTTCTATACCCCGGAATTCCCTTCAGGGATTGTGCAAAGTACATCAAGCAAATTCCCTCAATGATCTCTTATAGCAGAGTTCTTGGTTTGTTAGGGGGTTTTGTTGTTGTTGTTGTTGTTGCTTGCTTGGTTGGTTTCTAGGTTTTTCTTTTGTTTTTGTTTTTCGTTTTTTGTTTTTTTGTTTTTTTTTTACTATTGTTTTGGGTTTTCAAGACGGGTATTCTCTATGTAGTCCTAGCTGTCCTAAAACTCACTCTGTAGACCAGGTGGCCTTGAACTCACAGAGATCCACCTGTATCTGCTTCTCGCTCCAGAGTGCAGGGATTAAAAGCATGCACCCCCATGCCTGGCCTAAGTGTGAGTTTTTGGCAGGTTGTTAATCATGGAGTATTCTATGGAGTATTCTCAGCCTGGGCTTCTGATCCAACAGAGCTGATCTTTATCTTATGACATAAAAATGAAACAAACAGCATTTATATATGTGTGTGTGTGTGTGTGTGTGTGTGTGTGTGTGTGTGTGTGATTATGGTGCCCTGGTTGCAAGGACCTGAAAAAGGACAGGCTGGTAGAAAGAACTGGAGCTTAAGATCTTCATAGATTCAACTCTAATTCCAGTGGTTTTATGGTAACTGTCATGCCCCTCAAATCCATACCTATTTATCTATAAATTAGCACTCTAGTAAGACAACTAAATTAGATAACGTATACCTATACCTAAATGGAGATGTTCCGTAAATAGGAATAGCAATTAACATATTAAGGCTCAGGTTGCTTACACATTCTAGAGATGATAATAAACTGCAATCATGAGAAATGCACGTGAATATAACTCAATATGCCTACTATGAAGGGAGAAGACAACGTGTTCCCTAAAATGGAGGTTATGGGAAATTTTGTTCTTTCAGTTTCTGTCTGGTTTGCAAATGACTCTGTTTCTTCTCTGGCTTACTAACTTCAATGGGGAGAGCTCTAGAGGTGTAGCGTGCAGTTGCACACCTATAATTTTAGCACTCAAAAGGCAGATGCCGGAAGATTGCGAGAAGCTCAAAGTCACTCTGGTTTACATAGTTAGTGTCAGGTCAATCAGGGTTACAAAGTGAGACAACATGGAGAGAGGGGTGGGGCAGGAAGGATACACCTTCTCCTACCACTCACTATTCAGTAGCACCATTGGTCATCAAGCTTCTAACACATGTGCCTTTGAGAGAGGCATTCAATGGCTGAACTATACATAGTACTGTTCATCGATTTTTAATAGTTTTCAAACAACACCCATGCATCTGTGGGATGCTACTAATGTTTTACCCTTAATTTGTACCAAGAAATATCACAGTTACCTGATGCATATATTGGTATTACAGGTTAGAGTTCATCTGAGAAAAATAACAGGGAACAGAAAAAAAGTTAATAAAGTCTACTTTGAAACTATTTTTCTACTTACTCCAAATCATGGCTACCCACTATTTGAGAAGAAGCACTTTTGGTGATGAGCAATTCACCATTTCATTAGGTAGCCCAAGCAGGTTTCATAAAGCTATTTTGTTAAGCACAATTAACTCCTGTAGAGAGAAGACACCTACCTTCATTTCATTTCCATAGTATTCCTGTCTTCCCAGATCACAGAAGAAAAGACTCAGCTTTTGTAACATGATAGTGTTCATTCTAGATGATTGATATTACATCGCTGCCCTGTGTTCTAGCTCCTTGACATTTGGGAAGACTTTAGATTGCTCCACCATCCTCATTGTTCTCCTGTGAGCACATTCTGGGCTGGTGAATACTATTGTGGTCTCCTTTAGTAATCCTGTAGCAGTATATAAGCTATTATAATGTATTTGTCTTCCTTGCATACCTGAAGAAGATGGAACTGGGGCAAAATCAAGATATTTGGAGGTGTTTTCTCTGTTCAGCCTAGCTGTACATGTACAATGGCAAAGCACAGCATCACCTTGAAAAGCTAAATTTTGTAGTAAACAGACTGCAATAGAATAGGAAATTAAGTTCTGTAGAAGACTAGCATTCAGTATCCAGGATGTGATGAGCAGACAGATATGCACAGTTTTCTCACTTTTTTGTCCTGCTTACTTCTCCACTGGTAACGAAAGTAATTAGTGATTCTAATCCTCTTTTCTGCATCCGAGACTTCATTAGTTAGACTAGGCAAAAGGAAACAGGACATTCGTGCATCATGTAGCAACTGGGATGAATTCTGAGAAGTGTATCATTAGGTAATGTTCTTACTGTGTAAACATCATAAAATATACTTAACAAATACAGATGTCTTTGGGCAATCAGCATGAGCTCTTTTTTTAAATCTTTTTTGTGTGGGGTGGTATCAGTGTATTTTTTGTGTGTTTGTGGCATGTATATAATATGTTGGCACATGAATGCCCTGACATCTGTACGGGAATCAGAGGACAATACTGAATGTCGATCCTCACCTTCTCCCTTCTTATTTGAGACAGAATCTCTGTTGTTCATTGTTCCACACACCAGAACAATGGGGCCAAAAATTTCTCAGGATTCAATACCTTCTTCTGCCCATCTCACCAGAGGAGCACAGGGGGTAGAGCTGTGTGATACTATGGCTGGTTTCACACAGCTTTAGAAGATTTGATCCCAGAGTCTCATATGTCAAGCACTTTATCCACTGAGCCATCGCCGCAACCCAAGGTGAACTCTCAATGCAAACACAGATGCAGCAAACTCAGGATGATGTATGACTGTTGCCAGCATAACACAGCAGACTTTTCCATATTATCCTTTTGCAATAGTAAGTAGGAATACACTACAATAATGAAGGAAAGCATTATATACTAAATCCATAAGCCAGTAGCATCATCTTTTATTATCACTATCAAGTTTTATTACTGTATATAATTCTATCGCTATACTTTTAGACTACTGGCAGTGTGATAGGTTTGTTCACATCCACACAAACACAAACATAAGGAATGTAATGTGCATGACTTTATTGAATTTATTGTGCCTATATTGTCATTAAATAACAGAAATTTTCAATTACATTATCATCTCCGGGGGGGGGCACTGCCACTGAGATTTTGTTAGATGGTGTACAACTGTATCACAATGTGCTATAAAGGAAGAGAACAGAATTTTTTCAGCTAACAAAAACTGGGCTCAAACTTTAGCCTTCTTAACATTGCTGTTAAAAATCCCCCCTTCTGAGCATCAATTAAGTTTTCATAACACAGAAAATGAATATCTGAAATAATACAAGGTGTAAATGTAGCTCAGGGTCTGATATGCAGTCTCACAGTGAGTACTAGGAAACTTAAGGAGTTGGTAGAGGGGAGTAAATGTGAACAAAATAAATCGTATGAAATTCTCAAAGAATTAATAAAATTGTTTTTAAGTTAAAAAATCTAATTTCAAACATTTCTAAGTTTTAACAACACTAATGCCAATGGTGTCTTTCTGAAGCATCAGTATCAGAAAACTAGAAATTTTTTTTGCAAAGTTCCAATTAGCCAAGACATACTTTTAATACCAAACCTTTTTTGTTTTATCCATTTGCAATTTACTACAAAAAGTTTGTATATTCCTGAAAATGAATGGTATGTTTTATTTGCCATTATTTTTGTTGTCAGCAGGAAATTTACATGATAGCAGTAATAATGTGATTTGTACAGAAAATTTTAAAACAGGTAGTTCTTCATTAGTAGTTTTTCTTTTGTTTTATTTCAGATTTCTATCATTTCTCTGCTACAGCCAATTGTTCTGTATAGTTCAGACCTATGGGTTATGTATTGCCTATAGAAATTAAGCAACAGTATTTTTGCTATATTATTGGCCCTTCATTTTGATGGTTTACAAGTATTCTCTTGGGGGACATTTAGGGAGTATGATATTTGGAGAATCCCAGCACAGATAAAAACTAGAATAGAACTCTGTAAGTCCTTTTTCCCAATGCAGTATTCTCTTCAATATACTGTGCTGGGTTAGAAATCCTGATTTGTAAAATATCACATTCATAGGGAACTGTGCTACAACATAAGACCAACATGTGGAGATTGTCACCCAGTAGTTGGCAGCTCATAGGCAACAATGAAGCCTACAATCGCTTTAGCCTACAATGGCTAAGAGTCTTGAGACATAGGAAGTACTTAGAGGAAAGAACCTAAAGACATCCAGAAAGCTGATTTCAAACATAAGCAGCCTCACTATTCTCGCCCGTATATGCCCTGGGATCACTGGAGAAAAGTAGAGATGGGGTTGAGAATGGTCTACTTGATACATATCTAAGTAATATTATTGCAAATGTCATCTTCAAGATCCACTAACATCAAAGGCTGTAGGAATCCTGAGGGTGGGCATGCAAACTTCTTGAGGGTTTTTCACACGTTGCTCAAAAAATGTCTGCTGCTATCAAAGATATCTCTTCTAGGATTCACCTCTTCCCTCCAGAATATTCTAAAACCAGCACCCAATAGAATGGCTCTAGATCACAATACCATGTTGAATATTATACAAAGGAGTATAAACTCCTCAGTTCAGAAGCTTTCAGCACAAAAAGTGATAGAAATTTAAGATATGGAAATGCAACTTATATTTAACCATCATCCGCTGCATACACACATGGAGTTGTCTCAGTGTATTCTTATGACAAATTAAAGTTTACACTCATTCTAGAATGAGTATGTTGACCAATAAGGAGGTCTGAGGAATATTTAATTGAATATAGCCCAGAATTTCAAACCTATAAGCTTTCTGTCTTCAATCATTTGGCATACTTGTATTAAATAGCAATCTAGAGTTGGGAGAGAAAGAGCAGATGGGTCCTAAACCAAATTACGCCATTTTATGTGGGCCTCTTAAATAGATTTTAGCTCACTAAGTGTGTATCACTAAGCAACAAACAATCATTAATTAGATTGATATTGAAAGCTTTCATTATGTCATTTAAAGCTTATTTTACAAGGTTTGTTCATATCAACACAAACACACAAGTGGAGATGAAATAAAGTTTAAAAACTACAATGTGGCCGGGTGGTGGTGGCACATGCCTTTAATCCCAGCACTCGGGAGGCAGAGACAGGCAGATCTCTGTGAGTTCGAGGCCAGCCTGGTCTACAAGCGCTAGTTCCAGGACAGGCTCCAAAGCTACAGAGAAACCCTGCCTCAAAAAAAAAAAAAAAAACCTACAATGTGTACAATGTGATATATTTATGTACTATCCATGACAATGGCGAGGTTTCCACTCTGAATAGGAGAAAGAGGCTACCTAGAGAATTTTAGCTCTTTCAGCATTCCCGGGCTCTTTCAGCAGAAAAAAAAAAATTGATTTTCAGACCAATAAGCAATCATCCACAGCTTGATAGTCTCTCCAGGGCCCTATCTCCTGTAATATGAATGTTTATGATATTTGTTATATAATTGCACAACTATAGTATGATTAATTATAAATGTATGCAATTTTAAAGTACATTTGAGCTGAATTATATGAGCTTCTAGACTGGAACATTTAAACATTACATGATTGAATTAAAACATCTGGTGGGCTTCCACAGCATAGGAAGAGATTTGCAAAGCTAGCATGCAAGTTTTATGTGTATTTGAAAATGGTAATTGCTTCAGGAAACATTTGGTCTTAAATTATTGACCCTGTGATGAAGTCATCATCAATAAAGCTGAGATCATCCATAACGAATTAACTGAGCATTTATTGTGTGAAAAGCTATTTTTCTAAGCATGGGTAAATAGAGAAGGACACAGGCAATCTGAACTGAAGCATTTTTTTAAAATGCAGTAATGCCAATAAAAATTGATATCAGTGCTTAATAATGATTGTTGCTACTACATCATCCTGAAGGCATTTGAATTTTTATTTAGGAAGTTAGAAGAAATTTTAGAGTGAGCCTAGGAAAGTGAATGATTCCTAGTTCTTTGCTTAGAACCTGATTGATAGGTGAGCACAGGAAAATTCACTAAACAACTGAGTTAAATTCAGATAAATAGATAGATGATAGATAGATAGATGATAGATAGATAGATAGATAGATAGATAGATAGATAGATGATAGATAGATGATAGATAGATAGATAGATAGATAGATGATAGAGAGATAGAGAGATAGAGAATGTGTCTGACTATAGAACCAACATATGCCGATCACTTGCCCTGTATTAAAGCATAATCTTTAACTTTGAATTTATAAAGCTACAACACCTGTGATTTGGTTATTGCTCTGAATATGCCTATGTAAATAACACCACCCCATGTAAGCTGAGAGCCTAAGTAAAATGAAATAAAACAAATATTCTCCCTCCCTCCATTCCTTCCCCCCTCTTCCCCATTATGAGATAAGGAACCTCTGTCACATGTTCCCATCTCCATGATCTTCTCCTTCACCAATGGTTAAGAAGCCATATAGCCATGGACTGTGAACAGACATCTCTGAAACTATGAACCAAAACAATTACACCTGGTGGGCAGTGGTGGTGCACACTCTTAATCCCAGCACTCAGGAGGCAGAGGCAGCAGAAGCTCTGTCAGTTCAAGGTCAGCCTGGTCTACAGAACAAGTTCTAGGACAGCTAGGTCTATCACATAGACAAACCCTATCTCAAAAAACAAACAAGGAAGCAAAAAAAAAAAAGAGACCAATTCCACCCTTGGATTTCTTTTTCTTAAGTATTTGACCCAAGAATTTTTTTTGAATAAACCACTTCTTGGAAGAGTAGTTAAGTAATAAGCACTTACCTAATTTAGAAGGTGCTGGGAAGGTTTAGGCCACACAAAAATGAAAGAGGAGAAGTCACTAAACTTTTCCCACCTGACACATCTAAGTGACTTACACTCACTATTGTCTGATAGGTAGATGTATATTGATAGCTCACAATGTTTTAAGCATGTATTACCTAATAACATGATGCTGAACATCTTTTTCTATACTCACTTTTTTCCCCATTGTCTGTGACAAGATATCATGAACGAGGCAACTTAGAAAGCATTTAATTTGGGGCTTGCTTACAGTTTTAAAGGATTAGTCCATCATCATCATGGCAGAAAGCATGGGCAGCAGGCAGGCAAGCCCAACACTGGAGCAGTAGCTAAGAGCTTGCATCCTGATCCACAGGTTGGAAGTAGAGAGACAGAGACAAAGACAGACAGTGTTGACCTAGCATGAGCATTTGAAACCTCATAGCCTACCCCAAGTAATAGTCCTCCTCCAACAAAGACAAACCTATTAATTCTTCCCCAAATAGTTCCACAAGCAAGGGGCAGGCATTAAAAAGTATTTTAGCATATTAGCTACTCTTATTCAAACCAACACACCATATATATCATCTCTACTGTTTATCTGTTTATGCTTCTGCCTAAGTTCCAACTGGATGGGTTTTTCTTTGACTATTTTCCTTGAGCATACATGTTCTTTATGCTTAATATTAGTCCTTGACAAGACATAAGGCTATCAAATACTTTCTCCCAGACTTTACTTAGGAGACTCTGTCTGGTTCATTCCCTTGACATGGTGTTTTGTATAGCAGAAAAAGAAAATGCTAACTTTTGAAATAGAACATACTACTTTTTCCTTTTATAGATCATGCTTTTTCTGACAAATCTAAAGCCCTAATTCCTTCCAAAATATTTCTGCCTTCCTTTTTTCACTAAGAGTTTTATAGTTTTCCATTTAAACTAGTGACAAGTTTTGAGTTGATATTGTGTGTGAGATGTGAGGTTTCTGTCAAAGGATGCTATGTAGCTGTTTGTATGCAGAGATGTTCAATTACTCCAGCAGCTTTTGTGAACAAGGCCATTCTTTCTCCACTGGGTTGGCTTAAAGTCTTACTAAAATTCATTTGGATATTTTATATGGTATATTTTTATGTATGCTGTATAATTCTATTAATGTGTCTGTCTCTCTACCAGTGCAGTATGGCCTTGATTACATATGTGAAAAGGTTTGAAGTTGTATACACCAATTCTTACTTCTTATTCCTCTTTCAGTGTTGATTTTAATGCTTCTAAAGATTTTGGCTTTAAATAAATATTTGAGGAAATTTTTGTCCATATCTTCAAAGAAATCTTGGGGTTTTGATAAGAACATACTTCATCTGTATGTTAAGTTAATAACACAAGCATGGCATACTGCTGTGTTGTTTCAGTGTGCCTTGTATTGCTGTGATAAACATGATAAACACCATGATGAAACACAACTTGAGGAAAGGGTTTGCTTCAGTTTACAGATTTTAGTTCCTCACCAAGGGAAGTCAGGGTGATAATTAAAGATAAGAATTGGAAGGCAAGAACTGAGGCAGATATCATGGGGAAATGCTTCTTACTGGCTTGCTCTCCGGGGCTTGCTCAGCTTGCTGTCTAACATAGTGCAGGACCACCTAACAGAAGTGGTACCACCTACAGTAGCCTGGACCCTCCCCCATATCCATCATCAGTTAAGGAAATTCTCCCACAGAACTGCCTACAGTCAACCTCTTGAAGGCTATTCTCAGTTAAGGTTTGCTCTTCCCAAATGACTCTACTTTGTGCCTACTTAGTGCCATGTTGACAAAAAAAATAACCAGCATATGTACCATGTATCAATGCCTCATCTCAGCTAACTGTGCTAATCACCACATTTATCTACACTTTCTGTCTTGGTTCCTGCTTAACTTTCTGCAATGGCTTCCCTCACGATGGACTGCTATTAGGATAGGTAAGCCAAATAAACTTTTTCCTTCCTACATTGTTTTGGACAAGGTCTTATCTGCTAAACTAATTAGCCCATCCTCTCTCAAATCAACTTTGCTCAGTTTCTAGGATGTATGCAGGATAAAGTGATATAAAACACCATGATCAAAGCAACTTACAGAAGAATTTATTTGGGCTTATGGCTCTAGAGAGTGAAGAGTCTGTCATGGTGGAGAATTGGCAGACATGGCAGCTGAAATATGTAGTAGGAGCTGCGGGCTGTGTTCCTGCTGCCCCAGCTTCCGGTCACTTGGCTAGCTTATACCCCGAAATAATTACACGGACACTGTATTTTTTTAAACACTGCCTGGCTCATTAACTCTAGCCCTTACAGGCTAATTCTCATATCCCGATCAACCCATCTCTAATAATCTATGCAGCATCAGTCTTACCGTGAAAGATTCAGCATGTCTGACCTGGCAGCTTGCTTCATGGCATCTGGCCGGGAGAGGGGCTGCATGATTTGTGAGCTCACTTCCTCCTCCTCCCAGCATTTTGTTCTGTTTACTCCACCTGTCTAAATTCTGCCCTATCAGATGGGCCAAGGCAGTTTCTTTATTAGCCAATGACCTTCCTCCATCAGAAATAGCAAACAGAGAACTCATATCTTGAATTCAAGCATGAAGCAGAAAGACTGACCTAGAAATAACATTAATCTTGAAACTCTCGAAGTACATTGCCAGTGATATACTTCCTCCAGCAATGCCAGGCCTGCCTCCTAAGACTCTGCAAATAGTGTCACCCACTAGGAACCAAGTGTTCAACTGCTGTAGACTCTGGGGGATATTTATTATTCAAACGACCACATAAGGCATAAAGAAAGCAAACTGGAACTTATCTGGAAGGTTCCTCTCCACTAACTAGCCCTCATAGTGCCAGAAGATGCTATACAGGCTGCTAGAGTAGACTTGGCATCAGCAGTCTTGATCAGACATTGACTCTGTAGAAAACATTACCATCTGGCCAGCCAAAATGTGCCCACAGGTTCAATCATAGCAAGTCTGTTAAAGAGTAACAAACTACTTTCTGATTATAGGGAATTGGCATCTGCTTCTGAAAACCCATTCATAAGTTCATAACTAAGGAGGTTTTTAAATCTTACTGGTAAGGCTTTTCTGTGAGACTTCTTCATTGACTGATGGATGTTTACGGGTATGTTGTCTTGCTTCAAGTGCTTGGACATACCCTTGTAAGCTTTTATTTACTGATTTGTAGATACTTTTATTGTGAACAAAATCACTTTCTATATCATTGAAGTTACTGAATTTATTTCCAGTTTATTTTAACTAGTATATGATGCATGGACACTTGAAAAGAATATATAGTTGATTATTATTGTGTAAAATTATCTTTAAATACACATTGGTTAATCATACTATTCAATGTTTCTGTCGCCTTGCTAATTTTCTGTTTGATTACATCCTGAACTACTGAAAGGTATGCTAAAATCTCTAGCTAAACTGCTAGTGTATCTATTGGACTTTCAACACTCTTACCTTCTAGTTCATATACTTACATATCTTATAGCTTTATCCTTAGGGTTACAACATACATATTTAATATTTCTATGTTCTCTTGGGAAATTGATCTTTTTATCACCATATAATATGTTTCTCTGTTTCCAGTAATTTTATTGTTCAAAATTCTCCTTTAGCAGTAATAATATAATTATTTTCTTTGAATTACAACTCATATAATCTACCATGTTTCATTATTTTGCTTTTAACCAGTCAATATACTTTTATTTGAGAATATTTATAGATTGTAAGTTCTTGGACTATAATTTTTTAAATCCACTCTACCAATCTCACTTCTAATTGATATTATTTAGACCATGAGTGTTAAGAAATCATTGAGATGTCAAATCTGAAATCTGTAGGTTTAGTGTTACTTTACCATTTTTTCATATCTGTTTCATATTAAACTATTTTTTCATGACTACTGTTTGTTACTTGAACATTTTGTACAATTCTCTTTTTAGTGATTGATAGTGATTTTTCAGTCTTTCTCAATACAAAACTTTTCTGTTTGTTTCTTACATATCAAACTATATCCAAATATAACAACCTACTGGTTTCATCATTTTACCAACTCCTTTTATGTAGAAGGAGCATCGGGCTGCATTCCCGCCTGGCTCATGCACGGCTAGCTTTATACCCAAAATAACAATACACAAATTGTATTTTTTTAAACACTGCTTGGCCCATTAGCTCTAGCCTCTTTCTGGCTAATTCTCACATCTTGATTAACCTATTTCTAATAATCGTGTAGCACCACGCAGTGGTGGCTTACCGGGAAGGATCTTGGAGAGGAGAGCTATAGCACCTGCCTCACTTCCCTTCTTCCCAGCATTCTGTTCTGTCTACTCCACCCACCTATGTTCTGACCTATCAGGCCAAGAAGTTTCTTTATTAACCAATGAAATTAACACATAGACAGATGACCCTCCTCCATCACTTTTATCTCATTTTACTCCATTCTAATATATTAAATAATTTTCTTATAAATTAAGAACTAATACAGAAGTGTGACTATTTTTATTTCACTCTTCTGACCTAACTTTTAAAGTAAAAATTTATTTTGTTCTCACAATATTTTTATTTAATTACTATTATTATGGGCTTTGTTTTGATTTTTGAAGACAGAATTTCTCTGTATATCTCTGGTTGCCCTGGAACCTACTCTGTAGACCAGACTGTCCTCGAACTCAGGGATCTGACTGCCTTTGTCTCAAGAGTGCTAGGATTAAAGGCATGTGCCACCACCATCTGGCATTTGCACAAATTTTTGCTTTCTTTTTTCCTTATACTATGCTTTCTTTTTGTTTACAGAAATTCCTTCCGCCATTGTAGAGTAGTCAGGATAGGAAGTCCAGTATCTGAGTAAATTCCCATTTGTTCCTGAAAGGGATTGCCAGAATATCAGGTTCTGGGGTGGTGGTGCTTTCTTCCTGGTATTTGAAAAACACTCTACTACTTCCCGCTTGGATCCCTTACTGCTCATGAGAAATGTACTATTTCACACTGTCTACCCAACGTAAAAGAAGCTACTATTTCTTAACTTTGGCTTTTAGTGTCCTTTTCACTGATTAGTTTCTAAAGAAGTAAGTCTTGAGGTGGCTTCCTATGGATTTTTAAAGCTCTATTCTGATTGGAATTTATTTAGTTTCTTACTACATAATTAGTGCTTGTGTACATGTGCGCCTGTGTATGTCAGTTTCTGTATGTCTATGTGTCTCTGAGTCTGTGTGCATGAAAAAGAGGGAGGAAACACCACTGGGCACATGTGGATTTCAGAAGAAATGTAAGGAAGTTGTTTCTCTCCTTTCATGTGTGCATTCCAGGGATCAAACTCGGGTTGTTCAGTTCATTCTGGTTTTATGTTGTTTTCCAAAGTTAGGAAGTACTCAGCCATTATTTCTTCAAGATATTTTTCGGTCCTGATCTCTTTCTTACTTAAGTCAGGGGTTCTGATAATGTAAAACTGAAAACTTTTGTTAGAACCATAGGCTCCTAAGGTTCTGGTTTATTTATGTGTGCATCTGTGTATTGGTTGGTTGCTTGGACTATGTGGATATGCCTGTTGGGTTTCTGTCAGCTTTCTGATCATTTTCCATCTAGTCTTTGAGCTGTTGAGCCCATCTATTGAAGCTTTCATTGTAGCTGTGCTTCTTCCATTTGGTTTTTCTTCTTGTCTTTTATTTCTTTGCAAAGATTTCCTAGTTCATCATTTATTTCAGCAACTTTTTAGTTGTGGAAGCATCTTTATGACATCCTCCAGTCTTGGAAAGATAACTCTGACATCACTGTCATTTTAATTATGGAGTCCATAGATAGTAATTTTTTTATCAGTTTTTCATTTCCCTACCCCTTGGTATGGTGAGTGAGTGATTTTTGATATATCTGGGGAACAGTGATACTTTGGTCTTATTTGAGTCTTACAGTCTATCTGCCATCTTAGCCATCACCTTTTCTAATAAGATGGGGAAATTCTGACTCTCAGTCCGTCTCCATTGGTACTTTCTGTTTGCTAAGAGAAACACAGGAACCTCACTACTGTTCCTTTCTGGGATTTCACTGACACGGAGCTGAGGAAGCAGGTCCTGGTTCTTCTGAGACGGTGGTATATGTCTTTATTTTACTTAACCTTGCAGCAGCATCTTACCCACTAAGCTCTTGGCATATACTGCTAAGAGGACATAGACACATTTTCTGCCTTCCTAGGCTCCCCTTTTGCTAATCCTGCCTATGACTAGATTGAAAAAAAAAGTATTTCTGTAATTTTGTTCTGCACATATTGGCATTTCTGAGTTGCTGGCATTTTAGTTACTTGTCTATCAAAATTTAGAACAAACCACTCTCATGCTACCCTTGAGTGATAAGTTCTCTGGTTCTCCTTATACGTTTAATTTTTTTAATGTTCATTTTATAGTCTTGTTTAAAATTTATTGAGAACATAAGAAAAAAGAAAAAGTTTATCTATTCCCCCTTGAGCAGAAGTTGTTTCATGCTTATTTTGTGACTTCATTTTGTGACTATCCCGGAAATTTTTGAGTACTAGCAATTATTATCATAGAACAACTTAGAATCTCAAAATATAAGTTGCTATGCCCTTGAAATAAGACTGTGAGAGACAGGTACTCTAAAGAGATTGCTCCTCATCATCTAAACACCCCATGCCCTTAAAGATCCATTTATCTATTCATTACCCCAGAAGCTAGTCACAAGATCTTCAAGGGTCCAAGTTTCATGAAGAGACCAAGCTCTACCAGTGGACATATCCTTACTAAAACGGTATTATAAAAACGCTAGTCATTAGGATTTCTGAACACTATCGAGATTATTATAAGTTTAAAAAAAATGTCCTCCCTCCTTACTGTGTTCCTCTGGGCAATTGAGTCTAAACATAAGTCTGTTTATTCCTAAAGACTAATCTTCTATCTTTCTCTCTACAAAAGCAAGGAATAAGTAAGCATACAGAGTGAGCCATTTTTCTTTTTACTCCTAGCCTTGCCCTTAGCTAAAATCTCCCCTTCCTTTCCTAGATAGAAAAATCCCAATGTATATCAGTGAATGCAATAGCTAAAATTTTTCAATTTGTTTATTATGTCTACACGCATTCCTATCCTGAGTAATACAGAATATTACTGACATTTATTCATATCATATTAATATTTTAAGGGACTTCAAAGGTCATGACAATATCTGTGGCATCAATGACCTAAAACAGTTTGGAAGACAAAACATATACTTTCAAAGAAAGTTGAAATAAAAACAAACTAGTATTAACATTTCAGGATAATATATTTTTATTATTAACAAAGAAAAAGGACAAAGCAAAAAAAAAGTGGTTGTTTTCTGTTTGATTTTCAAAGACAGTTGTGGGGAGAAAGCAGAACTTGAGCCCAGACATTGTAGGTAGTAAATGGGGATTCTAGAAGGAAAATCCCTGAGTTTGTACTCCAGTGAGTGGATTATGTTGGGGAATTTTAGTTTAGGCCATAAGCATACATGAGAAGAATCAAAGAATAAATTTGGGGTTGAGGATATAGCTCACTCTGTGAAATGCTAGCCACACAAGCGGAGGACCTGATTTTTGACACCCCAGCAAAAGTCAGTAGTGTGCATCTGTAATCCCAGGGCTGAGGAGGCTGATCCATGGGACTTTCTGAATCACTGGCATGGCCAAATTGGTAAGATTCACATTCTGTGAGAGATTCTGTCTCAAAAATTAAGTTGACAAAGACATCTGACATCCACCTCTGGCCTTCACAAATACACATTTACATGTTCGTGTACACCACCATAAATATGTGAACACACAGGAAAAGATGCACATATGCACACATGTATGCGCACACACACACACACACATTTAAAGAGAATAATTAATGAAAAATGAACTCGTGAATTTGAAAGAGAACAAGAATGGAGAAAAGGGAAGAGAAAAATTATTTTATTATATTATAACCTCAGAAGTAATAATAATAAAGTTGAACAACAATTTTAGGAAGAAAAATCAGTTAATATTATTTAATATATTAAATTAAATCCCAAATGTAGGCAGTCTCTGGGAATCTCTGGAAATAGAATTAGAGATATTCGTTTTATAATGGAGAAAAGATCTACTTTTCTTAACAATGTAACAAGATAAAGTTGTTTATGCCTGCTTTAAAGCCTAGAGCTCTTACTGTCTACTGGGTTCTGATTGAATAAGTAGTAAGTGGTAAACAAGCTAGATTTAAAGTTGCCCAATAAAAGCTTCTTGAGAACAGGCACTAACAAATCAAAATGTCCTTAACCAGTAAAATGGTTCCAACTAGAAGAGCGAAACAAAAAGCATCGAGTGATTAAAAAATAAGGAAAGCATTCTAAATGCAGCAGCTGTTCAAATTTTCAGTTACTGCCCAGTTCCTTTTGCCCAGAATTCCACATAGGAGAAACTTTCTACGTAGTTACTATGTGATTTGACAAAATAATCCTCAAAACTAATAGAAACTCATACCTGGGGCTGGAGAGATGACTCAGAGGTTAAGAGCATTGCCTGCTCTTCCAAAGGTCCTGAGTTCAATTCCCAGCAACCACATGGTAGCTCACAACCATCTGTAATGAGGTCTGGTGCCCTCTTCTGGCCTGCAGCCATACATACAGACAGAATATTGTATACATAATAAATAAATAAATATTAAAAAATAAAATAAATAAATAAAAAGAAACTCATACCTGCCAACGCTGTTGTCTTCAAGCAATTTTACTAAGCCACAGACAAATTTCTTGGTGGTGGGCATGGTGGTGGTGGAGGTGTGGTGATGCTGCTGGTGGTGGAGGAGGTGAGGGGCTGGTAGTGATTGGTGTGGCTGATGGTGTGATGGTGCTGTGGTGTGGTGGTGGTGGCAGAGGTGGTGGTGGTAGTGGTGGAGAATGTGGTGTGGTGGTGTGGTTGTGGGGTGGTGGTGATAAGGTGGTGGTGTGGTGATGTGATGTGGTGGTAGGTGGTGGTGGTAAGGTAATAGGGGTAGCGACGTGGAGGTGGTGTGGTGTGGTGATAGTGATGTTGTGGTGTGTGTGGTATGGTATGGTAGTGTGGTGTGGTGTGTGTGTGATGGTGTGGTGTGGTGGTTTGATGTGGTGTGGTGTGGTGATATGGTGGTGGTGGTAAGGTAATAGGGGTAGTGATGTGGAGGTGGTGTGGTGTGGTGTGGTGTGTGTGTGGTGTGGTATGGTATGGTAGTGTGGTGTGGTGTGGTGTGGTGATGTGGTGATATGGTGGCTGGAGAATGGTGGTAGCAATGTAGTGGTGGTGGTGTGGTAGTGGTTTGAAGCAGAGTCTCATATACTCTAGCTGACCTCATGTGCCAAGTGACCTAAAACTCATGATCCTCTTTCCTATACCTTCTTCCAGAGTTCTGAAAATAGAGGAGTAACTCCACACCCAGCCAGAACTCTCTTCTGGTTCCTAAGGAAACAGCTCTGGGAACTTTACTAATCAACTGCCTAGGCATTGATTCCTGATGTTCTCTTTGCTTTCACGTCTTTGGTTCCAGGAACATGGTCAGTGACACTTCACGCCAAAAGTTGTTGGTCTGCTGTGCGCCAGACATTTGGCTGTGCATTCTGATCTAATCAACCTTCGCAACGCAAACAGATAGATGCTATCAGGACTCTTGTATCACTAATGAGCAAACAGACATTCAGAAAGGTCTTTCACTTTTCTGAGATTCACACCTTACCAGCACAGAACCCAGGCTGTCAATCAAGGTTCACCTTCCCTCCCTTGACTTTCTTCTGATGACCAGACATTATTAGAGGATTACCAAAATAGGGAAGGAGGCCTGGTAAAGCCAACGGATTATCTAGCCTAGTTTCAGGAATATGAGCTATCCTGGTCTTACTTTTGAAGTTCTTTAAAATAAAGGGGAAAGGAAAGTCAAAGACACGAGCCAGAATTATTTTTCTCATATATTTTTAATTAAAGGTTCTTTCTTAGCCTTTCTATACTGCTTTCTGAGTTTTGGAATAAATAGAGAGAAAAGTTTGATCTGGGAGGAGATTTCCTGCATAAAGCGCAGTCTAAAGATGCAAAGAGCAGCCTGAAAGGGTGTCTGTCCTTCATTCCAACCTGCCCTCAGGTCATAGAAAGTAGTAAGACATCCACAGATAGAGGGACTTTTGTGATTTTGCTTTTCGGGCTTATTAGAAATATCATTCATTAGCACCGAACAGGAATTTAGCTATCTGTACATAAATTAGCACATCAGTTATGAGAATTCTATGACATAGTTTTAAAAAAGAAATTGTTTGTGCAGAGTCATCCTGTCTCTTTCTTCTCCCATGCTCTCCGCATCCTGCTTTCCCTTCTTGAACTCCACCTCTAGCTGCCAAGTTCAACCTGGGAGAGTTTTGAACTCAGGAGGAAGTGTGGGCATTAGATGCTGGTTGCTACCTCTGAATAGCTCTGGACCCAGGTACCCCTTCCACATTTACAGAAGCCCCTTCCAGAGCGCTTCCCCACCACCACAACTTTGGATACCTTTCGATGCTACAGCAATATGTGTGTGAGTCTTACATGCCAATCATCGATACAGGCTATCCCTAATCTAATTCCATCCTTCAGATGTTGGTACCTGTCCTATTTTTAAGCCATTAAAAACATGTTTGTTTATACTGAAGTCTCAATTATATTCTGAATGTAGTATGTGTGCAAATTAAAGACTCGACTCTTTCTTTTTTGCATTGGGGGGGGGGTCTTTGTTAACAGAGCCTTTCCACAATGAATAGTAGATGTGAAGGGTCACTGGGAAATCTATTGCTCCTCATCATTACAGATTAGTCGAAGGGCAAATTAATGAAGCTGACACAAATGAAGAAGCTACTTATAATCAATATTATGGAAAATATAATGAGGAAGATAAAATAATAACTTGTCACTGAGCTGGCAAAGGGGCAGCAAGAGGCAGGAAAAAATACATGGCTTGTTTTTTTCTTGGGGTGTGCCTTAGTGGTAGAGTACTTGCCTAACATGTGTAGCACCCTGTGTTTGACCCTCAGAACCACAGAAAATAGGCTTGGCTTGGCTGAAAACTTCAGCATTAATTGTTTAGTTCCTCAATTTTCAAACTCTTTTAACTTTAAAAAGCTGAAGAAGTGGAAAAAAATCACTGCCGGTGGAGGCTTGAATTGAATATTTTATAAAACTTCAGCACTCATTCTTGGTTTGACCTGAGTCAATCCCAGAACCAACACAGCAACCTGGCATGGTGGAGTGCAAGCTTGTAAAGCCAGCTAGTGGAGGGCAGATGGACAAAATCCTAGGGACTCACTGAGCAACGAGCATAGCCAACCCAATGAGCTCCAGGTTCAATAAGAGACCCTGTCTCAAAGCAGTAATGAGATAATGATCAAGGAAGATGACTGAAGTCAGTCTGTCTCGATACACAAACACATCACACATACATACACAAATACATCACACATGCACACACAGGCACACACACACACACAGACACACACACACATTCATATTCACTCACAGACCACATACACACACACTCATCATATACCTCTCAAGAGAGAGACATGCATATACCAAGAATAAGGGGACTTTTATGTTGATTTCATTTCCCACAAACTGGTCATTTATTTAAGAATGTTTGATGGCCTATCAGGAAGATTACTCCAGAGCTGATCTCCCTACAAAAATATAAATTCTACCCCCCCACACAAAACTGTCTTCATAACAACTGCAAAAAACCAATTTAAAGAAAAAGAAGAAAAAGGAACCTGAGACGAACACAGTCAGACAAGTATTAGAAAGGTGTCTAGCTGAAAAGGCTGTGGGAAAATGAGAGACGTCATGCTAATACAGGGTGCGGTACATGAAAGTTAGTACCTAGTCGGGGGAGCGGTATTATCAACAGCTGGGGAAAAGTGTTTAATTTCAGTTCTGATCATAAAGTGCAACATCATTAAAAAGGAAAGCAAACCTCAGAAGGAACTTGAGATTTCAGTCATTTTTAAAACCCCGATGAAGGACATGTTCCAGCATTAACACTTGGTCAGAGGCTCCCATTAGTGATTAAGGTGACAGTGTGCATCTGCACAGTGTAAGAGATGGTGAGTTCTGGAAGAAGTCAATCCCTATCTCTCCCCTGCTGATAAGAAATTGAGAGGCACGAAACAACCCCAGATGGCGCATGATGTCGTAATGGATGGAGACTTTTAAATGGTGTGAGTTAAGTTTTACTTCGTGTTTTCATGGAAGATCCGCTGCCCAGGACATTTGAATTGTAAACTAGATTCCCCGTGAGGAATATTTATGTTAAATATAACGTTTGGCTGAATTGTATGGGTGATATTGTTCATCACCTAAGCACAAGGAGATATAAACATATTTCATATTAAACCATAAATGCACCACCCAACTAGTTTAATATGAAACTATATTCCATTTCCTGAAATGATCTCTCTTCCTACTTGTATAAAGTTATATCAAAGGAAGAGACGCAAATCAATTTCACAGATATCAACACTTACTTGCCTGAGATTGTAATGTATAAATAACCAATGGGGTAAAATTTAACATTTCTTGACAAAATATTCTGGATGGACATGCAAGGCCCTTCCTGAAAACTCTTTTCTCTGATTACTTGGAAAAGAACATTAGTTTAAAATCCTTTATTTAATAAAATGCAGTGGCCATTCCATCTTTAACACTGTTATATCACTTCTAACCCAACAATTTTGGAAAAAGAAAGCCCCCTAGGATATTTTTTAAGAAAACTCAACAAGGAGGCACAAGTTTATAATCCTTGCATTTAGTAATCTGAGGCAGACAAGTTGCAAGTTCAAGTCCTGTCTCGACTACCTAGTCAATTTTGAGGTCTGCATGGGATACATGAGAAAAATTTGTCTCTCAAAGAAAAAGGAAGGGAGGAAGGAGGAAGGAAGGGAGGGATGGAGGGGAAGGGAGAGAGGAATGGAGGAAGGGAGGGAGGGAGGGAGGGAGAGAGGGAGAGAGGGAGAGAGGGAGAGAGGGAGAGAGAGATGACTCAGCACATTATGCTTCTTGCTGCCAAGGCTGATGACCTGAGTTTGTTCCCCAGGACCTAGGTAGTAAAAGAAGAGAACCAACTCCCATTGGTCGTCTGTTGACTTCCATAGACAGGAATATATGGGTGTGCCCAGAGACACCACACACACATACAAAATAAATAATATTTTTTTAATTAAAGATAAAAATAACACTCACTGTCATTCCATTTTAAGGTGGAACAATTCAACTTCAGCTTTATTTCTGTCATTAATTGCAGTTGTGTGACCTTAGGCAAGTCCGTGACTCTCCTAACATTCTTTATCTGTCAAAAGAGCAACTTTTCAAAAATGGTCAGCTTTAAAATCATATACATACAGGCAACACTAAATGAACTCAGCACTAAATGGACTCAGTTGGTGTCTATGTAAACATATACACACATATATACCCACTGAGTATAAATATTTATTTATATTATATGTTCATATAAATATTTATATATGCAGATATGTAATAAAAAAGAGGCCATGATTTGAAGAGAGGAGGTGAACATCAGACCAGTTGGAGGTAAGAAAGAGAAGAGAAAGCACCTGATTACATTTTAATTGAGAAAATACTAGAACTGAAGTTTTTTTTAGAAATCTACTGGAGTATCTAGTTGAGAACTTGTTCACAGTCTTACTCGGAGTGCTTCTTAAAAACAGGTAGTCTTCAATCTCCCTTGACTCTACAGAATCAGACTCCAACGGTGTCATATCTTGAGTGATTCTCACATTTCCAAAGCATTATGACCTGCCCCGCAGCAGGCTGTTTTCAAGGAAGTACAGCTTTAGCTAAGAGAGCCAGAGAAACAGAACTGTTAACTTGCTGGTTCAGATTCCACCAGCTGTTGAGAAACATTGTGCATTTTGTAGCAAACTTTTTGATAGTTTATTATTCAAGCAAACATTTTAACTTTGTCTCTCCTGTCTATAGATTCTGCCTCTATAGGAATCCAACTTCATTTCTCTTATTTTTTTCATTTCAAGCAAAGAATGGAAACTGCTTTGCAAAACTCAAAAAAAAAACCACAGTTACTATTAGCTACTTTTGACACCACAAGCTTTCCAAAAGTAATTAAAGTTAAAAAAAAACCTTCCCTATTAGAAGATAGGAGTGAAGGACTCTAAAGTGAATTTTCTCTAACAAGAGGAAAGAAAGGGGCTGGAGAGGTGACTCATCAGTTGAAAGTACTTGCAGCTCTTGAGCTCTTGCAGAAAGAAGATCTAGGTTTGGTTCCAACACCCACTTGATAGCTCACAACCATCTGCATCTCTTTTTCCAGACTCACAGGCAAGCACATGGTACACTTACATACATGCAGTCACAACACATATGAAATAAAAAAGAAGAAACTTTTTTTCTGAAGAAAGAAAGGGAAGAAGAAAGGGAGGCAAGAGAGGAAAAGAGGGAACGTAAGAGGAACAAAGAACAGAATGGAGACTGAGCCTCTACAGTCTGAGAAGTCATCTTTTCCATTAAGTAGGTGTGTGCCAGTTGAATGCGCCTTCAGGACAAAGGAACCGTCCAAGAGAAAGTAGTGGTCTTACATTGCTATCCTAGCCAGGATGTGGGTAATAGCCCCATCTGTTAGGGAGATGATGAAATGTGAGCCAAAGAAAATGAGTTCGTGAACCTGAGATGTTAAAGAAAAAGAGAAAAGAAACTATTCAATATCTTAGAAGTGCCTAAAGCTTTCTTTTAGCCAAGTTAAATTTCCTCTGTGAAGAATAATTTGCAGATCTAATAGGACATCGAGTGTTGGTACAGCCATCTTCCATTCCATCCACAACTCAGCAGGTGAACATGTGAACAAATTTACCTAAATATTTTGGTTTCTTGCTTTAATATTAGGATTTTCAGGTCTGAACAAGCCTAAAAAGATAACATTAGCCTTCTTGTTGATGAAAAACAGTGATGCTTCTATATAAGAACTCAACTCCCAAACTTAGAAATGCCAGTGCTTTGGGAAATGGGCTGTGTGACCTTGGGGATACTTGCTTCTCCTGGAGTGTTGAAATGAATGCATCTCAGTTTTCAACGTGGTGGATAAGGCTCTAGATTCAGCCCCATCTCTTGTGCTCCTGCATACACCTATGCAGGCACACACACACACACACACACACACACACACACACACACACACACGACACATAGGTAGTCACTATTTGTGTCCAAAGGAGTCTTTCAGTTGCACAGGACTGCCAAACAAACCCAATTTGACTTAAGCAAAAAGGAGCTTTATTGAAAAGTTCAAGAACAGGATGAGCTTCAGACTTCCGTTTACAGCCTCAAAAAAATATTCACTGGCTGATTCTCCATCTTCTGAGTCATCTCTGCTTGTAGGCAGGCTCTCTACGTGTAGCTGAAGAGGCCTACCGGTAAGCTGGCATGTCTTGGTTTCAGTTCCAGCTGGAAGGAGCAAGTGACTCTGTATCGCAATTACCAACATGAGGTTATTGCAGCTTGATATTTCATGCAAATAAAATGCCTTACCTAAACTAAAATTCAGTGCCTAACTCTAAGGCAAGTGTAGTCCTTCATATTAAATATTGAGTAACAACGGCAAGATAAATACACTGGAGATCATAATTTAGATTTCATTCTTTGACAGTTTTGTTGATGTGTATAGTATATTTTAGCCTTTCTTGCCCTCCTCTGACTACCCTATCTCATCTTCCTGCCTTTCACCGTGAAACCCTTTGGCATTCCCAAGACCTCCTCCTTTCATGGCTTTTTTGTGTATGTGATGATCCATTGAGTTTAAAAAGGGTTGACTACATGAGTGTGTGTGGTGTTTCTATATGAAATCATGGGCAATTTTATCAGTGATTACATCAATGAAGAAAGGACCCTTTTTCCCCTAGTCAAGATTAACGGTCAATAGTCCCTCAAAGATTGGTGGGGCCTCAAGATTCTTTCCCCCTTCCATGGTAAGATGGTGATGGCTCCAATTTTGGGAAGCTTTGGTACAAGCAACCCCAGCTGCAAAGAGTTCATGAGTGTCATATCCAAAAGACAATATTTCATAGTAGTTCCCCCTACCTCTGACTTTTATGACCTCTCTTCCTCCTCCTCCTCCATGGTGGCCCTTGAGTTATGGCAAGGGCCATCATGGAGTGCATGAAATAGATGTCTCACTTAGACCAGAGTCTTCTACAGTCGCTTGTTTTCTGTACTTGGCATGCCGTGAGTCACTGTATTTACCATAGTCCGTGGCCAAAAGAACCATTCCTGGGTATACACGCCAGTAATTAGAAGATGGCTTGATAATATGCCTGGTATAATTACAAACTTTGGTACATCAAGAATAACATCAACCAAGTTTTCTTTTTTATTTTTTTATTTTTATTTATTTATTTATTTATTTATTAAAGATTTCTGCCTCCTCCCTGCCACCGCCTCCCATTTCCCTCCCCCTCCCTCGATCAAGTACCCCTCCCTCATCAAGTTTTCTAAAAAAAAAAAAAAAAAAAAACTTAAAATAGCTTAAAATCCAGAACAAAATAATGAAGCCACGTTTACATCAACGATAAAAATTGGATATGTCAATTTTAAATAAGAATTATATAGAAACATCTCCAGACATATATATGATCAATAATCAGTGAGAATATATCCAGACCTACTAATTATTAGAAAAATTCCTATCAAAACTATAACAGTTTTCTCCATATTTACTGAAATTGCTATTTTTTTTTAATCTGGACAGTAAAAGAGGTTTCCTCATTGCTAAAGGGAAAGGATTAATAAAATGATGCCGCTACTGAGAAAATCTATTTGGTTATTCCTCAAAAGGTTAAACATAGAATTATCATATAACTAGCAATTCCAGTCCTAGGTAAACACCCCAAGAGGACTAAAAGCAGGAACTCAGAATGAACCAATATTTCTACATATTCACATTAGCCAAAATGTGGGGAAAGCCCATATGTTTATCAACAGAGTGAAAACACAACAGTATACAGTCTGACATCTGTTAAAATAGGGATGAACCTTCAAATGATGATATATGGAATGCACCAGACACAATAAGGAAATAGTAGGGTTGAGGAGATGGCTTGAGCACATAACTGTTTGCTATGCAAGGAGAGGCTGAATATAAATCCCCAATACCTACACAAAAAGTCAGACACTCACTACAGCTGGTACCCATAATTCCTCACTAGCAAAGCAGAGTGATCTCTGGCCAGCCAGCCCAGGCTACTCAGTAAGCTCCAGGATCACGGAAAGACCCTCTTGGGAAAGACCCAAGGAAAGTGATAAAGGAACACACCTGAGGTTGACCACTGGCTTCTGTATGCATGTACACACACATTCATGCGCATTTGCACATACATGTACAATGCACTATTCTGTATAAGAAATCATCAGAAAGAGAAAATATATACGTTGGTTGGAAGAAAGAGCTCTTCTTTTGAGGTACTGCCCTCTGTGATCTAAAATGTGACCTATAAATAAACTTATATATTGTTAAAGCCACCTCACAATTCATCATATTTTTATATAATTAGTCTTTATTCTTGAGAATTTCATACATATAGAGAATGGAATACAACCTCTTATTTTAGCTAACTCCTATACTTACACTTGATTTTCTTGTATCAGACTGTCTTCCCAAACCCACTTCATCCTTCGTTGTGTTGTGCTCCTGACTTACAGAAACTGATTAGCTTAAGACACATCAGCACACATCTGCTCAATATTTGTCTATGAAGTCTAATTCACTCGTTATTCTTGTCTGCATCAGTAGGTTTCTTTCTAGGTCACAGATATCACATCACACTGCTTCATTCCTATTCCAAATGGAACAAATTCAGTGATTTACTAGAACTACAGTCTGTTGAGCGAGGAATACAACAGTCAAATGCTCTCCGAAGCAGTCAGCATCCTCACTCAGGATAGTGTTTTCTATTCCCATCCATTTGTATGCAAAATTCAAGTCCTTGTTTTTTACTGCTGAGTAATACTCTAATATGTATATATTCCATACTTTCTTCATCCATTCTTCCATTGAAGGGCATCTAGGTTGTTTCCAGGTTCTGGCTATTACAAACAATAACTTTATTTTTATGTACAATGCTATATACCATTTGAGCAAAAAGAAACTGAGAAAAAACAAAACCTTTAGAAATTCTGATTGCTAGACTCCTGGGTATGAAATTATGACAACGTAGAGGACAAACAGGCTTCAGGATGTTGCAAAGTAACTGTGGCGAGGAAGTAACTATGGCCACTTATTAGACATACTCATCCGCCAGGCGGTGGTGGCTCATGCCTTTAATCCCAGCACTCAGGAGGTAGAGGCAGATAGATCTTTGTGAGTTCAAGACAAGTCTGGTCTAAAAGAGCTAGTTCCAGGACAGGCTCCAAAACTACAGAGAAACCCTGTCTCGAAAAACCAAAAAGAAAGAAAGAAAGAAAGAAAGAAAGAAAGAAAGAAAGAGGGAGGGAGGAAGGGTGTAGTAATATGAGCGGCGGGGCTGCCGCCTGGCTAGCTTATGCCCCAAAATAATTACACTGACACTGTATTCTTTTTTTTTTTTTTTTTTTTAGTTATGAAGATCCCTCTGCTTTTATCTAGAAAGGTCAACCAAAGTCCACGTTAACCAATCAGTTATTTTTCCTTCTGTTACAAGGAGAGTATCTTTAAAGTGTCCCCTTGACCCATTTCTATCTAGCCTCTTCTTCTAGGCTAACTCTCGCACCTGGACTAGCCCATTTCTAATATTCTATGTAGCACAGCTAGGTGCGCTTACCGGGAAGATTCTAGCCTACGTCTATCCTGGGTCGGAGCTTCATCGCGTGTGTCTGCCCAGGAGCCGGGAGCATGGTGTCTCTGCTCCAGAGAGCAGGGCTGTCCGTCTGAGCTCACTTCCTCTTCCTCCCAGCATTCTGTTCTGTTTACTCCACCCACCTACGTTCTAAGCTATGAGGCCAAGCAGTTTGTTTATTACTTAACCAATGAAATCAACAGATTGAAATATGACACTCCCACATCAGGAGGGAGGAAAGAAAGAAAGAAAGAAAGAAAGACTCGCCCATCTGAATTTCTTCCCATCCTTCCATGAGATAAGGACCTCTTCCTTGTCCAGTGGTGATACACTGGATCCAATAGAGGAATTATGACTAGATTAAGCTATCCTTAATACTCTTGTATCAATTTTTAAATTAATGAATTTTAATGGGATTTTAACATCTGAATTAGAGCTGTTCTAGAAGAAGCTTCTGAAGATGTTTTCCTTTTAAAACTAAGAGGATACTCTACAGAGAGTTTCTCTCTCTCTCTATCATTTCTCTCCCCTGGTTTCCTAACTTTCTGTTGAAGAGGGGACTCCAAGCTCAAGAATGCAAAAGAGCTAACTCTTGAGAAGAGAGATGTTTCAGAATAAGCTATGCAAACCTGGGTTCTAAGTGGCTGGCTTGATCACAATGGTCAGGCAAGGAGACTTCTCTGTTAGAGAGAATCGTGATTTCTAAAGGAGACCTATGAACCTCTGCCCTTTGCTTGCCAAGTATACAATGAAGATAATGAGGGGGTTCTAAATGAAAGCTTTGATTCTGCTGTCTCTGAAGCACAGAACAAATGGAAAAATATTTTCATCTTGTTATCCCCTTGCTTCAAGAGGGGACCTCATTAACCACTGGAAGCTGTATTCTTCCCAAGCCATAAAGCAATAAATGGTACAGAAGTGAGCTATAAATTACATCTAATTGCACTATCCCATCACATCAGAAACAGGGACTGCTCCAAATTAATGGGCAGCAAATTTAAAGCAGATAAAGGGATATAATTTTCTATGCAATACTTAATTAGCTTCCAGAAACTGCTACCATGGGGCCTTATCTCAAAGTCCTATATGCATCCAGCAAATAGTAAACGCAATCAGAGTACACAGTAAAACAGGCAAGTAAAACCCCTCCTAGAGCTTGCAACCCATCCTAATTGCTCCCAGACTGTGATCAGAAAGGATGCCCCAAAGTATCAGACTGTGCAATTGGCTTCTTACTTAATAAAAGTGGACTATTGCCATTCCTTTATGGTCAGAGTTACACTGCAGCAGGCCCCTTCATTGCCTCTCTGTAGTCTTGACAATGATCTGACTGAGACAGTGGTGGCTCTTTATGTATTTAGTTTAGAACAATATTGAGACAAACCATAAACTCTAGCTGACAACGAAGGATGAGGAAATCTTGGTAGAGGAATACATAGCCTTGGGTTCAATAACTACTTAGAGAGTCATTGCCCTCAATATTCAACTTTGACCTGGATCAGGGTTGATAAAGTGTATCATCACACACACACGTGGGAAGCCACAACTGCCAGCTTGCCAGCATGGTTAGTCATACCTGCCAAGGACAAAAACAGTGTAGAGTTTATTTTCTCCTACACTGGCTCAGTAGCTGACAACGGCCTTGACAGCCAACTTTAGCAAACCTGTCATTGGATTCCCTTTTCAGTGCAAGAAACTCCACATTTACTCTTCCTTTTCTTAGATTCTGGACATTGTTGCTTGGAAGATATAATTATCCTCAAAATATGCAAGGCCTAAAACCAGCTGGGAAAGTCCTTCCTTCACATTTTTTCAAAAATAATAATAATAATAATAGCATAAGACTAATTATATTGCGAAAGCAAAAACATGGTAATTAGAATGACCATTATGTATCTGGCTTCCTGTAATTATTGTTATTCATTTTGGCAAGTGGGAATTTAAAGATTTGAATTTTACTTTCCAAGCCATAAGTGTGAAAAAGGCAATTTATTTACTTTATTGTTGATCACAGAGAATTAATTTTCACCTATTTCTCCAGTCTGGTTTGGTTTATGGTCTCTTCCTCTGCCCTCAGAGATAGGAATATAACATCTTTAAATCTCTGTATATCATTTTTCTTCTCTCTGCTTCTGAACATCTTCCCCGCTCTGAGGGACTCCTGTGATCCTATTGGGCCTAGTCAGTTAATTAAGTATGAATGCTATATCCCAAAACCCTTATCTGAGTCACATCTGCAATGTACCCCATATTGGTAAGGTAACATTTTAATAAATCTCAAGTGTCAGAAAATGGGAACTTTAAGTGAGTGTCATGATTTGCTCTATTATGTAGTAAAATGACAATACCCAACACATAGGTAAATCCCAAAATCAATTGCCATGAATAACTGAATGCTGTGATTTTAATAGAGATAGTTTGGCCCCACCATTATAAAAAAAACATATATTAATGTATTTTGTTTGTTTAATTTTCTTTTTTATTGATTTTACTGAGCTATATATTTTTCTCTGCTCCTCTCCCATGGTCCCCATGTTCACAATTTACTCAGGAAATCTTGTCTTTTTCTACTTCCCATGTAGATTAGGTCCCTGTCTGTCTTTCTTAAGGTCCTCATTGTTGTCTAGGTTCTCTGGGATTGTGAATTGTAGGCTTGTTTTCTTTGCTTTATGTATAAAAGCCACTTATGAGTGAGTACATATGATATTTGTTTCTGGGTCTGGTTACCTCACTCAATATTTTCTAGATCCATCTGTTTCCCTGCAAATTTCAAGATGTCATTTTTTTCTGCTCTGTAGTACCCCACTGTCTAAATGTAGCACATTTTTTTTATCCATTCTTCAGTTGAGAGGTATTTAGGTTGCTTCCAGGTTTGGGTTATGACAAACACATGTCTTTGTAGTACAATTGAGCATCCTTTGGGTATATATCCAAAAGTTGTATTGCTGGGTCTTGAGAAAGGTTTTTTCCTAATTTTCTGAAAATTGCCATACTTCTATCCAAAGGGACTATACCAATTTGCATTCTCACTAGCAATGCAGGAGTGTTCCCTTTACCCCACATCCTTTCCAGCATAAGTTGTCATCAGTATTTTTGGTCTTGGCCATTCTTACAGGTGTAAGATGGAATCTCGGAGTTGTTTTGTTTTGATTTGCCTTACTCTGATGGCTAAGGATGTTGAGCATTTCCTTAAGTGTCTTTCAGGGGTTTTAGATTTCTCTGGTGAGAGTTCTTTGTTTAGGTCTATACCCCATTTTTTAATTGGGTTATTTGTTCTTTTGATGACTAATTTATTGAGTTCTTTGTATATTTTGGAGATCAGACCTCTGTCTGATGTGGATTAATGAAGATCTTTCCCCATTCTGTTGGCTGTCGTTTTGTCTTGTTGAACACATTCTTTGTTTTACAGAAGTTTTTCAATTTCAGGAGGTCCCACTTATTAATTGTTTCTATCAATGTGGGTGCTACTGGGGTTATATTTAGGAAATAGTCTCCTGTGCCAATGCATTCCAGTGTACTATCCATTTTCTCTTCTATGAGATCCAGTGTGGCTGGCTTTATGTTGAATTCTTTGATCCATTTAGACTTGAGTTTTGTGCATGGTAATAGATATGGATCTATTTTCATTCTTCTACATGTTGCTATCCAGTTATGCCAGCACCTTTTGTTGAATACACTTTCTTTTTTCCATTTCATATTTTTTGCTTCTTTCTCAAAAATCAGGTGTTCAACGGTGTGTGGATTAATATCTGGGTTTCGATTCAGTTCCATTGGTCCTGAATACCAGGTTGTTTTCAGTACTGTAGCTCTGTAGTAGAGTTTGAAGTCAGAGAATTTGATGCCTCCAGAAATTCCTTTACTGTACAAGATTGTTTTGGCTATCCTGGGTTTTTGCTTCTCCATATGAAGTTGAGTACTGTTCTTTCAAGGTCTATGAAGAATTTTGCTGGAGTTTTGATGAGCATTGCATTGAATCTGTAGATTGCTTTTGGTAAGACTGCCATTTTTTTATGTTTAATCTACCTATCCAAGAACAGGGGATGTCTTTCTATTTTCTGGTGTCTTCTTCAATTTCTTTCTTCAAGGATTTAAAGTTCTTGTTGTACAGGTCTTCCACTTGTTTTGTTAAAGTTACTCCAAGATATTTTATGCTATTTGTGACTATTGTGAAGGGTGATGTTTCTCTGATTTTTTTTTCAGCCCATTTATCATCTGTGTAAAAAAGCTGATTTTTTGAGCTAACCATGTATCCTGCTACATTACTTACTAAAAGTGTTTATGAGTTGTAGAAGTTCTTGGTAGAATTTTTGGGGTCACTTATGTAAACTATCATATCATCAGCAAATAGTGAGAGGTTGACTTCTTTTCCAATTTGTATTCCTTTGATCTCCTTTTATTGTCTTATTGCTCAGCTATAAGCTCAAGAACTATATTGAATAGAAATGGAGAGAATGGAAAACCTTGTCTTGTTCCTGGTTTCAGTGGGATGGCTGTGAGTTTCTCTCCATTTAGTTTGATGTTGTCTGTTGGCTTGCTGTATATTGCCTTTATTATGTTTAGGTATGTTCCTTGTATCCCTGCTCTCTCCAAGGGATGTTTTATTTGTTGAAGGCTTTTTCAGCATCTAATGAGATTTTTAATTTTCAGTTTTTTATATGGTGGATTATGTTGACAGACTTTCATATGGTGAATCATCCCTGCATCTTTGGAATGAAGCCAACTTGATCAGGGTGGATGTTGTTTCTGATATGTTCTTTGTTTCGGTTTGCCAGTATTTTATTGAGTATTTTTGCATCAATGTTCATGAGTGAGATTGGTGTGTAATTCTTCTTAGTAATGTTTTTTATGTGGTTTGGTTATCAGGGTAATTGTAGCCTCATAAAAAGAGTTTATTAAGGTATTTCTCATCATATCAATATAGAACACATAGTTTCCAGCCTTTTCAGCAATAAAAGTTCCCTTCCTATCCCAAACACTATTGAATAAATTGGTATTCACTAAAAATCATGTGGGCAGTGAGGAGGTGACCTGAACATTGAATACTTGAATAATGACATTTTTTAAAAATTAACTCAATTCTTTAGACTCTATCTACATCTGATAAATCAAATTTTAATTCATTTTCAATTAGTTTCTGCAGCAAATTGTCCTATTGCAAAAGGGCATGTACTTTTAGCTCTGATATATAAAGACTTACACATTGTCTTGCCCATCCTTACATGAAAATGCTGTAAAAATTCAAATCACTGACTTTGCTTGGATACGTAAGGCTACAAGGTAAAATTTCTATCCTAAAATCTTAAGCAGTAAAATCACCCAGAGATATAGTCACCCCCAGACATGGAGCCTTTATGGAGCTAAAACCACTACATGTGTGTGGAGGTAGAAGTGTTAATCAGATCTCATTGCTATGTCCAAAATGACAGGGAAAGTCAACTTAATGGATGAATTACTCATCTGGTCTCATGGCTTGAGAAGGTGCAGTCTATAGGCCTTGGTTCTATGGATTTTCAGTCTGTAGGGAGAAAGAATATCATAGCAGGTGTGCGCCACTCCTTTCGTAGTGGACAGGAAGAGAGAGAGAGAGAGAGAGAGAGAGAGAGAGAGAGAACTTCCAAAGGTAAACCTTACTAATCTACTTCTTCAAGAATCTCCTAAAGTTTCTACCACCTCCAAGGTTTCTCATTACTACTGTTCTGGCAATAATAAGAAACTAACCTAGCATTTTCTTTTCTTGTTTTGAGGGATAAGTTTCTATTATGGTCAAGGCATAATGTTAGGAACTTCAGTAGATATAAATAGAAATATTCTTTCCTTTCCATGACCTAACAATAAATCCAAAGAGTTAATGAAGTGAAGAGTTCAAAGAAATAAATATACTTGCTAAGCATATCATCAAGAGGTGGGGGGGGGTCACAAAAAGAGAGATTCATTTTTTTTAATTTATTTTAATTGAAAAAAGGAAAAAAAAAGAAAAAAGTTTCCGCCTCCCACCAGCCTCCCATTTCCCTCCCCCTCCTCCCACCCTTCTCCCCCTCCCCCCATTCCTCTCCCCCTCCCTCTCCAGTCCAAAGAGCAGTCAGGGTTCCCTGCCCTGTGGAAAGTCCAAGGTCCTCCCCACTCCGTCCATGTCTAGGATGGTGAACATCCAAACTGGCTAGGCTCCCACAAAGCCAGAACATATAGTAGGATCAAAACCCCAAGCCATTGTTCTTGGCTTCTCATCAGCCCTCATTGTTCGCCATGCTCAGAGAGTCCAGTTTTATCCCGTGCTTTTTCAGTCACAGTCCTGCTGGCCTTGATGAGCTTTCAGTAGATCAGCCCCACTGTCTCAGTGGGTGGGTGCACCCCTCGTGGTCTTGACTTCCTTGCTCATCATCTCCCTCCTTCCACTCCTCATTGGGACCTTGGGAGCTCAGTCCAGTGCTCCAATGTGGGTCTCTGTCTCTATCTACATCCATCACCAGATGAAGGTTCTCTGATGATATGCAAGATGAGGAGTCTACAATTGCTGAACCTAAAGAAGCTAAATAAGAAAGTGAACCCTATTGGAGCACAGGACTGAATTCTCAAGGTCCAAATCAGGAGCAGAAGGAGAGAGAGCACGAGCAAGGAACTCAGGACCATGAGGGGGGCACCCACACACTGAGACAATGGGGATGTTCTACTGGGAACTCACCAAGACCAGCTGGCCTGGGTCTGGAAAAGCCTGGGATAAAACCGGACTCTCTGAACATAACGGACAATGAGGACTACTGAGAACTCAAGAACAATGGCACTGGATTTCTGATCCTACTTCACGTACTGGCTTTGTGGGAGCCTAGGCAGTTTGGATGCTCAACTTACTAGACCTGGATGGAGGTGGGGGGTTCCTTGGACTTCCCACAGGACAGGGAACCCTGATTGCTTTTCAGGCTGAGGGGGGGGGACTTAATTAGGGGAGGGGGAGGGAAATGGGAGGCGGTGGCTGGGAAGAGACAGAAATCTTTAATAAATAAATAAATTAAAAAAAAAAAGAAAGTGAACCCAAGGAAAAACATATAGTTATCCTCTTGGCTATGGGAAGTAGACAAAATTGCCGGGGAGAAAATTGGGATCTTGGGGGTGGGGTGGGATGAGGGTAAGGGGAGATGGGGAGAGAAAAGTGAGAAGGGGAGGATGGGGGGAACTTAGGGAAACAGGATGATTGGGATAAAGGAAGGTTAGATAGGAGAGCAGGGAAGCACAATTCTTAGTTAAGGGAGTTACCTTAGGGTTGGCAAGAGACTTGAACCTAGAGTGGCTCCCAGGAGCCCAAGGCGATGTCCCCAGTTAGTTCCTTGGGCAGCTAAGGATAGGGAGCCTGAAATGACCCTATCCTATAGCAATACTGAGAGATTCATTTTTAATCCCAGTCTATTTGAGGAATTTAAAAAATATTTATTCTAATATGTAGTAGGCACCATGCCAGGCAGAGTGAAGAATAAGCACTGATTCGTAATAATTTCCTTTAATACATAAAGTTTTGCACATGAGCCAAGTCAATTAAAGCAAACCTGACTGCACCTTAAAAATGAAAGTCGATTTCATCATTCCATGACAAATTTGTATATGGTTTGTACAATTGAAAATATTTAAATGATTCAAAGAGAAAGCAAGAATTTCTGCAGTCTAAAAACATTAATTTCTGGCCATGTTTCAGTACAGAAATAAAGTTGCACTTTTAATCTCTCGCTCCATTTATGAATGTTTCATACGGGATATTTCATTTCATCCACAAAGTACCTAAAAGTAAAAATATTAATATCTACTTCATAAATATGAAAAACACTGCTCCATGAGTTAGTAACCCTAACCCACCTCATTCTCTGCCCATAAAATCTTTATTATGTAGGTAGCAGAGAACCATTAAGGGGGGTGGAATGTTGTGACGGATCAAATCTGGTGTCTTCATTAGGGTTTCTGTTGCTGTGAAGAGACACCATGATCATGGCAACTCTTATTTAAAAAAAAAAAAAACATTTAATTGAATGGCTTAAGAGTTCCAGAGGTGTAGTCCTTTATCATCATGGCAAGATATGGTGGTGTGTAGGCAGACATGGTGCTGGAGAAAGAGCTCAGAGTTCTACACCTGGCTGGTAGCTAACTCACTGGGTGTGGCTTGAGCATATAAGAGACCTCAAAGCCCACCTCCACAATGACACACTTCCTCCATCAAGACCAAACCTACTCCCACAAGGCTTTGCTTCCTAGTAGTGTCACTCCTTTTTGGGACTGTTTTATTTTTTCAAACTTCAACACTTGGGTATCTCACTATTTTATTCTTTTTAGGATTTAACTTGAATAAAGAATAGATTTAATTGTTCTCTTTACTCATATAATTCCCTTGTCTCTTTCTTTTCTTTTTTTGTCTTGCTGTGTTTTCTCCAATACTGAGAGCTGAGCCTAGGGCTTCATTTAGAGCCTCATGAATGTTAGGCAGCAGTCTACCACCAAGCTATATCCTTTTTGCTTTAAATTCTTTGAAACAAAGTCTCACTAAATTGCCCAGGATGGACTTGAACTGACTCTGTACCCAAATGAACCTTGAACTTAGATCCTCGTGCCTCATTCTCTTGAGTCAGTACTAGGATTACAAGCCTGACTTAGATTTCACTTCTTACCATAGAAAACTGTCAATAATTACTGATGGTTTCTAGTTCACAATGTTTCAAATTAGGGTTGTACTTTATTCTATTTTTCCTTTGTAGTGGTAGACAATCCATCTGTATTTGGCAAGGGTCACAATTAGAATTTGCAATCTAAATTTCTTCCTGAGGTATCAATATGCAATCGCTGTATAGAATTTCCTCAGGATTGACATTCCATCCTACAAGGATAAATTACTTCAGAAAGGACCCTGAATCTGATCAGCTTCATCATCTTCCCTTCCCAGAATAAACAATAATGAGTGCTGTGATTCAGTCTCAGACAAATCAGCAAAAAAGAGAATCTGAGCTCTTGAAGACTGGAAGAAGCAGGAACCAGTTGAACTGCCCATCAAAGGTTGAGACCAACTGACTCATCTGAAAAGAACACTCTCTAACCTGTTGAATGGCTTGCAATCTGAGCAGGGTACTCCACATTTTCAGCTTTTGTGAACTGTCACCATGCTAATGTGTGTTTGGTGATACAGCTAACTTTGAGTCATTTCTGCTCTTGTTCGTTACCCTTCACCCATATTCCTGTAAGCAAGCTCAATAAAGCACATTGGTTCAACAAGTTGGATTTTGATGTTGTCCATACTTTGATCTAGCATAGGCTCCCTATCTTTGGAGACTAGACTTATGTGTTACATCTTTCCAAGAGGTCTTGTCACACACAGCAAAAAGTAATGAGCTACAATATTGAAGAAAGGAATCTTGTACTCTACAGTGCAGTGTTGCTAAGAACTGATGCTCAATAGAGTAATAATATGAAATGCATCTTTCTCTTACAGTATTTTCTATCTATAATAGGTTTACCAAGATGCAACCCCATCATAAGTCAAGGAGCATCTTTGTAGGTAGCAGGCAATTGCTTAGCAACAAAAAGTCACAGGCCTTTGAGGCTACAAAGTTTACATCATAGCTGCTGGCATTTCCAGGAAAATAAATAAATAAATACGAGAGTAAAGGGAAAACAATTTACCTGCACAGCCTAATCCACCAAAGATAAACTTTTGCTGTCATAAAGAACACTGTTTTGTTGTATGACTGGAACTGATTCTAGACATCACCCTAATCTGGAAGTTTTAAAACAAATGTCAGGTCCCTGAAACAAATTGGGGGTTCAAGTTTACAGATACTCTTAATGAATATTACTCATTTTTATTCCAGAATTTTAAGTTCTTCTGAAACTTTGTTTCAATCCACATAAAAGAATAAAAGTCAGTATTTAAATGATTATTTAAGTCATAAACCTTGAGAAATGGTTATCAGAGGCAGCTAATGACCTAACTCCTCAGCTAATGGAGGTTAACAGTCTAATAAACCATTTGTTAACTGCAGCAATTGACTGATTGCAAGAGAATTATAGCCATTATAACTCTGTTTTATGAGTGATGGTGTTAGCAAGATACAGTTGGATGGGGACAGAGTGAACAAGCACACCAAGAGGTGACTATGGGGAATGCTATTATCAGGAAAGGTTCCCCTTACAAGGAATGAGGAGGGAAAGGGAGCCTCCATGATGCAAGTACATAGTCATGGGACCATGGGAAATATGAATCTAGTGATAAAAGTTCTAATTCCCCAAACTGAGCATACCTAAACTAATCAAATATGTCCTTAGGTAAAGATGGATTTTGAATACACTTGGAGACACTCAGCCGGAACACAGAACTTTTGATTTCATAAAGAACCATCTTTCCAAATGCAATTAAAATACTTCTCACAAAAAAAGTGTGTTTTGAGGTTGAAAATTGGAATCATATATCTCATACAATTAGTGAGAGTTTTTAAAATAAGCACAGTTTTAAAGCAAGTGTGTAGGCATTATCTTTCTAATTTGGACAAGAACATGCAGTTCCAGTTAGGATTATATTTAATGATTGCAAGGAACAAACAGTCAAATGGCTTGAGTAAGATAAATTCCCATTCCTCACTTGTATAAAATAGTCTCTGCTGGTGGGTGATTTCTGCAATACGAAACCATCAGTGACTGATACTGGTTCCTCCTCAGACCATCCCAACAATTCTAGCATGTAGAAATTGTTTTCCCTTTTATGATGACTACAAGAACTTTACTGCTCCAAACTAGCATGAGGAAGATGAGAAAGAAACAAAGAAATATGTAGGTCTCTGTAGGGAATAATCCAACTTATCAAAGAGATGCTTGGTCTTTGCCTTCAGATGTCCCTCAGTCTTTCTATATGTTTCTCTATATGTTAGGACTACCTCTGACAGGAATATACAGTCACTTATGGTGATTTGAATGAGAATGGCCTCCTTAGGCCCATATATTTGAATGCTTGGTCCACATTTGGTGGAAATGTTTAGGAAAGCTTAAGAGACATGGCCTTGTTGGGGGAATGTGTCACTAGGGCTGGGTTTTCAGTTCACAAGTCCACATTCTTCCCAGTTATAGCTCTCTGTTTCATGGTTGTCTCAAGATATAAGTTGTCTGCTACTGTTACAGCTTTAGAACCACATTTGCCTGTCTGCTGCCATACTCCCCACCACGATGATCATGGGCTCACCCTCTGAAACAATAAGCTCCCAGTAAAATCTTTCTTCTATACATTCACTTAGTCAGGGTTTCTTTTTTTTGTTTTGTTTTGTTTTGTTTTGTTTTGTTTTGTTTTTTCGAGACAGGGTTTCTCTGTGGTTTTGGAGCCTGTCCTGGAACTAGCTCTTGTAGACCAGGCTGGTCTCGAACTCACAGAAATCCGCCTGCCTCTGCCTCCCGAGGGCTGGGATTAAAGGCGTGCGCCACCACCGCCCGGCTTAGTCAGGGTTTCTTAGCACAGCCATGAAAACATAACCAAGACACCACTGAAAGATCTACCGATGGGATTCAAGGCGAAGGCCACATGGGAAGTCATCGACAATTTCCAGACTAGCTAAATACTGTAGGCATTAGCTCGATTTGCAAAAGAGACTGAAAATTACAGCCCAGTCACTTGGGGATATGTGATGGTGCCCCAGTAAAAATTCTCGACAGCAAGGCTCAGTTGACCCTTCCCAGTTGGTGGTAGTTCATGTGACTATCACATATCAAAGCCAGAATGTGTTGACGTGGCACACAGTTTTATGGGAAGAGATTATACAGAAGCTCTGCTCGTGCTGATCCCCTGCACTTGGCCATGGCCTACTTCTCACCTGGTGTAACACTAATTGGGATCCTTCCCCTGTGCTAACTGTCTATGTGTGTGTAACAGCTCTATGTATCCTTCCCCTAAATTATAAAAACTCTTTTTTCAAGGAAAACTCTGAAAACTTTAACATTGTGTTAGACAAACAAAAGTGTGGACTTTTGTCTCAAAATTCAGCTTGCTACAACTCCTACAAGCTCCCTTTTGAGGGATGTTTCTAGAAGGAACCCACCACCCATCCATTTACCACGTCAGCCACAGCCTATTCAAAAGATATGCCTATTTGGAAAGGAGATTGGGAAATACAGACTTTGGGCTAGGTACATTTCTTCTCTTAATAAATTCAAAGGCCTGTTACTTGGAAAGGAAAACATGGATTTTTGCACTGCCATACATCCACTTCTCTGAGAAGGTTACAAAATATCTTTCTTTAGAAGTGCTTCTTACATGCAAGATGAACAAAATTGGAAATGCTGACGCTCATTTTCGAAAAGTCAAAATTTTTCTTGTTAATTAAAAGCTCCCGAACTTCCTATCCCTTTGCCATCCGAATTATTCTGCTGTTTTAAAGCCCGAGGCTTTGCTTTTTGGCACTGTGAAAAATGTGTTATTCCTGCTAATTTGAATTAAAAAAAGGTAATAGAAACAAAATGCGGTGTGTTTGGTGTGGTATTATTCGCAGTTTATAGGGAAGGACACTGTAAAGATACCAGGGTCAGCCTTTGCCTTACAGATCTGAGACCTTATGGCCTTTTTATAGGTTTTTCACACAGGCTCCAGGTTCCTTCACTGAAGGCCACAATGGATTCTTTCACCTAGGTAGTGGCTCCCACTACCTTGCTTGTCTGGGCTGATAGCCCTGGAATTCCCTTTGCTTCCCAAGGAAAGAACATTTGAGTCGTAGACAAATGGCATCTATAAACCCTTCCAGGGCTGCATTTGTCCTGCCTGTCTCCTTTCAGTTGCCTATTTTATTTCTGCCTTGTAAATTTAAAGTGTGTAGTTGCTCTTTTTCAAACTACCTTCTTTTTACAGTCCAGAAGTGGTATTTCCAAATCCGACAGCAACTTCTGCTGACATCCATCCTTTAGCGGGGTCACCTCTATTGACTCATGACAGTCTGGCTTTAAACCTGCCCCGGAGTCTCCTCCTCAGTGTGTGTGTGACACAAATGCCCCCTGGAGCATCATTGTTTAAATTTCTATACAGTAATCAATTTGTGGCCCAAATGGATCCCACCCCTAAACTCAAACAAGAAACAGCAAGCTATGCTTACGAAACCCTCGAGACATTGGATATAAGTCGCCCACTTCTGTATTCCAAGGGAGCCTTTGAGTTTTGGGATCAGGGTTGGTTATATGGTTTTTATTGAATGAGAGAGGTGGCAAGGAATAGGCACACAGCATCCAGAAGACATCCTGTCTCTCCAGTGATATTGATCACCAATCCATGCAGTGCAACACTGATCATCCTTATTCCAAGACCACTCTCAGTAAGCCAATTGCTTTCACCCAACTTCCTCAGTACTGGCTGGGAAGATTTTCCTACTCTGGCCTCTTGCTGAGGTCCTGAAACGATGCATAAGTCTCTATACAGAGACAGTCTAGGCAGTTGCTTCTCTAGTAAGCTAAGCAACAGGAACTCTGGGACTTGGTAGCTGCTGTGGGTGCTGTCTGGCCAAAAAAAAAAAAGCAAGCCTTATATGTTCAAATTTAGAAAATCTGTTTTATGTGGACAGTGTTCCCTCTAAGGAGAACTGTTGGTTAAAACTTTCACACTTTTTTAGGAGCACTAGAGGAGAATCATGAAACCTTTCTACCTACCTCATTGGCCAGAGAGTACACCTGTCTGCTTACAGAGCCTGGTCTCTCTGCCTCTCCTGGGGAGGAGTCCAGGAAAGCAGGTTTAGATGTCTCTCAGGCGCCACCAGCGGCTGCTACATTTTGTTTCACCCCTTGTATCTTGGAAAGCTTTTCCTCATCTCAGGCTCCAGAGAAGGTGGAGAGAAGAGAGTACACTCTTTCCTACGCCCATCCATGGCTTCACAGTCAGGACTTCTGCAATATAAAAGGCTTCACTGATTTTCTGCCATCAAAATCCTTTTTTTTTCTTTTTTTTTCTTTCTTTTTTTCTTTTTCTTTTTTTTTTTTCTGGGTGGTGGTTTTTACAGAGGCATAACAACACATACCACATCCTCAGGATCACCTGGGAACTTGTTAAAATGTGAAATTTTTCAGGCCCTACTAAAGACTTACTGACTCAAAACTCTAGTAGAGCGATTAAGGTGATTTAAGGTAGTTCAGGCAGAAGTCAAGTTGGAAAAGAAGTGAACTTGGACTCTGGAACCAGGCACTTGAGACTTATGTGAAGTGTGGCTCGGGATATGTGACTTCACTTTTCTGTGCTTCTGTTACCTCGACTCCGAAATAAGAGCATTGTTTTTATTCGCTTCAGATTGAGGGTTTGTAACGGTGACATGAGTCCCTGAAATGGAGCATGTATCAAATACTCTAAAGATAGGTAGGACTTTCATTATACTATCTTCTAAATGCGACTCAAGTTGTGACAGGTGGGGGCAACAGGAAATGTCAAGGAAGAGGCAGCAGTTACTGTTTCAAATATGCTTGTCCTCGAAGTTGGAGAAAAACAAAATGGGTGTCTTTCAGCCACTTTAAGCCCATTTCATATTTCACAATTTGAAGGAGCTGGCCCTCTCACTCGTTACTTCAAATTAAAGATTGCATGGGAGCCTGAAGATTCCCTAAAATAAATGGTTCCGTGGCTTTTACCAAAACCATGCAGTAACTGTACAGGAACTAGTTTTGCTATCCGTCAAACACTGTTTCACTCCTCCCTCCCCCCCTACCGAGGGCTGACCTCAGAACTTATTTGCTGATTTCTGCATTGCCATATTGTGTTAAGGAAGCCCAGGACTGGCCGAGAAATCACAGTTTTAAAATCCCTAATCTTCTCCAGTAGGAACATTTGACCTGTGTTATCATAGACTGGCTGAGGTTAGGATTGACAAAAAGGGGGGAAAATTGCTCTTTTCCACATGAGGTAAATTTATTTAATTCTTTAAAAATGGCGATGACAATTTGGTAATTTACCTAATTTACTAAACATGAGCTATTTACTCTGTTTTTCAGAACACACCCTCTCCAACCTGAAGAGGAGGTCGTACACAGATTTGAAAACTAATGCCTTCCACAAATGGGGGAAACTATCACATTATAAGTGGCAGACACCCATCTTTTATTTAAAAGAAGATGTTATGTTGATATCAAAATTCTCTTTGAACTTCTTCAGTAAAGGTCAGACTCACTGATGAAAAACTGAGCATAGCTGATACCAGCTAGATAGATTTCCCTGTGATACATCCGAGAAATACTGACGATAGCCTGTAGCAAGGGGAAAAGGTTTACTTGGAGATTAGCTGAATCTTTTAAGTCTTCAACCATCTGCTTCATTTGAATTTTCTTATAAAATGTATAGTAAAGTTTTGGTGTCAAGGATTATATTGAAACAAACAAAATGTTGGGAAAATAAGGGTTTTTCCCATTAGGGTACCTGTAAATATCATTTATTTTGCTAATATTTTATGTATGACATGGATGGCTTTGTTTCCTGAAAACACAGCACTGGGGTTAAAAATAGAATGGACAAAATAAAAACATTTTTAAGTAAGAATTATACTAATGAATTATCTCATCAAATTTTTTCTCATTTTATGCAGAGGAAACTCAGGGCCATGTTGGTACCCAGCTTGGTGAGTTTTAATACTTTGTTACAGTTTGGATATGGTACATTCCTCAAAAGATCATATGTATTCAAGGCTTGTTCTCCAACTTGTGGTATTGAGAGATGGTCAGATCATGACAGTACTAACTTGGTCAATGTATTGTTGTCACTGAAGACTTCATAGCTAAATGGACTACTGCCACTTGCTAAAAGTGAGGTCTAGTGGTAGGAGTTGGTCCCTGGAGATGTGTTTTTAAAGGGTCTAGCTCTTCCTCAGACCCTTCCTTTTTTTTTTTTTTTTTTTGCTTCAAGAACATCATGAGATAATCAGTTCTGTCCTAATTTGCCCTCCCCACTGTATCACAAGGATGACTATGATGGCGCCAAATGACCAAGAGCTGAAGCCATGAGCCAAAACCAACCTTCCCTTAAATTGTCCACAGTGATGAGACTTGAAGAACACAGAAAATCGCTGTGACTAAAGCTGGCCATGTGGTTTGTAAATCTTTGAAACTGATATATGGAAGGAATTTGGAACGGTTTTGGAAACTAGATTAGAGAAAGCCTAGGATACTGCAAGTACAGATACATGGGAGCTACTGGTGGGGTCTCAGAAAGAAAAGAGGAAAGGGGACAGTGGTGACCATGCTCATGGGGTAGGGGTAAGAGGGCGTATATGTTACATTCTATTATAATGTTTGCTTTCCTGTTTGTTTTGTTTTGATCTATCCCTCTGTTGGACCATTTAACACTGTATTTAAAGTTAGCATGATGGGGAAATTTCAAGGCAACACAGTGTTCAGTCCACGGCGTGGTAATTGTGGATGTTTTTTAGCCAAGTCTTCAGTGAGAACCACGTGGAGAAACAAAGCAGGAAGCTATCTAAATGCAGTTTCTCCAGCAGAGAAGCCCTTTGAAGTTTCCTGCTTCACTACCATAATGCTCTTCTTCATTGTGGATCTTCCACTGAGCTAAGGGTGATTTTTATGCCTAAAGGCTGGGTCTCACATCATTTCATCTCACCCACACACCAACCCTGAGGGAGGTCCTATCTTTGCATCTTTAGACATGAAAGAATGGAACGGGAGGTGAGTGCACTGCCCAAAACCAAAGAGATAAATGGAAAACTCAAGGCAGACACATACTCTCTGACTCCAAGGCCCATTCCCCTTCATTTATTCTTGGGCAGGGGGATCTCATGACCAGCCACTCCCTTCAGTAGACTAGTCTGGAAATGCACAGAGCATGTGCTATGACATTTGCTATCATGTCCTGGCCCACAGCACCAGCAGGAATGCTTCACTGCAGCTCCTTTCGTTCATTTAGAGATTTGTGACAAAGGGGTGTCTTACTACTTCTATTTAAAATGCTCTTTTTACACTTGTTTTTTTTGGCATCTGCTTTTTCCAAAATTTAATTTCTGAGCTGTGATTTGACCATTTCCTTCTCTTGGACCTTCCTACCCCTTCTCCATTTTCTCTCAGTGTAGTTAATTTCTCCTTCAGTGACCCGTGATGGCTTTCCTAAGGCCTTTGGCAAAGATACAAGTCTTCTCACATCCAGGCTAATGGTCCAAGTAGACACAGGCAGCATAGAGGGACAGGAGGAATGGGCTGGTTATAATTACAAACAGTGGTAAACAAACCTTCCTCTCTCACTTAACTCTGAAATGCATCCCTCAGCCTAATTAGTTCTGGGGAAACACTAATAAATCCTAATATTTCTCAAAGAGCAATGGCTTAAAATTTAATTTCTATTAAGCTGTTACTGGGGTTTATGCTAATTAAATCTCAGCCACAATAACAATTAATCCCTGGGACAATCTGAAAGTGTAAATAATGTAATAAAGCAAACAGCTCTGAGTAAACACCCCCTGCCCTACTCCCAAGAAACACAGGAAGCATGGGGAGGGGCCTGTGTCTGTGTGAACAGCCCAGAGAAGAACTGTTTCTGACCCTCTCAGGACACAGCATTTGCTTTTTAATAAGCAGAGCTGTGCTATATTCTACATGTATCTCCCTCGGAGAGGAGATTTCCATTGTAAATACTGAAGGTTGGCTCTGGAGGTGTCTTCCGCGAGCAATGGCCTGTCAAGTTCTGCAGCCAGAAGAAGATGAACTGAATAGCATGGAGGCACAAGGAAATCTCCAAGGACAGTGGCAGGCCTGAAATTGCATCCAAGCCACTGTGAGTTGCCCTCTTTTGTATGTCAAACTGCGTCTAGTCTTTTTTTTTTTTTACTTTGTTAAAATATTTATTTATTTTATTTTATTTATTTATTAAAGATTTCTGTCTCTTCCCCGCCACCGCCTCCCATTTCCTTCTCCCTCCCCCAATCAAGTCCCCTTCCCTCCTCAGCCCGAAGAGCAATCAGGGTTCCCTGCCCTGTGGGAAGTCCAAGGAACCTCCACCTCCATCCAGGTCTAGTAAGTTGAGCATCCAAACTGCCTAGGCTCCCACAAAGCCAGTACGTGCAGTAGGATCAGAAACCCATTGCCATTGTTCTTGCATCTAGTCTTAAACACCCATTCCTTTGACCTTTTTCCTCCATGCACCACCACCTCTAGTCTGAAGGGTGAATGATGAGGCCAGCTTTAGGCACAATGTATCTCCCGGTGGCATCTCTTCCTCACAGATAGTCTTTGCTATATACTACGTATTTTTTTTTTTTTTTTTTTTTTTTGGTTTTTCGAGACAGGGTTTCTCTGTGGTTTTGGAGCCTGTCCTGGAACTAGCTCTTGTAGACCAGGCTGGTCTCGAACTCACAGAGATCCGCCTATACTACGTATTTTAAATTTCTTACAAAGTCTTCCATGTAGAACTGTATCAGGCATAGACATTGAAACAGACTGCTTTTGTGAAATCAAATGTACTCTCGGATAAAAATCATCCTTCATGCCATGTTTTCAGGAAGTTTCAGCCATTGCCTACTGAAATGACTTTCCAGGTATGACTTTGGTTATGCTGTACCTCTCAAAATCTCACTGGTCCTGCTGTGGAGGGAACAACCAACTGTTCACATTTTCCTGGAGCTGCTGGGAGCAATGCTGGGTGTACCGACACCTTGAGCATCTCCAGGAGCCTGCACTGTAGCTTCTGTGGATTCTCCCATGGTGAATGCTTTTCTACCATGTGGAAGTAGGAAAGTAAGATTAAGATGAGAAGATGCTTTGTGGCAGGGACTCTGAATGCCCATATCATTATCTTTGCAAAATAATGAAGTCAGACCCAATTCTTTCCAATAGGATTATGCAAATAATCAATTGATGCATGAGGGGAAGGAGGTCTGGGAAATATTAAAGACACAGAATAACCATTAGACAAGTGCAAAATTATTTTCAATGTCTTGCTGGGCATCTTCATTAATAGTACTTAACTTAACACTCAATACCTTCTTACAAAGAAGGACGACTGTCTCCATTTGAAACACAAATTTTAATTGTTAGTAGTGGTTTTCCAATTCAACATCTTACAACTAAGCCATAGAAAAACTTGTTAGAATCCAGGGCTTATAAATTTGGGTCCCCAATGAAGCAAGCTTCAACAAAGGCCTGTTTTTCCACTTAAAGATTCATCATTGCTACCAACTACATTGTGTTCACTTTTAAATATATATGCTGAGACCCTATAAAGATTAATTTCAAGAGTCACCTCTTTCGGGTTAATTTCCAAATAGCAGGAAAAAGAAATACTTCTGGGTTCATCTGAGGGTATTTTATCTTAGAGACTAACATTTAATACAGTGGCCTAAAAAAAAAATCTGCCTGTCTTAGTTGCTGTTCTATTGCAGTGAAGAGACATGATCAAAGCAACTATTTATAAAATGAAGAATTTAATTGGGGACTGTTTATTGTTTTAGAGGGTTAGTCCAAGACCATAATGGTAAGAAACAGACAGATTTATGGCTATGGAGCAATAGCTGAGAATTTTATACCCTGATCCGCAGGTAGTAAGAAGTAAAATCCATGGGCCTGGCATGGATTTTTGAACCTTCAAAACCCACATTTCCAACAAGGCCACACCTCCCAATCCTTCCCAAACAGCTCCACTAACTAGGGACCAAGTATTTAATATATGCCCCTATGGGAGCCATTCTCCTTCAAACCACCACGCTGCTCCTACCCACTTCAGCTGAGCGCCACCCACTCTGCTAAGGGACTAGATTAGACAAAAAGACAGCATTAGGATAAATTCATTTTTCTCATCTAAAACTGGAACCCCAATTTTTCCTGCCCTTGGACAACAGATCTTCATGGTTTTCATTCTTCACACTTCTAAACTTTCACAAGCACCCACAAAGTTCTCTGGACTTTGGCTTTCACCCGTGCTGTGATACTGATGTCACCAATTCTCCAGAAAAGACCACCTAACATAAGATTTCTCACATACCATGATTTCTTAAATCCGTTTCCATTTATTTTAAAATCCCCTCTAGAACAGAGAGATGATTTGATTGGTGAAGTACTTGCTGTGCAACCAAAAACACCAAAGTTCAATCCCTAACATTATATAAAAGCCGGGTCTGGCAATGAACTCTCATAACCCCAGCATTGGAGAGGCAGAGACAGGGGATCCCTATGCCTTGCTTATCAGCCAGTCTAGGTAAATCAATGAACTCCGTGGTCAATGAGAGACTGTCTCAAAACATAAGGTGCAGAGCTATTGAAGAAAGCACTTAAAATCAAGCTTTGACCTCTACAGCATGCACATCTATGAGCATATACACACAGAAACACGTACACATGAAGAAACAAAATCCCTCTCATGTATCTGTAGTTAAGCAACTTGCTGATTCTATTTCTCTGGACAGCCCTAACTAATGCAAACCCTAAAACTCATTGTAACTAAATTTGTATATAATACCTTAAAATGAGATGTTCTGGTTAAATCATACTATTATGGTAGAACTCTAATCCAACAAAACTGGAGTTCTTATGAGAAATGTCAAGAAGGAACAGAGAAGGGTATATAAGGACAATGGGAAGAAGAAGACTTCTTTAATCCAAGAGAAAAGCCCCAGGAAAGAGCAGTTCTGTCAATCTCCTTGATCTTAGACTTCTCAAATTCTAGAACTATGCCAAAATAAATCTCTGTTGTATAAGCTATTTTGCCTGTGGTTTTTGTTACCGTGTCCCTTGATAATTAATGTACCTGAGAGATTAGAGCAGTCTAGCTACGACACTTCTCACATGTAGTACAGAACTCCTTCAGCTAAACGAACAACCGGATTCCCACTTTTCCATCATTAGTGCCCACCTCTTTCCTCCCCTGGCTCTGAAAATCTGTGAGAACCCACTCGGTTACCATTCCCAAGAAATTCTTCCAGAGGCTTCCATCACCTCATGAATATTCCTTCTTCAGATACCTTCCTATATTGCAGTTGGCTGAATCATGGGCATTTTAGGAAACATCCCTACAGTTGATGCTTGGATTGATGCTTTGTTTCCAGAAATATCATCAAAAACATGTGAATAAATAAGATGTGAATATTACATTGTTTTAGCAGAATTCTTAGAATATTTATTGGCATTTATTGAATGTCTATGATGGATCATGTACTATGATAAGTACTTTAAATGACATAATCTCTGCTTCTCTGCCTTAGTTTACCCACTAAAGGTACTTTTTTTTTCTCTTTTTCTTTTGGTTTTTCGAAAAGTTTCACTGTACTTTTGGGGCCTGTCCTAGAACTAGCTCTAGCTCTTATAGACCACACTGGCCTCGAACTTACAGAGATCCTTCTGCCTCTGCTGGGATTAAAGGTGTGCTCCACCACTGCCCAGTTTAAAGGTACATTCTTTATTCCTATTTTAAAGAGGAAGCTGAAGTCACAGATAATAAGCAGGTTTCCTAGTGTTACACAGCTGGTGGGAAGAACAGCTAGAGTTGAAAACACCAAAGTGTGACCCTAGAGCTGGTTTCTTATTCAGTAGCTGGGATTGTACTCCATGGTGCAAGCAGCTAACATTGTCTTTAATAGACTCTGAACCTGGAGTCTAGGGAAAAGTACAAGATTGTACAAGAAAGTCTTTTGCTTCAAATGTGGTTGCAGTTTCAAACTATGTCTGAGAGTTTGGACTTTAACATCCCATGTTCCTTTTAACTGCTCCTACTGAGGGTTTCACTATAACAAGATGATAGAGCGTATGGAGATTTCCCAACTCATAGTTAGCATCATTAGGTTTTATAGTCTCAACAAGTTCTACACTATGAAATTTTGATTCTGATATTAATGTGTGGGTTATGGTTTACTTTCATTAAAGCTGAAGCTAACAACAGTCAGGCCAAGACTCTACAGTTTCTATCTAATGAGAAAAGGATTTGTTTGCATTCACCCATCACTAGAGGCTCTTTCATTAGACTTTGGCTTCCGAACAAACATTAGGTTTGTCTCATACAAATCAAGTTTCTTGAACATGGTAACCTACAGTCAGAGAATGCTACAGTTATTATTATGTTACCTCATATTACATCATATTACATTGTTATATTGTATATTACCTTTTTCCAAAGGTACATTAACACTTTAAATGTAGAAGGATGTAAAAATAATGGGCTAAGTGAGCACACACATGCTCACACTCACACCTACACATCAACCAGCAGAAAGAATAAAAACAAGTGACCATAGATGCTGCCAACTTTGTGAAAATTAGTGTCAGAAATGGGAAATATGAAACGTTACATCACCGTAATTCCTGACATCTATGCTGCTAGAATGGCGTTTGGAGAGTTAACTAAACCAGCCAGATGCAGCGGATATTCAGGGTCACTTCTAAAATACCCCATTTACCTTCTCAGATTTCTCGTTTCTCCAAAATAATTATACAAACTATACTGCAAAGCCCAGAAGGGAAATTCAATTTTTATGAAGAAAACATGAAAAACCTCACACAAGAAAAATAGTGTTGAAATGTCTTTCTCTTCTGCTTCCCCGGTTGCTCGTTTATTTTAATTAAAACTGTGCATTAAGGGGACAAGTGATTTCATATCCTAAAAACAAACAGAAATTAACCCTTTCACTGCATCCTCTGGTTGTCATTAAATTATTTCTTACAAGTTAAAAAGCAAAGCTTTTCAAAAAATTGATAAGCTTTTCGGCGCCAGGAGACCCAGCATTGGGGTGAGTTTCTGGCCCACGGCGCCAGCCTGGGACGGGGAGCTCGGGGGTTTCTTGGCCCCCTGTCCTGCTTGGGCTCTCTGCAGGGCCTCTACTCCCCGGGTGCTGCCTCTTTCTTCCTGGCCCACCCAGCTTCCGTCCAGAGCCCTCCCCACTTCGCCCCCACTACCCTCTTTTGGCGCGTGGCATCGCCCAGCGCAGCCTACCTGGGCGCTGGGTCCGAGTACCCGGGGCCCCCGGGCGGGCAGCAGTTCCTTTGTTTCTGTGGCCTGCCTGCACCAAGCGGGGTAGGCGCTTTGTCTGCGAGCTGCCCAACCAGCACGGAGGCCTGATCTTTCGGCGCCAGGAGACCCAGCATTGGGGTGAGTTTCTGGCCCACGGCGCCAGCCTGGGACGGGGAGCTCGGGGGTTTCTTGGCCCCCTGTCCTGCTTGGGCTCTCTGCAGGGCCTCTACTCCCCGGGTGCTGCCTCTTTCTTCCTGGCCCACCCAGCTTCCGTCCAGAGCCCTCCCCACTTCGCCCCCACTACCCTCTTTTGGCGCGTGGCATCGCCCAGCGCAGCCTATCTGGGCGCTGGGTCCGAGTACCCGGGGCTCCCGGGCGGGCAGCAGTTCCTTTGTTTCTGTGGCCTGCCTGCACCAAGCGGGGTAGGCGCTTTGTCTGCGAGCTGCCCAACCAGCACAGAGGCCTGATCTTTCGGCGCCAGGAGACCCAGCATTGGGAGAGCCAACATTGGGGAGAGACAGCGTTTGGTAGGCAAGGAGACCTAATCCGGTAAAAGAAGATCCATAGGGAGCATTCGGAAGAAGAGATGGGCCGACGTCAAGGCAAGAATTCGCCCAACAAGCTGAAAAGCAACATGAAGCTACCAGAAACAAGCGACCCCACAACGGGAGGACAAGAACCCCTTAATCAAGAGGAAGGAGAAAAGATTGACTTCATGAAAGTGATTGACACCCTTAAACAGCATGTAAAAAACGCCCTTATAGAAATGGATGAGAAATATAACAGAAAGTTTGAAGAATTGAATAAATCAGTGAATGATACCCTAGAAAACCAAGGAAAAACAATCAAACAGATAATGGAAACAGTTCAAGACCTGAAAACTGAAATAGAGGCAAAGAAGAAAACACAAACAGAGGGCCGTCTGGACATGGAAAATCTAGGTAAACGAATAGAGACTACAGAAACAAGCATAACCAGCAGAATACAAGAGATAGAAGAAAGACTCTCGGATTCTGAAGATACCATAGAGAAAATAAACACACTGATCAAAGAAAACAGCAAGTCCAACAAACTCTCATCACAAAACATTCAGGAAATATGGGACACAATAAAGAGACCAAACCTAAGAATAATAGGAGTAGAAGAAGGAGAAGAAGGGCAGCTCAATGGTCCAGAAAATCTATTTAATAAAATTATAGAAGAAAACTTTCCCAACCTACGGAAAGATTTTCCTATGAAGGTGCAAGAAGCATACAGAACACCGAATAGGCTGGATCAAAAAAAAACATCCCCTCGCCATATAATTATCAAAACACAAAGCATACAGAATAAGGAAAGAATATTAAGAGCTGCAAAGGAAAAAGGCCAAATTACTTATAAAGGTAAACCTATCAGACTTACACCTGACTTCTCCATGGAAACCATGAAAGCCAGAAGGTCCTGGATAGATGTACTGCAGAAACTGAGAGACCATGGGTGCAAGCCCAGATTACTATACCCAGCCAAGCTTTCATTCACTATAAATGGAGAAAATAAAATTTTCCAGGATAAAAACAAATTTAAACAATACGCAGCCACAAATCCAGCCTTACAGAAAATAATAGAAGGAAAATCACTAACCAAGGAGTCCAACAATGACCACAATAACTCAGACATCTAGAGACCCTTCACCAACACAAAACAAAGAAGGGAAACACACAAACTCTACGACTAAAAAAAAATGACCGGAGTTAACAACCACTGGTCATTAATATCACTTAATGTCAATGGACTCAACTCACCTATAAAAAGGCACAGGCTAAGAGATTGGATAAGAAAACAGGATCCAACATTCTGCTGTTTACAAGAAACACTCCTCAACCACAAAGACAGGCACCTACTCAGAGTAAAGGGCTGGGAAAAGACCTATCAAGCAAATGGACCTAAGAAACAGGCAGGTGTGGCCATACTAATCTCTAACAAAGTTGACTTTAAACTTAAATCAATCAGAAGAGATGGAGAGGGGCATTTTATACTCATAACAGGAACAGTTCATCAGGATGAAGTCTCAATCCTGAACATCTATGCCCCTAATATAAAAGCACCCACGTACATAAAAGAAACATTGCTAAAATTCAAGGCAGCCATCAAACCGCACACACTAATAGTAGGAGACTTCAACACTCCTCTCTCACCAATGGACAGGTCAATCAGACAGGAACCTAACAGAGAAATAAGAGAATTAGTGGAGGTAATGAATCAAATGGACTTAACAGACATCTATAGAACATTCCATCCAAATAGGAAAGAATATACCTTCTTCTCTGCAGCTCATGGAACCTTCTCGAAAATCGACCACATAGTCGGTAACAAAGCAAACATCCACAGTTACAAAAAAATATTAGTAACCACCTGTGTCTTATCAGATCACCATGGATTAAAGTTAGAATTCAACAATAATGCTACCCCCAGAAAGCATACAAAATCATGGAAACTGAACAGTCAACTATTGAACCATAGCTGGATTAAGGAAGAAATAAAGAAAGAAATTAAAGTCTTCCTGGAATTCAATGAAAATAAAGAAACAACATACTCAAACTTATGGGACACTATGAAAGCAGTCCTAAGAGGAAAGTTCATAGCACTAAGTGCCCACTTAAAGAAAACAGAGAAAGCTCACATTGGAGACTTAACAGCCCACCTGAAAGCTCTAGAAAAAAAAGAAGCAGACTCACCTAGGAGGAGTAGAAGACTGGAAATAATCAAAATGAGGGCTGAAATCAACAAAATAGAAACACAGAAAACAATACAAAAAATCAATGAAACAAAAAGCTGGTTCCTGGAGAAAATCAACAAGATTGACAAGCCACTATCCAAGCTAATCAAACGGCAGAGAGAGAATTTGCAAATTAATAAGATCAGAAATGAAAAGGGGGACATAACCACAGACACAGAGGAAATTCAGAGAATCATTAGATCTTACTACAAAAGCCTATATGCCACAAAATTGGAAAATGTAAAGGAAATGGATACTTTTTTAGATAAATATCATATACCAAAGTTAAATCAGGACCTGGTGAACAATCTAAATAGACCTGTTAGTCGCGAAGAATTAGAAGAGGTTATCAAAAACCTCCCTACCAAAAAAAGCCCAGGACCAGATGGTTTCAATGCGGAATTCTACCAGATCTTCCAAGAAGATCTAATACCTATACTCCTTAATGTATTCCACAAGATAGAAACAGAAGGGTCATTACCAAACTCCTTTTATGAAGCCACAATTACTCTGATACCAAAACCACTCAAAGACTCAACCAGGAAAGAGAACTACAGGCCAATCTCACTCATGAATATCGACGCAAAAATCCTCAACAAAATACTGGCAAATCGAATCCAAGAACACATCCGAAAAATTATCCATTATGATCAAGTAGGCTTCATTCCTGAGATGCAGGGCTGGTTCAACATACGAAAATCTATCAATGTAATCCAGCATATAAATAAACTGAAAGAAAAAAACCATATGATCATTTCATTAGATGCTGAAAAAGCATTTGACAAAATTCAACATCCATTTATGTTAAAAGTCTTGGAGAGATTAGGGATACAAGGGTCATACCTAAATATAATAAAAGCTATATACAGCAAGCCGACAGCTAACATCAAATTAAACGGAGAGAAACTCAAAGCCATCCCACTTAACTCAGGAACACGACAAGGCTGTCCACTCTCCCCATACCTCTTCAATATAGTGCTTGAAGTTCTAGCAATAGCAATAAGACAACATAATGGAATCAAGGGGATTCGAATTGGAAAGGAAGAAGTTAAACTTTCGTTATTTGCAGATGATATGATAGTGTACATAAGCGACCCCAAAAACTCCACTAAAGAACTCCTACAGCTGATAAACAGCTTTAGTAATGTGGCAGGATACAAGATCAACTCCAAAAAATCAGTCGCCCTCTTATACACAAAGGATATGGAAGCAGAGAGGGAAATCAGAGAAGCTTCACCATTCACAATAGCCAAAAACAGCATAAAATATCTTGGGGTACATCTAACCAAGGAAGTGAAAGATCTATTTGACAAGAACTTTTAGGCATTGAAGAAAGAAATTGAAGAGGATACCAAAAAATGGATGGACCTCCCTTGCTCTTGGATTGGTAGGATCAACATAGTAAAAATGGCAATTCTACCAAAGGCTATTTATAGATTCAATGCAATCCCCATCAAGATCCCATCAAAATTCTTCACAGATCTGGAGAGGACAATAATCAACTTTATATGGAAAAACAAAAAACCCAGGATAGCCAAAACAATCCTATACAATAAAGGATCTTCTGGAGGCATTACCATCCCTGACTTCAAATTCTATTACAGAGCTACAGTAATGAAAACAGTGTGGTACTGGCATAAAAACAGAGAAGTCGACCAATGGAATCGTATAGAAGACCCGGATTTTATCCCACAAACCTATGAACACCTGATTTTCGATAAAGGAGCTAAAAGTATAAAATGGAAGAAAGAAAGCATCTTCAACAAATGGTGCTGGCACAACTGGATGTCATCTTGTAGAAGAATGAAAATAGACCCTTATCTATCACCGTGCACAAAACTCAAGTCCAAATGGATTAAAGACCTCAATATCAGCCCGAACACACTGAACCTGATAGAAGAGAAAGTGGGAAGTACCCTACAGGAGCTGGGCACAGGAGATCGCTTCCTATGTATAACCCCAGAAGCACAGACATTAAGGGCAACATTGAATAAATGGGACCTACTTAAACTGAGAAGCTTCTGTAAAGCAAAGGACATAGTCAATAAGACACAAAGGCAACCTACTGATTGGGAGAAGATCTTCACCAACCCCACAACAGACAAAGGTCTGATCTCCAAAATATATAAGGAACTCAAGAAACTAGACTTTAAAATGCTAATTAACCCAATTAAAAAATGGGGCACTGAACTGAACAGAGAATTCTCAGCAGAGGAAGTTCAAATGGCCAAAAGACACTTAAAGTCGTGCTCAACTTCCTTAGCAATCAGGGAAATGCAAATCAAAACAACTTTGAGATATCATCTTACACCTGTCAGAATGGCTAAAGTCAAAAACACCAAGGATAACCTTTGCTGGAGAGGCTGTGGAGGAACGGGTACCCTCATCCATTGCTGGTGGGAATGCCATCTTGTGCAACCACTGTGGAAGTCAGTGTTTCGGTTTCTCAGGAAATTCGGGATCAACTTACCCCTGGACCCAGCAATACCACTCCTGGGAATATACCCAAGAGATGCTCTATCATATGACAAAAGCATTTGTTCAACTATGTTCATAGCTGTATTATTTGTAATAGCCAGAACCTGGAAACAACCTAGATGCCCTTCAATGGAAGAATGGATGAAGAAAGTATGGAATATATACACGCTAGAGTACTACGCTGCGGTAAAAAACAATGACTTCTCGAATTTTGCAGGCAAATGGATGGAAATAGAAAACACTATCCTGAGTGAGGTGTCCCAGACCCAAAAAGATGAACATGGGATGTACTCGCTCATAATTGGTTTCTAGCCATAAATTAGCGCCACGGAGTCTACAATAGGTGAACCTAAAGAAGCTAAGTAAGAAGGTGAACCCAAGGAAAAACATATAGTTATCCTCTTGGCTAAGGGAAGTAGACCCAATTGCCGGGGAGAAAATTAGGATCTTGGGGGTGGGGTGGGATGGGGGTAAGGGGAGATGGGGAGAGAAAAGGTAGAAGGGAAAGAGGGGGGATTTGGGGAATCAGGAGAATTGGGATAAAGGAAAGGTGGATAGGGGAGCACGGAACCACAATTCTTAGTTAAGGGAACCACTTTAGGGTGAGCAAGAGATTTGACCCTAGAGGGGCTCCCAAGTGCCCAACATGAGGTTCCCAGTTAGTTCCTTGGGTAGCTGAGGATTGGGAACCTGAAATGACCCTATCCGAGAGCAATCCTGACGAATATCTTGCATATCATCATAGAACCTTCATCTGGTGATGGATGGAGACAGAGACAGACCCACACTGGAGCACTGGACTGAGCTCCCAAGGTCCCAATGAGGAGCAGAAGGAGGGAGAACTTGAGCAAAGAAGTCGGGACCACGAGGCGTGCACCCACCCACTGAGACAGTGGAGCTGATCTACTGGGAGCTCACCAAGGCCAGCTGGACTGTGACCGAAAAAGCATGGGATAAAACCGGACTCTCTGAACATGGCGAACAATGAGGGCTGATGAGACGCCAAGGACAATGGCACGGGGTTTTGATCCTACTTAATGTGCTGGCTTTGTGGAAGCCTAGCCAGTTTGGATGTTCACCTTCCTAGATATGGACGGAGGGGGGAGGACCTAGGACTTACCACAGGGCAGGGAACCTGGACTGCTCTGTGGACTGGAGAGGGAGGGGGAGAGGAGTGGGGGGAGGGGTAGAAGGGTGGGAGGAGGGGGAGAAGGGTGGGAGGAGGGGGAGGGAAATGGGAGGCTGGGAGGAGGTGGAAACTTGTTTTTTGTTTATGTTTTTTTTTCTTCTTTTCTTAATAAAAAAAATTATTTAAAAAAAAAACAATTTTCAGTAAAAAGCATAAATATATTTCTTCTTTTTCAACATTTTATTACTGTAGGCAAGGAAAGAGATGTGCATTTGTTAAAAGATGACATTTCTTCAATGACATCCACCTATACATATGTGAATTTGTAGGTATTTTATTTATTAGATACCAAGTATTGAATAAAGTATATAGCGCCAAGGGACATGCCTGTATTTTTTAGTGGGCAACCTTAATAAGGTTAATCCTGGCACATGATATTTGTATTGGGACACAGGATAATCTTTTGCTGCATATCGTTGTACAATACAAAATAAATGGAGGAATCAAGAAAAGTTCATAACCCAAACCACAACAGTTTGTAGCCTCTATTATATCAATGCTTGTAACAAGATGCACATGAATTCTGCATCTGTGGTTCAAAATTAGGGTCTAATATTCTTCATTCATAAAGATTTCCTTTCCAAGTAACATACATCAATACCTGAAAGCCAACAATATAAAAAATGGCATAAAATAAAGTAAAAACTAGAGTCATAAGAAAAGAATAACAAAACACTTGCAAAAAGTAAAACAATTTTTAAATATTTATTTACATATTTATTTAATGAATTAACTCACGCGTATGGGTGTAACTGCCATAGCATGAGTGTGACATTAGAGGATAGCTTGTATAAACTGGCTCCTTCCCTCAACTGTGGTTGTTCCAGGAATCAACTCACATTGTCAGGTTGGGCAATAAGTGCCCTCACATGCTGAGCCATCTTGCTGGTCAAAAGGTTGGCAATAGGGTACAATATATAGTTCTTCACATGTATTCACCAAGGAAAAACAGAAGCCTAGTTTCTCTCTCTCTCTCTCTCTCTCTCTCTCTCTCTCTCTCTCTCTGTCTCTCTCTCTTTCTCTCTCTCTGTCTCTCTCTCTGTCTCTCTCTCTTTCTCTCCTCTACAATGACTTCTATCTTGATTCATCAATTATTGCTTAAATTTAGAAGTTCCCCTTCTCTGATCATCCATCCACCTAAACACATGCCAGTTAGATACAGTATCTTTATGTCAGATAAGTAATAAGCAGGTTTCTGTGAGTTTTTTGGAAGCTGTCACATAAATTCAATCTTTATCATTCCTCTCTAGTCTTTACTTAAGGACAATTAAAGGCACAGTGAGTTCTTTTCCAATCCAGTTACTATAACTATTTTTGTAATTTAGGTATTTTTCTTTCCTCTGATTTCCTAAAAGTAGTATCTATCAAGAGGATCAAGGAATATAATATTTACCATGGTAGATACCAATATTCACCAGAGTGCCTCTATGGGTCAGTCTGTTGAGGATCCAATTAGAGGGAGAGAAAAGCCTTGATTCTTGAACATTCTGAGAAGGGTGTTCAAGAATCTCATGGAGGAACTTTCTATGTACTTAGTTTGTATTGAGAAATAAATCTCTATGTCATTGATTCTCAACCTTCCTAATGCTATGATTCTTTAATACAGTTCCTCATAATAGAGTTATCCCCCAACCTTAAAATTATTTGTTACTACTTTGTAACTATAATTTTGCTAATGTTATGAATCATAATGTAAATATCTGATACACAGGATATCTGATGTATGACACTTGTCCTGGGGGTATAATTATAAGCAGGTTGAGAAATTCTGGTTTATATTATATTCTAACTGAAGAAAAGCAAACAAAACTTAGGACTTTTCATGACAATGAGACACATCTGCTACTGGCAGCACCAATCTACTTCAAGAGGATGATGGGCATTGAAGAGGATCCTTATAGAGTTGGCTAGCCATTTGGGCAAGAGACTATTCATGCCTGGGCTACTTTATGTTATGCTGTGTGAACTGGACATGCAGGACCCACAGAAAAATGACTGCTAAACTTGCCTAAATGTGAAACAGTCCTTCGGTGTTCCGGTTTCATTAAAGAGTCTGCAGACATTCTGTAGGACACAGACGAAAGTGACTGACAAACTGCCAATTTAGGTGGAATTGTCTTTGAAATTTCCTGCTTCATGGTAAAGTCTTCTGGATACTATGGGCCCATAGACTGAAGATTGGATGTCCTAATGTTACAGAGAATTTTGAGTGACTGCCCCGGCAGTGAGACGTCTCTGTCATTTCTTGAGTTTTAGAAGTTGCTTACAATGCACTTCCTGTTAACTTAGGTAATATAATATCTTCTGGAGTCTTTGATGGAGTTGAAGAATAGATAGTTATAATTATAATTTTATAAGTTATGATAAAATATGAAATTATTATAAAAAAAAAATTGATAAAACTAAAATGAAGCAAAGTGAATCATTTTGTGATGAGTGTTTTTCACTCTTGAAACGAATCCCTCATGATAGTAGACTGGGTATTGTATGTTTCCTTTCATCTTATACACGTGTATACACACATGGACAAACATCATGCATGGTTGCTATCTCTTTGGTCATTATCTTGTTATTAGTGACTTGGAATAGTAGAAAGAACTATTTTTATGAAGCCTCTATCTTTCACTAACCGATTCTTTAAGCCATTGTTTCATATCTCTGTGCATATAAAGTGCTCACAGAGTATTCCAACTTCCTTAAGTGTTTTAAGATTTGGAAAAAGTAAAAAAAAAAAAAAAAAAAAAAAAAAAAAAAAAAAAGATGTGACTAGTCTCGGCAAAGTAGTATTGTTTAAAGTGATTCATGTGTGGGAAGAGGGCAGTGCTACTAAAAGACAAAACATTCCAGGCAAAGAGCTTTATGCATTATTTCATTTTACAAATATAGAAGCACTGATATATATATATACACACATATATATATATATATATATATTCACTTGTGGAGTATGTTTGCCCCATAATTATAAAGAGAATTTTTATATCAAACCCAGAACTTTTTAGGGTATTACTTAAAAATTACTAAAAATACATAGGGTATTACTAATACATTACACACACATACATATACGTGTAATATATATATATATATATATATATATATATATATAGTATAAACATATACATAGAAGCACCCAGGTCAGTTTGTATAACATTATTTGTATGTATGCTTTTAGTGTTCACTATTTGGTATTGGATAACTTATTGATGTGTTCTTCCATGAATACCTTTTTATCTTCATCATGCATTTTTTATTAAAAACTTACTCTTTATTTTACATACCAACCCCAGTTCCCCCCTCTCCTTGTACTGCCCCCCCCACTTCCCCTTTCCCATCCCCCATCCACTCCTCAGACTGGTTAAGCCTTCCTTAGGAAGTCTACAAGGTCTGGAATGACAACTTGAGGCAGGACCAGGGCCCTCCCCGCTGCATGAAGGCTGAGGAAGGCATCCCACCTTAGGGAATGGACTCCAAAAAGCAAGTTCTTGCACCTAGGATAGGTAATCTTCATTAAGCATTTCAAAAAGCATAATTTTTCTTGGTTTTTACAGTGATCCCATGACAGAGAAAAAACAATCATTATTCCCCAGTGAGAAAACCAAGATGAATAAACCTTTGTTTATGGTTAGAGCTGATCTGGGATTCTCCTAGATCTTGTTTACTGATCTTTCTACTGCAGCATAAAAATATATTTTGCTATGTTGTCACTGATAATGATACATACTCATACAAGGTTCACCATGAGCAGAGCATGGGTCTCAGTCCTGTAGAAGAATAAGAACACAAAAGCTGCTGCACTTCTAAAATTCTAGGCACTTGTGATATTTGTAGTTATTATCCAGGATATTTACATTTTCGTCACTGTGTGCATAGCCCATGGTGTGGAGTTCAGAAAAGGGCAGAACACAGGCCACATTTCCTCTGTAATCTTGGTTATTTTAAATATGTTTGTTTCATTCTTTTTATCTTTGTCTTTAGTAGCTTGATTGGTTACAATGTGGTTTAACTTTTTAAGTACTTGAGAAAAGCCCCAAGGAAACACAAATAATATTACATAAAGTTAAAATTTTGGCGTTCATAAAGTTTATTACGGTATCACCATGCTCATCAATTGACATATTCTTGTCCCCTTTGCTACCACTTTAAGTAACAGATATCACATGGTTCTGAAAACGAAACTGCCCATTCTTTGACCCATTACAGGAAAGATTTACTCAAATAGAAACTGCTGTTTCTGGCTCAGGAGGCAGGTGTTCAGGGCTCCCTCGCACAGTACTTATTGCAGCTGTGCACTCAGAAAGGGAAAAGACCATTTTTGCATATTTTCCTCTTACTAAGAATCGTGGGAAATTTAGGGGTTCAATAATAACATGTATAGTAGTTTGCAGGGTTTCATAACCTAGCCAGGCTTAGCATCTAGAGAGAACTACAGCATGAAGATACAGGAATGGTATTCTCCACCGTAATTACTTGTATTGTACTTCTATTCTTTTATCATACACCGTCTTTTGGTCAAAAGTCTCCTTTCATGATGTCTAGCCTAAGTTTCAAGATTTCAACTAGGTAGACATATGCACACACACTGTATTATCTTGCAGTTTTCACTATGTTATTTTGTTTCTGACCTCAGAAGTGTGTTTGTTTTGTTTCTGTTTAAAACTGTGGGTATCAGAGGCCAGAAAGGATAAAATGTGTGGAGGATAGAAAGATGGTGGTTAAATGAGAAAGACAGTTAGAAAGGAAGAACAGATTCTAATGCCCTAGAGCATGGTAGCATTGCTATGGGTGACAACAATTAGTTATGTTTCAAAATCGTTGAGAAAGGATTCTGAATATTCCTAACACAAAACACTGGGAAAGGTGGAAAGGTGACTGCCATTATCCCTCATCCAATGTTCTACACCATCTGACTGTGTAGGAACACCACTGTAGCCTACATATGTATGAATATCACGTGTCAATTATAAATCATTTTTAACACAACAAAGCTAAATAGTCTCCTAGTAGGAGCCTCTACTCAAGCGTTCAGTGAAGTAGCATGGAGGTACTTTTCCAAAGTAAAGACATTTCCTAATTCCTTTAGAGAGACTATCTTTGGGAACAGAAATTCCCAATTCCCTTTCCCCAGCCTATTAAAACTACAAAACATCCAAGCAAATCCATAGACCACTGGGTCCAATTACCTTTGGACATGGGCCCACCGTAAGTCACAGCACATAAGAAAATTGAAATTTCGGGCCATAGCCTCAAACTTCTGACCCAGGCCGTGAAAGGGACCGACACACCTGTGAAATATAGAATGGCAAGCTGCCATGTTCGCAGTAGTCAGAAAGTTCAGTGTCATGTAAAAGACTTTTGTCCCTGGTGCTGAGATAATGAGCTTGTTCCTTCCTGATGATTTATGGGAGGCAGATGAGAAACTGGCTGATTGAGGCTTTGCAAGATGAAAGTTTTCTGCTCTTGGCAGGAGTACCTATACTCTGGAGAACACAGTATAACTCCACCACTTTCATTATTGCCACCAGAAAAAGCAGAATAACAAATTTTGCCAGGTGAATATAAATAATACGCACTTCTCTCAGCTTGCTGCCTGCAGCAAAGCTGGAAGACATGTTGAACTTCTCTATGAAACCAAACTAAGCCATTCTGATTATCAGGTGACATGGTTCAGCATCTTATTTGTTCAGGGCAAACAACTGGTCTTTGAGTTTCTTTCCCCCACTTATTGTGTGTCTTATATGTTTGAATTGAGTTTTCTCCACTTGCCCCTTCTTCACAATAAGCCTTTTTTCTCTTAACTGCATAAAACCCCTCAGGATACTACTAAATTTTTTCTGGCATCTAAGAGAATTCGCAGATACAACATTTATATAGTTAAGACTAACACCATGTAGCAAGGTTTTTGCTTCAAATGACTATTATATAAAAATTTTTGTTTAATAGAGCAACCATGAGGCAATTCAGCTCACTGAACTAATTTTTCAAGCATAATAGCACTTTAAGGCCTCAGTGTCAACATGTGATCATCAGCTTCCATATTGGAACATGCCTACATGGAATGTTTGTATCATTGAAGTCTCTATTGGACTGTGGTGCTCAATATCTTAACCCACAAAGGTAAAAACAATTGTTTAATTCCGATCTTACTATTTATATTTGTGTACACAGTGCAAAGCAAAGCTTTTGACTATTAAAGATTAACTAATAAAGAATAGAAAGAAATTAAATTTTACCTATAAGCCCCTGTAGGTATGACTGCTTAGCTGACTCAACTAATTCAATGTGATTCTCCCCTCAATAGTGTAATTAGTTCTTCATTCCCAGGTCCTCTCTCTCTGAGGCACCTAATCAAAAATACATCTGCAGTCATCTTTTCTAGTTATTTCTTCATTAAATCAACACTGACATTTGTAATGCACCTAGGACCATTCTAGAAACTTCTACCTCCCGTGCTGTCCACAGGAGTCCTGTTTTCTTAAGCCTCAATCATTTTCTACTTTCTAAGAACTTTCCAGAGACCTTCCAGTTGAAATCATGGTTAGCCCCCTTTCCATTTTCCTGTAACAACTCATAATGATTCTCAACCTGAGTTCACCCCATCCTAATACTCTACTGTCACTACAAAATTTCAAGAGAGAGCTCAATGCCCTTCATTAATTCTCATAATACGATTTGGAAAGTAACAATTTATATGTGTATTTTAAACTCAATGCATAGCTCTGAGAAGCATATTTGTCTCATTTGGACACGAAGATGAACTGAAAAAATCAAAAAAGAGCAATATTTCTTAAGAATATATTGAAACCATTATGCAAAATAAATGCAGAGTGTTGGGCTAGCCATAAATTCTCTGATATTCCTTGTATCCATACATAGCATTTGTTCCTCTTTCTGTGGTTGAGGCTGGTCTGTTAGTCTGTTCACCAATGAAAGTATGATATTGGGCTATAGTCTTTAATGCAGCTGTCAGCTTCAACTTCAATTATTTCTCCATTTTTAAGCTCTGTTAGTTCTTCTGGTTTCTGAAACATGTCTACTATTTCATGGCCTTTGGAAACTGGGCTGTGGCCCAGGGCAGGGGCTAAAAATTCTGATGACTGTAGACAGAGTTTTTCTGTCCCACCAATCAGTTCTGTCCCACCAACCAAATAACTACATGGAGATCTACTATTAATTATAAATGATCGGCCGATAGCTTAGACTTATTCCTAACTAGCTCTTATACCTTATATTAATTCTCATTTCTTTTCTACATTCTACAATGTGTTGGTACCTTTTTTCAACATAGCACATCTATCTCCTGCTTCCTCTACATCTGGCTAGTGACTCCACCTTCTTTCCCAGCATTCTCTTTTTGTCTACAAGTCCCACCTAACCTCTACCTGCCTAGCTATTTGTCAATCTACTCTTTATTAACAATAAGAACAAAACATCTTCTCGGTGTACAAAAGTATTATTCCACAGCAGATGACCTTCTGAAGAAACGATGTAGAACTATCCACAGACTCCATGGAGAGGGAGCTCAACCTTCCATGTCCCACCAAGTACTAAGCATGTAAACTGAGGTCACCTTAGCCCTTCTCAAAAACTTAAGCCATGAGGTCTTTACCACCTGCAGACTGAGTCTTATCCATATAGCTCAGAATGATGGCACTGCCCATTCCTGCTGTATCTCTGTCTCCAGGATCCTGTGGAATAGAGGAAAGAGAAGGAAAGCTTTTCAAATTCCTTGGATGCCTTTCTCACTGTTTTCTCTACACATTAACCAATGTTGACAAATATCAACATGACTCCAATATGACTCCATATCGATATTTTGATTAATTTTCTTATCTATTCCAGCAGGCTCTAAGTTTCTAGATGGCAGGAATCTCTTGTCTATATGTATCTGCAGCATCTAGAGAAACTACTCTGAAAGAGTTACAGCAGGAATCAAGCTAATCCCACTCCACTATTCCCTGATGATATATCCTTGGTCCACTTAAGCTTCTTGGACACTTAGTGTTTTTGTTTTCTATGCAATGGGGGTGGAGCACATCACATATCCTCTCATTGGGTGCCAAGGACTGAATGACAAAATACAGTTTGGTAAAAAGGTGAAAATACCTACTGCCTGGCAATCTTTCTAAGGCCTGTACTGGTTGAACATTTATGTACTTACTCACACCAAAGATTCATGACAGGACTTCAAAAACTATTTTTTGAGGCAGGGCCCTCAAACACCAGGATTTTGGGGACAGCAAGCTCACTGTGGTGCTAATTAAAGATGTCCAATACAGTTCTCTTTCTGGTACATCCATTTTTAATAGCACGTAGCCTGTGATGAAACAGACGTCAGGAAATCACACTGGAGAGCAATCAGGCTGGAGAGCAATATTTTGGCTGAAAATGTAACCCCTGCACTGACCCCACAGCCTAGTTTCCAAAGGCCATGGTAAGAGTAGACATGTTTCAGAAGATCTAAAAGAGCTGGAAGACAGGGAGGTTTCTTGGGTTTAATTTCCTTATGCTAATGTCACTGGTGTCATGTGTCACGGTTTCCATCAGGCTTTTTCTTGTGCATGTTGGTGAACTGGACATTCTTCACAAACTTGAACACTATTCCCCTGAGAGATTTACATGCTTGGAACTTAAATTTCTTTCATTTAATTTTTTATTAAATGTTTTTTGTCTGCATAGGTGTTTTGTCTGCATGTATGTCTGTGCACCACATATATTCCTGGTATTTGGGAAGGTCAGAAGAGAATGTCATATATCAGAAGACTGGAGTAATAAGCAATTGTGAGCCAACATGTAAGATCTGGGAATTTAACCCAGATACTTTAGAAGAGCAGCCACTTCTTAACCACTGAACAATCTCTCCAGTCCCTCGAGTTCCTTGATGTCATTTTTTTAACTGGTTATATATAATGTGGTTCTAAGGCTTGGTCACATTGGCATCATAAACAATGCCTCAAAAGCACCTGTTGTCAGAGAAAGACTTCATTAACTTCTAGAACAAACTAATTGACCTCTCTAAATTAGTTTCCCAGCATGAAATAGGGCACAAAAATAGCAGGTACCTCCTATGAGTTCAAGGACCATTGACAGGATTCAATGAAGAAGTTCAGTATGTCCTAACTCATGATCACCGCATATTGTATTCCATACCCTTTAATGTTTAAAAGACTGTGCGTGTGTGTGTGATTTATATATGCACATGTGTGATTATGTGTATAAAGTACATATAGATAATTTATTTCTTCCCCTTTCTCTGACTCTGGGAGAAAGCAAGATTGAAAAGGGCAAGTATATCTATCTGTTTTATTTTTTTAGTGAGCCTTATATACTGGGAAAGTTACCAGATGAGTAGCTGCTACTCAGTGAATATTTTATGAATGGGTAAACAGGTGGAGGGAAAACAGTTGACTGAGAGTAAGCACCCAGTAGGTGCTGCTATAGTAACCTCTGGGGCTTAAATCCTGCCTGGATTGCATTCTCCATAATGCTGATGACCTCATTCCTTTTGTGCAGCATTTATTCCATTTTGCCTCGTAAGTTCAGTTTTTTTTGTGTCTTAATTTCTCTACTAGAAAAAAAAAAAGAGGAACAATTAGATTATTAGGTTCAGTCATTAAAGACCAAAACTGTGTATTGATTAAGGGAATTGGCTTCTGAATCAGGTCTCAGATCTGCCATTTATAGTGTGCCCTTAGGTAAGCTATTGTCACTAGGCTTAATTTTCCCCATCGGTTTGGTGAGGGTGGTAATTGCTCTGTCCCTTCACAACTGTTTTGAGAATGAAGTAAGATCCTGTTTGCAATGTGCTCAGTCCAGTGTCTGACACATGACAAACAGGAAATCAATGTCTGCTTGGGTGATTCATAGCTGCCTCCCTCTTGGTATTTTGAATGGTGTCCTGGGTAGAGGAAGGAGTCCTGTACAGCAAGCCATCACTGAATTCTGGATCCCATATTTAGAATGGAAACAGCCAGAGCAGCACAGGGTTCTCTTCTTCTCTCACTCCCACTCCGCCATGTTCACCCACCGTCCTCCATGTCAGCTAGATTCCAGTTTCCCCTGTGAATTGAATACAGCACCCATCATGTCATTCTGTTTCCAGTCAGAAGCAAGGCTGCCGTTATTCCAACATTCTGATTGGGTTGCAGATGACTTCTCAGACTGAATCGCTCCTGTCAGGGACCAGGTCAGGCAACAAAGGGAGAGATGGGATGCCAAAGATTTGACACATTTTAAAGTTTGGCTCCTGACGTATGCTTATGCTAAGGGACAATAATTACAGCAATATGACCCTGTATAACAAATGGATCTGTCAAGCTTGCAAAGTTGTTTGCCCAAAGTCAAGCTTCACTTGTGGTTTTCTTAGCATGCACCACTGACATACGTGCACTGGCAAATTACAACTCTTTGTCCAAAATAAAGGAAATGGTTCATTCACTCATTCATTTATTCACCTGTAAGTTTGACAGTCAGTCACTCACTGAGGACTAAGCTAAGTCTGATGGATAAGTTTGTATTTTGCAGGAACTTATAGCTACAGAGGTGAAGGGCATAGAAATGTCGACGTTGCAAGAAAAACAACCTCACACCAAATCTTCAGGTTTGGTCTAGAGAGCTGAGATGGTAAGCAAAACAGAACTTGCAAAAAAAAAATATATGAAGCTGTATCTGTTTCCCTCCCTCATCTAGGTAATTCTCTGATTTCAATTCTCTTGCCAAGATTCTCTGTGTATAAAAGAGAGAGATGTTTGCTACTATCTTTGATGGAAGATTTCAGGCTAGTTTTGTCTACAACTACTTTGTTGAGTACATGAATTTTCCATTATTACTATAGCAAAGTCTTATGATTTTATTCTTTTGTTATTTCATAATAGCACAAATTCAATATCTTATACTTTTGAGTGCTAGAAAGCTAAAATGGGTCTCAGTGGGCTAAAATCAAAGGCTCTTTAGATGCTGTGACAGGGCAAGATAGTGTAAAGGTTCCTCCTTCTTGTATTCATGTTGAGACCATATTAGCCATGACTACAATTTGGCATCCTTGATGACAAATCCCATGGAAAATTACCCAACTCTGTTCTAGGAACCCGAGGTCAAGATGCCCCAGCTAGCTTAACATAACTTCAGCTAAATTGCCTGCTTGTGCAAACCTCCCCCTCCAGCTAACTGCTTATTGTAGCTTCTGTTAAATTGTTTGCTTGCACAAAACCTCCCCTTGCAGCTGCTGAGCAAGATAGCAAGATATGGTTCTTCCTTTAAAAACCCTTGCTGTAAACATTTCAAGCTCCTGAAGAAAGAATTTCAATTGATTATAGACTTTGTCTGAGGAGTCTTCTCTTGTGGACACCCTATAGCAATACCTATAGGCAGTCTGCTTTTTTGTTTCCAGCTCTGTAAACTGTCTGAACTCCTTGGCTCTTTGCTCTCTTCCATCTTAAAGATGGTGATGGCAGGTGAAATCTTTCTCACATTGTACCACTCTGGCATTAACTCTTCTGACTCCTTTTGCATTTAAACCATCAGCAAGAGTATACCAGATCACCCAGATAATGCAGGTCAAGCTCCTTAGCTTGAAATCAGAAAGCCAGGAACATCAATTCCCCTTTACAGGAAATGTACAACTGTCGAAAGTTCTGGAGATTCCAATGTGGACACTTTTGAGGGACTATTATCCTGCCCGTTCCCAGGGGGAAGCCTCCACGTTGTCCTTACCATTCTTTCAAGTTCCACAGAGAAGAAATACTTCTGAGTATTCCAAACCACTGGAAATAGATGATTTTCTATATGTAGCAGATTGAATGCAGAATTAATCTCAGGGCTCAAGTCTTAGCAAATACCTATTATCAGTGATGTTCTCCTGGGAGAGTTACAAGAGAGGCAAATATAACTCTAGCATTATGTAAAAAACTGGAGACTCCATAAGGTTTGTGTCTTTCAAAATGCCATTCCTCCTTGTGCTTCTTCGGTTTTTTTTTTAATCCCCCACCTCTGTGTGTGTGTGTGTGTGTGTGTGTGTGTGTGTGTGTGTGTGTGCGCGCGCGCGCCTCTCTGTCTCTGCCTGTCTGTCTTCTATGGTCCACACATGACAGAGCCCACATGTGGAGGTCAAAGGACAACCCCAGCTATCTTCCCTTACCTTCTATGTTGTTTGAGAAGGTAACTGTTCTTTCTTTCTCTTGTTAGCTGTTGATAGTTACCCAGGAATTTTTCAGGTGTTCTCTAGACTCTGACTCTCAATTTTCTGCAGAGGTGCTGGGATTACAGACATGAACTAAGCATCATCAGACTTTTCATGGGTTTGGGGAATCTGAAAACAGATCCTCATGCATGTGTAGCCAGCACTTTACTAATTCATGTGCCACCTCAGGCTGCTTTCCACAACTCTTCTCCATCTCTCTTACATCTAGCTTAAAGCTAGAACAACTTCACAAATCTTGAATTTAAAAAGTGTCTTTTCTGGCTATATAGGGTCTTTTGAAATGATAACTTGGACATAATAACTTGGGATCATTGGACGGTTGGAACCCCATGAGCAATCCTCTGGAAATTCTTATTGATCCTTTGTTTAAAATACATATGAAATCTGAGTGTTTCTCATCACTGCCATAATGCCCACCTTCCTTCAAATCCGGTGCATTATGATTGCCACCTCCATTGATGAGTCCCAATTCCAAAACCAAAGTAATATATTTAAACAAACAAGAAAGAACAGATCAAGATATTTTCACCGAACATTCCTATGCCTTCCAGTCACATTCAATATACTGTGACTTATAAGGCCCTCCTCAGTCTTGTCCAAACACAACCCTCAACTAAACATTTGTTATGCTGTTCCTCACTTACTGGCAGTTTATACAAATGAATCTCTTGCTTACATATCCTTTTCTCCATAGCTCCCCATGATCGCCGTCTTTATATCTTTCAAAATGTAATTCAAGGGCAAGCTTACAAGAGAAAGTAGATGTCCAGTTAAATATGACTTTTGGGTTAAAAACATACTTTTTATATAAACATGTACCATGAACACACAGAGGCCATTGTGTGCTTTAATTCTGGCAATCCTGTATAAATGACATTTGTTCAGTGAGGTGTCTAAGCCTTTTCAACTTTTCCACTTTCTTCCTAGCTTGATTTTATTAATATTTGAACATTATTGACTGCTAATTCATTTTTGTTTATTATGTATCTGCCCAGGAGGATACAGGCTCTCTGAGGCAGAGACCTTGCTTGCCTTGGTTTAACCACACTGTAGTGCTTAGACTCCTAGAATGACTTGTACTTATCAAAGAAATAAACAAATGAATAATTAAATTTCTTTGACCTCTCTGTTGATTATATAGTGACCTCCATCTCTCCCTTAAAGCCATTGTGTGGTTAGCTGTCTAGGTTGCAGAGAAAGCACCCAGAATTTAATTATTACAGAGTAGAGTATAGTTCAAAAGGGAGAAAAAAAACAGCAATCAACATTTCAAAATATGTTTGCATTACATGGGTTCATGCAGATTAGCTCTGAATAAACACTATAGAGGTTTTAGTGAGTGTGTGGCCCTCTGCCCTAGGATGGCACAGTGAATGACATTTCCTTCACATTTGAGAGAGCTGGCATGGGACACCTCAGGAAACCATTTGCATTTAATTGTGTGGGCACTTAAGGAAGAGCTGGGGTCACTTTTCTAGTTCTACATTCCTGTTAATTTAAATGCGCACATTTAAATCAATTCTTCTTCCTGCTTGGATGACAATTACCACATTTGACATTTGTTAGTCCTCAGCAGAGCCTGAGACTTGTGAATAATTTAGGAATGTTAGATTGTTCCCTAATCAAGGCAGCTGAACAGAGCAAGAGCTGGATGTGGAGCTTCAGCATCTTCACACAGAAAAGTGACAGAATTCAAATGAGAGCATTTAGGAGATGCAGTATCCAACTTCATGTAAAGTACTCATTCTCCAGATAAAATCTCCTTTTAGTACCCATATCATAATAGCTACAAATAGTGACTTGATGTATCATTGACAAAGAAAAAGAGGACATTCACTAATCCCACACCTTGAATTTGATGAAGTCTGCTCCATATAAACTGGTACCCCATGCGCCATATAAAAGCCACCATGGGGTTTTGTTTAAAAATATGGTTACTATTTGCTCAGTTATCAAAAATGCATCAAGAGATGTGTTAAATATTGTTTCAGATACCAGTAATCTTTCCTTGGAAGCAATAACTTGAAAGATGAGATCTAATGAATGCATAAATTTTATTCTGGTGAAGACTACACACTAGAGTTTTCAAACTCATAAGGTTCAGGGCATATTACTCTCAGACATAGTTTCTGTCATACAGAAATTTTGAAGCTGAATGAATTTAAGATCTATCAGGAAGGACTTCTGTTCTTCCTGCCGTTTGTCCCTTGAAGTAGGTCAAAATATTAGGTTATTAGGTAGCTAATTAGATACTAGCAGGCTTTGATATCATTGGGAAGGATACCCCTTCATAAATAGCATTCTATAAAGCCAAAATTGAAATAGCAGGACTCTGATTTCTGGTCAATAGAATGGCCTCTCCTTCATATCTCTGGCCTGGGAAGAGATATCATTAATAGACAACAATCTAAAACTTATTACAAAGTAGACTCTCCAGTAAGAACAAGGGCATAGTATTAACCCATCTAGAAAGAATCAATTGAACTGGACTTGTCAAACCCATGGAAAGAAAAACACAACTCAGGAAGCTAGAGACCTTGGAAACAGAATAAAGTCTGATGAAAATATAGATCAGTAGATGGTCCCTTCAGCCACTGTCCACTCTTGCCTGCTGTGAGTTCTCTACTGTCTTCTGTTCTGTGTGTTGCATCTGAATTCTTTGGTAGAGATCATAAGGATAAAGGAACTAAGGAGAATTTTAAGTAAGATTTCAAAACAATAGGAGAGTGCCCTTCACATACCTAAAAGAGGAAGGAAGGGGTAAACATTCTCTAACCTTTTAGATTCTAGAACTGAGCACTAAGAGTTAGCAAAATAAAGACTAACAGGAGAAAATGACACTCTTTAATACTTGCATATTTAGAGGCCTTCATGAAAGATAGGTAGGGACGCAAAGGATAGTTAGACTCACTTGGAGTTAATTCAGCATTTTTTGAAAGGTCAATAAATTCACTGAGAAGGAAATGAACAACAAAAAAGTGGGTTTTGACTGATAGTGGTAATTAAGTGGGGGAAAAAGGAAACACATAGGGAAAAACAAAGACATCCAGAGTTATATTGGTGAGACTTGTTTGTCCAGATCTATCTCAGTGCTGTCTCTGACTATGGTGATAACGGTAGTTCTAGCTAGAGCAGAGGAAGGGACCATCTCCACAGAAGAAAACTTACCTCCTGCTTCTAAGCAGACAAGAAGGAAAGGCTCTCTTTCAGTATTTTCTCTTCTTTCACTGTCTTCTACTCAAAATAACCCTTACACCAAAGTAGCATATTTTCAGGTATTAAGATTGGTCTTTGTGCCCAGGTCTCTTCATCTCTTCATCATCCTGGATGATGCTACATAAGGTTTGTCATGTGAGGAGAAACTCAGCCATAAACCAGAAGCCACAGCCAGTATCCCGCTAAGGTTGGAACCTTAAGGCTACACTGCAGCCACTGTTCACTGGTGACATTACCCTCCATATTTCAACACATCTTAACATGTGTCTATAGATGGGACCCGATAGGGGACTTTTAGTTTTGTCTCTTTTAGTACCTCCAGGAGAGATTATTTATCTCTTTTGTGTTCTCTAACGGCTCTCTGAAACGAATTTCTAAATATTTAATATACAATACATCCCTAACATACTTTTTAATTATTGATGAAATCTATCCAGGCATTTTCTTCAAATCTGATAACAATCAATAGAAACCTGAGTTGTCGCTGTCCACCTGCATCCCACTCCACACACATCCTTATTAAAATACCCAGCAGAGTGGTGCACTGACAGTTTATGACATCCTTCAGGGTTATTTTTCTTTTTATATGTTTCATTGTGAATATGAAGCCAAATTCAAGACTTCGCAGACTTTACTACCATCCTTTTTAAGCTGAGCCTTAGTGAATTTCCTAAGCAAAAAAATTAACAAAACAAAACATGACTGAGGCATGGTTTCCTTCAGTATTTTGAGCAATTTGGAAATTCACTAGGCTATGGTAAGCCTGTATTTGATTGAGCAACTTTACTGTCTTTATAATATCAGCATAATAAATACCATGTTGGTTGCTTAGCATAATGGGAAAAGGTTCCGAATACTATCCATCCTTGGGATGTTGAATAAAATGCCTGCAGACACACTTACAATCCTAGGGCCTAGGTGAAGGAGGAATGCACTCCCCCTAGCCTCTTCCCACTGTGTGAAGGGCAACCAGCCAGGGACACAGGTGTGCAACTCATTAAAAACAGAATTAAACCCAACAGGCTTGGTAGCAGCCACATGAAGAATGTTCTGCAAAGTGAAGACACTCAAGGGCTTTGACCTTGGAAAGGAAGTCTGGGGATGGAACTGCCTCTCTTGTTTGCTGTTCTCCACTGTTACTGACTCGGGTGAGGAGAGGCACAGAACAGTTGTCTCTAACAGCTGCAGCAGCAGACTCAAGAGTACAACTATGATTATTAATACATGAAAGTCAATATCTGCTAAGTAGATGTGGAACATAAAGAACTCTCCTCTGTGATGAAGGAGTCAATGAAATTAAAGGAAAGGCAAGCCACCCCAAGATAAAACTTCCGCATGAAACTGATTTAGTCACCATGTCTCCAGAGTGGTTTGCCGCTTAGAACCAGCATACGCACATCCCATTGCGCAGGTGCTTCTCTTTCTTATACCAGGAAGAGGCTAGCTTTTCTCTACATAACAAACCCAAGTAAACAACTATTTATCACACGTTTTCTAGCAACTGCCCTACTATTCACTGCCCCCAGGATTCTAATCTCCCTTTCTCTTTGTCCAGTCATCTCTCTGTAAGTGTATTGGCTTTTTCAAATGGAAAATGAACTCCTAGACCTCAGCACCTTCTTGGTTTTGAGCACCTTATGCGTAAAATTAAAAATAAGACGTGCATGCCCTTTCTTTAGTTAAAATGTCTTTTTTTCTTATCTCAAAAGTTGTTGTAACATCAGAATCTAAATATTCTGCCCCCTGCAGAACACCAATATTCCAGAGGAATACACCAAAATATGTGAACCCAACAAAAATATTATTTCTTCTCAAGCTGGGAAGATGTTCCTGTGAATGAAGTTCTTCCTATGAAAGTATGTGGTTCCTCAATACCTCCCGATAAATTCAGGCATGGTAGCATGCTGTTGTAACCCCAACACTGGAGGGTTAAAGAGAGGAGGATACCTGGGCTGGATCCCTAGGGCTTATTAATCAGCCAGTCCAGCTGGAAGAGCAAAGTCCACATTCAGTGAAAAACCCTGTCAAAATAAAAGGTAAAAAAGTGATTAGAAAGCCAATCACTTCAATGTGTGGCCTCTACATGCGCCCACCGAGACAAACGGAACTGCCTATATGTATACACCACACACACATGGGTGTGGGAGGGAGAATAGATTTATGCATAAATAAATTATTTTGATAAAAGATTGTTAGAAACTTTCTCTTCATTTGTCTTCATTCCTTTAAACACTGTCAGAGTATCTGACAAATGTAAGTATTTTAAAAAGAACAAAATCTTCTCTTACTAAGATGTTACTTTACCCAAAAGGGTAATTGCAAGGGGACTATAAGGAACTGTTGCAAAAGACAAAATCATTCTGACCAAGATCTACAAGTGCTTCAAGAATCAGGGAAAAGGGGGAATTTTTCCTTTATAGAGCAATGCAAATATGACTGTGAAGAGTTTGGTGTAGGGAATTAGGTTGATAGGTGGTTGTGTTTAGATTTATAAAGCAGACATTGTTTTCTCATGAGGTAGCTCACTCTGGAAGGGAATAGCAAGGACACGGGTTGTGTGGGAGTCGACAAAATTCAATGATCTGGGGACAGTAGGTATATTTAACCAAGGTTTCATTAATAAGCATTTGATCTTAATTGAGACTAAGGAGAGACTAGCTCACTAATCATTTCTGAGATGAAGAAAGGGAGTTTGGGGGATATGCTCAGCCATGCCATGCGTGGATAAACAATGGAAAATCCATGAGTTCTATTTAATAATACAAGGAACCATAGTTTTTTTCCAGGAAAATGAAGAATGGTTGGATTTTCCTAAAAGATTTCATGAGAGTACATGACAGGCAGTGTTCATGACAGCATCATCATAGAAGTCTTTAGTGTTATCTTTTCTAGGGTTTGTATATGGAATTCTGGCTCTTACATTGTTGGTTATTTGCTCTTCTATTCATAGAACTTTGCTAGAGTACTGTTAGAATATGATATGTGTTCTAACAAATCCCTCAACTACAATTTACACTATAGTGTAAAAAGTCACTGTCATGGTGAAGAAACCCCTAATTTATGCCCTATTAGCAAATATTTTATCGAGTCTACAATGTATAAACTGTTCATGGCTTAGATTTCTATGAAGATAAAATCTAACACCACTGAATTTTCATTAACATTTTTTTTATTCAAAAAACAAGTTCAAGCAGGGTGTGTTCACCATGCCTGTAGCCCCAGCACTCGGGAGATGGAGGTAGGAGGATCAGGAGTTTAAATTCAGCTATCCTAATCACACAGCTCATATGTATTTATGTATGTATATATACATATATATGAATGAATTTATTGAAATGACTGACATGCTGCTGTCCAACAATGGCTATTTACGAATGGAAAGTCCAATAATCTAGTAGCTGCTCAGTCCCATGTGGCTGGGTGTCTCATCTTGTCTTCTGTATGTGATGGAATCCCCAAGAAGTAGGCTGCAATGCCAGTGAAGGAATGGATGCACTGCCAAGGCGAGGGCAAGCAGGCACAGAAGGAACCTTCCTCCTTCCATGTCCTTACATAGGCTTTCAGCAGAAGGTATGGTTCAGATTAAAGGTGTGCTCAACTTGGGTGACAAGAGAACCTGCCTAAATAAAAATTAAAAAATAAACAGACAAAGAAAACCACTTCATATAAATAATACTCTTAGAATAAACTTTTACAATATATAAGAAAGGTGTTTTGTCAAGAAAAAGCACTCCTAGCACGGCCATATTTTCATCTGAATTGTTACTAGAAGAGTTATACCAAGAGATCATTTTTAGCTGTGGGATAAAAAATACTCAAGCATCTTTAGAAAACTTCTATTAGGAAACACAGAAGGCAAAGGGGCATGGGGAACAACACTGGAAATTAAAGTGATAAAAAATTAATTACACCTTAATCCTGAAAGTACTTTACAACCTATACACATAATATACTGAGCCAAGATAATAAGCAGTATACATTTAGATAATCCATTTTTAAATATTGCTTCTAAGCTATAATCTCCCTCAATTATGAAACAAGAATAAAGCGTCATTGGACTTGTCACAAGGGGAGGGCGAACTGCCTGGGTTGCATTTTAGGAAAACTGGCCCCCAACTAAACACTCTGGAAGTGCCCTCCTGAGTCTCCACCTACCCTCTGATTATGTTTCTCATTCTGCTTCCTCCACACTCCACCCAGGATTCTTTCAAAGGAGCCAAAGCTCTTATTCATTGAGTTACCGGAGTGTTAATCACATCTAATGGTTTTAACACAATAGCAGCCAACCTTTAAATGTGTTCCTTTAAAATGATTAATGCCTGACTTCCACTTGGGCTTCTCTTTTTTTTTTCTGCAATTCTCCCATGATTCCAGTAAGCCTTGTTACCTCTGCTAAAATCAGCATTTTTCATTGCAACAAACTTGTGTTGGAGAGATATTGGGGAAAGAACAGCAAAGGTTATGAATTCAAGAAAGGCATCTTATTAATATCTAGATCCCATAGATAGTCATCACTATCTAACATAGTGCCTGACCACAGTAGGTACTCAGGTCGGGCTATAGTAGGTACTCAGGCACTATTTATAAAGTGTAGGGGAGGGAGGGGAAGGAGGGGAGAAATGAAGGAAACCATATTATTTTTTAGTAAGAGAAATAGATGGGTTCACTGCCCTCTTGGAGCATACCGAACGTATACGAAAGAGTAAAAATATAAATAAAATATGAGAAAAGTTCACTACATTGCTCTATTCTCTGCCTGCCTTCTACATAGCTGCCTTTCAAAGTGGAGCCAAGGGTAGATATGTATGCTTGGTGCAAGGACACAAAGAAAAGTCTGCTTGGAAACTTCTACTGCCAAGCTAGTGTAAGAATTAATTGCTCACTCAGCCAAGTTCAGGGTCTATTAGTGCAGTGATGCGGGAAGGGTCTCAGGGCCTCCTTCTCTAAGCTTAAGTACCACTGTCCATCATCACGGCCTGGGGAAGGCTAAGCCACACTGGCATAAAGGGAGCTGGGGTGCAGTGCAGTGTTTTGTAACTACAAGCACTAGAAATCACCTACAGGTCACTGTTTGATTTTGTATTCCAGGCAACATAGATTTCTGAGAGGGCATGGGGTAATTAGTAATTATTTGGAATACAATGGCCAGAGTTAATTGTTGTTCTCTTCCAAAAGTGTCAGAAAGAGAGATGGACAGGGAGAGGGAGAGAGAGAAGGAGAGAGAGAGAGAGAGAGAGAGAGAGAGAGAGAGAGAGAGAGAGTTGAGCCTGTAAATAAGACACATGTGTCAGGGATATAAAATAACGGCACTTAGGAGTTACTTTTTTTTTCAAAGCACTTGACTGTTTATTAATGCTTTACTCCAACCAAATGTCCTTGGATGATTGGTCTGGTCATTTTGCCAATTCTTTAAATCTGCTAATAGTGAAATGAAAAGGGTGAGGGCATGTGATGACCCAGATTTGTCACTGTGAGTCAGTAATGAATGAACTATGCTTGTCAGACCAACCTAACCTCCACTACCATGGAGAAGCTGCACCAGAGGGAACAGAGGGTGACAAGACATTCCTCGCATGCAGGCCTGCAGTGTAGGGTATAATTATCATCCATTGTTAGCAATCCGAGAATAAAACATTCTGTTCTCCCAGCAGCATCACAGTTAAATCGTCAGGCTCCTTGTATTTTTTCTTATTGCATATATTAAAATTTCATGAGAAAGTGAAGAATATAAAAATCGTAAGTAGAAACAAACATGTGTCATTACAGATACTGACTTGCCCACAAGTATCCAATATAGGTTCGTGTGTACACACATACATCACAACCACCACCACCCTAGAACCACCACCCCTACCACCACCACCACTTTGTAATCACGCCATGACTATCTAGGAACCCAGGCTAGAAAGTCAATGAAGTGGATACGATTCATGTCTTTCTAATACCCTCTTGTAAAAACTTTTTCAATCCTGAGATCAGGGCCTTAGTAAAGCAATTTTGCTTTCTAGCACTCTGTGGCTGCAGTCTTTAAATAATTTATTTAAGAAATGTATTCATATAGTCAGCATTAATTTCTGATTAACATCTTGTACTTTGCTAATTGAAGACATCTTTCTACTTCTCCGGACTGTATCTTGTCCTGAAATCTCAAAGACTTATCCCATACAAATTGAAATGGTGAAGAATAGACTTCGGGTGTGCAGTATGATGAATAGGTAGGCAGAAGAGAAGGAGAAAATCTATGCCTGCTTTTTTTTTTAGCAAATGCTCAGCCATCTGTGGCTCAAATGGATCTCTTCCTGTGTGCCATGCTGAATCTTAAATTTTTATTCTAGGAAGGCTGAAGAGAAGAAGGAAGTAAAAGCATCTATATATACCCTGAGAAGGCAGATTTTAAGCCGCTCTAAGAATAAAAGTAGGTCCATGATGGTGGAAGCATGCCAAGAAAATCATATCTAACTCTACATCATAAACCGTTCCAATAATAAAGCAAAGAAGCATCACAACAAGTGAGGGTTGCTTATTAAAAGCTCAGAATTCTAGATCTGTGCTGAGTATTATGATAGATATTATTCACATATCTATATTTGAAAATAAATCAAACTTAGCCATACTTAAGATACTGTCCCTTGTCTGTACTTAGCAACACTTCAAATGCTCAGTGGACAGATATGAGGAGTGGCTGTCATGTTGGCAAATGAATATAGGGAACATTTCCCACATCACAAAAATTTCTGCTAACATTATTTTAGTAGATAGGGATTTTTTTAGTGCTGCTTAGAAATGTGAGTACATCACAAATATAGAATAAATAACATTCCAATCCATGATAAGTTAAATAAAGTACAACATAATTCTTATCTTTGGGACATTCAAGGGGAAAATAGCACAATATAGAAATAAAAGTTCAAAAAAAAAGTTCAAAAAGAACAAATAATTGTTAAAGTCAGAGACTATGAAAATTAGTGTGCTTCATTTGCATGTCCATAGAGTAAATAATATGTCCTTAAAGAAGAAACTATGGTGCGGGAATAATGGCTCATCCAATAGAATGGTCTCCAATATCTACATCAACATTTGGGGTCAGCACACACCTGTAATTTGGGCACTAGGGAGATGGAGACCAGCATTCCTAGGACTTTCTAGCCAGTCTAAAATATGTAAAGCACAGAAGGTCAAATCCTCAAGCCCTTCTCTGACTTTTCCTTCTTTGTAAGTCATGAACACTAGCTTCATTCTATTCGACAAATTGCCATTTGATGCTGCCTTCAGAGAACTATGATTGCAGAATCAAGAGAAACTTGTTACCCCAAATCCTCTGGAGTTCAAGACCAGGAATAGCCAGAGTCACAAAGACCCATCTAGGAAAGAAAGTGGAACAAATTCATAGAGGAAGGCTGGATAACTATTATCAGATATGGTCATACAAGAGTATGTTTAATGTTCTCTGGTACACTCGGGCTACAATAGAGCATGCAAAATGTGATATTTAGTGTATAAAAAACTAGAAGATGAAAGTTTAAAGTTTCCTAACAAAAATAAATGATACTTTATTAAGCAACTTAAAATGCTAAAGTGGATTTAGTCATCATGTATTATAGCATATGATTTACATATTGTATTCCTTAAGTGTGTACAATATTACATGTTTAAAAAAAAAAACAGGGGACATTGCTCCTCCGTTCTCCTTTCCCGTTTGGAAGTTATTTTAAAGATCTGACTGAAGACCTGAGAAGGGTCTTGAGAAAAGTTGGCTCAAAGACAAACAAGGTGAGCAAATTCTCAGTGCAACTCAACACAAGGTAAAGAGAAAGGAAATCAGAAACACAAATAGATTAGTATGCTAATTGGCATATCTGAAATAGGAGAAGCAAATAAGATGCTTTGGAACTATTTTGTAAGGAACAGATATTCCCATTTTAGCCACTGGAGAAAAGTTATCCTGGGAGCAACTGTAAGGAAAATTAATTGAACTTGTTCTGTGTCACTGAGACTGAATGGTGACATATAGAACAATCTAAATACATCCTTATTTATCACCCTGCACAAAACTCACCACCAAACAAATAAAAGACCTCAACATACAACCGGATACACTGAACCTGATAGAAGAGAAAGTGGGAAATAGCCTTGAACTCATTGGCACAAAAAAAAAGGACATTCTGAAAAGAATATCATTAGGACAAACACTAAAAGCAACAATTAATAAATGGGACCCCATGAAACTGAAAAGCCTCTGCACATCAAAGGAAACAGTCATTCAGACAGTCTACAGAATGGGGAAATATTTTTACCAACTACACATATGCTAGAGGGCTAATATCCAAAATACATAAAGAACACAAAAAACTAGATATCAAGAAAATAACAATCCAATTAAAATGGGGTACAGATATAAACAAAGAATATGAAAAGAGGAAACCCAAATGACTGAGAAACAAAGAAATATTCAACATCCTAAGCCATCAGGGAAATGCAAATTAAAACTACTTTGAGATTTCAACTCACACCCATCAGAATGCCTAAGATCAATACAACAAATAATAGCTCATGACAGTGAGGATTTAAAGTAGGGGGAACAATCATCCATTACTGGTGGGAGTACTGTAATGTCACTATGGAAACCAATACAGTAGTTCCTCAGGAAGATGGGAATCAACCTAGTCCAAGATTTGGCTATGTCATTCTTAGACATATATCCAAAAGACACTTTATCATACCACAAGACATTTGTTCAACCATGTTCATGGCTTCTCTATTCATAATAGCTAGAAATTGAAAATAACTTAGATGTTTTTTAAGGGAAGAATGGATATAGAATATGAGATACATTTACATTAAATTATCAGGTAAATTGATGGATCTAGAAAAAAATCCTTAATGAGGTAACCCAGGCCCAGAAAGACAAAAATGATCACTGTCTTTCTCAGCCATCATCAGAAATGCTTCCTCCTATAGCAGACAGTAACAAATACAGAGGCCCACACAGTCAGACATACTGCAGACAGTAAGAGACCTTAGAACACTCAACTCTATATGGGACATCGCTATCAAATCTCTATTTTCAGAGCTCAGGGAACCCCATGGAAGAGGAAGCTGAAAGAGTGTAAGATGGAGGACACCAAGAAAACAAGGCCCTCTAAATCAACATGATCAAATGTCATATAGACTCACAAAAATTAAGACAGCATGCACAGGGCCTCTATAGGCCTGTACCAGGTTCTCTGCATATTTTAGGGTTTCCAGTTTCATGTTTTTTATGGAATTCCCAAGTATGGAAATGAGTGAGTTCTGATTCCTGGGCTCTTCTCCCTCTGTTTATTTGTATTTTCCAACTTCAATGTATTAGTTTTTGTTTTGTCTCCTATCTTACTTTATTTTTATCCCTTAGAAGCCTCTTTGTTTTCTAATCAAAGAAAGAGAGTGGGTTCATATGAGATGGTAGCTGGGGTGGAGCTGGAAGAAACAGAGGGAAGGAAAACCATAATCGGGATATATCATGTGAGAAGAAAATTTATTTGGGCGGCTTTTTGTTTTTTTATTTACTTTTTATTGCTTTATAAATAATACCATTCAAAATTTCTACTTCCTCCCCTCCTCCCACTTCCCTTCCACTCCTCCACTCACCCTCCTCTCCCTCCATTCCTAAGGAAGGGCAGGATACCCTGCCCTGTGGGAAGTCCAAGGCCCTCCCCTTCCATCCAGGCTTAGGAAAGTATGCATCCAAAGAGAATAGGATCCCCAAAAGCCAGTACATGCAGTAGAGACAAATACCAGTGCCATTATCATTGGCTTCTCAGTCTGCCCCAATTGTCAGCCACATTCAGAGGGTCCAGTTTGATCCCATGCTCGTTTAGTCCCAGTCCAATTGACTTTGGTGAGCTCTCAGATCAGGCGCACTGCCTCAGTGAGTGGACCAACCCCTCATGGTCCTGACCTCCTTGCTCATATTCTCCATCCTTCAGCTCTTCAGCTGGACCTTGGGAGCTCAGTCCAATGTAGGCCTCTGTCTCTATCTCCATCTGTCACCAGACAAAGGTTCTATGATGATATTCAAGATTGTCATCAGTCTGACTATGGGACAAGGCCAGTTTTCAATAAAAGAAAAAATTTTTTTTAAGAAGAAGAGTATAAAATGAGGCAAAAGTTATAGGAAGCAAATTTAAGCTCAGTGAAGAAAAGGATTTCTTGGCCGGGCCGTGGTGGCGCACGCCTTTAATCCCAGCACTCGGGAGGCAGAGGCAGGAGGAGCTCTGTGAGTTCGAGACCAGCCTGGTCTACAAGAGCTAGTTCCAGGACAGGCTCCAAAACCACAGAGAAACCCTGTCTCAAAAAACCAAAAAAAAAAAAAAAAAAAAAAAAAGGATTTCTTAATAATTACCTCTGTCTTAATACACAATGAGATACCTCAACAGGGGAATAATCTCTCCCAGTGGGATATTCAACAGAAACTAAATATCAATAGCACTTAGGAAGGACACCAGCTATAGGCAGGTAATTGGAAGAGGTGATCTCAAAGGATGTGTCCTCTGATAAAATCCTGTGACTCAGTTTCCCACTTCCTCTCATCTGCTCCGGCTCCACTGAGTGGATAATTAAGGAGCAGTATACTCGAGCCCATTACAAGTCAGACTTCCCACTGTTCTTGTCCCCCTCACTGTCTCCACTCAAGATATCCTGATGGCTGACCTCTCAAGCCAGCAATGTGGAGGAGCTCATGGTGTACTAGACTATTTCTACATGACAGATTTGTTTGACTTTCATATAAACAACTTATTTCATCTTAGTTTCCTCCCTTTCTTATATAAAATGCATTACATCTGCCCAACCCTTTTTTAAACAGTAATGCATGCAGTTGAAAGCACACAGAGAGCTCAGAGTACAGTATATTCCTAAGATAAGGTACTTTTGTCAATATGGAACTTCAACTGGTTGATTCAAACAACCATTTGTAGAGTAATTGTTTGGATACATTTAATTACTTCTTGGATATCTTCATTTTCTTAAAAATAGCACTGAATTAAGGATTTAGTTAAGGGGCCAAGATTCTTCCTAAAATGCTTTGCAATACTGTCATGAAAAATAGCCATCTACTTTTAATAAAGTGTATTACTCTTTACTATGGAAAGCTGAGAGGTGAATGAAAAGGAAACCCCGCTATTTAGGAGGTTTTCAGTCTAAAAGTATACACACAATGAAAGATGGATAGCACAAGGCACATCTACTGAGATAGATAGCTCTTTGGAGAAAAAGGTCTTATCTTGGCATGAAAAATTCAGTCATCTCCGTAAAAAAAATGTGCAAAAGCCATAAGAAGTAGCAGTAATTCTGAAATAATCTGTTCTTTCTCTGGGAAAGTGACTCGAGGAGATTCTATAGCAATAATATTTAGGCAAACTTTTATCTATCAGCAACTTACATATTATCTAGAGTTGAAAAGAAACTGCTTGGTCTTAGTTGAAGGATGTAACCAGAACTACAAACTACATAAAGAGTTAAGAGTATCAGTAAATGGCTAAACTGAAAATATTATGTAGTTCATTTGATGGCATTTGAAAGTTAACAAGGAGCTTTGAAGCCTTTGAGCAGAGAGGATAGATTAATAGGTGTCATGAGCTTTCAGAAACATGAATAACTTGTTGACTGGCACAAACAAATAGAATATAGAGAGTAAGAGTATGGAGATGAAAAGGAAATAGCAGACAACAATTTCCAAACTGACATAAACATTCAACCTAATATAGTGCATAACCTGGGAGCTTGAGGAAAGGCATTAACCATTAGTATTAGAGTTCTAATGTAAATTCCACAAGTGTAAAAACAGAAGGCTAGCATTACATGGTGTAAATAGACAATGGCAGTTAAATGTGGACAAAAACAGGGATTAAGAAATTTTGGGGCGATTAAGAAAGACTAGATATATTAAATAGAAATTTTTATTTTTGTTTTGGGTATATTGACTTTTGGACTCTACTAGTATTTCAGAGGCTGACTTATTTGGTTAGCCACTTTCTGTAGATAATAAGACTGTTCTAGAAGTAGACCTTTCTCATGAAAACCAATCGACCCCAAAACAACATACCCCATATATTTTACCATTTAATGCTTATAGTCCAGGTCATTATTAATCCACAATGCTCTGGTCACCCCAAGACCCGTACCAGACTGCTAGAATCTGTTGTTGTATCCCAAAAACTTGTTTCACCAATTTCTGTCTACAGAAACTATAGTAGTGATTCTTACAAGCACTTATTCTCACTGCATCCAGACTGTTTTTCCCTACTACATGGAATGGCAAGACCCCTTCCTCTGGAGACTTGATGGCCATCATCTCTGGATCCCTTCGCTTAGTCACTCATAAGTCTCGTAAACTACTCATGGTTAACGTTGCCACAGTTTGGACTTAGGGGTAATCATAGTTAGGGATGAAGTGACTGAAGTTATAAAAGATATTACAAAGTAAGCAGACATAAGATGGCTATTTCTTTACTATGAGGGGCAATTTGATGTGTACATTAGAGTACATTAAATAATAACTGCATCTACTTTAAACACAAATGGTGTGTAAAAAAGAGAAGACAGGGTATGAAAGTGAATAGTAAGGATAAGAAAGTGAGAATAACAATGAATGAAGACATTAAAGTAAAGACAGAGACAGCAGCTTCTTGGGAAGACTGAGAAATCTTTGTGAATGAATTGCCACTTGGGAAGTATAAGGAAGATTAAACTATATATTACAAGAAATATATCAAACCTGGGCTTGGTCTCCAAAGTTGTATGGAATATCAAGGGATTGTCAGGGGAAGAAATTAGCAGATACTTATCTAGTATTTATTTGCTGTAGGGATAGGTAATTTAAAGTTTAAATTAAACCTCAGAAGATGCTTAATAATGTCTGTACATTAAATGAAATTTAACTCAGGAAAAGCTAGCCAAGAAAAGAGTATTATGAAAGGAAAATTCAATCACAGACTTGGTGAAAAGAGAGAGATGATTGTGGAAATAGAGACCTTTATGATACTATGGCAGATAGACATAAGGTGGAAGATGCTATTCTCTTAATGGAATATGATAAATATATAATTATACAGGAAGGGATCAGGAGGAAGAGTTGGTACCTGTGTTTTAACTATCAAAAAGAAGTATTATAGAAAAGGGGGCTCATAATGTTGCAAAGAGAATATCAAGTGAGCACAGATTCAACTCTAAAAGGATTTATGAGACTATTAGAGTCTCAACGGCTCTAAACAGACTTCTCTGAATGTCAGGGCAAGGACAAAGGGGAATATTTGCTGACATCTTTAATTCAAATAAAACCACAAACTAGTCATTTATAATGTAACTATAATCTGTGCTTAAGAGTGACCATAGTTAGTAAAGATGGGCCTGAACTTGTAGAAAACATAGAAGACATTACAAGCCACCAGATATTTACTGGTGTTTATTTACCATGTGGGGGCAATTTGAAGTGCAAATTAATGCTCAGCAGAAACTTCAACAAAAATGTCATAGGTATGTATTTTTCTTACAGGCCTTTTGTTTTAATTCTTTGAAAGAAAAAAAAAACAAGTTCCTTAAAAAGACTAGCTTTCTCTCCCATTAAATCGTATTCCATTTCTACAATATAACTGTATTACTGTGTAATCTAATATATCAGGCCATGATACAATCCTGATAGAATGAAGAAGAACCATAAAAAAAGGAGGCAGAATAGAAAGGCCAACTACATCATGAGAGAGGAGGAAGGTTGAGTAGGATGCTTGGGGGAACTTCATTAAGAAAGTGAGAGCTATATAGGTACTCCCAGCAGGTGAGAGTTTGAGCCATGTGGAGTAGAAAAAGGAGAAAGAACTTTCTAGGTGCCAGGCACTTTTGCTGAATGCTTTTTCGGCATGATCTCATTTGTTACCACTATTAACCACTGGGCAGACGAGGAGCAAGGGCAAAGAGAGGGCAATTATCTTTGCCAAGCACAGCCAGTGCAAATAATAGTCTGGATGGATGTAAAACGAAGTAATCTTACTGTGAAAACTCAAACGCTTTAAAACTCCTGCACAATCCTCAAGCTCAAGCTTGAACTTTAGGCTCACTCAGTCATGAGAAGAAGAACCCCCATGAGAGAGAGTACCATGGAGGTGACAGAGAATGCAGGAAGTGCAGAGAGACTGCTATGACTATTAATGTATGATTTTTATCACAAGCTTTAGGAAGAAAGTCCTGAGAAAGAGGAAGTAAGCCCCATTCTCAAGCTATGACATTCAATGCATAGTAACAATGTCTTGATGAGTGTGGCTCAAGGTGATCCTGGAGCCCAGTGATCATATTGTCTCATTGTGTGTGTGTGTGTGTGTGTGTGTGTGTGTGTGTGTGTGTGCGCGCGCACTCCAGGGGAACATGAGAAGGCAGTAGTAATGAGGGCAACTATTAATATCAAATATCCAAGAATGTTCTTTCCTAAAAGAAGTCATAGTAGACAAAATGCCATCCTTTCAGGGATTCCTAATATCTGAACTATCGAAATAGGTTGCATTGTGCACCAAAGGGGACTTTATATATGGAAAATTTCTTATTACTTTGTTCTATGTGTTTAGGATTCAGACATTATGCTGGCCCTTGGTAAGATGCATTCAGGCAACACCCTGGCCAATCCAGGGTTTTATGGATGCTATGTCCCTGTCCCTATGTAGTCTGTATGCAGGTGCAGAAGGTCCTTTTAATAGGAGACTTCATGACAGCCCACAGTGCCACACCCCACAGAGTTCCATCTCCATGATTTCTGCCTCCTCTACACTGGGGTTTGTGGTTCCAATTCTTTTAACATCCCTCAAAGGTTGCCTGTACCCCAGGCTAGCTATCAACTCTATATGTACCTAGCATAGAATGACTTTGACCTTCTTGTCTCCTCTTCCCAAGGGCTGGTTACAGATCTTTGAGCATTTTCTTACCTATGAGCATTTGTTTGTTTTCTTTGATTTTTCTTTTCCTGCCTAAAAGTAATTATGAAATTGCTTTTTATGGACCTTTTTTGGGTTTTAGATCTGAGAGTGACAGACTGATAAAATTATTTATAAATAAAATTACTTTTAAAAAAGGAGATACGATTCGCCCATTCCCCCTCTCTTCCTGCTGCTCTTCTGGAGCCCCCCCCCCCCTCTCTCTCTCTCTCGCTCGCTCTCTCTCTCTCCCTTGATGGAGGAAGGTCATTGGTTAATTAATAAAGAAAGTGCTTGGCCCTGATAGCTTAGAACATAGGTGGGTGGAGTAAACAGAACAGAATGCTGGGAGGAAGAGGAAGTGAGCTCAGACGCCATGCTTCCCCTCTCCCAAGCAGATGCGATGAAGCTCTGACCCAGGATGGACATAGGCTAGAATCTTTCTGGTAAGCGCACCTCGGTGCTACACGCATTAATAGAAATGGGCCAGGCAGTGTTTAAATGAATACAGTTTGTGTGTTGTTGTTTTGGGGTATAAACTAGCCAGGTGGCCAGGAGCCAGGCTGTGGGAAGAGGCCCGCAGCTCTTACTACACTCCCTGCCTCTTTTTCGCTTCCCTCTCTCATCCTTTTCATCTCAATAAAACTCTTCATTTTTATTTAGATTCCTGGGTGGAGTATTTGTCACCCACCACAGGCTCACACCTGCCCCCAAGGTTCATCCGGCGCAGAATCAACAACACTGTGTGTGTATTCATCTGGGGAGACTGGTATATGTATGTATACAGGTGTTCTAGTCTCCTTTCTGTTCTGTGATCAAACACTCTGACTAAAAACAGCTGAAGGGAGGAGAAAGATTTATTGCCCATAGGCCCATAGGCTTATAGGCCAAGCTGATCTGGGCAAGCTCTCAACTGAGGCTCACTTCTCAGGTGACTCTAGGCTGTGTCAAGTTGACAGTAAAAGTTAGCTAAGACAAGTATGCACAGATGTGTGTGTGCAAGCATGTGGGTGCCAGGAGACAACTTCTGGTAGTATTCTTCATGAGCCATTGACCTTGGTAATTCAGGCATGGTCTTACACTGTCCGGAAAACTTACCATGTAGATTAGGTTGGCTAGAAAGTGAGCCTCAAAGATTTGCCTTGTCTCTACTTCCTTAACACTGGGATTACAAGTGCATGTCTAGAATTTTGTTTTTTTATTTCCATTTGTAGGTAGGTGGGAGGGTTCTAAGGCTTAAACTCAGATCGTCATTCTTGCAAAGCAAGAACTTTACTGACTAAACAATTTCCCCAGTCTTAATTTGATGGTTTTAAGATGAAAGACAATGCTGAATTATCAGGCAACCCAATAGAATCACATAAACCTTAGAAAAAGCAGGCAACTCCTACTGAGGACAGAGAGATGCGTCAAAGAGGAAGTCAGAGGCTCAATGTGCCCTTGTTGGTTTTATGATGCAGGGGTTACTGGAAAGTCATCAAATACTAACAGAGTCTCCTATCTTACGAGAAATGAGAACCTTGAGTTTATTACCACAAGGAGATAAACTGGGCCCAAACTAGCTAGAATCATTTTGAAAATTCACCATCCCAGAGACGGAGGTCAATTCTGCTGGTATCCTGATTTCAGGCTTATGAGCTACACTTTTCCCACACAACTGACATGCTTAACAGTGATGGATGAAATGGGGGTTGTTAAAGATTTTAAAACAATGGCAATTTATAACAGAAATAATAGAAAATGCTTGTCAGTCTCAGGTTATAAAAAATTATGTGGTTCTCTGTCTTCGTGTGGTTTTAGGCATAAGTCTCAGCTCAGTTATTCAAAAACAAGGGCTTAATTTTGGATAAGTCACTTTGCCTTTTTAAACAGAGATTTAAGAGAGTAAACATATGTTATACCCTTTAGTAAGTATTGTTTCATTGTTAAGAGTTAATCAGCAAGATAAAGAGCCAACCAGTTACAATCTCTCTCTCTCTCTCTCTCTCTCTCTCTCTCTCTTTCTCTCTCTCTTCCTCCCTCCCTCCCTCCCTCCCCTCCATATATGTTATTCAGGTTTCCTTAGCTCTTACCTAATATACTTTTCTTGTTCCAGCATCTCACTCAAAATGCCACATTGTATTTCCCTGTCATACCTTACAAGCCTGCTTTGTGACAGTTTCCCATATTTGTTTTGTTTACGAAAACTGACAGCCTTGGCCAGTATTGGTCAGTGTTTTGTAGGATGATCCTGTGTTGGAATTTGTCTGATGCTTTTCTCATGATGAGACTGGAGTCAGGGTTTGAAAAGGGGGCTCACAGAGCTCCTGTGACGTTGCTGTTTCTTCGTATCAGAGACACTGGCCAACAAAGTGATTCCTCAGTGATGGTGTTGACTTTGATGCACTGGCTGAAGTGGTGTTTGTCAGAGTTCTCTACTTTAAAGCCACTGCCCTCCCTCTGCTGCTGTAGCACACTTAGCGAAAGAAGGGGACTCTGTAGTTCATACTTAAAAAGAACAAAATCTTTTATACTTCATGCCCTGCACGAGAAAGTGTCTACATCAGTTATTTGGACTTCTTCCCAGGAGATCTCAATGTGTGTGTGTGTGTGTGTGTGTGTGTGTGTGTGTGTGTTGGGTATCTTCTAAGTCACTCTCCACCATATTTTTAGAGATAGGAACTCTCTCTCACTGAACCTAAAGTTCACCAAATCAACTAAGCAGACTGATCAATGAGCCCAAGGGATGCTCCTGCTTCTACCTTCTCCTTCCTCCCCAACTAAACTCTATGCCAAGTCCTGCCCTTTCCTTGAGCATTGGGGTTATAGATGCATGCCCCAGTTCCAGGTGTTAAATATCAGAACTTAGATCTTCCTGCTTTCACAGAAAGTATCTTGCTGACTGAACCATTTTCCAACCTCTTCATTATAAACATTCAATATACTCAATTCACTTTTCGTCCTCAAAGACTTCCAAATTCTGATTTTTTCAATACCTTCCTCCTCCTTGTGAACACAAACCAAAACAAATGATGTGATTAGAAACCCATCATTAAAGGGAGAAAATATAATAAATTATGGAGAATTCATGAAGAAGAATTATCATTCAAGAGGAAGAATATTATTGTAAGCCTGCTCAGAAATGAGGCAGACAGCCTCTTTCAGATGAGAGTGGTTCTGGTCATCTTTCTCCCAACACAAATGATTAGGTTCAAGGTTTTGATAGGTTACAGAGTTATCTTTCACCCTGTAAGCTTATTTCCCATGCTGAGATGCCAGAAACACCAGATCACAGTCTTCAGTTCTAAAAAACAATGTCTCGGGAGTGCTTTGACATCTCACACACTTTGACACGAGCAGCAGGACAGAGGCCATATGCGACATTTAATTCTCTCTTTGTATTAGTGTAGCGTACGGTGACAATACCTGGCATTACAATTATAACCTAGAGGAGAAAGCACAATTACATTTGGAGCTGGATGGACAGGAGAGATCAATCTCTCAAATTCAGGGCAACATGAGGTACTGACTGACCTTGCTTATGGGTACAGCTGCAAATCCAGGCCTCTAGCCAGAGTGCAAGATGAAGAAACATGCCATGGATACTGCCTCTGCAAGCTTTCTAGCTCTGCCTGGAGGCAGCAGCACAAAATAATGGGAAACTTTATCTGCCTACCCAACCGCAGCAGGTTTGCCAACTTTTGCAAGGTCTTCAAGGAACACTCATGTTTCAAAACCTCATCTGGGGAGACCCCCAGACCTCCGGGTGACAGACATGTTGTTGTTCAGAGTAAAACTGAGTGCTGGCAATCGCCTAAATTTGTCCTCTTAAAGGAACAATGAAATCAAGACACGAAGAAGAAAAGTGCCAATGGTTTGCTTCTGAGACGGACAGCTTTGAACTCTCCATAGCCACAGATGAACTTAAACTCCTGATCTTTCTACCTCTGTCTCTGAAATGCTGGGATTTCAGGCTTGCACTACCATACCTGTGGTGTTGAGGGGAAAAAAAGCCAGCTCCCCTTTAATAGACCAACACAAACAATTCTTTCATGGAACACATAATATAAACAACCCCTAAACCCAAGTATAATAAAAATGTAAATCAAGAGTACTCCCTGAAGATGAAAATCCACTCAAAAAGAGAATAGGGAAAAGGAGGCTCATGACTCCAAAGGATCTGCCTCGCCAGCTTGGCCCCAGTATTAGCTAGTCAACTGTTCCTTTAGCTAGCTATTTTCAACATGCACGAAAACATAGTCTCCCAAAAGCTAGCTATATTTGCCAGCACAGAGAGTTCCTTATTTGGCTCAGACTTAGCCTATAAACACATTACCATCAATGTCTTGGCTTCCTTCATAGTTCCTATATGCCATTAGGTCCTAGGAGAATATGATAGAAAATCAAAGTGGATATCTACAGACTTTCAGTTATTACCCAGGGTGAGGCGAGGAAAGCTCAGCAGAGCACATGCGAAACAGATATCAGAATGTTTCATGCCTACCTCAAGGGGTACAGTGATTTTTCTTATCATGTCCACAGATATCCGAAACCTCTTTCTCATAACAAGATCATCTGATCATCCCTCGATTACAGCCCTATTCCAAGAAGACAAGATGTCTAACCCATTATTCGGGGCATTTTGTGCAGGTGTGAAGAACAGCACAGAGGAGAATGAAATCCATCCGTGTTGTGCCATTATTGACTGTGTCCTCCTATCCTAGAAAATTTGTTTCTAGCACTCCAGGTACTTAACATCTTTAGAAAATAATACATATTGACATTGATAAATCATTATGTTTCTACCTGTGCATGTGTTGATTCATATCACCTTCACATAATAATAGAATGAGAAGACTTCCATCACTGTTTTGAATGACGAAGGAAATGGAGTCTGGATGACTAAGTAACTTGGTCACATGTACAAAAGTGGGAAGGGTCTAGCTTTCAGCCTTGTCAGTCTGTCCCAAAGATTTATATTCTCAACCATTAAATCACCCTCCCCATAAATCAGCCTATTTGGTATGTGGATCCTGCCCCACATGGGCTTTAAACATTGAAGAGGAAAAAGAAAGTGAGCATATGGCAATAGGAGTGAACACGTGGGAAGGCGTCTCTGGTAAATATTGGGGATGCCAGAATTTCAAAATGTAAGATACCCTAAGACCTCAGAGAAATACAGATAAATGTTCAACCATCTGAATTGACCTGATCTACTTGTCAATATTTCCATTAAGTAGCATTTTGTCTTTGTGGCAGACCTCTCGACCGGCGAGAAAGAATAACCCACCAAACCAGGATTCCACTCAGATCATGCTTTACTGGAGTACCCTTGATTGATGGGGAGGGAGCAGTAAACAAGGGGGGGGGGGCAGGAAAACAAGGGGCAAGAAGGGAAGGGCAGGGAGAATATGGAGCGAAGGGGAGAAGGGCTCTTAGGCAGCTGCTTAAATAGGGAAATGGCACACGGGTCGCCCTGTGATTGGCTGCCACCAACAGCTGACACCAGACCGCATTGGGATAGGCTCAAGGATCCTCATCCACCGTGCATGCGGGAAGCGGGGGACTCGCAGCTCTCAAAGGCATAGCCAATTATGGAGTTGTTTATTTCCAACAAGACAGGATGTCGGCGCCATCTTGTAATGGCGATCCTGTCCGACTCACTACAGTTACTGTTCTATTTTTGTGGTGAAACATTATAACCAAGGCTACTTTTAAAGGAAAAATTCAATTGGGGCTTTGCTTACAGTTTCAGAGGATTAATTCATGACCATCATGGCTAGAAACCTGACAGTAGGCAGGCAGACCTGGTGCTGGAGCAGTAGCTGGGAGTTCATATCTGATCCACAGATTGAAGGCAGAGACACAGAGAGGGAGAGACAGAGAAAAACGATAAAAAGTAAAGACAAAGAGACTGACCATGTTGTGGGCTTTTGAAACATCAATGCCCACCACCAAAGACACACCTCCTCTAACAAGGCCCATGCCAGCATTATTTAGAGGTCAAACTCACTTTAAATAGCAATCCTCACAGAAAAAAATTCAAAAGTCCAAAAATAATACCCAAAATCCTTAAGAAGGCAATCTTTTTAAATACCCCAATTAACTTGAATTAACTAGTTCTATGAATAAAAGTTCCACAGTACCTCACACGTGACAAAACTAAGGACAGCGCTCCCAGTACATAAACACTTGAGGGACTATAGCACTATTTTGAAATGTATCCTTCAAATTTTATTACAAGGCCCATGCACATCCCATGTTTCTTTTGTTTTTTTCCTAAAAGGAAACTGAGCACCGTGAACAACTAACGAATCCTCGGGAAACACCTACCCGGGGTACATACTTCAAAAAGGGGCTAAGTAAAGGTGTTAACAGAATATCAGACAATATCACTAAACAAGGGTGGGACAGTGGGATGGGGCACATAGTGAGTTGGCTTCTACATACGCCACAAGTATACCTAACGAGTGGTCTTATATTGGTCATTAAATCAGTGCACAGGCTGGTGGAGTGTAGGACTGGGGATTCAACTTATCACTCAATGAACTCAAAAACCACAGAACAAGAGATCCCAGGAAAGGGACACGGCTTTATTATCTGTTCGTATTTCCTTTGTGTTCCACATCAGGGCTCTTCGTTTGATCTTATCTAAAACTGGTAAGACCTACTGTGGTTTTTTTTTTGTTTTGTTTTTTTTGTTTTTTTCGAGACAAGGTTTCTCTGTGGTTTTGGAGCCTGTCCTGGAACTAGCTCTTGTAGACCAGGCTGGTCTCGAACTCACAGAGATCCGCCAACTCTGGCAAATGGATCTCCTCGGTCATACCTCCAGTGTCTGTTCTGACCCCTTCTCCACTAGAGACCAAGGTCTAATGTCATTCCAACTCTTGGGAAAATTAACCAGTCTTCCTACATGTCACCAGAAGAGTGCAGACAGCTGCTGGAAACCACTGTTGGACAGTAGGAGGGGGTGGAATCAGGAGCACCGGTGCAATTCAGGAAGAGCATTTTCTGACAGGATCCAGAACATCTATAGATAGGGGGAAACTGAACTCTGTCCGTGTGTTGCATGAAAAGAAAGTAATCAAGAAAGGAGTTGGCTATAGCTTAGATAAACAGAGAAGGAGGAAGAGCAAGCCTCGGGGTTTGTGGAGGAAGGAAGATTATTATGGCTTTGGTGTGAATACTCACCCGGGACCAAAGCTATTTGAGAAACTTCGATGTTCATTGACCTCCCACAACCATTCCAACAAAAACGTTTCTTTACCACCTTAATTATTGAAATAGGGAGATGAATCGGGCCGAGAGGAAAGCAGACTTTCCTGCCTTTGGCATGTAACAATGAAAAGTGTGCTGACTTAAATCAAGTTGTTGAAAACACTTCAATGAAAGTGTCTCATGCACTTGACTTGAAATGCCCAGTTTAGCTGCTGAAAACGAAAACATAAATGCGCCTTCTATGAAGATAAATACATGGTAGACACTGCTATCTATAACCCAAGGGTAGGGAAGACTTAACGGAAGCAAAGACGCTTTGGCACCGTAGTTAGCCACTTGCTCTATCGGTCAAACGAATCTGATTTGCCCTTGTAGATGCACGAATATTTTCAAACGAATATTTTTAAGTCGGGGAGGCAAGTTGTTCAAATTTTTTTTAAGCATGTGCCCTAAGCACATGATATATCTTAAAGAGTATAACTGCACAATTTCACAGAAAGGAAAATTCCGACCTTAGCAATATGTGATGTCCCAGTGGATATGGGCATCGAGTGTCTGAACAGGCTGCTGAAATGCAGCGGGGAACTTCCAACAGCCAGTGAGGCGTGAAATGTGAGGGGAATAACGAAGCGTGCTCGGGTTATAAAAGGCAGACTTAAATGTTTGCTGATGTGATTGCAATAGCTGGAGGTTTATCCATAATACACTTCATCCACATAAAAGAGAAGTAAAGATGAGGGCATGCTGAGTATGAGCACGGCTAAAATATGAGCGAAAGAGGAAAAGGGGATAGAGGCAAAACAGTCCAAAATAGAAGAGAAAATGAAAGGGCAACGGTAAGAGGGAACGCAGATGGCAATCCAATGATTTGTAAGACTCTGAAGGGGCCAAATGAAACTATCAAAGGGGAACATTTTCAGCTACCAACACAAAGCCGAACAATGGTAAGAGCGGCATGGTTTCCTGAAACAGAAGCCATAGCTGTTGTCTGGTCTATGTTCCTCAGAGGACTCAGTTTTAGAATCTATCATAGAGTCTTCAGTATGGGAGTCTGGCTGATGGACACACACACCAGCCCAATCTGTGAGCTGTAAAATTCAGAGACAAGGAAAAGAACAAGTAACAGCATATGGCAAGGTGCTGAAGTCAGTGGAAGGGACAGCATTAAATCCTTGCATCTTCCTCCACATTGTTATATCCCCGTCTTGTCACCTTATTTCTTTTGGTTTTAACTCTTTCCCTGGGGTTTGGTTTGGAGAGGCATGGTAATAAGGCTTCACTGTAGAAAAACTCCAGCAAGGTGGTGAAGTGTGGCATAATCAGCCATTTTAATCCCTGTGAAAACACACAATAGGGAAGGTTGAATAGCCCCAGGAATCCTACTTGAAAACTGAGGATCATAAGACTATTTTAAGATTAAGGAAAAGGGATGGTGTTAGGCCTGCTCTTGACAAATTTGACAATATAAAAAATAAAATCAGTTCAAAAAGTAGCTTTGCTACGAAATTCTCAGTGCCAGTCCAAGCTTCAGATAGACACTTAATCTTGTGGGAAATCCAGCCCAGCAGCAAATCATAGAACAATTGAGGTTTCTTCCCATTAGAACTATATACAAAGGGATGAGGAAAATCTAATAGGATACTTTCACTGCAAGTAACAAGCAGCTGTAGCCAACAGAGGCATAAAGAAAATGTATCCCATAGGTGTTGAAGGAAGGACAGGGGATGTGGAAAAGTAGGAAGGGTTCAAGAGCCACTGTTTCAAAGCCCCCCCCCCCCCACACACACACACACCACACCTGCACCTAGTCATTTCCCTTCCTTGAGTCGCCATTCCTAGTCTGGAGGGTCATGTCTTTATTCCCCTGTTATTGTGCTAATATACCCTACAATAGCAACACAAGAGAAGAAAGGGTTATCTCAGTCCACATTCATCATGGCAGGAAAGTCAACAGGCAAGAGTTTGAATCAGCTAGTCACGTGGCAAGAGTTTGGATTAGCTAGTCAAGTCACATTCACAGTCAGGAAGCAGAGAGCAGTGAATATTCCTCTCTCTCTCTCTCTCTCTCTCTCTCTCTCTCTTTACAGTGTAGAACCCAAGCCCGGAAAATGGTACTGCCTACTTAAGTATGAATCTTCCTGCTTCAATCAACTTCTTCAATGTAATCAGTTTCAATGTAATCTGCTGTCCAATCAAGGACAATGAATGTTGGGTACTGTGAAACAAGCCAAAAGCAAACGTTTGCCTCATTTTTAGAAAAGAAATCCAATACTGTCATTACTACTTAAACATCAAGAGAAGAGGACAAACCCATTACAATTGTATGTGTCAATTGAGCCATAGATGCCTAGGTACTTGGTGGAATGCTATTATGGGTGTATTTGTGGAGTGTTGAGGGATGATATTAACATCTGAATCCACACATTGGTAAAGCAGATTGACCTCTTTCGTGTGGGCATGCCTTTGCCAGTCAGTGTGACTCTGAAACAGGAAGAACGGCCCTCCTGTGTCTTAGAAGAAATTCCTTCTAACTACTTTGAGCTGGGATGTCAGTTTTATTCTCCATGGACTCAAATGATTCTGTCACAATGGAGACAAGGAGTCTAATTCTGCTTTCCTAGGTCACTAGTTTATCATTTGCAAGCTATGGAACTTCTCCAACCCTGGAAACCATGCACACTATTTCTTTCTAATGTCTCTCCAACTTTCAAATCTGCAGGATGGATGGCAAGAGATGGGTGATGTCTTGGTTTCATTTTCTGCTGCTGTGATAAAATATCCTCACCAAGACAACTTAAGGGAGAACGTGTTTATTTAATTTGCAATTCCAGGTAACAGCCCCATTAGAACTTAAGTCAGTGGGACTTTGGAGCAGCTAATAATATGGCATAAACAATCAAGAACCAAGAGCAATGAACTAATAGATGCATGTTAATGAATACTCAGCTTTATACTGTCTACAACCCCATGCTTAGAGGGTGGTGCCACCCAATGATGGAAGGTCTTTCCATCTCAATTAAGATACTAAAGATAATCATGCACAAACATGCTCACAAGCCAATCTAATCTAGACAATCTTTTATTGACACTCACATGGCTGCTTCTCTGGAGTATCCTAACACACTCACCTCCTCAAAGCAAAGATATAAAAACACGTTTTCCTCTTATAATGTATTCAAAATAACTTCCCTTCTTCTTTTTCATCTTAACACCATTTATCATGTTTTTCTGCAGTCAAGTGGATGCTGAATTTATAATGAGAAGTTGGAGCTATTACATAATTTTAATAAAATTACAAGGACTTTTTATCCTTAGTTTTCTCACCTGCTGATTTATTCAATAACACCTTTAAACACAATGACTTTGAGAGGTATGTTTTATAATTAAGGGGGGAAATGCCCAGAGAATAAAATATTAGCTAAGAAATGATACATGAAATGAAAAAAAAAAACCTATAAGGACAAGGGCCTTCTTATTTATTCTTTTATTTATATGCTTTAAGCATACTAGGTGCTGTAAAAATATGTGAGTAAACAATAAAATTCATTGATAAAAAATATTAAGGGGATTTCTAAAATTATGTAACCTGTTATGTGCATGAAATGAAGAATGTGGAGGAAAAGGATCAACTGAATAGTGCCACATACCACAGTCAGTACATGTTTACAGCACAAATGAGCAACCGCATAAGACAGCACCAGTCTTCTAGAAGAGGAGTTGGCTGTCCTGCTTATAAATGTGGGGTCTTCAAGGAAAATGATGGAGCCAGTGGTGAAGGTTAGACAATTACATTATGAGGACTTTTTGGTAAACTTCAAAGTTTCGAAAATTAAAGCCAGTGCTGCTCATTTCTTAACTATTATTAATATAGACTCTACCTGAACATATTCTAACCTTCACCAAGGGTCACTTCTTATTAGAAGTTATACCTGTTAACAATTGAAAGAATCCATCCTTATATTTTAGATCTCAGGATTTTAACTCCTAACTATCCCAGTTTAATCTCCAGCTTTCCATTTAAATAAATAAGTTTGGAACACTTTTTTGTATCGCCAAAATAATAGAATTGAAGGAATTCATAACTTTGGTTTATAAAGACATTATCACAGAGAAGGAATGCTGTGGAATAATCCTTCTGTACACTCTGAATATATATTACTCTCATTGGTTAATAAAGAACTGACTGGCCAGTAGCCAGGCAGGAAGTATAGGAGGGACAGCCAAACTAAGAATGCTGAGAGGAAGAAGGATGGATGGAACCAGTGAAGTCACCAAGAGACAGAGACGGAACAGGACATGCTGGAGGACAGGTAACCCACATGGCAATACATAGATTGATAGAAATGGGTTAATTTAAATTGTAAGAGCTAGTTAGTAAAAAGCTTGAGCTATTGACCAAGCATTTGTAATTAATATAAGTTTCAGTGTGTTTATCTGAGAGCAGAATGTTCTCTCCTAATCCCAATGTTAGGATTTTTTTGTATAGCAACAAAACTTTTAAAGTTAATGAAAATTAAAAATCTTCATAGAATCACAAAATAAAATACATGTCCTATTAAGATTCCAAGTCTCTCATTTTGGGAAAACTAAGACCAAGAAAGAACACCAACATTTCCAATTTTTGCAGGATTAGTTTTGATCTTGATCCTGATTATCTGTCTTATACTATATTCTTTTAGCAAATGCTATTGAAGCATTATTGTGTAGCAGAGACTACCCTAAAAGGGAAGGGCACAGAAAAGGATAGTGCTCTTGTGAAACTTTCATCTTAAAAGGGAAAAGGAACTAAGCAAACAAAAAACTAAGATTCTCTTACAAAAGGGAAAGATTCAGAATAATGTGCCCAAGTGACACAGGTGTTTATTATAAATTTTCAGCAAAGAAACTTCCAAAAAAACAACATTAGAGATAAAACAATGACCCCCTCCTCCAAGAGTCAGACTGGCTTAGGTGAATGTATTCTGGGCGAGGGAAGCACAAGAATAATGTCTAGGGTATGGACGAGCAAACAGAAAGCTAGAATGGCTGCAAGCATGCATGGAGGGGAAAGGGGCTTGAGAATAAGGTGTCTGCAGCCATTATACACAATGGTAATTTTGCTTACAAAGCAGAGGCTGCTCCCAGCCCAGTGATCTCAGAGTCCAGTGTTCCTCATTATCACGGAGCTAAACCTTTTCTGGCAACAAAGAAGTACACTTCTGGAAAAATAGCTGGAAAGCAGATTTGGCTCCTTTGCTGTAGGATTTTATTTATCTGTAACATGAGGCCATTCAGTAAGCCAAATGATTCTATAAAATGGATTCCCATGGATGGCCCAATCCATTTCGTCTACTTAAGGGGTGCCATTTGTTTCCCCTGGGCTGATGCAGACTAGTATGTGCAACTTGGATATTATAGAGTCATCTGGGGAGAGAAAAGCCAGCAAGTGAGAAATGATGGATGGCTTGCCTCTGCAGAGTACACTTCCTCAATGAATCAGCATCAGCGGTGCTGGGCCTTCCAGCTTCTTCACTGGATTGGGGGCCAACTCCACAGGCTCCTTAGGGACAAGAAAAATCTGTGCTCACATTTTTTTCCTGCCTATGGAACATGGCATGACAGTTCTGTTTTAAATCAAGCTCCCATCCAAAGCTTACCTCCACCCTCCACTGGAAGGGAAATGAGACAAGTGAAAATGGTTTGACTTACACTGAATAGCTCAAAAGCTCACTCGAGCAAGAGATGAGGCGAGGGGCTATCTCAGGCGTGGCCAGGCTAGAGCATCATCTCAGTCACTCTCACTTTCCTCTTCCAGTAACTCTCTGGAATAACAAAGAGGATCTATTTATGTGTCTGATGCTTCAATCCACTCCATTCAACTTAATTCCTGCACTCTAGATGAACATAATTTACAAATACCCATTCTCTCTCTCTCTCTCTCTCTCTCTCTCTCTCTCTCTCTCTCTCTCTCTGTCTACCAGAGAAGTTTGGAAATCCAAAAGTGTGCGTTCTTGATCTTGGGCCAACCCAATGTAACAAAAGTTTCCTTTTCAGCCAAGTATATTCTACAAAACTTAATTATCCAATTCACATTGTCTTAGAAGTAAATTAGAAACAGTGAAAATTACAATAATGCCAAGTTTCTCTGCACAAGAACAATAATAATGAAGTAATGCTTACGAAGCCCTCACTAAGTACCAGGCAGTGTATTATAAGTGCATTGGATAGTCTCTGTGGTTTATTTATCAAAACTGCCTAAAGAATGGAATAAAGAGAACCATGGTCACCACAACTGCAAATTCCATCATCATAACAGATTTACAAAATATATCATTATATGTTTTTATTCAGAAATGGAAATATATGGGTATTTTAGAAAAATATAGATAGAATTACAAATACTGATTTTAATTTTGGCTTTATTCTGTTTTATGGTCATTGAACCAACCCACAGGCTAACTCTAGCCTCTAATTCTTGATTTTGCAAATAAAGTTTTATCGGAACACAGGCTTGTCCCATTCATTTCTATGCTGTCTAGCTAGCTATCAGGTAGTTACTGCTACAACAGTAGAGCTAAGTAATTGCAACACAGACAATCTGGCTCAAAGAGAATAAAAACTATTTTAAATTTTATTTTTATTATTTTAATTTAAATAAAATTATGTCACTTCCACTCAATCTTTTATCCCTCCAACCCTTTCAATTTACCTTTTCTTTAATCCCTTCTATGCCCTCTTATTCTCAACTTGAAATCCTCTTTTTATTTGATTACATTTGTTAGGTGTATGAGTGTGTATGTGCACAAATGTATTAAATCAAAATTCCTGACTCCATTTTGGTTGTTTAAGTGTATGTGGTTTCAAGACTGACCATTCTACATTAGACAGCCAATAAGGAAGCCCATCTCTAGAAGAGGCTTAATTCTTCTTCTCCCAGCAGTCAGTCATTGCCTGCAGGTCGTTGGCTGGAGGTGGGATCCTGTGAAACTTTTCCCAGTCCCCAGTTTACATGTAGACAATATGGCTTTTGTTCTGGTGTTGTTTACACAGCCACTTCTAAAAGAGACTGGTTCACAGCTGACTTCTTGGTCTTCTGACTCTTTCAATCTTTCTACACCCTCTTCCATGTGGTTCCCTGAGCTGAAGATTCAGAAGCTGATGTAGATTTGTCCCTCGGGGTTGGGCTCCCCATGACCCATTAATGACTGAACTGTGACCAGCTGCAATTTTCTGTAATGGCCTCTGTTGTACAGAGAAGCTTCTTTGACGAGTGGTCAGCGCTACACTTACATGTGGGTATGGTAAGATTTAACATGTTGTACAAATGATGCTGGGCAAGAAAGGAGGCAATAGTAGATGCATTTCTACATCCCATGACCTCACAAGCTCTGGGAAGCTGGCTAGGTAGTAGAAGCAGGTATGATTTCCCTTCTGTTGAGGGGGTCTTAAGTCCAATTAAACAGCTGTTGGTCACCACTGTTCTGTAACACTTCTTACCCTTTATGTTCAGGTTACTTGGGTAAGACTGCTTTTTGGTTTGGTTTGGTTTGGTTTGGTTTGGTTTGGTTTGGTTTGGTGTAGTTTGGCTTAGTTAGGTTTTTTGAGCCAGGGTCCTGATAAGTAGCTCAGGCTTTTCTGGAACTCCCTCTGTGGAACAGGCCGGCTTTGAACTCACAGAGATCTGCCTGCCACTGACTCAAGTGCTTGGATTGAAGGTGTGTGCCACCACACCTGGTCAGGTAGAGCAGTTTAATTGCTTCCTTCCCTCAGCAGCCTGTATAGCATTATTTGGAAACATAAAAGCTAGACCTCTGAGGAAAAGAAAAAAAGGAAAGAGGCTTTCAGGTCAGATCCAGCTTTACATGTCCAATGTCTTCAGTGTTTTAAAATTATGTTTTATTAAGGACACTAAGAACCAACAAATATTTCTCTGTGACCCTTAGGACAATAATGGAATATTAAATGCTTCCAAAATGCCATAATTAAACCCATTATCTTGCACACTTACTTTTTATTGGTTTTTGTTATTGTTGTTGTTTTGGTTTGTTTTTGTTTTTGTTTTGAGACAGGGTTTCTCTGTCTAACAACCCTGGCTGCCCTGGAACTTCCTCTATAGACCAGGTTATCTTGAACTCGAAGAGATCAGCCTGCCTCTGCCTCTGCCTCCCGAGTGTTTGGATTCAAAGCTTGTGCCACCATGGTACACTAACTTTCAAAGACTAATTTTAAATTAAAAGTAAAATAAATGCTCCGTAGCATGAATGGAAGACAAGTATGTGGTACCATGGTCAAAACCTTTCAGACAAATGGAACTAAAGCAGGACAGTTTCTTCCTTCCTCTGCAGCTTCCCTATCGTCTTTACCAGTTCAGCCTGGGAGAATCCCTCATCACATCCCTTGTGGAGCAATCCCAGTCCTAAGTTCTGCTACTTTATTGTGTTTCTATATGAGAAGCATTCATTTTGTTCATTCATAATTTCAATGAAATGTCTAGCAAACCTTGAACATCACACAGTGAAGTTTGGAAGCTAAGGGGTCAACCATGAAAGAGAAGAGCCATCTAGAGCTCTCCTAATCTAAGGACTACTGATGTAGTCCTCTGGGCAGATGACAAATCTTTGAAAATATCCATTCCCTTCCTTCCCTCCCAGGAACCACCATTGATGGCCACCATTATGACTGCACAAGTTCTAGACCCTACCTTAAGAACTATCCATGCCACAAGAAGCTTGAGTTCTTTTCATCATATTGACTTCATTAGCCAGTCTGAGAGCTTTGTCACTCTGACTCCCCTAGGCAGCAGCGGAGTCAGGAAAAACAACACTGACCCAAAACACAAAAGAAACGGTCCATTTAAAAACAGGCCTTGTATATGATTCCTAGCCTGACATGGTCTATGCAATCTAAATCTCAGAAGCTACTGGCATAAAGAAAATATGGGCAGTTTTCTTTGGTAAAACAATCCACAATTTGTCGTAGGCTTTTTAGCGAAATTGTGCTCTTTGTTCTGCTGATTTTCTTAGAATTCTGTGCGGCTGTTTAAAAATGACCTGCTTGGGGTCCCTCTCTTCTACCACAACCACCCTCCCCACAGCACTCCGTGAGACTCTCTGCTCTCTCTTTGGCACTTTCACACACCCTAGGATTCACAGCCCATTGGAATGCCTGTTAATAAACGCCTGGATGCGTTCTCTTTAGCTGAACAATTAAGAAAGATTTCTTAGAGACTGAACCATGTGTGACCTAAATTGGCTTTTTAAATGCTTTTCAGAGCCCAGGGAGCAACATTTGCAGCATAATCGCCTCTACCTTGACATTAATTGTGCACCATGGTGTTCAGAGAGCAACTCTGAGCCAGGAATATAAGTGTTTGTAAAGTAAACATGTCAAGCAAGGCAGAACATTGTAAAAATGAAGAAAATATTAAAGCCAATGCTGTTATGATCCATTTCCACTACTCTTTTTCCTCCATCATAAGTCTCCTGCATTGAGGCTACAAAGGGATGGCATTTCCCTTTTCGGTGGAAGCTGAGGTGACTCAACAATAGTTGGATTTCTTGAAAGGTGGGAAAAAGAGAGAAAAGAAGCTACATTTTTTTTTCCATTTTGCGGTTGAAAATAAAAGGGGCTTGCTGATTGAAAGCCTTAGGGAACCTTAGAAAGCATTCTTGATAGGAGTAATTCTGTTTCTATATAGCCATGAACTGCAATTTTGTTCCCCTTTGTTCATTATCAAGGACATTTGCATGACAGCAGGGACTGAGCAGTTCCTTCCTTCACCTATTCCTAAACCTTACATCTTCATTTAGTGTCATTAGCCCTTGCAGGTGGCATCTTTATTAATTGTTACACACACAAAACCTCAATGTCACAAAGGACCCCAGCTATAGTAAGAGGCTTAGAGCAAATATTCTACCAGCTGTAAAGAATAAAAAAAATCAAGACAGCAACCAAAAATGTTCAAAGGATCCAGTGGTTTTCGAAATAAATTTAGCTTCCTTTCTATAAATCTTATGAGGAAGCGGAGCTTTAAAAAGAAGAAAACAAGCATAAATGTGGAGACCATCTCAGTTGAATTGGATGCTGTCCAGCATCCACACGTTCACCATGGCCCAACAACCATGGGATGGCACCAGTAATTCTAAACTCTCTGGGCATCTCCCAAGTTCTATTTGGAAATCAATATTTTTATCTACCCACAATACATTGATGCCTTTTGGATGAAATATATTTATGCTCACTGACATAAGTTGACTACGCTTACTTCAAAGCCCTTCTACAGATAACTATCTAATAAAATTTTACTCCCAGGAAGACAGTAGAAATACACTCCCCTCTTCCCTCTTCCCCTCCCCAGAAGAAGAAACAGTGTCTTTACTTTTTTAGAGTGCCTCTCAATAGCACATCTCTGTCAGGCATCTCAAGTTGGTAGACTTTATGAACACTTTAGAGGAACAGAACATTGATGAAAAGAAAAGGTATTAAGAAGAACTTGCCGCTGCTGAAATACAACTCAAGCAAATCTGAGCTCTCTGCAGGTTCAAAACATTTGCATTTTCCTTTGGAAAGGCATGAACACATGCTTGAGGGCTGTGCAGGATAATTGGAAGGCACTAGAGAATTTCAGTGAGTAGAGGAGGAAACCTGTAAAGGCAAGTGTCTGGGCTTTGGGAGAATGACATCCTCACTAAAAGTCAGAGTCAAGGTAACAGACATAATGTCTAGCAAGAATAGGACAATATAGAAAATGAATTAGATTCACATATTTAAAATTCCATGAAGAAAGTGTGGAATATATACACATTAGAGTACTACTCTGCTGTAAAAAACAATGACTTCTCGAATTTTGCATGCAAATGGATGGAAATAGAAAACACTATCCTGAGTGAGGTATCCCAGACCCAAAATGATGAACATGGGATGTACTCACTCATAATTGGTTTCTAGCCATAAATAAAGGTCACGGAGTCTGTAATTTGTGATACTAAAGAAGCTAAATAAGAAGGTGAACCCAAAGAGAAACATATAGTTATCCTCCTGGCTATGGGAAGTAGACAAGATGCCGGGCAAAAAACTGGGATCTTGGGGTGGGGTGGGATGGGGGCAAGGGGAGAGGGGGAGAGAAAAGTGAGAAGGGGAGGATGGGGGGGAACTTGGGGAAACAGGATGATTGGGATATAGGAGGGTTGGATAGGGGAGCAGGGAAGCACATATCTTAGTTAAGGGAGCCATCTTAGGGTTGGCATGAGTCTCGAACCTAGAGTGGCTCCCAGGTGCCCCGGGCGATGTCCCCAGTTAGTTCCTTGGGCAGCTAAGGATAGGGAACCTGAAATGACCCTATCCTATAACCATACTGATGAATATCTTGCATATCACCATAGAACCTTCATCTGGCGATGGATGGAAATAGAGACAGAGACTCACACTGGAGCACCAGACTGACCTCCCAAGGTCCCAATGAGGAGCAGAAGGAGGGAGAACATGAGCAAGGAAGTCAGGACCACGAGGGGTGTACCCACCCACTGAGACAGTGGGGCTGATCAATTGGGAGCTCATCAAGGCCAGCTGGACTGTGACTGAAAAAGCATGGGATGAAACCGGACTTTCTGAACATGGCGGACAATGAGGGCTGATGAGCAGCCAAGGACAATGGCACAGGGTTTTGATCCTACTTCATGTTCTGGCTTTGTGGGAGCCTAACCAGTTTGGATGTTCACCTTCCTAGACCTGGATGGAGCGGGGAGGACCTTGGATTTTCCACGGGGCAGGGAACCCTGACTGCTCTTCAGACTGGAGAGGAAGGAGGAGAAAAGTGGGGGGAGGGGTAGAGGGGTGGAAGGTGGGGTAGGGAAATGGGAGGCTGGGAGGAAGCGGAAATTTTTTTTTCTTTTCAGTAAATAAATAAATAATTCCATGAAGAAACACTCTTTTTCGTATGTTCTCCAGGAACAAAATGAATGACATTTACAAAAGCTCAGAATTTATAGTCACCTACAAAATCTCCCCAGCACTTGTGTTTTGAATTACCCAGTGGAAATAATAGACAAACTTGAGAGCTGATAAATATCTAATACTAGAACTGTAAAATGGGTATTCTTCCACAGATCTGTTATGTGGGCACAAGACTTTCAAAGGCATCACACACACACACACACACACACACACACACACTTAATTACATTGATTACTAGCAGAAGTCAAAATATATTCTTTAAGCATATCTTATCAAATATGATTAAAATGTCTTTTATTATAAAGAATGCTCTAAACCTTGATCAACTTGAAGGGTGTGGCAAAATCTACATTGCAAGTGATAGCACTTGATGTGACCACCCAAAAATGTATGAGTAAAACTTTCACAGCCAAAAGTCATACATGTGGCAACACACTTAGAAATAAAGATGGCAACATACATGTGACTATTTTCTTGCATATATTATTATGAATTGGATATGAAATGTCCTCCATAAGCTCATGTATTGAATTCTTGGACTCGAACTGGTTGGGGGTCCTGATTTGAGTAATGTTCAAATGGAAGTAGGGCCTACCTGGAAGAAGCTGGTCACTGGGACCATTTCCTTTAAGGTTATGCCAAGTCTCTTGTTACCTCTAGCAACTTATTACTCCACACCATGTCTTCAAGAAGTGAGAATGCTCCCCTACTATATACTCCTACTATTCTAGCAGAAGAACAGGAAATGGAGGAGCATCGACTGAAATGTGAAAAGAATCCAGTCAGTAGAGGATTAGAAACCCTTCCCCAACCTGGGCTCCATACAGCAGAAAATGCCAGAGAAAAGACCTCAACCGACAAATACAGGAACATTGGGCACTATGTGGATAACCTACGTCATGAAGTGACCTGATGCTTTTGAGTGTATACTTGTCCCCCAGCTTTCTAGCCAACTTTCATTTTTAATAGTGTTTTTCCTTTCTTAATAAGCTGTCCCTGTTACTATTTTTTTAATAATTAATTTATTTATTTATTAAAGATTTCTGTCTCTTCTCCGCCACCGCCTCCCATTTCCCCCCTCCACCAATCAAGTCCCCTTCCCTCGTCAGCCCAAAGAGGACATATAGGCATCCTCCTGAATATTAACCTTCATCAGGCGATGAAAGGAGACAGAGACAGAGACCCACATTGGAACACCGGACAGAAATCTCAAGGTCCAAACCAGGAGCAGAAGGAGAGAGAGCATGAGCAAGGATCTCAGGACTGCGAGGGGTGCACCCACACACTGAGACAATGGGGATGTTCTATCGGAAACTCACCAAGGCCAGCTGGCCTGGGTCTGAAAAAGCATGGGATAAAACCGAACTTGCTGAACATAGCGGACAATGAGGACTACTGAGAACTCAAGAACAATGGCAATGGGTTTTTGATCCTACTGCACGTACTGGCTTTGGGGGAGCCTAGGCAGTTTGGATGCTCACCTTACTAGACCTGGATGGAGGTGGGTGGTCCTTGGACTTTCCACAGGGCAGAAAACCCTGATTGCTCTTTGGGCTGACGAGGGAGGGGGACTTCATTGGGGGAGGGGGAGGGAAATGGGAGGCGGTGGCGGGGAAGAGACAGAAATCTAACCATGTCCCTATTCCAGGTTTTTTAATGTTTTGTTTTTGTTTTTGTTTTGTCCTTGTCAGACTTCGTTGGATATTCTTCGGATTCGGATTCATGCCTATGACACCACTATGATGCCCTGTTCAAACTTCTGGTGCCATGGAGACTGAGAACTCTAAAACTGTGAACTAAAACACATCTTTCCTTGTTTACTCTTGTTCTGTTAAGCATTTTTTTAACTGTAGAAAGAAATGTTAATGAGGTTGGAGTGATGACACACACACACACACACACACACACACATACAATTTAAAATCACAATCTGGTGAACACAAATATAAATGTGAATCTGTTTCCCAAATTACAGGCATAGCTAATCACAGTATTTCAGAATTAATTATCAGAGTCTTTCCCCACCATGTTTTACTTTGCTTAAGTAACTCTGGTCTGCACATTATCTCATTTCAATTAGATTTGCATTTCCCTTCCTTTGTAAATAACAGCAACAGCAAAAGCAACGACCCCCTTTTCTGAAGTCACCTCTTATCTATTTAAATTTCAATCCTCAAGTCAAGTGTATCTTCCTAGGTTGGAGAGGCTTGCCTGACCATTGAATGTGAAGAAGCACCATCTTCCTTGACTTGTTATTTGCTAAATAATTGATTTATTTTCTTTATCTCTATGTCTGAGTACAAAAGTTCATGTTTGTATTCTTTACAGCTGTAAATGCAAAGCTAAAACCTCAGGCTTCTCAAGCAATATTTGGGAGAGAATGAACATGTGTAAGATGAGCAGAGAATATTTCATATAGGACAGTTAGAGAAAGTCTCTAACTTTTCAAAATGCACGTCTACTTATTTTTCAACCGTTATGCTTTATTTCACCTTAGTTGTTTTTTTAAGAATTCAATTGCAATCAATAATGAATTGAATAATGATTAGTGGTTATGTTGTATTAGGGATTAGGTGACAAGGTGAATGAGTACAGAGGTTTTTCCACCTTGTATTCTACCTGAAGTCATTTCGGTTTAAGTAGACTTTGATCTCCTTGATAGGAAGCCCTGTGGAAAATTAATTACCCAACTCTGTTCTAGGAACCTGAGGTCAAGATGCCCTAAATTTATCTTAGCTTCTGTTAAACAGCTTACTTGTGTAAAACCTCCCTCTGTAGCTGGCCAGGATGTGGTTTCTGCCTTTAATATCCTTACTCTAAGCATTTTTCACTACACTTAGGTCCCAAATACCTGAGTATAGCCCCAACCAACTGCAATAAAGACTTTCAATGGACTATAACTTTCACCTGAGTGGTTATCCCTGGTGAACTCCCAACAACATTATATAAAATATTGATAAATATTTCAGATACTGTATATTCAAAGCATATTATAATTGGATTTTGAATATATACTCAGACAACTGTGAAATTAAACAACAAAATCTATCCTAGAGATAGAGAATACAGCACTGTGTTACCATGGGACAGTCAAAAGGAGGGAGACACTCGATGTGTCTGTAAGTCTTTAATTTTTTTATCTCTGTATACACCAAATATATACATGAAATATGCATATATGATAGGTTCATAAAAGGCTGAACCAACACAATGTCTATCTACTAATATGAGACCTGGCCTTTCTAAAACATATCTGAAGGTCAACACACCAGTCATTTACTTTAACAGTCTCACGGCACACATTACAATGAACAGTCATTGCTTTTCCATGAGTCTTTGCTTCTAAACATCTAAGTATCAATGGTTGATGAAGGAAAGGGTGTGTCTAATACTGAGGAGCACAAGCCTTACTTTAGGTTCTTCTCTTTGATTCTCACAAATTTAGAATTGTGCTCCAGACAGTATCTAGATGTCTCTCCTCAAAAGCAGCAACATGAACTCAACCCTTGGTTATAAAATTACTGAAATATTAAGCAGCATTTAAATTGCTGTGTCATCCCAAGGTCATCCCTAGCAATTATAAATGATAAAAGAATTAAGAAAAGTAGTTAAGAATGATCCCATCAGATTCTCCTCAGTACCTTTACTTTCTAAAAAAAACTATGGTTACATTGTGTGCCATGACTTTTGGAGTATGCTAAAATATTGGCAGGGATCTACTCCTAAAAGTTCTGCTATAAATTTTTGAAAGAAACAAAATAAGTTTCTTCTCTTATGGAGCTGAAAAACGAGAATGAAGAGGAAGAGGGGATGGATAAGGAAGAAAGGCTTAGAGGCATGGAAGTGCCTGTTTCCTTAGAGTACCACAGTGCCAAAGCTCTAATCCCTGGATAGTATTTACTGCATAGCTTTGTAGAGAGATATCTGTGCTCCTGCCTAGACAGTGGACTGCTTGAGTAGAGTCCTACAGGATTGTTTACCTTCCCAAATTTCAATCTCTGAGAAGTTGACTAACCAACCTCCAGTGGCTTGAAAACATTATTTCCAGAAGAATTAGACTTTGCAGGAAAACACTACTGAAACAGAACTGGCAGGAAGCGCTTCATACCCTCCTGCCATGAGCATCTCTGTCTATTTCAAGAGTGTTTCTTCCTAAATGAAATCTGTGAACAGATCCCAGGTGTTGACAGTCAGCTGGTTGTCTCTGGTTTCATCAACTCCAGAACTTTCAATGTGGTTAGTGGCACAGGATGAAATTAATGCAAACTTTTCTTTCAGTGTGCTTAACACTAATAGTAAAGAAATCTTAAAATTAAAGCTTTCATGGTTGTCAAAAATATAATGAAGTTAAAAGATGACAAAGGACATGAGATTTGTCTAAATGGTTTTGCCAGTGATCTATATCATACACAGAAATTTAAGATGCTCTACAAGTTTATTTCATGTTATTCTTATAACTCTTCATTGGCAAACCTACAATAGGTTTGTTAATTAGTTACATCCTGAAAGAAAAACAGTTGGCTAAGTTGACCATGCACTTGTATTTTCCAAAATACTCTAGCAGGTTTACATGCATTCAGCTTAATTGTTTTACTCCTATTTCTTTTACATAAGTGTTATAGGAACCATTGTGTTCTGTACCCAGCACTTCAAAAAAAATCATCAAAAATATGTCCATGATGGTCTTAGGGCTCTGATATTTGGCACTGTGTGAACATGAATAATCTTTCCTAAAAATCATCATTTTTCAAGGCATTTTAAAATATAAAAACCCTAATTGACCTGTAGCCCAAATGTGCTATTGCTATTAGGGAAAATGAGAAGTTCTTGTTGGTAATATTTGTCACTGTTCTAACGAGAGCTAGAGAGAAAGGTGTGATGGACAAACAAAGTTGTATTAAAAACCCTAAGAGGCATTAGAGGGCATAAGAATAAAAATGAGCCTGGAATATAGAAAAACTGGTCCTCAATGTAATGGAATGATGAGAAATTTCCCAAAATTCCCTCCACATATTTACATTTGAAATCCTGTCCTGAATTTATAGCATGATTCATGATTTAGAAACTGTTTCAGTTTATTTTTCCATAATTATAAAACTAATAACTTATCCATGGGGAAAGTGGATTACTATTTATAGAATAACTATCATCCATTTTTCCAATCCTCAGAGATAACCTCCATGAGTATTGTTTTGTATTCATTCCAGATATCAATTAATATTCTTGTTCCATATAACTGAAGACCAATTATAATCTTTATGTCCTAAATGTATTTTACTTTTTCCAATATCATTAAAATATTTTAACATTTATATTATATTATATTTAATATATTTTAAGTGTGTTATTGAGTACTCAAGCTTGCTCAGTGTTGTATGTTTTCATATTCACAGATTCATGATTATTTTTTAAATCCTAGTGATGGCTCATAATCAATAAAATCTGGAAGCAACAAAGACATCACTCAGTAATTGAATGGATAATCTCTGATACATTCAAACAATGTAATATTCTTCATCAATGAACAGAATGAGATATCAAGTTCACTGCAAAGGCCTATATAGATCTTAAATTCATAATGCATATTATAAGGAAATGGAGGAGAGATTCTGAACTCAATAACTTTAGAACTGACTGAAGTAAGTAAGACTAAAGACAAAAGGATGTACATAGGCGTGAGAATACATGTTTCCATGGGAGCATACATGAACAATTACAAAACCAGAGCTGAAAAGCTAAGTAATTCAAAGGCTACGTATAGTAAGGACCAGATATTTTTAACATTGGAACATAAAGTTACAGGAAATCTAAGGGACAATGAGATCCTGCGTTAGCATTAGAGACATTGAAATTAATTCATGTTCATCTTAATATAGACACAAACATTCATATAGAGACACATTGATGTTAGGCATGTGTAGAAGTTAGTATATGCACATCTCTATCCTTATTGTGCCAGATGAGATACCTACAAGTCCTGAAACTCAAGAGCAACAAGCATACCTACTATCCAAATAATTTGTTTCTAATGCAGTTAAAGTTCAAAGGGCTCCTGGGATAAATGGCTGATTCTAGAAATGAGGTAGGAAGTATAAAAGCACCACAGTGATTAGTATTTTTTTTAAAAAAAAGACAGAAATCAGCTAAAAATAAAAGCTGGGACAATTTAGACAATAATATTGTATTATAACACAAAGTATAAAATTAAATATCTATATATCTAAAGTCACAAATAAGTGGCTAAATAACTTAGCCAACTCTGGAAAATATGTATATCTTTTACACAGAAAAACTATAAATAATTGATATAAATGCATTAATCTTAAATAATTGATATAAATGTACACAAATAATTCACTGATCATTAAATACAAGCGGCTCCCAGTGACTTTCTTCAAAGAGTGCAAATATAAAAAGACAAGGAGTTGATTTCCCTGTGGCTTTAGGTAGCAACGTGGGTCACAGATGTCAACACAGAACCTACCTCGGGTGGTATCATAGACCCAGACATTGTGACTGGCCCCAGCCTACTGTGACAGATCTGGGTGTGACAGGTCCCAAGTAGCAAGCAGACCATCCACATCAGCCTGTTCCTCACCAACCTCACTGCTTCAGTCCTGCCTCTTTGCACAGCTCATGAACCAGCCTGCTTCTCTCTGTCTCCCACGTCCTCACCATATATTAGCTCTTCATAATGATGCCAGGCTACCCAGTGCAGCGAGGCTCCAGGCAGCCTGGTGGATGTCTTCAGCCAGCCTGGGCCGTGAGAACCCAGGTGGGCCTCTGTAATCATTTTTTAATTATTTAAAAGGTTAATTTTTAAGGTGATTTTTAAGCCCCTTGAGGCACAAGCGGCCTGGCCCCTCCGTGAGGATCTCTAATCACCAGGTTCCATCCACATAATACTCTAACTGCTCTAACTGCTGGACCCTGTCCCCAGCCTACAGAATAAAAAACCCAATCTCTGGACTTAAAAATCCCACCAATCTCCACCCTGAAAATTTCCATCCACTTCCCAAGAAACTCTATATAAGCCCTGTATCCTGTTCAGGTTGCTGCTGTTTCTCTCCTTGAACAGAGGCCACTACCTCCTGAATTTTTCCCTCCCAATAAATCTCCTGTGTGGGGTTTGTTGCACAATGTGGCTTTGTGGTATACCTTGGTTTCCGGCTGCCAGGATACCTTTCCATCCAAGCTGTAATGCTTCCAAACATTATCTCAACCATGTGATCTGGTTGAGCACCAACATGACAGACATCATGTTGATAAGTGCAGCCTTGACACCGCGGACGAGGAACAGTATTTTAACTCTGTGGTGTTCCTCTCCAAGGCATTTTAGGAAAATGGACCAGAGGCCTCCAATTGGTCACAAAAATCATGGAAAGTCTGAGAAACTTACAATATCGACCAGTCTAAAAACATGGCCGCTAAATTTGGTGTTCTGGATGAAATCTTGTACAATAAAGACTACTGGACAAAAACTAAGGAAATCTGGATAAACTTCGCATATTAGTTAATATTAATGTATCAGTACTGCTTTTCTGTGACAGATGTAGTGCAATAATATAAAATGTTCACAATAAAGGAGAATAAATGCAGTCTATATGAAAATTCTGTCCTCCCTTTGCAAGGGTTCTATAAAACTGCTCTAAACAAAATGTTACCCTGCAAAGCATTAGGAAGCAAAAACATTTTAATCCAAACCTGCTGTCCATATTTCTGATTATTTCCAGAGAACTAGAATTATTGGCTAAAACTACATTGATACTTTAGGCCTATATTGCTCAGGTGTTAGCCATTGGTTCTGCATTCATCAATGAGGATCCCTCGACAATAGCGCTAAAGTGGCTTGGATCTCAAAGCTTCCTTACAGAAGTCAACAAGGCAACAAATGCAATTTTAATCAATCTGGATTTAAAATAAATAAGGGGCATAGAAGATAAGAGCAATGCTACAAGAATCCCATAAACTCTGCCACATTTCAACTTTGGACTTTTTTTTCCAGTGATAGAGAATTGAACCTGAATCTTGTGCCCACTTGTCAAGCACTCAAGCCCTGAGTCACGCACTGATTGGGGACATCTAGCTAACTACATGTGGGTTTTTCTAAGCCATACGGCCACAGTGGGCAGAGAGGAATGCCAGTGAGTTCAGAGGGAAACCAAACGAAGAACTGCACACAAGTCGGTTGAGTAGGCAGTAAACGGTAAACACCCCCAACTCTAAGGGGCATTTTTTTTCTTTTTTATTGATTTTATTGAGCTATACATTTTTCTCTGCTCCCCTCCCTTCCTCTACCCTCCCCCTTAACCCTCTACCATGGTCCCCATGCTCCCAATTTACTCAGGAGATCTTGTCTTTTCTTCTTCCCATGTACATTAGATCCATGTATGTCTCTCTTAGGCATATAGTTTTATTGCAGTAAAAGAAACTATAGTACTATAGGAAAGGTGTGCAAAGAAGTGAGGGACAGGCAGGAATGGCAGCACCAAGTCATAATCACCCAGTCCTGGGGAAAAGAAAGGCACTGGCTGAGCCAGACCTGAAGAACTTTCAGGACTTAACCTGAAGTTGATATCTCTCATTTCCCTAGGGTCCATTTTCTTCCCAATTCCAGTAGATTTTGCCCCGGTAGCTCTGTAACAGCCAGTACTTATACCATGTATTATGAATCTATTAAGCAAGGCTCTTCCCCTGCCTTACCCGGAAAGGCAGCTGACAAGCACTTGCCAACACAACTCTGCTCAAGCCAATCAAATTCTGAAGGAAACACAAAAGTAGAAGGGACATGGTGAACTTCAGACTCTGAGAGGTGTTGGGTGAAGCTAGGGTATGAATCGTGCATGGGGACAGAAGCAAGTGGGAGCCCAACTCTTTACAAGCCAAAGGAAAACATTTAGAACTAAGCTTGGTACTAGGGAGTCGCTGATGCCGGTAGAACGGAAAGCACAGCATGGTTTGAAAGTTAGAAAGAATCCCTCTGGGACGGCACGGTAAAATTGCAAAATATGAAGACTTACATTTCTCTTTAACATGTGGATATCTTGGATTTGACCACTGTCACTTCTCCACAGGATGATGTGATGAAAGTGTCATTATGAGGTGACATTTGAAGACGCTTGTACTTGTCCTTTGTATGTTTTACACAGATTTTGATGCTGTTGTTGTTACTTTCTTGAGAAGTGTCACAAAATAGTAGATTGAGACTTAGCAGTTTTGACATACTTATTACACTTTTAACTGTTCCTAGAAAGTTCACTTCTTCTTAACTCTAGAGTTACAAAGAGAGCAGGGCCTAAGACTATGAAATAAATGAAGAGGCTGCTGAGAGCAAGGCGAAAAGTAACAGTTTTCAAACTTGGAAAGTAGAATGATTGTGTGAACAGCTTTGAAAAACATTCAGAACGAAGTTCATAGCGATGGTCGAATGAATGAAGAAGAGAGAGAAAAGAGAAAAAAAGCGAGAACAATGCCCAGATAGCTGACTAATCTGAACTGAATATTTAAGCTGTTTTTATTCAGAGGTGCAACAATCTGAAAAGACAGTGGATTGGAGCCCTAAAGATCGGTCTTCTTTTTCATAATTAGCCAGCAGAATATGGAGAGGAGGAAACACAGTAAAAGCCAGTCATTCCAAAGCTTGCTTTTGTCTCTCTGGTCGGATGATCAGTCTTGTCTCTGACATATATGCCATTAAGGCTTTTCCCCTAGTTGTTTCCTTTTCATAGGAAGGCAAGAAGTCACTGAGTCTACATTCCTCAGGATCGAGTTATTTGAATGACGTCAACACCGCAGGTTAATTCAGATTCAGCACAAACAAGCAGTGTGAAGATTCTTGCCTGCAGTGCCCGGTCCTTGTGCCTCTATCTAGAGAAGAAGGAGTCAGAAGGGAAGTAGTAACTCGGGTACTGGATCTTGTGGCCTGAACACTAGCAAGCAATGGAAATGGGAAAAGAACAAGGTATGTGTTTATTGACAGAGTTTGAAATAGCTTTACACATTCCTCTTTTTAGAATTGGATTTTTAGGTTTAATTGTGTGTATGCAGGGAGTTGGTGAGGGCAGTGCCCACACAGGCCAGAGGTATCAGATCCCTGGGAGCTGGAGGCACAGATGGCTGTGGGCAGCCAGATGTAAGTTCTGAGAAGTGAAGGTAAGCTGGTGCTGTCACTATGGAAGTCAGTATGTGGCCTATTTCAAAGAAAATAAAAGTAGAACTACCACATGAAAAAAAAAGAGGAATTGTATAGGTGTGTGTGTCTGTCTGTCTGTCTGTCTGTCTGCCTGTCTATCTGTCCATCTGTCTGTGTCTATGTGTAGCTTAAGGAAACAAAAAAATACTCATTTGGGGGGAAGAAGTCAGAATGAATGAAAAGATGGAAAATGCTTCATCCAGATGACGAAGAAAAGGCAGAAACACAAAGCTTTCTAGAGCCAAAGAAAGCAAGCGTATTCTCAAAAGGAAGGCCAGCAAGCCATGTCCAAGAAAAACAAAGACAGAGACATTCTTTCTTGTTCAATCTACCGTGAGAGCGAAGATCATTCCTGCGAAGCGGACTGTAGATGCTCCAGAAAATGTCAGTACTCCGCTGAAGGAGTGTAGTTAGCAGGAAGGGCCCCAGGAGGACCCATGAAGGGAAATGTCAGTGCAGAATTCAGCCTCCTTGTTGAGAAAAGGAAGGGTTTCAAATTCACAACAGAGCAGAGGTAGACAGGAATTGGCTCCTGTTAGTGCTATCTGCAGTAAAAAGAGAACATGATCAAGAGTGTTAATGTTGAGCTTCTTACACAGGAGAGGTTCTCGCTGGCTCACTTTCCCATCTCTGTCATAATTCTTGCTGAAACCAGTAATTTACAGCTTGAAAATCCACCTGAAAGGCCTGTGTAATGTTATGTATCGTCTGTGCAGCTTCTCAGGTCTAAAGAGATGCAGTCTGTCTCTTGGTTAAGAATTTTCTTTGTTGGAGGGAAACTTTTTACTTTGATGAGGTCCTATTTGCTGGTCTTTGGCCTTATTTTATGAAAGAATGGTATCCTATCCAGACAGTGCTCAGCTATGCCCATGTCTTGACATGTTTTCTGTTTTGTCTTCTGGCCATTTTGGAGTTCCAGGTCTATCAATAAAGCCTCTGATTCATTTGGAGTTAATTTTTGTTCAAAATGAAAGACAAAGATCTAGTTCTATTCTTCTACAGGTGAATAACCAATTTCCTTAATACTGCCTGTTAAAGCAGCAGCTGCCCCTTTCATCATCTATATCAAAAATCAGGTGGCTGTGGCTGCTTGGATTTATGCCTGAATCTTCTATTCTGTTCCATTGATCTATGAGTCAAGAAAGACGAATTCTTGAAGGAAATGGCATTGAACTTATATCAAATCCAACTTCTCTGATTATGTAAGTCATAGACATTTAAAACAAGGGTATCAGGAAAAGATGGATGGGCTTTATGTCACAGAGAAAAGGAAGAATTTGTCAGTCTGAAAAATAAGATGTAATAAGGAATTTTGAAGGAATAAGACTTTATCCAGTTATGAAGTCAAGATGATCAATGATTCCTGAGAAATATTTGTGATGTTTTAAGGATGGGATGATATGAGGAAAGAAGAGAAAAAAGGGAGGGAAGGGGGGAAGGCAGGAAGGAAGGAATGAGGGAGGAGAAAGAAAACAAGAAGAGAAAAAAAATAAGGCTGGTTAAAAAGTAGACACTGATTTCCCAGTGTGTTTCTGTAGCAGTCACTCAAAGAGCCATTCTGTACAGTGGTTGAAGCAAAATCACAAGGTAAAATCAGCACAAGCAAATAAATAAATAACAAAGCCAAACTATTTTCAGCCTTAGCTTCTGGTTTCTGCCTAGGGAGCTATCTCACAAATTTCCATTATACCAAAACAATGACCTGACAGTTTTTAACTCCTGCACCAAATAGACCGTACAGTAAGGGGCACAATGTCTGAATGCCTAAGGAAAGAGGATTTTACAGCTACAAAATTTCTCACGTTTTAGCTTAATAATCCATCTCAATATATGTCAACTGGGATATAAGGGTAGTAGTCTTCTTCTCCCCATCAGAAAAAAAAAATCCTCTAAGGAAAACTTACACTCATGAAGTTTATGACGTGGCATTGGGGTTTGTGAAGGTTTTCTATCTTGAGAAGCCAGATATAAGAGAAATTCCTATGGGAAAAAAGTGAGCATTTATCAGAATTACTCCCCAGAGTTTATGTAACAGTTTACCATTTAAAGTGATATAAAGAACAGGAAGAAACCAGACTGAGGAGATGACTACGTCATTAAAGTGTTGGTCACAAAAACATAAAGAGTTGATTTCAAAAACATATTAAAAGAATTATTTCAAATTCCCAGAACTCATAGAAAAAGGTGGGAGTGGCAGTAAGTACCTAAAAGCCCAGTGCAGTCCTGGCAGAAACAAGAGGATCCCTGGGATATGCTGACTAACCAGTCTAGCTGAATCAACAACCTCCTAGTTTCATGGGAGTTCCTGTCTCCAAAATAAGATAAAACACAATTGATAGGCTATCTGATGTTGATCTCTGGTTTCAACATGCATTTGCACACTTCTACCCACATATATGAGCACGCCCACACAAGAACACAAATGCATGAAAAAAGAAAGGGGAGGAACCAAGAAATGCATTACTGACCTGGAGAACATTCTCCAGATTAAGTACAGAATCCAAATTCTGTTCCTGGCACACTATGAGCTGGTAGCACAAGTTTTGACAAGTGAATGAAGGGCTGTGAACTCAGTTTCCTCCTCTGTGAAGTCAGTAAGTTGATTCACGATCTTATTACATTTTGTTCCGATTCTAGTTTTCTTCTTTCTGCTAATAAAAAGGTTAAAATTGGGTGAAAACAAAGGTAAGTAGCTAGGGAGACATGCTTTGAGACCACTGCTAAGACCAACAACCTTCAAGAGTTTTGAACTATGTTCAAAGAGTAGCAATTTCCCTAAAAGAACACAGTTCCCAGGCTGTTTTAGCCAACTATATATTTTCATGGAAATAGGTTTCCCTGCAGAAATTATTTTCTGGAGGAAAATTAGAATCAAAACAAAACAAACAGAATAGTTTCTATTTTGATTTTTTTTACATGTAAAGGATTCTCAAACTTTATAGACAACATGTTTTCATTCCATTGAATTTCGTCAACTAGACTCATATAATTTTAAGAGAAGCATAAAATTGAATGGGATGTAATTCCTGTCTTTAAAGACCCCATTATATAGAAGAAACAGAGATATATAATTCATAGGGAAAGTAAAATCAAATAAATGTCCACGCTAAGGGATTGATTGGTCATTACTGGGGTCTTTTGATGGAGAAGCCGCACGTCTCCTTGGTCCTATAAAATAGTTCCTTCTCAAATAGAAAAAAGAAGGTAGTGATAACTTTGTGTCGTTGGAACATTGTAATTTTAAAAGATGTGGAAATAAAGAGAATTGGCAAGAAAGTGCTTTAAAAGTAATCAGAAGTTGCCAGGCGGTGGTGGCACATGCCTTTAATCCCAGCACTTGAGAGGCATAGGCAGGCAAATCTCAGTTTGTGGCTGCCCTGGTCAACAAGAACTAGTTTGAGGGCAGCCAAAATTGTTACACAGAGAAACCCTGTCTCGGAAAACCAAAATAATAATAGTAAGTCTATAATTTTATATAGTTTGAAATAAATATTTTCAACTTATTGAAACTTGTCCTTGTGTTTATTAAAATAATGATGACAACATTGGTCAGTGCCCTCTATTTTGGACTCAGGATGAAATGATGTTCAGTCACAGCAGAAAAGATAACAGTGTTTTTGTTTTTGTTTTTTACAATTGCCATCTATCTTAATATTATATAAAATTCAAAATACAAAAAGGAGTCCCCTTGTAAGCAAATCACCATGGATCAAAGAATCAAATACAAGGATCTTAGCAGCATAAATATGCTTTCTGTAATAAGACAAAAATAAATTAACAAGCATTATATAATGCTCTTAGAATTTCTAAGAAATGTCAAATACATCTTAATAAAAGTAAATAACAATTATTGTCATTATTTTAATATATGAAAGTCCACACTCAGAACAACTAAATCATTTGCCTGAGATCACTCAACAAGTCACTAGAATTTAAATATCTAGAATTTTAAACACATATTCTTATCCTAAATTTAGCGCTTCTTTATATTGCTTATCAAAAAAGAAAAAAAAACACTTTTATTATCATTTTTATATTTATATACCAAGAGAAACTTACAATTTTACTTAACTATCACACTAATTTCAAGGAAGATCAACTTTTATTTATTTAGAGGTTCCCTAGATCATTGGCACTCAGAAAGGCTTGATCAAGATTAATCTGTACAAATCATAAAGACAGAGATCAAACCTAAAACACATCACTCCCAGAATCAAGAGCCTTCTCTGATTCTTTGTCCCAGTACAATCTGTGTTCTGGGATAAACAAATGGTTTCTCTTCTTAACCACCTTCACTTTGAGGGAGAAGCTCAGGACTGAATTTTCAAACTCCTTCTGCATAAATAGTTATGTATCTACTAAGTGAAAATCTTTGTCACTTCCCCATCATGGCAAAGGAGTCAGACATGAAGGAGTACTGCCACTATGCATGTCCCTTTGGCTCTTTTCTATGAAACCAAAAAAAGGAAAAAAGTATCTAAACAGTTTTTTTGGTGTTGATTTGCCAAGAACTTAACTCTCCTTCTAATATGTGCCCTTTCTAAAATAATCACCCAGAAAAGAGTAAAAGTCAGTGAATAAATTCTTTAGCCTTTCTAGAAAACACTCACTTAGATGTACATACCAAGAGGCTTTTATTCTCCCCCACACACACACCCCATGGTTGTTTAGCAGCAAGCATCCATAGCTGTGTTTCCAAGTAGTCTGCCCTGATGAGTCATAAAAGATTATCCAGGACGATTATTGTGGAGTAAAAGGAAATGCGGGGCTAATATGTCAGTCCAACAAAGATAAATATCCCAGCACCACCTCCATACTTCAAGAGAGGACTGTTGGCTATACAGCTCCTGACATGATAAATTTTATGACCAAATGTGAGGGCATTTCATAACCCCAGGTCTACTATGGATGATTGGTCCTTCTCTGATGGGGTCAATTGTGATAAATTGTCCTGTTGCACTCTCTATGAAATATGACATTTCAGGTTAGTTCAATACTCTTTGAGGTGTATGCACCAGTTATCCTGAAGGCATTTTCTACTTAGAAGGGGAAGCGTGGTACCAGGTATGCCCTTCTTGTGTCCTTTATTACTTCATTAGTGATGAAAAGGAGGAATTTTGATTCTCTTTTCCAGAAATACTGTGGGAAGATTTCCTTCCAAAGTGGCAAGAGACAGAGGGCATTGTCTAGGCAGAGCAAAAGAAACAATAAGGTAGCCTGTTCAATTTCTTGCATCTTTTACTAATCCGCTAGGGCGGAGTCAGCACTCTGTTTTCCTTTGTGTTATCATTGCTCATCTCTAGAAAGCTGGGTAATCAATGAACTGAAGTTATGTATTTCTCCTAGCAAACTGTTACTTATCCGGACCAAATAAAAATGATGATTCTGCCCACAGTTACTCAAATGCCTTGCATTAGGGAAGAAAGAAAATGTGTGTATACTGATCTAGATTTTTAGCCTTTCAAGACTAATTTATAAATGACGGCAATACTGCAAAAGCATGCTGCCAGCAGGTGAATGTCACAATAAACTCCAATTAATTCCCATATGGGCACAAAGCACACTGTTATATTTGAAACCCTGTCACAAAATGATTATATGATGTTGGACTAAACACTGGACAAGTTATGAACTTCTCTGGGACTGGCTTTCTTAATCTGTGAAATGATTAAGCACATCCTCCCAAATGCTCGTCCATCCACTGCAAAGCATCTTAAAGTTAGTGCAACAGTATGCTCGAAGGTACACAGACTCAGGAGTCAGACAGTCTAAGTTAAAGGCCTGGATTTTTTACACACTAGCTAAGCAGACAGAAGTGGTACATTTAACATCTTCTGTGAAATACACAATCACAATAGCCTTTATCATCTGGAGCTGAAGATTAAATATGGACATATATATGTGTATATATATATATATATATACAATAACATATGGGAAATTTTAAGTGTTCAGTAAGTGTTATTTATTAATGCCCTAGGGTAGTATACTATTCATATATATATATATATATATATATGTATATATATATATATATATATAAAGCAAAGCATTATAAAACTGGGAAGAGTAGTGTAAGCCTATTACTCCAGCACTCAGAAGCTGAGGCAGAAGAATCTCCACAAGCACAGTAGCAACCTGGGCTACACAGAAAGACCTTGTCTCAAGTAGATAAGTAAACAAACTAAACCACCTCTGCAATAAATAGTGTTCTATGTATGAAAATAATTGACCATGCTCACTGATTCTCCTTCACCTATAATTGGATTCCAACAAATAAAAAATGGCTATCAACAAACAATAGGGAAAACCTGTTGAGACTTAGTATTTATCAATAATTTCCATCTTATTTATTGATATATATTATCACCATTCTCATAAGTGCCAACACCAAACATCCCTCCTTCCCTTTGATCAGTCATAGGCCCACACACACTCAGATTTCAATAATACAGATCTCTTCTGATCCAAATGCTCAGCTTCCTCCTTATTCACCCCATAGAAATACAAATACCCAAGAGACACACGTAAAGTTTCACTGATTACGATGTGCCTGAAGATGTGGATAACAGACTTAAGAGAGTGAGTTGTATTTGTATTTTTGTACTATGTATGTAAATTGTACAGCTTTTGCTCATTGATTCATACAACCTACAATATCAGGCCCAGAACAGGCTCTGCAGTGGGACCCAAATACTGATGTAATACATCAAAGTCTCATCGAAACTCAAATTCAGGCAAATTTTCAATTAAAATCCTGTGATTACATGAAACTATGTTCATTCTGGATGCAAAGAATTACTTACATAAAGTATGTTGTTAACTGTCTTCCTTTCGTAGAACTTTATTGTGGTCTACAGATACTTTTACTCAGCCATGCCTTTCTATTACCAATGCTATTGGCGCTGCTGACTACACAGTCTCAAAGGCATCTTCCTGTTCTAACGCTCTGAGGAAGAAAGTAAAATATAACTTTTCATGATTAGGATTTAAGGAAATAGGAACAGGCAGGAAACATAATGCTTTGTATTAAGGAATGACTACAAGAATGTGCACAAAATTGATCATTTCTGGACAGTCAGCTTGTGGGTGCATTTTAGTGCTATCTTAAAGTAGTGTCTGTCTCCCGTATTCTTTTCCTGGACAGTTTTTATACGTGCTGCCTAAAGAGTTAAACGTGACCAGGTTTCCTGGCAAAGCACATCCAGAGAAATTATGGTGACTATTCCTTACTCCCCGTTGATTGATGGCTCAACTGGAGAGCAACAACTGACATATAATGGTAAAAGTTATAGACTTTAGAGCGAAAAGTCTGACTTTTCCTGTTGGTTATATATTCAACCACAAACAGCTCGTCTATCCTCTCTAAGGCTCATATTCGGCATTTATCAAATCCAGAGCTTCACGATTGGCAGGCACAGTCCTTGGCTGTCTATGTCCATCAGCACATGAGAGTCACCACCGCTCTTAATTTTCCAGATGAGCAATTGGAGACTAGCAGAGGTTCAGAAGAACACAAGAAGTATACATTATAAATCTCCAAGTTTCCCCATACATCTTGTGGTAATTGTACTGTTAGATCATTCTAATGCCTCACCTAGATTTTAGAGTATTGTTGCCTAGGTAACTATAGTAACTCAGACAAAATAAATGAATTGGAATAAATACGGTCTTCTTAATTTTAGATATAGAGGTGAGAAGCCCTTGCTCCATAGTCCCAACTTTAGCTAATTGTCATATCCTGTGGGTGTCCTATTCAGCAGTGGATATTTCTAGTATGGCCCCTGGAGGACAGCAAGAGCTCAATGGGTGTAGCAAACCTTCCAGTGAATGATGCAAGTCCATCTGTTCAGTCACAAAGATACTTCGTCCCACTGCCAGGTTATTAAAAGATTCACAAAGCCATGTAGTTTGCCAGTTTGGGGCTATAGGTTGATTAAAAATGCAAACCAGTGTGGTCACCTTGTTATCCTTTGGTTCCATCTTATTGCCATCTGCTCTGACTTAAATACGGGGACTTCTGGCTAGGAGAAAATTACAAAATAAGAGGAAAATCAGTGCCCCTTTCTTGCCCCTAATCTGGGCAGGAATTAAACAGAATTGTGAAGACGTGGTACTTGCATCTTTCCTTTGTGTTTATTAAGACCTTCTCTCCCTGCTTTTTTTTCACTAGACCTCCTCATCCCCTTCCTATACAATGCCTTTTCCCTTCTTCCTTTAGAATGTAAGAACTTCAGCCAGGGGAAAGAAACCAATATTAATATCCAATTACTAATTAATATGCCTTGCTGAGTTTTCCTTCTAACAAACTAATATATAACCCAAGGGTAGTTTATACAAAAAGATATAATTGTGGCATATTTGGTGTTTAATGGGTTAAATTCTACAGACTGAGGCTAAGGATGTTCTCAGCAAGATTTGCATTGTTGCTTTTCAAAGTGTAAAAAAATAAATCATCAAAAGAAAGTCACAAGCAAAAAGAGAGCCATAACTGTTCATTCTAATGTATGACCCAGTGGTGTCTTTAAGAAGAAGGCCTACAGACAAAAAATCCTTCAAACATCAAGTTTTAAGTCTTTGTTTTACACTATGAGATTAATTACTTTTTTCCAAATGGTACACAAACCCTCCCCCACTTCTTTTAAGTTGTGTCTAAGAGTTTATACTTAGTCATTTAATTCAATCAGTTCATATTTCATAATGACTATGAAAATAACACAGTGTTTTACACTCTGAACTTGAAGGAAATTTCCATACCTGCTCAATAAAACTGCATTTGGCTACCATCTCAACTTGCCAGATTTATGACCTGCAAGCTTCCATGACAATAAGCAGCTGTCTTGATTTTTTTCTGTCCATGGCAATGGTGATTAGGGAGAAATTCGTAAGTGTTTGGCTTTAAAATACCGTGTTGGTCTTCTGAGACTATACTAAGAAAAGAGAAAAATTTTTCTGTTTCCTTCAGATCAATTTTTAACAAGACTCCAGACTGACATAAATTTTCAACCAGATGGGACCACTTAAAGACCAGGATATGATTTTTTCTTATGATTTGACATAATATTGCATTTTAAACTACAAGACCTAAAGCATCAGTGAATACATATTTAATAAAATGTTTAATGTAGAGAATTATGCTAGACTTTGTCAAGAAAATAAAAATAAGACAGAATTTTATTTTCAATTTAATTTCCAATCCTGTTACGCTATCTAGAGAGATAGATGATGATGATTAATGATGACAGTAAATAGATCATATACATAAAGATGACAGACAGAGAGACAGACAGATAGATAGATGATAGATGAATAGATGATAGATATATAGAGAAAATAGTTGAGTATAAAGAATACATGGATCTATGGGAAGAAAGATATACATGGGTATAAAGAATAGATACATAAGAGATGGGTGGCTGAATGAATAGATATAGAAGATAGACATATTTAGAATCAACGGTATAATTAAATTTAAAGAAAGTTATATACATGTTTACATAATATTTGAGAGGCAGAAAAGATAAAGCATAACTCATAATATAAGTAGTACATAGATACAAAATAGGCAAATACTAAGATGTAAAGTGGAGGCCATAAAGGAAAAAGGGATCCATAAATATATAACCTCAAAGCTCCAATAGCCCTCATCCCCTGCCTAGAATGATGTCAACGGAGGGAGAGGAAAGGGCGGACAGAGCAGAGACTGACAGAACTCAGATAAACCCATCAACCTGAGAAATATTAAGAAACTGTGTGGAAATGATAACGTTTCAAAATGTTTAATCCCTTGTGAATCAGACAAAGGAATATAGGTTTCATGTTGCAATTTTTAAGAAATATTTAGGAGGCAGCGGCGGCGGCGCCAGACGCACAGAGGCGCGGCGGCGGCGGCGGCGCCAGACGCACAGAGGCGCGGCAGCGGCGGCGGCGCCAGACGCACATAGGCGCGGCGGCGGCGGCGCCAGACGCGGCGCGGCGGCGCCAGACGCGGCACAGCGGCGGCCAGACCCAAGCGGCTGGGACAGGCGTGCAATAAGGAGAGCAGATCGCCCTACTACAATTGAATCAAAGAGGTAGGCCTTTGGTTGGCCAGGTCACTGGCACAAGGGGAGCCTGGTCCTGTCCTGAAGATCCTTCGGAGGGGTGAGAGGGTTCTTGGCCTGCAGCAGGAACCACAAAAGAGAGTGAGGGCATTTTGTAAGCGGAGCCCTTGGCCAGCAGGGAAACCTGATCCGGTTTCTAAAGGACCCATTGGATAGGATCAATAGGAGGAGATGGGCAGGCGCCAAGGCAAGAACTCACCCAATAATCCGAAAAACAACATGAAAACATCAGAACCCAATGATCTTACAACAGAAGTATTTGAACAACCTAACACAGAAGAAGTGGAAAAAATCGACTTTATGAAGATAATAGAGTCCCTTAAACAACATGTAAAAAATGCCCTTATAGAAATGGATGAGAAGTATAATAAAAAGTTTGAAGAAATGAGTAAATACGTACATGATACCCTGGGAAACCAAGAAAAAACCATCAAACAGGTAATGGAAACAGTTCAAGAATTGAAAACTGAAATGAAGGCAAAGAAGAAAATACAAACTGAGGACCAGCTGGATATGGAAAATCTAGGCCAACGAGCAGAGTCTACAGAAACAAGCATAATCAATAGAATACAAGAGCTAGAAGAAAGACTCTCAGATGCTGAGGACACCATAGAGAAAATAAACGAACAGATCAAAGAAAACAGCAAAGCCAACAAATTCTCAACACAAAACATTCAAGAATTATGGGACACAATAAAAAAACCAAACCTAAGAATAATAGGAATAGAAGAAGGAGAAGAGTCACAGCTCAAAGGCTCAGAAAATATTTTCAACAAAATTATGGAAGAAAACTTTCCCAACTTAAAGAAAGATATTCATTTAAATATTCAAGAAGCATACAGAACACCAAACAGACTGGATCAAAGAAAAACATCTCCTCGCCATATAATAATCAAAACACAAAATATACAGGTTAAAGAAAGAATATTAAGAGCTGCAAAAGAAAAAGGGCAAGTAACTTATAAAGGTAAACCGATCAGACTTACACCTGACTTCTCGATGGAAACTATGAAAACCAGAAGGTCCTGGATAGAGGTTCTGCAGAAGCTAAGAGACCATGGATGCAAACCCAAACTACTATACCCAGCCAAGCTATCATTCACTATCAACAGAGAAAACAAGACATTCCAGGATAAGAACAAATTTAAACAATACGTAGCCACAAATCCAGCCCTACAGAAAGTAATAGAAGGAAAATCGCAACCCAAGGAATCCAACACTGCCAACACTGCCTACAATAACCCAGGCTTCTAATGACCCTTCACGAGCACATCTCAAAGAAGGGAGACAATCTCTACTACCAAAAGCAATAAGAATAACCGGAGTAAACAACCACTGGTCATTAATATCACTTAATATTAATGGGCTCAATTCACCTATAAAAAGGCACAGGCTAAAAGATTGGATACAAAAACAGGATCCAACATTCTGCTGTTTGCAAGAAACACATCTCAACCACAAAGACAGGCACCTACTCAGAGTAAAGGGTTGGGAAAAGGTGTTTCAAGCAAATGGTCCTAAGAAAAAAGCAGGTGTGGCCATACTAATTTCTAACAAAACTGACTTCAAACTAAAATCAATCAGAAGAGACCGAGACGGTCACTTTATACTCATAACAGGAACAATTCATCAGGAGGACGTCTCAATCCTGAATATATACGCCCCCAATATAAAAGCACCTACTTATGTAAAAGAAATATTACTAGAACTCAAGGCAGACATCAAACCACACACACTAGTAGTAGGAGACTTCAACACACCTCTCTCTCCAAGGGACAGGTCAATCAGACAGAAACCTAATAGAGAATTAAGAGAATTATTGGAGGTAATGAAGCAAATGGACTTAACAGACATCTATAGAACATTCCACCCAAATAGGAAAGAATATACCTTCTTCTCTGCAGCTCATGGAACCTTCTCAAAAATTGACCACATACTCGGAAACAAAGGAAACCTCCACAGATACAAAAAAATATCAGTGTCCACCTGTGTCTTATCAGATCATCACGGATTAAAGTTAGAAGGCAACAACCACGCTGCCCCCAAAAAACCGACAAACTCATGGAAACTGAACAGTCAACTACTGAACCACACCTGGGTCAAGGAAGAAATCAAGAAAGAAATTAAAGTCTTCCTTGAATTTAATGAAAATAAAGGGACAACATACTCAAACCTATGGGACACATTGAAAGCAGTGCTAAGAGGAAAGTTCATAGCACTAAGTGCCCACTTAAAGAAAATGGAGAATGCATACATTGGGGACTTAAAAACACACCTGAAAGCTCTAGAAAAAAAAGAAGCAGACGCGCCCAGGAGAAGTAGAAGACTGGAAATAATAAAACTGAGGGCTGAAATCAACAAAATAGAAACACAGAAAACAGTCCAAAGAATCAATGAAAAAAAAGCTGGTTCTTGGAGAAAATCAACAAGATCGACAAACCCCTATCCAAACTAATTAAACGACAGAGAGAGAACACGCAAATAAATAAGATCAGAAATGAAAAGGGGGACATAACCACAGACACAGAGGAAATTCAGAGAATCATTAGATCTTACTACAAAAGCCTGTATGCCACAAAACTGGAAAATACAAAAGAAATGGACATTTTTTTAAATAAGTATCATATACCAAAGCTAAACCAAGACCAGGTGAATGATCTAAATAGACCGGTTTCTCGCGAAGAATTAGAAATGGTTATCAAAAATCTCCCTTCGAAAAAAAGCCCAGGACCAGATGGTTTCAATGCAGAATTCTACCAGAACTTCCAAGAAGAATTAATACCTATACTCCTTAAGGTATTTCACAATATAGAATCAGAAGAGTCATTGCCAAATTCCTTTTATGAAGCTACAGTTACCCTGATACCAAAACCACAAAAAGACCCAACCAAGAAAGAGAATTACAGACCGATCTCACTCATGAACATCGACGCAAAAATCTTCAATAAAATACTGGCAAACCGAATCCAAGAACACATAAGAAAAATTATCCATTATGATCAAGTAGGCTTCATCCCAGAGATGCAGGGCTGGTTCAACATACGCAAATCTATCAATGTAGTCCACCATATAAATGAACTGAAAGAAAAAAACCATATGATCATTTCACTAGATGCGGAAAAAGCATTCGACAAAATTCAACACCCCTTTATGATAAAGGTCTTGGAGAGAATAGGGATACAAGGGTCCTACCTAAATATAATAAAAGCTATTTACAGCAAGCCAACAGCTAACATTAAATTAAACGGAGAAAAACTCAAAGCCATCACACTAAAATCAGGAACACGACAAGGATGTCCACTCTCGCCATACCTCTTCAATATAGTGCTTGAAATTCTAGCAATAGCAATAAGACAACATAAGGAGATCAAGGGGATTCGTATGGGAAAGGAAGAAGTTAAGCTTTCGTTATTTGCAGATGATATGATAGTGTACATAAGCGACCCCAAAAATTCTACCGAAGAACTCCTACAGCTGATAAACAGCTTTAGTAACGTGGCAGGATACAAGATCAACTCCAAAAAATCAGTTGCCTTCCTATACACCAAGGATAAGGAAGCAGAGAGGGAAATCAGAGAAGCATCACCTTTCATGATAGCCACAAATAGCATAAAATACCTTGGGGTAACCCTGACCAAGGAAGTGAAAGATCTACTTGACAAGAACTATAAGTCTTTGAAGAAAGAAATTGAAGAAGACACCAGAAAATGGAAAGACCTCCCTTGCTCTTGGATTGGGAGGACCAACATAGTAAAAATGGCAATTCTACCAAAAGCAATCTATAGATTCAATGCAATCCCCATCAAAATCCCATCAAAATTCTTCACAGATCTGGAGAAGACAATAATCAACTTTATATGGAAAAACAAAAAACCCAGGATAGCCAAAACAATCTTATACAATAAAGGTTTGTCTGGAGGCATTACCATCCCTGACTTCAAACTCTATTACAGAGCTACAGTATTGAAAACAGCTTGGTATTGGCATAAAAACAGAGAAGTCGACCAATGGAATCGAATAGAAGACCCTGACATTAACCCACAAACCTATGAACACCTGATCTTCGATAAAGGAGCTAAAAGTATACAATGGAAAAAAGAGAGCATCTTCAACAAATGGTGCTGGCAAAACTGGATGTCAATCTGTAGAAGAATGAAAATAGATCCATCTCTATCACCATGCACAAAACTCAAATCCAAATGGATTAAAGACCTCAATATCAGTCCAAACACACTGAACCTGATAGAAGAGAAAGTGGGAAGTACTCTACAGCACATGGGCACAGGAGACCACTTCCTATGTATAACCCCAGCAGCACAGACACTAAGGGCATCATTGAATAAATGGGACTTCCTGAGGCTGAGAAGCTTCTGTAAAGCAAAGGACACTGTCACTAAGACAAAAAGACAACCCACTGACTGGGAGAAGATCTTCACCAACCCTGCAACTGACAAAGGTTTGATCTCCAAAATATATAAAGAACTCAAGAAACTAGACCGTAAAAGGCTAATCAACCCAATTATAAAATGGGGCACTGATCTGAACAGAGAATTCTCAACAGAAGAACTTCAAATGGCCAAAAGACACTTAAGGTCATGCTCAACTTCCTTAGCGATCGGGGAAATGCAAATCAAGACAACTTTAAGATACCACCTTACACCTGTCAGAATGGCTAAAATAAAAAACACCAATGATAGCCTTTGCTGGAGAGGTTGTGGAGAAAGGGGTACACTCACCCATTGCTGGTGGGAATGCAAACTTGTGCAACCACTCTGGAAAGCAGTGTTTCGGTTTCTCAGGAAATTCGGGATCAACCTACCCCTGGATCCAGCAATACCACTCTTGGGAATATACCCAAGAGAGGCCCTATCATACAACAAAAGTATATGCTCAACTATGTTCATGGCAGCATTGTTTGTAATAGCCAGAACCTGGAAACAACCTAGATGCCCTTCAACGGAAGAATGGATGAAGAAAGTATGGAATATATACATATTAGAGTATTACTCAGCAGTAAAAAACAAGGACTTCTTGAATTTTGCATACAAATGGATGGAAATAGAAAACACTATCCTGAGTGAGGTAAGCCAGACCCAAAAAGAGGAACATGGGATGTACTCACTCATATTTGGTTTCTAGCCATAAATAAAGGACATTGAGCCTATAATTCATGTTCCTAGAGAAGCTAAATAAGGTGAATCCAAAGACAAACACATAGGCATCCTCAGGAATATTAACCTTCATCAGGCGATGAAAGGAGACAGAGACAGAGACCCACACGGGAGCACCGGACAGAAATCTCAAGGTCCAAATCAGGAGCAGAAGGAGACGGAGCACGAGCAAGGAACTCAGGACCACGAGGGGTGCACCCACACACTAAGACAATGGGGATGTTCTATTGGGATCTCACCAAGGCCAGCTGGCTTAGGTCTGAAAAAGCATGGGATAAATCCGGACTAGCTGAACATAGCGGACAGTGAGGAATACTGAGAATTCAAGAACAATTGCAGTGGGTTTTTGATCCTACTGCACGTACTGGCTTTGTGGGAGCCTAGGCAGTTTGAATGCTCACTTTACGAGACCTGGACAGAGGTGGGCAGTCCTTGGGCTTCCCACAGGTCAGGGAACCCTGATTGCTCTTCGAGCAGATGAGGGGGGGGGGGGGGACTTGATCGGGGGAGGGGGAGGGAAATGGGATGCGGTTGTGGGGACGAGGCAGAAATCCTTAATAAATAAATAAATTGAAAAAAAAAAGAAGTATTTAGGAGCACACAGCTAGCTTAAAGGAAAATAGCTTGGAGGTAAGAAAACTCATGGAATGAAGCTTCATTGCCAAGGGATGTGAGTACCTGGCACCTTTTAATATACTACCAAGGTGGCTTCAGATCCCTCTCACTAATTTTGATTTGTCAAGGAATTTCGCTTCTTTTTGACCTCATAGTGTCTTCGCTTCCTGTTTCAGCCACCATGCCTGTCACATGTTGCCATGTTGTCTCCATTGCCAAAGACTCTAACCCTCTGAAACCACATGCCAACATGAACTCTATTCGGTAAATTGCCTTAGTCTTGGTGGTTTATCTTCAGCGGTGGAAAAACAACTAATGCCCTGTGTTGAATTTGAAAATGCGATTGAAAATCTCCATGGCTTGGCTTCCTTGTTTTAATGCAGAACTTGCAACAAGGATAGTGTAAGAATAAAATGCCACTAAACATGTAAATCTCTGAAAACTGTCTAGTGTAAATTAAACTCTTAATGAATGTTTTGATATCTTTATCTAGTCTCATGACCCCTTATTTCTTACATTGTACTAATCAAATTTATCCTGATTTCATGTTTTCTCAGTTGCAAAAGGAAGGGATGGTAATGATTTTAAAGGTTTATTTTATTATTTTTAATCATGTGTATAGGTATGCTGTTGTCTATCCACAGGTATGTGCATGCCACGGAGGCCAGAGGCATTGGATCTCGCTGGAGCTGGAATTACAGGCAGTCGTAAACCACCTGACAGGGATGCTAGGACTTAAATCTGAGTCCTCTGCAAGCACAATACACAGGCTTAACTGACAAACCACCCTCTCCAGTCCCAGACAGTCTCATTTATTTAAAATTCTTGTCCAGAAGTGTCTGAGCTGTACTCTGACTATATAAAATGTTTAAAGTATAGATTGAGAAGGTATTTTTTGGAGGTGGGATAACTAGTATTTCTCACTGAACAAAACCCCTTTTCCAGAAGAGAAGAGATGCAGTAAGTTCACTGCATACCTAGCAGTAAACCACCGATAGCCATGGTATCGAACACCACTGCAAACAGAGAAGCAACCACTGCCCTATGTCCTTACAGAGAATCTAGGAATCTCTCTTGGTTGCAGGATAATCCACATCAGTATTACCGTAGACCATATAAGGGCATTTTATTCAGGTAGCTATCTTCACTGAACTATATTGTTGACATAGTTTTCCTCTTTTCTCATCCTAACCTGGTCTGTGTATTTTCTGAAAGAAACTTCTGCATTCATGCACCACAATAGCCTCTTGAGTATATCGTACATTTGGAATTTTAATCCCATGATAAAAAATGCATTGTGTGTGTGTGTGTGTGTGTGTGTGTGTGTGTGTGTGTGTGTGCTCATCAAGCCAAAAAGAGAACTGGTCCATTTGTGTTAGCAGGGATTCAGTTCATACATAGACTGACTTGGTCCAACAGTGAAAAACCTCAGTGACAGAGTGATGAGTGCCGGCTTCAAGCTCAGCAATCTAGTTGTTACCTGTGTCTCTCTCTTCACAAGATACTTTTCTGAACATCTGTTTCCTCATTTATTCCTTTATCAGTGACAAGATATTGTGATGAAATGGTATAATAACTCAAAACCCTTCACAACAGCTGATGCAATCTAAAATGTTATCAACGTCCTTATTCTGCTGTGCATCAGGCCGATGAGTGCACTGGTCAAGGTGAGGACATACTTGACAATGCTCGGGAAATACAGCTGATGAAATGAGGGATGAGGGAACCGCATTATTACATGGAAACTCAAATATGCAAGCAAATAACAGGAGGTGATAGTATATGAAAGTCAGTTCAACTTCCTAAATCTCTGTTTCTATTTTGAGTTTACTGGGTTAATGCATACGGTTTATAGTAAAGTCAATGAAGATAGTGAAAACTCAAAGGAGTATTTTAAGATCTTGAAAGGGAGTTGAGTTTTTGGCTCATTGTATTATCAAAGCAGAAATGTTACTATCCATTATGGGGATTCCTGAATTTCTACTAATTTTAACACTCGTTTTAACATTACCTGTATCTTTTTAAGTGGTAAGAGTTTTGCCAGCGTGTCGAAGTCTTTCTTTGTATTTTCTGATTTATTGTTGAGGAGCATCAGATTTGCTGTTGACACAATCTGCCTTCTCTACCTTTGCCAAGCATTCTGAACAGCTGTATTTTTCTTGACCTATTTCCAGCTAGTTGATGCTGGTATGGCGAGCATTTTAATAAACATATATATCAATTGTCTTCTACCAGCAAAACAATTTCTGTATTTCTATATGGTTAGATACTTTAAGGTTATAGGCATTTATACTATTATTTTATATATTCATGTACCTTGTGTTTGTGTGTATGCAATAGAGCATGCACATGTTCACATGTACACACATGCCACTGTTCTTTGTGGAGGTCAGAGGTCAATTTGTGTGTGAGGTGGTTCTCTCCTTCCACGAAAAATATCCTAAGATCAAACTAAGGTTGTTAAGCAGGGCAGCAAGCCCCTTTACCTCCTGAGCCATCTTGCTGGCCCAAGGTTATTTTTAATTCTTTAAGATGCATTTGCATTTGTGCTTAAATTCTTAATTTAATTTAAATACTTAATGTAATTATATCTTACTTTAATTAAAATAACTGAAAATTGGACTTAATTTGAAATAAAGATTTAATTTCCTTTCAAATTGAAACTCAATTTAATTTAAAATTAAAATTTAATTTAATTTAAAATTGTGATTATTTCACTGCTTTCTAATGTGATTTAAATTTTAAATGGCTACAGATACAAACTAAGAGTAGATATATCATTTGAGATGTTGGCAACAGAATATTAAAAGTGTTGGAAGTTAAAATAAAAATGCAAAATGACATTCAAAAAACTTACAACTTCATATCCAAAAGAAGCAACTGAAACAAACCTAATATGTACAGAAAGTCTAAATGTTCGCTGGGAGATATTCTTATTAAAACTAATCATTTTCTAAATCCCTTGACCATTTGCAGCTACCATAACAACCTTAGTGGAATTCATGCCTTCATGAAAATCACAGCTGTTTTCTCCTTTATCACAGATAAATTTGTTCATTAAAAGTTACAATATTGGTCAACAGAGTATCAAGGGTTTCCATCCATTTCTTAGGCAATTTTCCTACATCCTGACAGCCAGTATTTAAGACAAAATCTGCTGAAATACTGATGATTCTTTCTAGCTACTGTTTCTGAGAATGTGGGCGAGAGATTCCCAAATGGGAAGGCCAGCACAGTGTACTATACAAAGTTTTATTTACATGTTTATATATCACCACATACTGAGATAAATGAAAATTTTGTTTTGAGTGCATAGATCAGAGAAATTAAACAATTATGTTTTGTTCCCAGACATGTCCTGTTCTAGAACAAAGCTCCCTTTACCATCCTCCTTTCTCTCATCTGAGTATTGTCTTCCAAGAATCCTTTTGATCAAGGCAAACAGGAAACACCAGTTTCTGTTTTCTCAGTATCTTTGGGGTTAACCTACTCACATATTCAGATTTTGAAATATGCTACACTCTAGTTTCTCCTACTCTTTAAAAGAAGAGGTGAAATTGTTTCTTTTAGAAAAGCAAGATGATACACTAAAGAGAAAAAAATATATAATTCAGTAAGTACATGAGAGAAAGGCCAGAAAAACAAACAATATCTGCCTCTTTCCGGCAAAATTTCACAATTTTGTCTCATTATGTTGAAGCTATGCTGACTGTTTAAAGAAGTACTGTCACCAGTGTTTGTGAGGAAACGTTACTAAAATACATATTTACACTATCTCATTTCAAGGGTTATATAAATCCCTATTTATTTACTGAAAAGCAATGTCATCCTTCTCAATAATTGCATTCCCATTCTGTAATAGAAAACACTTTTTAAAAAGCCAAGAAAATTTGGAAGGAGTACAGAACAGCACCACAGATTGTGTGTAGGTGGCCAGTGCGGGGAATTTTATGCCGGTAGGGAGGAGAGAAGATGGGGAGGGAAGCATAGCCCTAAGTACATTCATTTTCCTAATTTATGCCACAAGACAGAATTATTTAGTCACACCTCTGTATTTAATGCAGAATCGGTGATGAGGCAATCACCAAGATGTAAATCAAGCCTCCAAGGGGAGAGAAGGTCTCCTTCTCAACCATCTCTCTGTGTAGATAAGGATGTAACTGGTATTTCACATCTGATGAGATGCAAGCATTGGGGATTTATTTTGAGCAGCAGGCCCTACGATGGCCCTTCAGTTACCCACTGTCAAGGGGCACTTTCCAGGGAATCCTATGGCTGTGCCACTCACTGCTTCCTATGAATATTAGCAAACTGATTTTCTTTTCTCTAAAACTATTTCATCACCTGCAAAGTGAGCTATCTTGATGATTTGATAGCAGTGTACATGTATGGTAATCAAATCAGTCCCTTTCAACTACCATACAGTAAATAATTAATAATTGCCTTCTATTATTAATCCTTTCCCAGGATCTGTTCACCTTCATCCAAAAAAAAAACAAAAAACAAAAACAAAAACAAAAAACAAAAACAGAGCTCAGTTTTTTTCCTTGGGAAGTAATATCTGACTCCATGGGGGCTTGGATGGTTTACCTGCACCCTAAATCCATATGTATACGTACATATGCTCAGAACCTGTTCAGTGTGAACTATGACTTCTGCTATGACCTGAATGGGCTCTGAATTCATGTATGAAAAACATGATCCTCAGGACAACTGTTGGGAGGCATTAGGATCATAGGGTCATGTTCTCATAAGTGAATTTATATCATTATCAAAGAATGCTTCCGCTTCCCCAAGTGCTGGAATTACCAGCATGCTCCACCACTCCCGGCTCAACCTAATTTGAGTATCAAAATATATCCACGAATATTGAAGATAAATGAGCTAACACTAAATTTTGCATAAGTCAGTTTGAATTAGATCTCAATAACTTTGTTTACTGGATTGTGTGTGTGAACTGTGGTGTGTTAATGTGTGTGTGTGTGTGTGTGTGTGTGTGTGTGTGTGTATACCTGGGGATGGGTGCTCGTGTATATATGAAGCCAGAGGTTGGTGTCAGATTTCTTCCTCTATTACTCTCAACATTATTTTTTGAGACAGTCTCACACTGAATCTCAAACTCACCAATGAGCAAGACTGGCCAGACAGCATGCCTTTGGATCACCCTCTCTCCATCCCCCTGTGCTGTAATTAGAGAAGCATGCTGCCAGTGCCACATTTAGTTCTTTTACGTGGGTGCTGGGATCTGAACTCATCTTCATGCTTGCATGTTGTCTTTGTTTTATTTCTTTTGCTATCATAAAAAAAAAAATAGCCTGGCAAAAACAACTTAAGGGAGAAAGGGCTTATTTTAACTCATAGTTCCAGGTTACAGTCCATCATGGAAAAGACATGGTGGGAGAAACCTAGGAAAACTGATCTTAGTGCATTCGTGGTCAAGAAACAGAAATGAATGGACTGCCGCACTCACGCCTGTGCTCAGCTCACCCTCTCCACTCTTACACAGCTCGGATTCCTCTTCCTTGAAAATGTGCCACATAAAGTCGGCAGGTCTTCCCATTTCAATTATGGTAATCATGATATTCCCTCATAGACATCCTCAGATAGCTTAACTTTCTTCCAGGTGAGTCTTCATTGTATCAACTTGACAATTAAAACTGTCACACATGGTAAGCACTTTAGTGTTGGTCCATCTCCTTAGCTCCAATCTCAATAATTTAATAATAATCAAAGTAAAAGAGATCATCAATTTGAGAGGAAGACAGAGGATGTTAAGATAAGATGGGGTAAGATAAGATAAGGTGAGGTAAGATGGGATGAGATGAGATAAGATGAGAGGGCTTGGAGGGAGGGACCATGAGAAATGTTGGAGAGGGATAGCAATGTAATTATATTTTAATTAAAGATAATATTTAAACATTGAGATATTTTGTGTAGTTCCTGCTATTCACCTTCCCAAAATAAATTGGACCAAAATTATAAGCAACAGTAAATGGGATTACAGACTATGCATTATTTAGTCTCCACTTGCTTTCACTTTGAAAGGGGAAGTTTATGAAGGTAAGCAAATTTTCTAAGCTCACACAAATTGTTTTATTTTTAAAAGTTGGCCCAGCCATATGGTTCAGCAGGTAAATGTACTTGCCACCAAACCTATATGTTTGATCCCCAGGTCCTATATGGTGGGAGGTGTCTTCTGACTTCCCATACATGTAACATAACATATGAAAGATTGTACACAGATACTTGCAGATACACACATATGCACACACAAAATAGATAAATTCATGTTGGAGGAGGCTGCTTGTTGGTTCTCAGCTGCTCAGCCCCAATATAATCACACAGAAACTGTATTATTTAAATCCCTACTTGGCCCATTAGCTAGAGCTTCTTATTGGCTAACTCTTACATATCAATTTAAGACATTTCTATTAATCTGTGCATCACCATGAGGTCGTGGCCTACCAACAAAATTTCAGCATATATGTCTCCGGTGACACTACATGGCTTCTCCTTGACTCTGCCTTCTTTCTCCCAGCATTCAGTTTAGTTTTCCCTGCCCACCTCTATTCCCTGTGCAGACCCAAGTTGACAGTTTCTTTATTAACCAATGGTATTCACAACATACAGAGGGGAATTCCACATCAAATACACAGAAAAACAAACAAACAAATGTAGAAAGAAATGTATCTGAAGTGGCTTATCCAAATAGGAATAAGAAAAAGTCTCCTGAATCTTTTTTTTTTTGAAATTTGAAAATGAACATATTCACAATTCTCTAAAAAAGAGGGAGAGGTAAAAAGAAGAAGACAATGAAGAAGAGGAAGAAGAAGAATGTGAGGTTCCCCTCTGTATATCATTGGTTAATAAAGAAGCTGCTTTTGGCAAATAGCTTAACAGATAATAGCCAGACTGGAAAAGATATAGACAGAGCAGGCAGAGTCAGTGAGACACCATGTAGCCACTGCCAGAGGAGACAGACACTAGAACCTTGCTGGTAGGTCATGATTTTGTGGTGATGCATAGATTAATACAGATGAGTTGAGTTAAGATGTACAAGCTAGCTAGAAATACGCTTAAGCTATTAGCCAAACAGTATTTCAATTACTACAGATTTCTGAATAATTATTTCAGGAGTCTGGGTGACTGGGAATGAACAAACAGCCTCCGCCAACAGAAGAGGAAGGGGAATTTAACTTAAAATTTTTTGTCATTTTACATACCAACCCCAGTTCCCTCCCTTTCTTTAGCCCCCTCTTCTCCCCTTCCCATCCCCCATCCAATTCTCAGAGGGGGTAAGGATTTGTTGACCTCTTGAGAAGTCAACAAATTCTGGCATACCAAATTGAGCAAGGTAACCCTCCATAGAGAATGGGTTCAACAAAGCCAGTTCAAGTCCTCACCCATTGCCAGGGCCCTCCCCAACAGATCAAGCAACATAACTGTCACCCACATTCCGATGGCCTAGTTCGGTCCCATGCAGGTTCCCCGGGTGTCAGTCAAGACAGATTCCACGAGCTCCCACTAGCTTGGGTCAGCTGTCTCTGTGGTTTTCCCCATCATGATAGACAGTTTTACCCAATCATCAAATACCATCATAAAACTCAAGGTATCTTTTGCCGGCATTTTCCTGCCTTGCATCCAGTAGCATGTTGCCATGAAGATGTGTCTCCCTCTTCTGACAATGTATCTATTAAATAAGAGCAGATCGTGGGCTCGAGAGAAATGAATAGTCAAGGGGGAAGCACTCACTCAGCATTTGGCCTTTACCTCTAACTGCCCTGGTTCCACAGAAATAAAGCTTCTGCCTCAGGTACAAGTCAGGTGTCACTTTAGAATTCCAAAAGTTACTGAAACAAAAATTTACATTCATTGTTACTATTTCTTATTATTACTAGATGTAATAAAGATATATTAAATGTGAAGCCTTGAACTCTTAGACAGACAAGTTCATGACTCACCTTGAAAAATTTGGTTGTTTTGCCATCCCTGTCAATGGAACTCTTTCTTAAATAGTCAATGATTAATGTGCAGATTCAGGACCTAAGAAAGTTGTCTTTTTTCTCTCCATCTGAAAATATTTTCTATAGTTCATAGTGTAGTATACATAATGGACACCACTGTGGGAATGATTCCCTTCCCTGTTGCTTCAAGCTGACACCAATGGCACTGTTTAATTTCTTAGCATCTTCAACTATCATATCAATATATCATAAGAACACTGGGAAGGAAACAACACAGGAAAGGTGGGTGATAAACTAAGAGAGATAAGAAGATTATTAATAGCTGCAGTATTAAACTTGCCAGGGGAAAATGATGGTGGTGGTCATTGCATAATTGCCTCTGATTGACATGACAAATATTAACAATATAGGGAGGAGTAGTATGTCATATGCTTCAAAGCACACAAGTAGACTATTTTAGCTCTGAAAGTCCAGCTCTCAAGGCTACTCCCGGGGGAAAAAAAGCTCCATGGTGTATCAAAACTGAACTTAAGGGGTTTTATTTCTATCTGAGTGGTATTGAATAAATTCACACACATGTTGGTCTGGTCATGTTTCTCATTCTTCTATCTATCTTTCTGTCCTCTAAATTTCTTCTGAGTTCTAATTATTTCAAGTTCTCCTTTGTTTTAGTTCTCTCTATCCTAAATCATCGGTTCCAATTCTCCCTTACTCCCTTGTTCACCTAGCTTAACTACACTTTTTTCAGGAGGCCTGAGGCAATAAGGAAAAAAAATTACAAGAGTTACATCTCATTGGTCATAACACTTTCCCTGGGTAAACAATAAAGACAGATTCATTTACCATGGCAACACAAGGTTTCAAGGTTTCTGGTGTACGACTGTGATGAGCGGCTGGGGGCACAGCGCCCGGTGAGATACGCTGATGATAGATCTGCACAGAGAGAGTCAGGTCTTATCAGCCAAACTTGGCAAGCAAATAATTGGCCTGATATTTTTGGGTTGCTTTGTGTTAATGACCTTGGTTAGACATCTGCAACTCTGACCTTGCACATATCTGTGAAGTTTTTAATTTAAGATCCATTTACAGAAACATTCAATCTAATTTGAACTTGCTCTGAGGAAAAAAAAAAGCTAATTCTGTGCAGTTTGAGTAAAAGGAACTAAGCAGGCTTTTAAGTGTCTACAGTCCTTGTGGGACAATAGATCTAGTTATGAAGCATATCCTAGTATATTTTCTATATATCAAAATTATGCAACTAAGTGAGAAGTCATCTTCCTGAGCATCCACGGATATATGTGCCCATAAACTACAGATGCAGTCATGAAATTACATATATACATCATATGAGATTACATAGTACAGTGCAGATATTGGGGAGATATCATAGCTGCTTTAACAAATGTTAAATTACAGACAGAAGCAACAGTTTCCAGAATTAGTGGTCTCACAGACCTTTCCAGGATGGGATTCTCCTCCATCAGAGAATCATTACTCTAGTGGGTTGACATCTGAACGCTAGTCACCTGCCACAACTCCCATGACCTCTGACAGTAGACACTCTGCTGTTTTAATTTTAGTTTAATCACGGACTACACATGTGATTTTTCTTTAAGTTTAGCTTGAGCCATAGGAATCATGGTAATCATGACGGTTTTTTCCCCTCCCAATTTTTTTACAAGGATTTATTTTATGTTGAGCATACACCATCCTCCTACCTACCTTCCCCCACATGTTAATCTCCTCTGTTCTCCCAGACAATTTCCTTCCATTTTCATTCTATAATAATATACATAATTTTATTTCAGTACATAAGATAATTGTCTTTCTAGTCTGGCTTAGATTGCTTAACATGATTGTCCCCAGTTGCAACAACTTTCCTGAAAATGGCATAATTTCATTTTTCTTTATGACTTAATGTATATAATGTATTTTTTTCTTTTCTTAACACATTCCTTTGTTGACTGGCACCTAGGTTGGTTCTGTAATTTAGCTACTGTAAATATTGTTGCAATAAGCATTGATGTTCAAGTATTTCTGTGATAAGTTTATTAAGACTCCCTTAGACAAATACCCAGTAGTAGGGGTATAACTGTGTCACATGAGAAATCTATTTCTAGAGTTTTAGGTTTGCTTGCTTGTTTGCTTGCTTGCTTGCTTACTTGTTTTTTGCAGTGTTGGTTTGTGTGTGTGTGTGTGTGTGTGTGTGTGTGTGTGTGTGTGTTTGCCATGACACATATATGGAGGCCAGAGGACAATTTGTGGGAATTTGTTCTTCCTTCTACTATGTGGATGCCAATAATTAAATTCAGTCTATTAAGCGTGGTGCCAAGAATCTTTACCGTTGAGATATCTTGATGGCCCCTATTTCTAGATTTTTGAGAAACTTCCATACTAGTTTCCACAAAAAAAAAAAACAACTAGATTTTGTTATTACCAGCAGTGTGTAAATGTTCTCTTTTGTCCTATCTGAGTTAGCATTTGTTGTTTGTTTTCTTAATGACTAACATTGTGTCTGGACCAACATGGGATCTCAATTTGGTTTATTTTCATTTCTCTGATGGCTTAATGAGGTTGAAAATTGACATGTAGTATCTATTTATATTTCTTTATTTATGAACCATCTACTTTATAAACCACTTTATTGATTGATTGAGTTTGCTTTCTTTTTGTTCTGTTTTTGAATTCTTGGTATATTCTAGATATTAATTCTCTTCCAGATGTATAGCTGGCAAATGTTTTCTTCAATTCTGTAGGCTGTCTAGAACAGGGTCTTTTGCCCAGTACAATACATATTTGGAGTCAGATGTAGGGGCTAATGTTAAAAATCAGAAAAAGCAAACAGCCAGCTACTAGCTCCTACCACTACCTCAGACTGAAAGGGTACTTCTGTCTCCACAATTACTCAAACTAAATGCTCTTTCTAGGAAACTTCAGACTGCATCCTCAGACTGCAACTGAACTCCTGTCTCCTCCCACCTTATACTCCTCTCTCTGCCCAGCCTTATCAGGCCTGTCTCCACATCCCTAGAGCTGAGATTAAAGGCATGTGATCACAAGTGCTGGGATCAAAGGTATGAGCCCTGTTTCTCTTTTAGACATATTCAATCTTGTGTAGCCCAGGGTGGCCTTGAACTCACAGAGATCTGTCTGCCTTTGTCTCCTGTGTGCTGGGATTAAAAGTGCACCACCACTGTCTGGCTTCTGTGACTAACTAATGGCTTAGTTCTGCACTCTGATCTTCAGGCAAGCTTTATTTGTTAGATTACAACAAAATATCACTACAGGTATGTCTATATTTATGTGTTTTATACTTACACAGATACTAGAGAATTTTCAAGGCAAATGCTTCAAACTGTCTTATTTTTAAGTTATATATTATATGTAATAAGTCTACATATATATGGAGTACATCAAGCTGATCATGCTAAGTTTAAAAAGAAAATTCACATATCATAAGAGAATAGGACAAATTTGGTTCAGAAGATGGCTTTGTTCTTATTATATTTTCTCTTTATCAATCATCTTTTCATAATGTTCCAGTTTCTAGGCCACATATAATTTTGGTGGAATTAAGCATGGATAGCTAGAAATTATATAATTAAATATATTCAGCTTCAATTAACAATTATAATTGATTCAAAGCTGTTAACAAGACACCTGGCAACAGTAACACAGGAGCATAAGCAGCCTAGCCATTGATGTGTGCCAGATAATTATTGAAAAGTGGAGAAAGAGAGAGAGGCAAAAAAATTTCACAGGATGCATGCAAACAGGAAGACACATAGCAGACAGCCTGTATTTAGTGCAATGTCACAAAAACCAAGCTTAAATACACCCATAGTCAGATGGGGCTACTAAATATGGAAATGAGCCAAAACCTCTTTGTTCTCAATATTGCTCGCTTTGATTTACTTTTCTAAGAATACAAATGTCCTGTTCAGTGTGGAATCATTTCTCAATATGAGAATATATGATTCAGAGAAATGATAGCATTGCATAATAACTCACCAATTATCTGTGCCATCACAGGATGTCTAATTTTTTTATTAAAACGTTGGATGAGTAATATGAAATAAATTCATAGTTTGTTCAGTAATTCAACTCATTTTTAAAAGACTTTATGTACTTTTTCTTTCCTGTCAACTCTCATGCAAAGCAATCTCCATATTCGATCTACCCTTGACATCCTTGTATCCACAGAAGGGGTAATTTACCTTTGTAAAAAAAATTATGTTATTAATAATATTATTAATTAATATCCTCACCACAGTATCCCTTCCCTTCTCTCCCCCGAGTTCCTTCTCCCACTGTCAAGTTGGGAGAGTAGGGCCCTGCCCTTTGCACCTATCCCAGCCCACAGGCCTGGTCTGGACTCTAAATCCCAGCAGGTCCTAAAGTCAGGACCACTCCCCAGGGTACTTAAGTGATCTCCCAAAAGAGGAACACGTGGTCTCCCTTTCTTCCTCCCGGGGGTCGTGTTTCTGAGGCTTTCTGGTTCCCTCTCGTGCGCCACCCGAGAGCGCAGATCTCCCATTAAACCTGGATATTTCTTAATTCGGCTTGTTTTGATTTGGCTTGATTGAGAAATTTTGTGTCGGCAGGGAGCTTATATAAAGAAATATTCCTAACACCCACCATGTTCTTTCTGCCTACCCCAACCACTCCTACTCCCTCTCTATTCAGAAAAGGGCAGGCCTCGCTTGGATATCAACCAAGCATTCCCTATAAAATTGCAATAAGACTAGGAACCTTCTCTTTCTGAACAAAGAACTGAGGTATGAGGAATAGAATCCCAAGAGCCAGCAAAAGAGTCAGTCCATGTTCCAAATGTTAGGAGTCCTACAAGAAGATCAAGTACTGAACTGTAACACATATGCAGAGGGCCTAGGTCAGTCCCATGCAGGCTACCAATTGTCAGTTTAGTCTCATGAGCCCCTATGTTCTCTCGTTAGTTGCTTCTGTGGGTTTTCTTACAGTGTCCTTGACCCCTCTATCTCCTACAATCCTCCCTCCCCCTCTTCTGCAGGATTTCTCAAGCCTCACCTAATCTTTGACTGTGGGTCTCTGCATTTGTCTCCATTAGTTGCTACATGAAGTCTCTCTCTGATGACAATCAGGCTAGGTACAAATCTATGAGTGTAGCAGAACTTTGTCAGGAAACATTACATTGGCATTTGTGGGGGGAAGGCTAGTCATGTTTGGGTTTATCTTAGGTCTCTGGACTATCCAACCTCTGGCTCCTGGCACTCCAGAAAGATTCAGGGATGGGCTCCCTCTCATAGTATGGGTCTGCCTTGAGACTAATTTTCCTCATGAACATCAATGTAAAATTACTCAATAAAATATACTTGGAAAACAAATCTAAGCACAAAAAGACCATCTACCATGATCAAGTCGGTTTCATCCCAGAGATGCAGGAATGGTTCAATATATGAAAATCTTTCAGTGTAATGTGCCATATAAACAAGCTGAAAGAAAAAAACATTATCATCTCATTAGTTGCTGAAAAAACCTTTTATAAAAACTTTCAATACAGATGCCATTATAATACCAGTTGTGATGTGGTCCATCTGAGATAAGCCCAAGAGTGAGCATTTCTTTTTTCCTTTAACTTTTATTGATTCTTTGTGGATTTCACATCATGTATTCTGATCCCACTATTTCCCCATCTCCTCACATCTGCCTTCTGCCCTTGCAAGTCACCACCTAGATCAAAACCAAATTTGAAAGGAAAACCAAAAACCAAACAAAACAAAACAAAAACAAACAGAAGAATCTTGTCATGGAAACTATAGTGCGGCCCGTTGAGACACACAGTTTGTCAGTTCATCTTTATTTGCAAATGGTCATTGCCATGAGTCCATTGGTCTGGCAGGAGGTCTCTAGCTTCTGCTACACCACTGATAACGGCTCTCACTGAGGCTCTTCTTGGATATCCTCTTGCTGTCCTGTGTTTTGATCCTGCTGTTTTGGATCTGTACGTTCGTCCCCTTCACATGCTCCAACAGTTCCTAGATTCAGAGGATGTTGGAGTAGACCAACTTATAACCCTGCTTCTGGGCTTGGATGGTAGGTGGCTGGTCTGGCCATCTTGTTAGCTTTCTCTCATCCTCACTACCCAGACAAGCCCTCCAGGACTGCTTCAGATAGCTCACCCAGTGCAATCTACAGCAAGGAGCGGGGCCACTTCTGCTCTCAGGCCCTCAGATCGGGGTCTCTCTCGCTCCTATCACCAGGGCCAGTTCTACTGTTTCACCAGGGCAAGAAGCAGGGCTGTCCTTCTTGATTGCTGTAGGGACAATAAGGGAGGGGGCAGTCAACACTCCTGTCTTCATGTCCTCAGGACTGGCTCACTTGCTTCCCTGACAACAGGATCAGTTCTGATGTACTACCCAGAAAGGGTTCAGAGCCTACTCTCCAGTGTGCTGCAGCTGATGTGGGGCAGGGCTAGTTCTTCCACCCTTGTGACCCCAAGGTCCAGGTCTCTTGTCTGACATAGGTAGCCATGCCACCACATGGTAGGTTAGGGGAGGCAGGGTCAGCTCTGTTGTTCTCATGCCCTCAGGCTGGCTCACCATCATTCCCTACCATGGGAACAGCTCCAGTGTGCTGCCCAGGTGACGTGCATACCTATGGAGAGGGGTAGATCCATCTTCCCTGAATGCAGGGGAAAGCTCTCCCCTGAGGGGCTAGGTCAGCTCATTGGATGCAGTATCCCACAGGGTAGGGACAGCCATCCCAGAGCCAGTGAAAGGGAGCTGACTCAGCACAGCATGGTTCCAATGACCTTTGTGCTAACATGGGCCACGAATATCACCACAAGCCCCAGCAACAGCAGGACTTTGGCCCAGATGTCACCATGGACCCTGTGGCAGCACATGCCACCCAGATCACCCTGGTGGCAGCATGGGCCCCAGGAACCAGCATGATCCCAGGTGGCTGACGAGGACTGGGCATCTGCAGAGTCCTCAGTGAGCATTTCTGATGATAGTATAGAATGTTATCAGTGACACTGGTACCCAAGTCATGTTTTTGAGTTTCAAGTTCTTAGCTAAGCAAGTGGAATTCTGCTCCAATAGTGGTGTGGACCCGTGTGAAAATCAAAAGGATTGAGTTATGACATTTGGCAATGTCAGATATAATCCTTGAGGGAAGCCTGCCAGGAAAACAGAATTAGTAAAACAGGATGTAGCACAGAATTTGTGAGAAGATAACATTTCAATGCCACAGAGACTAGAAATATGAATAACTGCAAAACAGAGTGAAACAAACTAGGGTTTGGATTAGGTACTGTACCATAGGTCTCCTAGGCAAGTAAGAGTCCCCCAACACACACACACACACACACACACACACACACACACACACCCTGTACCATAGGTCTCCTAGGCAAGTAAGAGTCCCCCAACACACACACACACACACACACACACGGGAAAAGGGGGCTCCTAATGACTCGATTTTGGCTAATACTATCCTGAGCCATATAATAGAAACATTGGGAACTTTAGAGCTTTTTTTTTTATTTTTATTTTTCCAGATGGGGTCTCACTAGCTAGCCCTGCCTGACCTAGAATTCTCTGTGTAGACCAGGATGGCTCTTAACTCCCAGAAATCTGCCTGCCTCTACTTCTCAACACACTAGGTTAAGAGAAATATGCCATCACAGCAGCCCGGAATTCTTTCTGAAAGTGGGTAAAAGTTGGGGTCAAGGCAAAACCAATGAGTCATGGCAATCTTCACTAGTGAAATCTAAACAAATAGATTAAAATTAATCCTTAGACTCATGACTAATTTGGCCTTTCCTGAGAGTGATGGAGAAAAATGAACACAGGTAGAAACTGAAAAGGTTTAAACTATTGCTGAATTTTGACTAACCCATGAGTTTTAAAGGCAAAAGGAAGGCGATCCCCTCAAGGGCTATTTAAATTTGAGCTCACCAAAGCATGGACTAATGTTTTAACAGCTGGAGTGGCTAAGCATCCTTCTGTTTTAACAGTTTTAATAGCCTATGACAAGAGGGCAGGGTTAGACACCCAAAGAGCTCAGCAGCCTCAAGGGCAACACCTGAAGTGCAGGAGAGCCTGCTCTGATGGAATGCAGCAGCAGTTGCTTTAGAGCAAGGGCGTTTAATAGACTGTTCTCTGCCTTTAAATCAAAGTGGGTTTGCCCTTCACTTAAACTTGACCATCAGCCCCCACACAGCTCTAAGGGCTGGCGCTGCAGTGCTGGGATACAGGAAGGAAAACAGACCACTGCCACCATGCACACAGCTCCCGAGTAGTGTGTGGAAGCTGTGCTCTGGCAGACACCACATTAAGCACACTAGGGATCTGGCCCTAAAGTGTGATAGAGCTTGGGGATCATTGTGTCCATTCAGTTAAAAAAGAAAGAGATCTCTAAAACTGAAGAATTGGATCCGAATCATGTTCCCTGATCTCTTTCTTCTGTGAACTCTGAGGTCTACTATGCTCACTTCCGGGTCTCAATGTGCCTTTTTTTTTCCCCCGTTAATGCAGATCTTAAAAGCAGACATGACTTCAAGACTGTTCTGGGAGCATATCTGTTAGGACAGGGGTAATACATCTCCATGAAAGTCTGACATGAAATGCTGAGTCTCAGAGACACGTGCTAAAACTTGAGTGTACCCCACAGTCACCTGCAAAGATTGTTAAGTCACGGATTTCTAAGCCTACTTGCTTGCGATCTGTGAACTAGAGGGTCCAGAGAATGACCCTAGAAGTTGCATCCCAAAGAAATACATAGACATTGCCTGTGTTGCTCATACCTTCAGAGCAACTGCTTTAGAAACCATGTTCTCAGCCGAGGTTCTCCAAGTCACCTCTGTCAAGAGAGTTATTAGCAAGCTGGTCCCTAAAGGACTGAAGACTGCAACACAAGAATAAAGAGAAAGAGGATACTGAAAAGTCAGTAAACTATTAATTAATAAACTGAATCTATAAGAACAGCTTCCTTCTTCCTTGGTAGTGCAGTTCTTAAAGCTTCAAAGATAAACACATTCCTTACATAGAAAAAAAAACTTCTAAAGGAATTCTACCAGGTTCAAAGCTTGCAGTATACCATAATTGGTTTTCTTACCTTTCCCCTGGTTTATATCACAGTGACATCTCTGCCAGACAGAAAGCAGAAAGTTGACGTTGACTCTGAGAGGCTTGTTGACAAATCTCTCTCTCTCTCTCTCTCTCTCTCTCTCTCTCTCTCTCTCTCTCACACACACACACACACACACTCACACACACTCACACACACTCACACACACACACACACACACACACACATCCTAGGAAAACTATGACATAGATAGCAATAGTGGAGGTGGCTATCTTAAACTGAAACAGCTCAGTACTTCAAAAACAGGAGATAAAGAAGAATTGGTGGTGGTAGTCTCCAGTTAGACCAGTTTAAACATGTTCCAGGAACTTCCTCAGCAGGGGACAATTCCCAAGATGCCATTGCCCTTTCCCCTAGCAAATTTTCAACTTTAGAGATTCTTAAACCACTCTATACATTTCTGCATCTTCTATACCTACTTAAAGCAGATTGGATTCTGGGTAAATGGGCTTCTGAGAAGGACACGCTCCTTTCCTGCAAGTGTCCACAGAAGGGGAAGTCATGAGGGCAAAGGTCACAGGGAGCTGAGTAATACAAGCCCCACGCCTGTCAGGATCAGGCCACTGCTGCTTGACTTGACTCCCTCATAGTCCAAAGAATATGTTCTTGCTTCTTTGCTTGTTAAAATTCAACTCTGCCTGCTTGGCTTATAACCATTTGAATTCTTCCTTTTCAGAAAGACAAGAACAAAAACTGCTGCTGGAACCAAAGCTGGAGGAGACTCGAGACCTCCCTACCATCTCCAGGCAAGAAAAAGTCACAGGCTTCTTGAGCCAACACCAGGGAAGACACCTTTGAAGGACTTTCCTGTATAAGACCTGATGTTGTTTTGAGACCCCAAGGTCCTCTCTGATGACATAATAGCATAAGCATTTATACATTTTTGCTATTACCCAGAATACTTACATCAAAAGTCATAATTACTTTTTTAAAAAGAAGTTAATTGAAAGTGTATCATTAGTTACCACAGGGTCGACAAGGACAATGTCAAATATCACTAATTTTCTGAAACCGCAGCAACAAAAATAACCTGAAAACAATGACTTATTCTTACACTATTCAGGGTGCTCTCCTTGACTTACACTTTTTCTATGATGTTGAGTATGGAATCCAGGGCCTTGCCAGGCATTAGCCTTAAACTGAATTCACACCATTCTGCTCATTTGTTTGCTTACCAATACACGCATCAAGCGAAAAGGACACATCATTGGCATCACATCTAACACGGAAGTGGACTCATTCACAAACTCCACCCATCACAAAGGGTCTTCCCTCCCACCATCTAAGACTGATCGCACACCAATTACAGTTTAAATTAATTTCCCTTTCAAACTCTCTTCTGATTCCCTTTCAAGTCCAGTAAACCCCGAAACTCCTCAGTCACAAAATACTTCAACAAAAGACTGTGGCTCCATCAAGCCCTGATAACCTTTCTCACGGCAAGAATAATAGAACAAGACTTTCTTGGGCCACTTCCATCAGTTTCTATTAAATTTATCCTCCAAAGCTGTCAAGACCCTCAGTTTTCCTTCCTCCTGTAGAGAGAGCCAGTGGATTGGGGGCAGTGGGGAAGAGGTGAAAAACGTGGGGTAAGCATAGAATATAAGAGGATTGAGAACTCCAGACTGAGAGGGACCGACCGGACAGGGGTTGATGGGCAGGGAAAGCAAGGGCAACAAATCCTCTATGGCCTGCGTGGAACGGCCACAATCACAGACACTCCACTTCATTTCACCAAGGCTATTAGGAGCTACATTTCCAGGCTGCGTCTAGCTGCTTGGAAAGATAACTGCCTTGCAGACCGCAATATACCTGGAGAGAATTAGATTTCTCTAAGCCAAAGATTGAATTCCTCCAGCTTCCTCCTTCTTCACTGTAACCAGGGCCTCATGCATGCAATTTCATTTTCCTTGTGCACAGGGCACACGACGTCCTGCTAAATCGGCCAGAAGGAGCTGAAGACGGAAACACTAGGTTTGGAGAATGCTACTTGCCTGCCTGCTTGCTTTGTTTACCTACTTCTCCTATCAGACCTGCTAGGGAAAGGGGGGGGGGAAGCTTTCATCAGAAAAACTATAAAACAAAATCACTCTCCAGCTTCCAGGAGCCAATTCCGGAAAAGACAGCTTTTACTTTTAACCCTCAATAATTTGCCATGAGGAGTTTCAACTGATTGGCATGGTTTACTAGGTAGAGAACATAGAGAAAGAGAAAGATCTGTTACTAAGCCTATAAGCAACCAAATGTCATCTCAAGGTTAAAAAAAAAAAAACAGTATACAAGTCAAGTGTTTCAGCCCTATCCGAAGATAGTATGCCCTCTGTGAAACTTCAATCCATTTTCTAGACCGAGCCCCGTTCGCTCTGCTCTGTGCTCCTACAACATCCCTGGCACCTGCACTCCATCATTTGTGACTTTGTATTACAATTACCTGTTTGCTTCTCTGTCTAGTCCCTGTACTAGGACCTCATCAGGAACATGGACTGTGTATTTTGCTTTTTATCTCCAACCTCTATACAATATCTACATGTGGCTGATGCTCCAGCTGTCTGGGTTGAACAAATGGGAAGCCCTAAATCAATTTCTCATATATTCCTTTCAGGAGTCCCATCAATTTGTTAACAACAACAATAACAAAAAAAATGCCCTCCCTAAAACTAAATCAAATGTGTGCATGCAGAGAGAGGTAGGGGCAATGAATGTGTTCAGGAAAGGTTCCTAATGAATTAATCTTCTATTAATTAAAATAGAAAACTAGAGGACGACATTTGACATTCAGATCAGTATTGTCAGCTCAGAGGTTGAAAAGTCCCCTCTAGCAAATCCCACCACACTGCTTGAAACTGAGTGTGCCTGTCCTCTCCTCCAAACAGGACCCGGATGTGGAAGAAGCATCCAGGGTGTCCTGCCTTTGAGGGTCTGGACATCCGGCTTCTGCAAAGGGACATCAAGGGGTACTGAATTTAAGAGGTCAAGAAGAACACCATCAAAGTCAGGCTCTGTGCCCCCATCCATCTCTCTGTGGGAATCTCCAGATATACTCTAGTCTTTTGCCTCTACTCAGAGCCCCTTCTACAAGCCTCACACACAAAAGGGACCTGAAGGTCCCTAACTCATCATTTCACATATTAGGAAATATGAACCAGGAGGGGATGCAGCCCTTGTATTAAACAACATCCATACAAGACAATACCTAGAGATTAAAAGCTGACCCTTTGGGGTTTGCCCACCCTATACTGACAGGACCCTTCTACTTATTCTGTCAGAGCCAACTTTCCAGGCATGTACTTTCAACTTGCCAAAGGCTGCATTTTCTCAATCCTCACCTCTCTTAGTACCCAGACATTTGACGCTTTATGATCTTCTTGCTCCGCAGAGGATAGCTCATGATCTATCACTGACTTTAATATGTAAATGTCTGCAAATATATTACCATAACCCAAATCCCAATGCTCTAGCTCCAAAGCTCCCAGAAAAATCAGGAGTTAATGGAGCTATCTCAGATTCCCAAGATCTCCAAGATTTGGTCATGGTCCTCTGGGCATACTCCTGGTTCAAATAATGGGGCAAAAACAAACCCTAGAAGTCCTGTGTACTGTAGAGCAGCTGTTGTAATATATGGGTCAAATATTAATGTAATAAATTGTTGAAGAAAGTCAAAAGGAAACAGAGGCTTAACAGTGCAGACTTTTAATGATATCAGTTTTCAAAGCTTTTGTGAAAGAGTGTGTGGGTTCTTATCAGGGAGTGTTAGGCGGCTCCATTCATTCCCACATTTCTTCAGTAAATATTTCTCAAGTGCTCATGTACAATGATAAACTTCATTTTTGACATTTCTTTAAGAAACTGAGTTTCTAATATGTATAAATAGGAGAAAGTAAATTTGAACATTGAATTGCAAAAGCAAATGTGTATTGTGGTTAATCTTCACATTAGAGAATGAGCTAAACCTGGATTCCTGGTCATGTTCTGATATATGATAACTGCCCCTTAAGCTCTCCCGCTGCAATTGCCTCTTCCAGAAGTGGAAACTCTGGACACTAAAACCTGTGTCATTGTGTGGCTTAAATGAAATAACAAATGTAAAGATGTACTGATTACATTCCCTGCTCCTGTGATAAAATTCCCCGGCAAAAACAAGAAAAGCAAGAAAGGGTTTATTCTACTCACAGTTGGAGGAAATGGAAAAGTCATGCAGCTCACACTGCATCTGCTCTCAGGAGCAGAGACAGTGATTGCTGGGGGTCAGCAGGCCTTCTTCTTTCTACACAACCTAGTCATCAGATTTTAGAGAGGGTCTTTCTCACAACAGTTTAGCTAATCAGAATTATCCCACAGAAGCAGAACCAAAGGCTTGTCTCCTCCGTGGTTCTAGATTTGGTAAAGTTAAAGGTTAATATGAACCATCACAACCCTAACCCTTATCAACTTGACAACCCACTGAACCATACCTGCTACTCTTGTTCCCATAGATTACTGAAAATCCCATAATAAAAAGTACAATTAATGCAACTTCAAATGTCACCATAGTTCTTTTTTTTTTAACAATCCTAACATTGCTTTAAAGTCCAAAGACCAAGACTCATATAAGACTTAAGGCAATCTCTTAACTTTGAACCCCAACTACATCAACATAGACATTACCTATGTCTAACATATAATGATATGAGGCATGATTAATAAAAACTCAGAGACAGAAATTGGGGTTCAACCTGAAGGTCAGAAAAACAAAACAGCCAGCCACTGGCTCTTACCTCTACTTCAATCCAAAAATGGTGATCCTGCCTCTAGGAATCTTAGAATAAGACTTGAGTTTCAGAGCTGTTTCCTTTTGTTTTATAATCCTCTCTAGTTCTGGGATTAAAGGCATGCTCCACTGGGTTTAAAGGCATGCACCGCCCGGTTTCTAAGACAAACTAGTATGGCTGCTGGGATTAAAGGTGTGTGTTACCACTGCCTGGTCTATAAGGCTGACCAGTGGGGCTTTTTTACTCTCTTATCTTCAGGTAAGTTTTATTTATTAAAATACAAATGAAATGCCACTACACTGGTACTTAATCAACATTTCCATTCTAAAAAGGAAGACTTACAATGAAGCAAGGAATAATGAGGCCAAAGCAAGATCATACAAAGAAGAAAAACCAGAAATTCAGATATCCATAAATAGGGACAATGATGGAATCATCAAAGTTCCCAAGGAGCCCCTCCCTCCAACTCTACTACCTGTAACATTCTCTCTATATCTATATATCTGTCTGCCTGTCTATCTATCTATCTATCTATCTATCTATCTATCTATCTACCTATCTATCACTAGCTCTATCTCTCCTGTACACCTCCCTTCCCTCTCTCTAACCCCTCTCTCTTTTGCACCACTGTATTCTTCAGCAGACATCCATGGTCCTCACATCTCCAATATGCTGAGGTCTCCATTTAAAAAGACTTTGTCTTCATAGCTTCACATATTAGCCTGCCTCCCAAGACCTCCTTGTAAGGATTCTGACTCTACCATACATTTGATTTAACCTTACTCAAATTCTCAGGACAGTCATAATGCAGCCAGATTATTTGCCAGAACATCCCAACAATGGGCCATATCCCAGTTCCTGATGGAGTCCTTACTACCTTCTGGAACCTCAAGATCTGAACTTGTACTATCCATATTCCTCTCAGCACTTTCGTCATCCAGGCTCCCACCAGAGTGACCTGTTAAGCTCTGATTACAGTATTCAAAAGCTCTTCTACCCCCAAGTTCCAAATGTCTACACACTCTACCCATAAGCCAGTTCCAGAGGCTTGAGAACATCGGGTTGATTACATCAGTGGCCATACTTTAGTAGCAATGGCCCTCACTTTTTTTTTGGGGGGGGGGGGGATGAGACTTTTAACGAGTGCTTTAACTACTTTCACTGTTACTTTGAGAAAATGCCTTGATTCAAGTACCTACCAGGAGAATAGGTTTATTTAGACTCACAGTAAAAGCATACAGTCTATCATGACAAGGAGGTCCTAGAAACGGGAGCTTGAAGCAGTTCGCCACAACACATCTCCAGTAGTAAAGCAGAGAAAGATGAATGTATGTGCTCCGCTTGCTTTCTCCTTTCTCATGTAACCCAAGAACTCTGCCATGTGAATGGGGCCACACACTTTTAGTACTGGTCTTCCTACCAACATAACTAATCTAATTGGTATATCATAGGCGTAGCCGGCAGCTAACCTAATCAAACAATCCCTTGCAAGCATGGCCAGGTGCTTAACTCTTAGGTCATTCTATGTTCTGTCAAATTAACTACTGATATTAACTATCACAGTTATCAAAAATGTTGATCACATTATTGAGAGCAGAATAAAGACATTCTACATGCTTACAATTGTTGCCTGGATGGGAAGATTCTGAAGTAACCCTTTCTACTAAAAGACAGGAGTGGATTATAAATGATATGTTGTAATATTTTTTTTTAATTTCATAGTGACAAAAAATATCTGTAAAGTTTGGTGAAGGAAAGAGAAAAAGGAATTGAGAAATTAGCACACATGATCAGTGTTTTGGAAGTACCTTTGGTCTCTGAGTAACTATACTTAACAATACCGAAAACAGAGAAATAGTTAGGATAGGACTTACCAAATATTGATCATACAAATTGTCTACAGATGCTATTTGGATGAATATTGATTCAGTAGGGCAGGATAGGGCCTCAGATTTTGAGTCTCTAACAGTTTTGTTTAATGGTCAAGCTACTGGTTTCCAGATTATTTGAGGGGTATGAAGGGGAATGGATGCAATTATAACCTAAGCTATAATTACATATATATTTAACAATACATTTAATACATTGGTAGTATGTACAAATATATGCTTAATATGCTACAGGCACATGAACATTATATTGTATGCTTTATATGTGTATATTCCCTCATGTCAGCCAATAAAATGAAGTGATTTCTAAAAATTCTGGCTATTGCTATTTTTCTTCAACAACAAGAAAATGGGTTTGAGCAAAATAGGTAACATCTTCATGAGAGCAGTCATAACTACTTGCAAAAGATCCTTAGCATTAGGCCTGGTGACTGTTGATATCTCTTCACAGAAGTAGAATCATTCCCTTCTGCACCGCCCAGTTAGCTTATGTGATTCTTCCCTGATTGAAGAAGGTCTTTTGTTCTTGGAAGGTGTTTGAGTTCACAGACCAGGAGAAGCGAAGTGAAGAGGAGACTCCATCTGCGCAGCTTGGAGGAAGTCACTATCTAGGCCAGGATGATACTTTCTGATGATGCATGCTCCTATAAATAAGCCCTCAGCCACTCTATGTGAGTAACCCCAATAAACTCACTGGTTCTCCAGGATGGATTGACGTAAAATTCTATTTTCTGCTGCTAGACTCCTATTAGAAAGGGATATTTGTTTATATCACCCCAGGCAAATAATACCCCAGCAGTGGAGTGGTTAGTTTCTTTCTTTTCTTTCTTTTTTTTTTTTGCTTTAGTTCTTTTTTTAACCTTAGAAAATGGAAGTATTAAGGAGGATTTCTATGTTTCCTTTCAGCATTAGCTTCCTATGTGATATTTTTCCACTAAAGAAATAGAAAAAATATATAGTTACCATTGCAAGGAATTCAAAGGATAAGAGGAAAGTTATTTTTGATCCTCAGTTACTCTGCTTGCCTTGCCCTCAGTAAAATGCTCATGGAGACCAATGCTCTGGAATTACTTGAAATGGAAGAAATATAATGAATTTATTTTTCCCCACCAACATACAAATGTCAATGAAGAGTTTCTACGTAGACACTATTTATGAATATGGCATAGGAGACTTCTAATTTGGAAGAATTCTGTCCAGGTCAATATCATAAACAAAGACAAAACACCTAATTTTGTAGATTTAGAAAGTCCAAGGAACCATCAGTGCTGGGAAGAAGGCAAAGGCTACAGCAAGAACTTTTAAAGGCATTGAGGAGAGAAAAGTCACCTTGGCAAATATTTCTTCTCCTAGAAGCTCTGTAGCTAGCAAAGGCCTTTGGATACACATAATTCTGCAACATGAGCTGTGTATGCAAATTGTTTGCATTTTCTTCTGACAAGTTGATATTCTTTATGAGTTTGCCAAACTCATAGCTAACCTTTTACCCTATCATATTTCTGTGCACTTGCAGGACTAATCCAGCCTGCTTGGCCTCTTTCCTGCAATGTGTAACATGAAACTGGAGTTATGAAATCATCGTCTCTGATAGAAAAGCAATCACTATTGATTGAGGAACCCACTTTTCAAACACAGGCACCATTCTGGTTTTGTTTGTTTCAAACAATCTCTTTTTTTTTCAGACACTGTGTACAGTAATTAAGTGCATCTATAAAATGAATAATGACTTGAATATTATGAGTAGTATGGGGGCGATAAGAAACACATGGGGGACCCAGGTGAAAGTGTCTGTACAATCCTTTCATTCAGTTCTGCTAGCAATGCCTGACCTGGGTTCTAGACAGTCCATGTGTAGTGCTTGACACTGCTGTGGAGAGACAACTTTCACATCTCTTTCAGAGCTCTTGTTAAGGTCAACATTACATTCCTGTTGTTGCATTGAACAATCACTATGAAAACGAAGGACTGTTTCTTTTTTCTCTACCATGTCTCTAATGGTAGGTATTTATTTCAAGATTTGGATGAGTGCGTCTCTAAACACCTTGAGTTATACCCCTGCTTGAGAATTGAGTCATTTAAAAAGTCTAATGATAAATGGTACTAAATGAGACACGTGGTTAAATTAAGCATATCTATACATGTGCACATAATTACACAGAATGTGCATGTATAATTTGCCGCCAACAGTATTTCCATCTCTACCTGAAAGCCCAGGTGTCTTCAAAGAAGGACAGCTCTGTGACGTCATCCCATTAATAGAGACTTGTTACCATGGAGACATCTAATTTCTTCTCCAAATAACATTGAGCTCTGACAATTGAAGCTACAAAATTTCAATTAAGCTGTGAACTCAGTTCCTTCCAGTACTTACAAATTTGAAAGTTATCAAGTTCTAAGGCTCACCATTTTGCCTGAAAAAGGCATTTAATTGCAGACATACTGTAATAAACTATGTGTATATAAGTATATATTTTTTCAGTTATTTTATTTCCTATATCCTATATCATGCAACTATATAATGCTGAATCTTCTCTATTCAAGAACTACTAAGGAAAAAAATCCATAATTTATTCATTGGCTCATTTACTCAGCACACACACACAGACACACTTTTAACTATGTCCAGTGTCTAATATTCATGTATTTTTATTCTGAGTGACTCTCATGAGGTGATTATATGTATTAAGTGTTTAAAACAGAAGGGACTAGTATGGTGATAAATAGGAATTAGAGGGATGAGTGGATACAGACAGGAGAACTTTAAGGTTAAAGATGTTTCTGGCAAGATTTCAAAAGCAATGGGATGACCCAAGAAACGAAAATCTTCTTCCCTCTAAAGAAGAAGTACACATGATATTCTCTGGCCAATAGTATATTAAAAAATCAACACGCCCTTTGGGATGTAGTTGAAGCACAGAGTGAATCAAAGTTAGAGCCAGCAAAAGAGCAAGCGTGGAAGGACAAAGCAGATAATCTACCTGAAATAATAAAGGAAAGCCTTTCTGGGTCATGCCCAATATATAGTGCCTGCTACAAAGGCTGAAAGGTTTGAACAAAGCAAACATCTTTCCTTTCAGTGCCCTCAAAAATTGTCTAGGTCTTGTTGCCTAAAAGGATGATGGAGAATGGATTGCATAGACTTGGGTCACCTTGAATTCTCTGTGATATTGTAATGTTGGCCATGCAGCATTTTCTAAAGTGAAGTTTCCCTGAAAGCAGTCAGAGTGCACCTATGTTTTGGATCATTCCCACAGCTTTCAAGAGAAAGCAAGGCAAGATGGTGTTTATAAACAGAACCAATATTAAAAATCTCTTCTCTGCCAAATAACCTGAGTTGTTATGATTTTATCAAGGCAAAAGGGACTCAAAGTAAGTCCCCATCATGTTAATAAACAAATTTTATTAAATGTATCATCTATAATTAGTCTACTTTTAAAAAGTTTTATCTGCAACTCTGCCTAGAAGTCAATGTAGTATTAATGTTACGGTCTTAGTTTCTGCCGATGACAAACTGCCCTTTAATAATGGAATTTCCCGGGCTCTATATTTATCACCCAGGTGGCCTTGATCTCTAATCTCCCATACACCCAGTTTCTTCATCTGAAAATTGTGGTAATGAAAATGCTCATTCACCAGGTGCTTTCTGTATAGCCGACGTGATGCTTTAAAGTATTAACTCTTTGCACAATCTTTACAAAAAAGGTGAAAGAAACTATCATAGCTTCCAGTTTGCAGATGGGACAATATGTAACGCACAGAGGGACCAAGAACATGCCTAACATAAGCAGTATGTGCTTGGTCTTGTGATTGAGGTCAGATGGAACTGAAACCTTTCCTGTTAGTTACTCTACGGAATTCCTGAAATAATAACGCTTCCCAAGTAAGAAGCTAATTTGACCTGTGTGTGTTACTCAACTATTGTTTTACTCCAAGGTGGCCATAAAAAGCATATGTTTCAGTAAATGGGTAATTGAAACTGGATCCAATCAAGGTTTTGCTCACCAATCTACACTCCATGACTTTAGACCATGCTTCCTGGAGAAAAGCACTTTTCTATGCACAGATACCATGGGGACTAAGGAGACCCTGTTCCAATCCTACATGCGTGTAAATTGAGATTTTGCTTACCATCCTTTTCAATTTGTTACAACCACTATCTGATTATACCATCATTTAATGAGTGTCATTATGTACTCTAGTCAATGTCCCCTATTCTTCCTGATATATGTGCAGTCATTAGTGCTATTGAAACACTCTGATTCTGGGGCACCATTCCAAACCAAATACAGAATAATGATCTCTGTGCCTGTGGCTTAAAGGCGTGAGAACAGTTCACAGCATTAAATGCTCTTGAGTCATCAAAAGCACATTTTTAAACCTGAGAGCTAAGGAGCATTTAGAGAGCTGAACTTTGACACGTTGTGACATTCTGCACCTTCATCCTATATAGTTAGTTCTCCCAGTTATATTTCTTTGCTAAGTACTATGCCTTAAAGCAGTCTCTGGATGAAGTTCGGACACCCAAGTTCAAACACCGCCTTCACAAACTGACTCTCTTTTTTGACCTTGAATACTAGTCAGTTGAGTTCTCGGGGCATTGCATTTTGACTGAGCAGTGTGGACAGTGAAAGAAAGGCTAGCCTTTGACTCCACGGGGATGTTGTGAAAATAAATGAGACACAAGGTTATAGCATCACCTTAAGCTCTTAGGAATGAAAGCACGTACAGGCAGAAGGTTTCAGTAGTTATTCTTTAACTTTTTCAGCCTTGCCGGTGAGAGAGAAAGGTTCCCACCCTGGTAAATTTTGAAGAATATGATACCACTGCTTCATTTTCCTCATCTGAAGCTCTGCCTCTTCTACATTCACAAAGTGCATTGTAATTCCCACTGTTGACTCAGGAAAATTAATAAGGATCTGCCGTATCCTCAGGCAACCATGAGGAATAGCCATGCCCTGCGTGGGGTGAATTACCTGCCACCAGTTGGGCATCACACAATGCATGCCCCTACAGTGCCTGTGAAAAATAACTCTAACGAAACAAAGAAAGTGTTACATTGCATAAAAGAGGAAGTTGCTGGGATAGAGTTCCCAGCTAGAATATTGATCTAACAGAGTCTAAAAGTTCAGAGATAGAAAACTTCCAGCATTTTCTTTTAGGAGAACTGCATTTTGCCAGTAGCATGAAGTCAAAGCAATTCTGAGAAAGAAGCACAAGTAATGAGACGGATTCTCTCACCTGCTTCCAAATGAAGAGCCCCTGACAGGTGATACAGATAAGTACTGTGTAGCCCGTCATTTCATCTTCCTTAAGACGGCACCATAATCCAAGGAGCTCACAGAAACCCTTCCGTGACTTCGATCCCATGCCGACACTCAGGAGAAAAGTTGACAGTCATAGATTAAAGGGAAACACTGCATTGAAGAGATACTTACAATAGGTAGCTCTGACTAAAGATGTATTTTGGCAAGAATTAGCTGCCAAGACACGTTGGCACACTGACATGAATTTCTAAGCTAGGGGATAAAGCTGACATCTTTGTCTTAATCTCACTGGAGTGTTTACATATAGGCTTTGGTTGTCTTCATTTATTCATTCAATAAATATCCATTGAGCTGTGTAATGGAAATCCCAGGTGATCCCCTATCTGCTCGGCTCTCTTTCCTGAGCAAGTAGCTATCAAAATATACCATGAATTTCCCTTCGGATATTGCAAGAAGTTATGGGTGGTGACCTAAGTCTTTGGGAATGGAAATGGGTGGAAGGGAGAGAGGACAAGTTCAGCATAGCTTGTTACAAATGAAACTCTTACTCTTTTTTCTTCAAACTGTACACTGAAAATAGCGACGTTGATGTGATCTACCCATTAGAGACTTCCATGTGAGAGAGAAATAAACATTTGTGCTTTGGAGTATCTCCATTACTTCAGTTTCACCTGAGCCTGTTACAGAGAAAGGTTCCATAATGCCTTTCTTTTATCCTTGACTCTAAAGCCAAAACCACACTGTTGAAGCTACTAAATTCTGCTTCTTGCAGGGGCTGGTGCATAACCCACTAGTTCAATTACAACTTCACCAGCTTTCTGTTTTCCATAATTCCCTTCACTGCCTAAGACTGGATGTCCAGGAACCTGCTCTGTAGTTCAGGTTCGAGTTCTGGTACTAAAGGCATGCACCACCACACCTAACTCTAAGCTTTTTTTTTATTATTCCTTTTTACAGGTTGGAAACTTGGGCAGTCATCACTGCCTTTACTCTGTTTCTTAATCTGATTATAACCTTGAACACAGGACTTAGCCCCACTGCACTTCCTGGTGCTCCTCTTTTCCTCAAATTTTATATTTTGCATTTTTCCTTGTTCCTTTTCATTATAAATCTTCATTAATACTAATTACCACAGGCAGAATCTATAATAGGCTGTTTTAAGATTTCTTCTTTCAAGAATTAATGAAAATCTCTCCGCTTTACCCTCGGGCATACTTTTCAGACAAGGGCAAAAAGCAACCACTTTCTTCACCAAACTATCACAAGACTGATCTCTCGGCCACATACTAACATTCTGCTCTTCAAAAGCCTCTTGATCCAGGCACCCACAGTTTAAATCAACCTCAGCACCACTGTCTCCCATGTTCCTACCAGCATGGCCTATTAAACTGCACCTAAAGCATTCAACTACTTTTCTAACACATAGTCCCAAGGTCCATATCCCGTCAAACAAAAGCATGGTCAGACCTATCACAGCAATACCCCCAGTCCCTAGTACCAACTTCTGTCTTACGTAGGGTTTCTAGTGCTGTGAATAGACACCATGACCACAACTCTTTTAAAGAGAAAACATTTCACTGGAGTGGCTTACATTTTCAGAGGTTTAGCTCATTATCACTATGATGAAAATAGAAGAGGGCAAGCAGACATGTTGCTGTTTAGATCTTGATCTAAAGGCAACAAGAAGTGATCTGAGACGCTGAGCACTATCTTGTGCACAGGCGACCTCAAATCCAACTCCCACAGGGGCTTAATTCCTCCAACAAGGTCATATCTACACAGAAAAGGCCACACCTCCTAATAGTGCCTTTCCCTTTGGAAGCCATTCTCCTTTAGAGCACCACTGGCATGATAAATACCTACTCTAGTCAATTAAAATAAAACAAGACAGCAAACAGCAGACAGTAGTGAGCTAAGATCTGGGCTAGTGTGATGTAGATCTAAGGCCACATTCTCATTTTTTCTTTCATAATCATATCCTTTAATAAGCTATTTGACTTACGCAAAATTAATTGTGTCTTGTATAAATGAGAAATAATATAAATAATAAACTGTATAAATGAGAACTAATATAAATAATAAGTATCCATTAGTATTGCAGTTAACATTAGAAGTACTCTTGTAAGTGGTAGAAACTAGGGCTTGGGGGAAGCAAGCATGATCAGTATTCCGAGTCATTATACTCTCATTGTTTCGTTCAGATTCTATGGAGAGAAACTAAAAGAAAATATGCAACCTCCATTTTATCTAAACTGTGTTACAGAAGGCAGATATCACCATCATTACCGTGCATTCCATTTAGTTCCTTGAGAATTGTGTGTTAGATAAGACAATCAAATCTCAGAAGGAAGACTGTTTAGTAAGCAGCTGAACTAGAATTGGTCACAATTTGTTCCAGGATTCCAAAGCACATCCTACTATATCCGATATAATCATTTCCACTAATCATTGTTCAGCTACAAGTCCGATGAAGACAGTTCACCAAGGTCTTCCTGCCAGCTACTATTTTGTAAACTCTTGTGTGACAATTTTCGTCTCTGGACTCCAACAGATAAGCTGTTACCCTTTCTCGAGTTCCCATGGGCATTTTGCATCTGTGCTGTTTTGCGTTCTACTGTTATTCTTCCAGTTCCAGTACTATTTGAAACTGAAATGTGAAAACTTGAAATAGGAAATACCTGTCCAGGACTTAATACGCTGCCTGTTAATACCTAGGTATTCTATCAATAATTGTTCTGAATAATTTTGGTGTGAATAAATGAATGTATAATAAAGCCTAAGGGCAGAAATACCTACCAAGATGGTTATTTGCTAGATTGAGGCACTCTGTTTTGAAAATAAATGAATGCCAATAAAATATTTAATAAAATTCCATCAAGCATAAAAACTTAAATTACAATAGCCCCATATGGGAAATAACCATTTTCCAAAAGTCATATGTCAATTGCTTTGACCTCAAAGACATAATGAAATGTTATACATCACTTGTAAGGGTCCAGTTCACAGAAGCTATTTTCAGCCTCAGTTGAAACTGAAATATTGGACAATTATGTTGAAAAAAATCACACAAAAAATATGATTAGAACATCAAAAAGAAAAAGAAAACATCGAGATTTTGTGCTTTGGTAAATGTAGGTTTAATTAACAGAAGATAAGGAAGTAAGTACTAACTTCTAAAGACTTCAAACTTTTACTGTGCCTTTTCAGTGAGTTTAGAAGTCCAAGGCATCTATTCTTTGTCCTAATTCCACATCAAAGCTCCCAGCTTTCCTTTCTCTAGCATGGAGATATTGCCAGCAATGCTCTGCATGGAAGAGTCTGGATTAGCCCCTTTTCCTCACAGGGGGAATAAAGAGTGGGGAATCTTTCTAAAATAAGTGAAAAAAGAACTTGAAACAACAACAACAAAAGCTGTGAACTGCATATAGAAGGCTAAAAGAAAAATGTAGTGCCTGGTATGAAATTTATTGGCCTATATTTTAAAAAATAAAGTAATGGGGAAAAAAACTTCATGAAACTTTGTATGAATGAGAAAAAGCAGTAGGAAGCTAGTGACTCAATATTCTTCCACATTATCTTACAGTTTCTATTGCTGAGGGAAAAAAATATTACCAAAAAGCAAGTTGGGGGAAAAAAAGAGTTTATTCAGCTTACACTTCCATATCACTGTTCATCATTGAAGGAAGTCAGGACAGAAACTTAAACAGGGCAGGAACCTGGAGGCAGGAACTGATGCAGGGATGCTGCATACTGACTTGCTCCACATGGCTTGCTCAGTCTACCATCTTAGAGAACCAAGACCACCAGTCCAATGATGACACCAACCACAATGGACTTGGCCCTCCCCAACTGATTACTAATTGAGAAAATGCCTTACAACTGGATCCTTAACTGAGGCTTCTTCCTCTCTGATGACTCTAGCTTATGTCAAGTTGACACACAAAACCAGCTCATACACTCATCAAACAAAAAAAAAAAATAATTGATCAATATGAAAAACAAACTATGGAAAGACAGCAAAGGAGAGATGTGGAAAATATTTAATTTACATAAATAGAGTAATTGAAGTCTGGTTTACATTTAAATTTAAAGACAGTAAACTGATGTGCTCTGTGTTTACGAAAAGCAGAGCTCAAAGGAACAGTGAAAGGTGGCTTATTTTGTCCTTTTTTTAATCTCCTGGAATTTTAAAGTATAAATTCCCTTACATGATACCCATCCAAAGGCTATCATGATAAACACAAAAAGTGCAAACTAGAAAGAAAGCTCCATGACTATTATTAAATAATAATAAATTTGGCATTAATAATGAAAAATCCCAGAAGGATATTCTAAACATCTGTGTAGATTCAGCATAGTTAAATTGATGTTAATGGTAAATGGCTAAAAAGGAACATTGTTTTTCTGCATCAAAGATAATACACAAAGTCTAATTAAACTTCCCTTTCCACCTGCAAACCCGTCTTGCCCTTCTTCTCTCCCGTCAAAAATGCCCATCAGCACCAAGGACAGCAGCCCTCTGTCTCAGGACAATTGGTTTAGGGGCTCATTTGAACTCAGGCCACAGGCCCTCAGAGCAAAACTCACAGCTGTAAGCCCTATGTTTCTCACGCAGAGTATGACCATTCCCATATACAAGCAGGTTGCTGTTCTCTGAGTAAACAATTGGCAAAACCTGAGGATCAGAAATGACAAGAACTACAAATACCGTTTCAGTCTTCAACCCCTCTTCGTAAAAATGAGAAGAATGAGGTCCAGAAGTCCACTACCTAGGAACAAAGCATTCAACCATGAAGCCTATATAATAGAGTACACCAATGTAGTCATGTTATAATTCAATAAAAGGCAGATCGGTGCACTACACTCGAAACAGAATGAAGCTGCTATATTGCTGCTGCTACTGTTGCTGACACCTCCTCATTCCCAAAAGGGATGGGGGACTTCAACCAAGCCATGAGTGGTCACTACCAATCTTTCCACCTTCCAAGAGATTGTGCACTTCTTCCTTCTCGATTTATCTGGTCATGCAACCCCAGAGAAGACTATGCCTATTGGACCCAGCCTCCTCAATACCATTGGCTTATCAGATAGAATTCCCACAACACCTATGGGGGCCATTCTCATTCAAACTGCTACACATGCTTCCATTTCCTAACAATTTGACAACAGGAAAGTATTAGTAAAGAAACATGACCAGCAGTTTCACAGCTTCTCTGGTAGTTTTCAAAGGTATAACGGAAATTTGTACTTGTTTATCTTGAAGAGCACCTACTACCTGACATATCCCTAACTTCAAATCTACTGGAAGTGCATCTAATAAGAGTGTGTCTGTATTCCATTCAGGAATCACTGCTCCTCAGAAGCCAGGCTCTTGAAATCTGACATGTTCCTCCTTTTTGCTTTCCTGAGAGCACGTGTCTACCCACTGAAATGCACTTATCACAACACACAAAACTATCCTTTCGAGCTCAATATCCTAGTGCTTGCTTGTAATTGCAGCTACTCAAGAGGCCAAAGCAGGAATTAAAGGTTGAATTGTCCTATTATCTCAATGTCTCAACATTGTGTTACCTTTAGTTGCTGTGTTCCTGCATGCAAGTGCCATGGTATATGTGTGGCATTTGGAGGACAACTTGTAGAGGCCAGTTCTCTCCCTCCACCTCCTGAGTGCCAGGAACTGAACTCCAGCTGCCAGGCTTGTCAGCAAGTGGTTTTATTTGCTGAGCCATTTTACCTGCCTTAAAATTATTTTTTAAGTGTCTACCCTTCAGTTATATAAACAATTTAAGGGTGGGTACAAAGTCAGGCAAATTCATTTGCCCAGAATATTTACAAAATGTGTCTAAAGAAAACCACATATACACATTACTATACTCTAATGTTATAACCATAGTTAAACATCAGTGGCGTGTTCAGTCACATATCAGATAGTTATATCATTTCCAACCAAGAATCAGGGTTCATGACAGAAAAGGGAAATGAAATATGATTTTAAAAAAAACACCCAGAGGATAGAAGACCAGACTGAAACAGTGTCCTTGTATCATGAACTCAGACAAGCTTGTTGCCTGCACAAGGTCAAGCCAGTCACACTCTAGTAAGGGTATGGCAGCAGCACCCTTACAAAGTCCCACCGCTAAATGAGGAGCTGTATGCACCTGATAGCTTTCGGGATTAGGAATGTCAGTTTTCTTTAGGGTTTAGCTCCTAGTAAGTTGACCATGCTCCAGTGGATGGCCCTACATCATGAATATATCAGCAGCACATTGGACTTGCAATGGAAGAAGGAATAAGAGGAAGGAGGAGGAGGAGGAAGAAGAGGAAGGCAGCATGAGTGAAGATGCAATGCATGAGGGGTAGGGGTGGATCTGGAAGGAGCTAGGATGAGGAGAAATGACCATGACCCCACTACAGTCTAAGAAATTCTCACAACGTGTTATTAAAAATATTATTACTTATCTTAAAAAATGTTTGAAGTCAAATTGGATAAGAGAGGTATTATTATATTATACTATTATAAGAGAGCAAACAACCTGTAAGCCTTAAAGTTCAAGTGGTAAATCTTAGTTCTGCCCCTCATAAAAGACCCAGAGGGAAAATCAACATAAGTGTAGCTGAAAATGCACATGGTATAAGCAATAATATAAAATTCCAAGAACTGCTTTAAAGGTAAGTGCTAATAGGGATGGGGAGATGGTTCTGTCTGTATAGTGCTTGTCATTAAAGCTCGGGTACATGAGCTTGACTCTCTGGCACCCTTGTCAAAACCCAGCAATGGTGGTACATGCAGGGAGTAATCACAACACTGGGAAGATAGAAACAGGAGGCTCTCTGGAGCCTGCTGGTCATTTAGCCTAGCCAAATTGTTGAGCCCCAATTTCAGCAAATGTCCCAAAAACTAAGACAGAGACCCAATTCAGGAAGATGCTCTGGCAGTAAGATAGTCCTGAACGCTAAGAGCAATTGACAGTCACCAGTGAGCAGAATTCATAGAAGCAGCACCACAGAGCTGCCATTTTCAAAAGATATCTCAAACTTCAATGGAAAGAAAAAATTGGGGGAATGTAAAATAGTGGAATGGAAAGATCAGAAGCAATATGCTTGGCTGAACCACCGAGGCTGTTATCTGAGAAATAGCTCATAGTCAGGTAAATATTCTGTGTCCAGAGTGCTTAGCACGGTGTCGGACATCAAATTGGTGTCTAATAAACATGTGTCTAATGGATAGAAGAGAGAATTAATACAACACAGTGGGGGAATTCATAATTTCTACCATGTACATGACTGATCTATAACTTTCCTTCACATTGTATCTTATGTGATCCTATAAAATTAAAAGGATGGAGAGACAATTTTGAAAGAGATGTCAGGAAATGAAATAAGAAAAATGTAATCACAAAGTGCAATCATTTTATGTTTCTTGCCTTTGACAGGATTAACATACTCTTGTATGTTAATTGTAGTGTCTTCTCTTTCATATGTGCATAGAATTTATGCTTCTAAGGACATGATTTGACTAACAATCTGTTCAAACCCATGAAATAAAGACTATAAAAATATGTATAAATCTTTTCTTTTATGCTAAAGCAACCATGCACACACAATACACAATCGCATATTTCTAGCTCCATCTTTGGATCTCAAACCTCGTTTTAAAAATAAATATCTGTGGCGCATTATAAAAATGCATCGACTACTATGATCCTCTATTACTTTTGCAATGTTTCCCACTTATGGCTTCAAAAAGTTTTTTTTTCATTTCACATTCAAATTGGTGCTTGACTTAGAGTTCTCAATGCTCCTGTCCATAGCCAAGTACATACACACAGTTCATCTATTTCTTGTCCAATCTATTATAATTCCAATGGACCTTCAAAGGGCTGTATGTCTTCCCAAGGGCTTGGTGCATCTAATTTCCTCATGACCCCTCATTTCTTGGCATCCATGTTAGAACAGGTGTGAACAGATTCAGCCAGGTCCGTGGAGCCCATGGTTCATTGCTGGCACAAGATAAGGGTTATCTTCCTGCAGCAGGTAACTCCAATGGCATTTTCCAGGATGCCAACTTCCAATTAGTGTCATCTTTTACTCCATGTCCTAGGGCAAAAGTTCATCTTACAGAGAGTAGACATCTGAGAGATGTACACCAATGCCAGAAACAGAAGCATGTCAACTCCCTCCCCACCGCCAAGGAAGGCAAGCCTGTCAGCTGAAGACACGGCCACTGCTGTTCAGTACAAGGTCAGTCCTTGTTTGTATACAGGGATGCTAATTTACTTTCCAACAATGAAACCAAATGTGGCTCCAGATGTTGAGCTTGGAAGCAACTGTGGTTGTTGGAAGCACATGGGGTCGGGAGAAAATCAGTTAAGACACACAAATTCTCACAAATTGTCCTTGACCAAAGAATGTCGCTATAAACAGAAAAAAAACCTTTTGTCATTTGGGCTCAAAATGGTCCTTTAATAGCCAAGACCTTGTCACAAATAAATTGGTATATAATAAATATCCTACAGATAATATATACAAGAAAGGTGAGAGCCCAAGAGGAGACAATTTTCATAAGACTACCTTATACTAACACAATGTCATTAATGCTATTGGTTTAATCCAATCACAAATACGTGAAAATACTGTTGTTTCAAGTCAGTCGTTTTGTGTGTGTGTATGTGTCTTGTGTGCACACATGTGATTGTGCATGGTTACTACGTGTGTGTAGTATATTAATCTGGTTTATTTGGTAATTTTCCTGAATCAACATTGGAAGCAGGTTATCTTGTGTGCATGGAGGCCTGCATAAAGTTCTCTCTTTAAAATACCAATTTTGAGTCCATGAGTTGACTAGGTAAGCTTAATCCAAGCACAATAAGCACATTCCAGGGCCTTTGTTTCCTTCCAGGGGCCTGGTCTTGCACATAGCAGTACACCTTATACAACAGCTCCAGGGGTTTTGTTTTGTTTTGTTTTTGTTTTTGTTTTTGTTTTGTTTAGTGAGTTCTCTGGTCAGCTTTGGTCTACTCTTTCAAGTCCTCATATGTAACTCTATAACTTTCTCTGTTGATTTGCTATTAACCCTTGAAATCTTTTTCATATATAATTTTGTGATTACATAACCCTGCAGCCCACAGCTATAAGTCAGAAATACAAATTTCTCCACTCTCTCCAATATTTCCATGTTATATCAAGGCCAGACCAACATCTTGGTTTATTTTCTCTAGTACAAAGGGAAAAAAGAATGAATGATAACCAATTACTCTCATACAGAGACAAACTCTAGATACAAACTCACTTTAGCTGTTATATTCTTGGTGATTCTCCTCTTTCTTAGATCCATCTAACATCTCTGAATTCTATCTATAAGAAGTGAGAGAAAGCAAGAGTCTTATTTGTGTGGGAACCCAAAGCAGCTCGGGCTTTGCAACTAGGTGCGTCTACTTCCCTACTGTGCAGATTCCTGCAATGAGGGATTGTACCAGGTACTTGAATTCTCCTGCCTCCACTTCTTAACCTATAAAAACTGAAGACTAAATAATAAAAGTCAAATTAGGACCCTAAGGAAAAACTCGGGAACATAGAATCCCTCAATATTAGTTCTAATCAAATAGAAGTCTGATGTAACCTGAATCTTTCAGATTGTATTTTCTGAAAACTGCTACACCAATAACTCTGCTCTCACTCCCTTTCCCAGGACTTTGCTACTATTGGGAAGAGGTAGACTCTACTTTCTTTCCTTCTGATCTTGACAGACATCTGTGTATTCCTGGAGAGATCACAGACTATAGGAAGATCTCTTTATCATTTCCAAGGCCAGAAACAAAAGCAAGTCTCCCTGGCTCTGACAATGGTGCTTTTGGAACCCAGACATTCCACTGTATGACACTGTGGGACACATGGCACTGCCACATTTAGATGACCCAGCCACACACAAACAAGTGCATGAATCAGCTGGTCTTTAAATGGTGACAACTCCTAGCCTCCTTTGAACTGTCTGGTCTAGTACTCACCCTAACCTTATATACTAAATCACTCAGGTTCAGACTGGGGCTGTCTATGGAACAGGAAGGAAAACAGCAGCAGAAAAAGCATGGAAACATTGCCCTGAATTCTAGTAGATTGAAGAATAGTTGAATTAAATGTCCCTGCCCCTATTTTGCACCAACAGACTTGAGGTTCATGGTCACTTTGAGATAAAAGATGAACATCCTTGCAACAAAATATATGCCAACCCCCATTATTTCAAGTTGCAGTATGTAGGAGGAATTTGTTGTGCAGTTGATAGTTAGAACACCAAATCTCAGTGAATTAAATGTGAAGGTTAGAGCAAAAACAAACCAAATTATGTTATGTAAGAAAATCAAATGTGTTATTTGAAATTTGAAATACAAAGCTGAAAAGCTGAAATGTGTCCTCAAAAATCACCCAATATTTCCTCTTTTGTAAAGTCTTTCTTGAAGTCATTCAGGGGTGGTGACTTAAAGGCAGCCCTGTTCAGTGCTGCGCTTTCTACAATATGACTATGAACACCACTCAAGCCTGCTAGGTTTAGAGTACCAATGGACCAGGTTATTGCTTTGTTTTTTCTACACTATGAGAGCTCAGTGTCATGCTCTCACACCCCTCTCTCCTTATTTATTCCTCCCTCCTTTGTAGAGAGCTTGGTCTGAATCTGGCTAACTAAGTGTACACGGTTTGAAACCCAGGTGAGAACCAATGGGCTCATCTGAACTAACAAGGATGTTACTATGAAATCCACAGACGTGACTCTAAGCAAGAGAGTAGATATCTTGAGCATGAAGCTGCTCCTTTTCCCAGTCACTGTTCTAAGTAAAAATACCTGGATGATCCATAACATTGATCAACACTGAGAAGTCTGCAATGGGAAGACAGCGTTCCATGTGATCATTTTGTCTTGCTAGAAGCTGATCTATTATGCTAGACTTTATACAAATAGCCCATCAGTTAAAAAAATGTCCTATCACATAGCTAATCTCAAATCATTAGTTATTGATGTGACAATAGGGGTATTGACATGGCTATTTGTCTTTTTTTCATTGATGCTAAATAAGCAAAATGTTTACATTGGACCTAAAAAAACAAAACTTCCCCTTTTTGACACTAGCATTTTTCTAACTTCTTTGCAGATTATCATCAAAGGAGAACTAAATATTGACTATCAAAACAGTCCAAGCACTCACTTGGATAGATATGCACATTATATATAAAATGTAACACATAATCACATATAGAAAATGTAAAATATAATAAAGGAGAAAATTGAAATAAGAAAAAAGATAACCCATAAAGGGTGTAAGAGATATTTGAGAAGCAGACTGTCTGTTCACCATGACGGTGGTTGAATGTCTTTGTCCTATTATGAAAGACACTTGAACTTTTCAGGGAAAGACTCTGCTAGCATGCTAACTGTTTATCCTGACATTTTAACTAAAGCCTCATAGCAGCTGGACAATCTCTCTGTTCTCCCTGGATGCTTGATAAGACAGTCTAAATCAGAAGGCAGTGAAATACAACCTTGGGTTACAACTGTCTCATAAGTAAGTTCTCTTGGATGAGGACCAGCTTCAATGGCTTCATTTGATCTACAGCCTTCTCTTGAGCTACACGCCCGGGTAGCCCCTGTGGCCACAAAGTTGAAAACACTTACTCTCTGGCTCTTAAATTTTTTTGCTGACTTAAATACTGCCATGTATTACCAAATTTCTGGTGTGCTCTCTCACTTCTGGAATCTTTATAAGATGCTTTCTTTTCAAAGTGATTTGTCTTTTCCTGGTTGGTGGCAATGAGTACGGCAGGCTGGTTGTAAAGACACAACTGAGCCGCTCACTGACTTTCATATTGCAAGGAAGTTGAATCTGTTTCAAAGAAATTTCTGTCAAAGATACACTATAGAATCTCCTTGTCTTTTGGGAAACAGTTAAGATTCTTCCATATCTTACTTTTGGTTGAAAACTCACTGTGTTTGAAATAGATTTTGTTGACTAAAAAGTAGATAAAGTCTGTAGTCTTGACCATCTGTAGCCATTTACTACAGGCAATGTGATGGCTTCTTCTACTTAAGAAAATTCTGCCCTCTCATCAAAGATAAGTTTGTTCTAATTTTGCCACAAATTATTGATTCTCTTGTTCTTAGAAGAGAAGTTTGAGAAAAATATGAAATGTGCATCTCTCTCTCTCTCTGTGTGTGTGTGTGTGTGTGTGTGTGTGTGTGTGTGTGTGTTTTACTACGTCTGTCTAGATACAGAAATACTGAGAGTGGAGTTAGAAAAGGGGGGAAAGGAGTGAGTGAGCAAAATACACATTTATTGTCCCTGCATGGGCTACTTTGAAGAACTATATTAAATGGTTGTCTAAGGAAAAGGAATTATTTTCTAGTTTAACAGAGTGAAATGTTGGTCTTGGCTAATGTGGAGGGGCATCTGAAATTGCTCTTAGGATGATAAAGCTCGTCTGGGGAAAAGCCAAGGGAAAGTAACAGCACTGTCAGCATTTGACACTCAACAAAGGAAAATGGCTTTGGAAGGCAAAGGGAGCCAGAAATTAAACTGGCAAAGTTTAAACATGAAGAATATGACTTTTGTTTTGTTTTCTTTGGATTTATAGTGTGGTTTTAGATGCTTCTCTGAAATAAAAGCAGATTGGAAGGGCATTTGAAAACATCCCCATACATACCTCGATGTACTGACAACTTTCCAACTCACATGAGCTGAGAGTTAATGGTTTGTTATAGCAAGCAAAATGCATGTATGTTCCCATAACTCACAGCCAGGTACTCTGTTCTTGCCTATGAATGTGATGTGAACTTCCATTGCATTTAATCACCCGTTCTGTCAACCCTGGGTGGTTACATTCCCAGATGGTGGCTGTGAGAATTGGTAGTCTTCCAGACGTGTTAGGATTTTGTACATCCCTATTGATTCCAAGAAATTATACAAAAGCTTTTCTGTATCACACAGAATTCTCCCAGATTCTCTTTGGCAAAAGTGTCTCCTTTTCTGGAGAGATGAAATTGAGCAGCAGAGTCTATCAACACTAAAGTGCATCAAACACCACTCTTCCCAACAGCATAACCAGCTGGTTTTAATATTTATGGTTTATTTTATAATATTTAGTTATGTAGAGAAGGCCCGTGTAGATATGAGCCTATGTGGGGGAAGACCAGAGTTGTTTGTTTCCCCTGCAGCTGGAGTTACAGGTAATTGTTAGCTGTGAGTGTTGGGAATCAAATGTGTGCCCTCTGAAAGAGTAGTATGAACTCTTAACCTCTGAGCCTTCTCTTCAGCCCCATACTATTGGTTTTTAGAAAATCAGCCACTTTTTTTTTAACTTGGATAAATAATGATTTGGTCACATTATAAGCTAAATAATGATCAGGTTTCAGATTTGTTTTCAAATGAATTATGATTGGAAAGAATACTCAATTAGTTATACAATATCAACTGGTCAGCCTTGGAAACATGCATACAGGTAACTGACATACATACAATACTGACAGAGAGGGTGTGAAAGGAGGAAGGAGGGAGGGAGAGAGAGAGAAACAATTAATGAAAAAAATAAGCCATGAATTTGAAAGGAAGCAAGCAAGAGTATACAGGAAGGCATAAGAGGAGGAAATGGAAGGGAGGGAATAATGTAATTATATTATAATCTCAAAGTAAAAGAAATCATTTTAAAAAGATGAACCCTGATTGCTTTTCGGGCTGGGGGGGGGACTTAATTAGGGGAGGGGGAGGGAAATGGGAGGCGGTGGCTGGGAAGAGACAGAAATCTTTAATAAATAAATAAATTAAAAAAAAAGATGAATGAGTGAACTGAAAAAAAATAAGATTTTCAAATCTGTAAGACTTACATGATTTTTTTGGTACCACAATAAATGTACCATGAAGTCATGGTACCACGTTCTTATAGTCCCATATTCTTGAGAGGCTAGAGCAGGAGGATCATTTGAACTCCTGAGTTCAAGACCAGCCTAGACAATATAGCAAAACCCTATCTTGTATTAAGTAACTGTAAATGACTTGACCATAAGAATTTCACAATACTGTGACCATATTTCACTTGATAATCATTTTTAAATTTCTGTTCACCTTTGATTTCATGCAAAAGTTCCACATGTCTTAATAGAAAAGGTGCACAAATGCACAAAACAGACAAGAAGTTTGGATGGGTTTCAGCTAAGCAAGCATCCAAGCTCCTGAGAACTTATTAAAATTCAGTTAAAACTCTGGGTTTTTGAAAATACTCAATTTTTTTACAAATGTGATAATATTACCAACAAGACAGTATAAATCATCTAAGCCTAGAGTGGAGCCTGAGAATATTCTAAAGTATAACAAATATTTTTCTTTTCTAATTTAGGAAGACATTTGTCTCTTCTTCCCCTAATGTGGAGTTTTTACATCAACAAGGATGAAAATGAGGAACTGGAAGTTTACTTGGTGATTGCTGCTACAGATCATTGACCCAGACACAAAATTACACAACATCCAAGTTTCCAATTTAACCAATGAGCTAGGTCTCCTTTGATAAATATGGGTGGCATAGACACTTTGGCCAATTGCTATACTCTCATCCTCATTATGGATATCTGGATAATAATGGATCGGTTTTTCCATTTTCATCCAGACACTAGACATTCAACAGACAAAAGTTTACTGTAAACTAATATGATGTAAGCATCAAAGACAGAGTTTTCAAGCCATGCTGGTTTGGGCTCAAAGCATTTACTCTCTCGGGCATTTCCAGATATGAAATTCCAACAGTCTTTGTAATATCATAATGGGGCTCGGGAACCCATCAATGCTGCATAGAAATGCCATTATTTAAGTGAATAAAGGATAGAAAAGTGAAATTTTAGAAGAAAGTGTCCAAAGCAGATATACTTATATTTTTAAATTAGGATATAGCTCAGAGATAAAACACTCTCTTTGTAAGGCTGAGCCTGGAATTCAGACCTCAATACAAAATAAAAATAAAATCTTTTTAAAAAACAACTGAACACTGAACTCAAGTCCATATATTATTTACCTGAACTTTCACCTATTAAACTCTGGGGTGTCTCTAAAGTCATATGACTAGCTTCCTGATGGAGGAAGGTCATTGGCTAATAAAGGAACTGCCCTGGCCCATTTTATTGGTTAGAGGATAGGTGGGAGGAGTAAACAGAACAGAACGCTGGGAGGAAGAGGAAGTGAGCTCAGACTCTCGACCGCTGTCCTCTCGGGAGCAGACGCCTGAGAGAGACGCCATGCTCCTGGCTCCTGGGCAGACGCACAGCTATGAAGCTCCGACCCAGGATGGACATAGGCTAGAATCTTCCCGGTAAGCGCACCTTGGGGTGCTACACACAGATGATTAGAAATGGGCTAAATTAATATGTGAGAATTAGCCTAGAAGAGAATGGGCCAAGCAGTGATTAAATGAATACAGTTTGTGTGTTGTTATTTCGGGCATAAGCTAGCTGAGCAGGCAGCCGGGGTGCTGGGGACGCAGCCCCGCCGCTCTTATTACTACAGCTTCCTTGTCAAACAACTTGATTCAATTCATGGGAGGGCAGAAAGTTACAAGGACTAGAGTTGTAAGTATAGAATATCATAGAATTGTGGATTTAGGTTTTGTTTCAGTTTATGACTGTTATAAAAGTACCTCAGAGTTCTCCCAGCCCCATGGTAGAGTCTGGGTCAAGCTGAGCCTAAATTACAAAAGCTCTGTATGTTCTGCCTGTATCTTTACGTTTTACTACCTTACATATGAACATTTCCATTGACACTAAAGCTAGGCATGGTTTTTTATACCTGTAATCTCAGTTCTTGCAAGGCCAAGGTAGGAGGACTGCCATGAAGCTAACCTGAACTTCACAGAAAATTCCAAGCCAAACTAGGAAACAGAATATAAGTCTTTCTCAAAAAGGAGAATAAGAAGTGGGGAGGGGAAGAAGAAAAGGAGGTCCTCCAAATAGCATCATCCCAAGACCAAAAGCACAGAATGAGTTGGGAACTTAAAAAATACATTAACAGCTCATCCCTACATCTACACATCAGAAACAAGACGTAAGACTAGCAGTTTGTGTCCTAACGAGCCCTCCACACACGCGTACCACCTTTTGAGAACTGTTGTGCCATTCAGTTCACAGGTTCCAACTATTCCCAGAAGCCTCTGCGCCAAAACAGTTTTCTTCAAAACCCTATTTCTCAGCCTGCTCACACAAGTGCTAGGTTTGTAGCCTTCTGCATCAGCCACCAGAATGTGCAGGACGTTGTTTTATTGTTACATATGTGCGTCTACTTTTCCTCAGTCATATAAACTCATCTAACACAGGGATCACAGAAAGCTAGGGAGCCCCTCGCCAGATTTTAGCATTCAATATAGTGACTGGAAAAAAACGGGCTCTCAATAAACATTGCTAAACGACTCATACATACATGAATGTTTGCATATGTTATTTATATTTTATAATCTCCGGATGAACTAAGTTCTTATACAAGTATATTCATTTAAGTACCATATGGCTAAAATTAAACCAAGAAATCAGGACAAATGCGGAAGGCTTGCTCAATCATCCTAGGAGCCGTGTGCTTTGACTGAAGTTTTAGCACCTGCTGGTTACTGCTCACCGCTGTCCAGTTCCCCGCAGGAAATCTGCTGATGCAGGGAAATTCTTTATTCTCTGAATACAGATAGCTCGTCAGGCCACATCACATATGGAAATAACAGTTTCATGGATGGTGGAATCATCAAAAGGTAAGGGGTTGGTATAGTCTTTTACAAAAAAAATTAATACACGAAGTCTGATATTGCTAAGACCCTTGTGTATTTTTCATATTCTTTCACTGTAATTCACAATGCAATAACCATTTTTCCTATGAACACAATGTCCAATAGACATATAACATGTGTTTTTAATATCAGTCCTTCTTTCCCCACCCTTGTGTGTCTTCTCTTTGTTTTTATGCTATTTTATTTTACTGGGATTGAAGTATTTAAAATACATTATACAAATTCCATGGCCCACCACTGAGCTGAAAACTGTACAATATTTTTATTTGATTCATTATAGATGTATGTGTGATTCCTGTGTATACTGTGGGCAAAGTAGTGTCTGTATGCTTGTGTGCACGTTTATGTCACAATCCGCGTGTGCTTGCCTGTATAGGTGCATGTGGAGGACAGGGGCTGACACTAGGATATCCTTCCCAGTGACTCTTCATGATATGTTTTGACACATTACTTCCCTGAGCCCGGAGATCACTGTTTCTGAGAGAGTGGCTTGCCAGGGAGGCTCCAGGATCTACCTGTCTCTGCAGCTTTACATGGGGGTTATAGATGTGGTGTGTAGCACCACAGCCAACTTTTCCCATGGGTGCTGGGAGTCCAAATTCAGCTCCTCGTGCTTGTGCGGTACACATGTTAGCCACTGAGCCATCTCCCCAGCTCTGCAAACTGTACTTTAAAATGTCTTTTACTACAGAATTTATCAGAAAGACTTTAATGTCATTAGATGGGATTTGACTTTGTTTCCATTTGTTTGGAACTCAATGTGAGTTTTCAAATTACCTTTTCAAAAACTTAACCCTCTTCCCCTTTATTCTTCAGACGTAGAGAACAATAAAACAGTTCTCTGCTGACACACTTTACAGTTTAGTTTCCCTGAAAGAAAAGTTCTATAGCGTAGCACTTGGACAAGTAAGTTACTTTTCCTGTCCCTGATATTGTTTCCCTTGGCCATAAACTAAGACTGTTGAACCACCTCCTGTAAGATAAGACTGAGGGACCCAACGAGGTGGCACAGGCCTTTAATCCTGGCACTCAGGGGGCAGAGGCAGAGGCAGAGACAGTGCTCTGTGTCTTTGAGGCCTGCCTAGTCTACATGGCAAGACTCAGGTCAGCCAGAGCTACACAGTGAGACACTGCCTCAAATAAATAAATAAATAAATATTGGAATGAAGATTTTAAAAACTGTATGCGAAGCATCTGGCCGCTTGCGATGAACCAATCATAGTATTTAGCATTGTCCCAGGCCATTAGGAAACACCATTCTTTCATAATTTTAAGACCTGCTCAGATTTCTGTCTGTGCTATCCCTCACAATGTATGACCACAATATTCCTACCTAAGTATGATTACAATCCTCAGAAACAATCCCTGTTAACTCCAAAATAAACCTGACCTGCTGAGACCTGTCGAGTCTCTCTTGTGATACTTGAGATCTGGGCATTTTTCTGCCCACTTCATCAGTGGATGCACCATCCCCCTCCTTCTGGGAGATCAACCATATTTTAAACATCCATTTGCTAGTTAATCATTTGCTACAACCAGCAGTGCAAATCCCATGTCCTTATTTGGCTGATAAAACCCGAAGCCTGAAAATTACTGTTGTATTTCACTTGCAGAAAGATAGTTCTGGGGGGAAATTAATTTAAAAAGTCAGTAAAGTTATATCTGTTTATGTGATCCTGACATATTGGCGAGGTAATAACTAAGAAGAATTTAAAATGTCTCTTGTTAAGGCAGATAATATACACAGGAAACAAACTGCCTCATAGGCAGCTCTTACGCTTAGAAACTCAGTATCTACTTCCATTCAGTGCAGAGGCCGAATACTCCATCCCGCCTCAGCTTTTTCATGTCATTGAAGTTGCTTTGACAGGTGTAATGTATACTTTCAATGTTAGAGAAATAGAAGAAGATGGAAGCAAAAGCAACTCAAAACATACCACTGCTGAGGCTGCATCCTTAACCCAAAGCTAATAATAATAACTAATAATAATAATAACCAACAATTCAGCAAACACATTGCTCAAATATATGTCCCTGTATTCCCAATCATTGAAACTTGATCACTCAGAGACCAAGGTTAATTTAGTAAGCCACTTTCATAAAAAGCCAGAGGACTGGTGAATTATCTGATAAATACATTAGATGGAATGACTTAAATAAGACCCTCATCCTCATAATAGCATGATAAAATCTGAAGATAAATTTGAAAATTTATTAAATATGGCAGTCCCCAAATGCATTTGCATTAACATCCCTACAACACTGAAAGTCATCAAGTGTTCTTTCTTTCCTAAGTTCCCAAAGTTGTGTGTGGAGTAAAGAGATGGATGGCAATGGGTTCAAGCAGACAACTCTCCAAAGAAGCAGTGATAAGGAAATTAGCCATGGGGACTGATTACATGTAAACCAAGAACTCTCCAAACCAAAACTATAACAAACCTGGGTTCAGTAAACACTCAGATTTTTAAGACCCTCTATCTATGTCACTTTCCCAGTTTCCTACTAAAAATTATGGTCAACTTACACCAAACACCTTCCTGTCCTAAGAAAAGACCACTTGGTCCCTAATTCTCTCTCCCTATAAAAATATAGCTTTTAGCCGGGCGATGGTGGCGCACGCCTTTAATCCCAGCACTCGGGAGGCAGAGGCAGGTGGTTCTCTGTGAGTTCAAGACCAGCCTGGTCTACAGAGCTGGTTCCAGGACAGGCTCCAAAGCCACAGAAAAACCCTGTCTCGAAAAACAAACAAAAAAAATATAGCTTTTAAGATTTCTCTCCTACAGCAGAAGAAATTGAGGCTTTGAAAGTTTAAGTTACTTTTCCATTGTTACACTAGTAGCTGACTCCATGATCCGTTGTTCTGGTCCACGCCATCCACATCCCACTGAATGGAATAGATGATGCAGTAAAGGGATATGAGGAAGGAGAAGAAGCAGAAGTATCAGTCCTCAGGAAAGTGGAACTTGAAATGAGGACATCACCCTATTCCAATACCATGGTCACAAGGATCCATATCAGAGGGATGCAGGAGAGTCAGAGTCACACAGGAGCTAGAGGAGGCTCCATTGCTGACTCTGTAGACAGGTGGAGAGACAGGGTCACAGAGGAAGTAGAGGATACTCCCACTGCTGAATCTGAAGAGAAATGAAGAGAATCAAAAATCAGGGAAATTGAGCACCCTGCTGAATTAGAAAAGTCAAGCCAATAGGTTATTCCTGCACCCTCCAACAGAAACCCATATATTCTGAAATCTTCATTTGGGAATTTCTGATCTCCAGAACAGTGAGGCACTGTATTCCTTCTGGTATTTTGAGTGTCTGGTGCAATTGCACAAGTGTATACAGTCCTACACAAACGTGAAGGCAGAGGAAAAAGTTGGCTATTCTATTTTACCACTCTCCGTCTTCTTTTGAGACAAGGAACAGAGCCTCAAACTAGGTGGTGACCTATAAGCCTCATTGATCCTCTTCTCTTTAGTCCCACAGCTCTGAGATTACAGGCACTGGTACAGCCATGCCCAGCTTTTCCCCTTGGTATTGGAGCTTTGAACTCAGGTCCTTAATCTTTGCATACTAAGCCACTGAGCCATTTCCTAGGCTTCAACCTTGCTATTTTAAGCTACTAAATGTGTAGTGCTTTGTTATACCAATGAAATAGGAAACTAATACATCGACCTTTATGAGAAAATATACACACATTTTCCTCCACTTGCCTATCTTATAGTCCCTGAAGAGGAATCTCAGAGAAGTTTATCTGCAGATTTTTGGGGATGGAGAGTGTGTTAGCATGTTTTACTTGTCAACTTGACACAACCTGGGGTCAACCGAGAAGAGTGTTTCAGTTGAGGAACTATCTACATCAGGTTGGCCTCTGGGCAGCTCTATAAGAAACTGACTTGATTTGTTAGTCGGACTGTACAAACCATAGAGAACTAGATGCCTGCTGAGAAAACACAGATTGATTTCTCTTCTCTTGATTGTGGATGTGATGTGACTTGAGTCCTTGCCTTGACTTCTTAAAAATGATGGCGTATAACCTGGAATTGTGGGTTAAATAAACCCTTTCTACCCTTCTGTTGTTTTTTTTGTACAGATGTTTGATCATAGCTACAGAAAGGAAACCAGAACAGGAAGGCATCCAGGCCGACTCTTGGCACCTACATATCTGTATGTCTCCACCAAGCTTATCCCCACATTGGCACCAAACACCTTTCATTTGCTGAGACTTTGAAAGTTTCACCTATCAACACTCCTTCACTGCTGGTAGGAGTATAAACCTGCACAGTCACTTTACAAATCAGGATAGCAGTTTCTCAGAAAATTGGGAATCAATTTATCTCAAGACCCAGTAATACTGCTCTTGGACCAAGGGATGCACATTCATACCACAAGGGCATTTGTTCAACTATATTCATAACAGCATTATTTGTAATAGCCAGAACCTGTAAACAACCTAGATGCCCCTCAACTGAAGAATGGATAAAGAAAATCTATTACATTTACACAATGGAGTACTACTCAGCAGTGAAAAATAATGACATCTTGAAATTTGCAGGCCAATGAATAGAACTAAAAAAAGCATCCTGAGTGAAACAATCCAGACCAAGAAGGACAAACACAGTATGTACTCACTCATAACCATGCTACTATCCACGACCCCTGAAAAGCTAGACAACAAGGAGGACCCTAAGAGAGACATGCATGGATGCCCCTGGGAAGGGAAAACAGATAAGATCTCCTGAGTAAATTGTGAGCATGGGGGCATGAGAGTGGGATGACAGGGACAGGGAAGGAGAACATGAGGGACCTGGATGGCAGAGATTGGAGAGGGACAGAGAGTGAGAGTAAGGAAGGAGATATATTGATAGAGGGAATCATTATGGGGTTGGAGAGAAATCTGGTTCTAGGAAAATTCCCAGGAATCCAGAGTCTAGTCAAATAGAAAAAGGGAATGTATGAGAAAGGGGTCAAGATCATGTTAGGGAAAACCCATAGAGAGAGCTGACCCAAGCTAGTGGGAGCTCACTGATTCTAGATTGATAGCTGTGGAGCCTGCCTAGGACCGAACGAGGCCCTCTGAATGTGAGTGACGGTTCTGTGGCTTGGACAGTCTGTGGGGCCACTAGTAGTGGGACCAGGATTTATCCCCAGTGTATGACTGACTTTTTGGAGCCCATTCCCTACGGAGGGAAACCTTGCTCAGCCTAGATACAGGGGGAAGGGGCTTGATCCTGCCCCAACTTGATATGCCAGACTTTGTTGACTCTTCATGGGAGGCCTTACTCTTTCTGAGGAGTGGATGGGGGGAAACGATGGTGGGGGAGGGCTGAAGAAGGAGGGAAACAAGGGGAACTGTGGTTGGTATATAAAATAAAAAAGACTTTTAGAGGGAACTGGGATTGGCATGTAAAATAAGATTGATTTATAAAGAAAAAAAGAAAAAAACTTCTAAATAAAAATTTTTTCAAAAAGAAAAAAGAAGCTCCACCTATCACATCCAACAGAGCAAGGCAACTGTTCTGATTTCATGCCTCCATCTTCCACTGATCCAGACTACACACACACACACACACACACACACACTCACACACACGCATACACTCACACATATTCACACATACTCACAAACACACACACACATACACACACTCACACATACACACACTCACACACACACAAATACTTTTTTTATTGAGAAAAGGAGAAAAAAAAAACAAGTTTCTACCTCCTCCCAGCCTCCCATTTCCCTCTCCCCTCTTCCCACCCTTCTCCCCCTCCTCCCACCCTTCTCCTCCTCCCCCCACTCCTCTCCCCCTCCCTCTCCAGTCCAAAGAGCAGTCAGGGTTCCCTGCCCTGTGGAAAGTCCAAGGTCCTCCCCACTCCGTCCATGTCTAGGAAGGTGAACATCCAAACTGGCTAGGCTCCCACACAGTCAGAACATGAAGTAGGGTCAAAACCCTGTGCCATTGTCCTTGGCTTCTCATAAGCCCTCATTGTTCGCCATGTTCAGAGAGTCTGGTTTTATCCCCTGCTTTTTCAGTCACAGTCCAGCTGGCCTTGGTGAGTTCCCAATAGATCAGCCCCACTGTCTCAGTGGGTGGGTGCACCCCTCGTGGTCCTGACTTCCTTGCTCATGTTCTCCCTCCTTCTGCTCCTCATTGGGACCTTGGGAGCTCAGTCCAGTGCTCCAGTGTGGGTCTCTGTCTCTATCTCCATCCATCACCAGATGAAGGTTCTATGATGCCCTATCCTATAGCAATACTGACGAATATCTTGCATATCATCACAAATACTTTTACTTTCACTTCCTTTCATGTCTCTCCAGCATCTACTACTTGGTATACAGAAGTTTCAAAGAAAGAAGAGAAGAGAAGGAGAAAAAGAGTTTGGGAAGATGGCACAAATGTAATAACCCTCGATGAATAACTAACTACAAAGCCAAATGTGCCCATTAGTCTCACATAATCTGCCAAACAAAATCCAAATGGTATTGCATGGATGGGGTCAGGTCTCAACGAGCCCAGCGTAAGTTGAACACATATGTGCCAGTCAGTTTGTGCTACTGTGACAAAATATCTGAGATAATACAAAAGAGGAAAGATTTATTGCATTTCTGATTTCAGGATGATTACTTTATGTTTGCTCAATCCCATCACTTTGGGCCTGGGATGAGGCTGAACATCATGTCAGAGAATGAAATTGCTAAATTTGTGGTTACCAGGAAAAAAGAAAGAATAGTTCACTTTTTGTAACAAAAGTCAAACCTACTAAGCTCTGAATGCATAAATGCATTAGTCATTAGTCGTTCGTGTTGTCAGGAGCCCTCATAATCCAATCACCTCTCAAATGTGCCCCCTCTGTATATAGGCTTAATTGGGATCTAAGCCTTCAAGACATGGGCTTTGGGAGGACACTTTAAATCCCTAGAATCTATAATCTGTAACAATTTTATACACCTAGCCTATAGAATACCATGAAATGAAATACATTTGAACACTAAAGAATATAATTGTATACTATAGAACGTATTATTTCCCCCATGAACATATGGTTGACAGTGACACATCGCTAGAGAGTATCATAAGGAATGTTGCTATCCCAGGAAAAGGTTACTATTCAAAGTAGAGTTTCTACTGGATGTGTATTGCATTTACACCACAGTTGAGAAGTCATCAATCAAACCACCATAAGTCATGAACAGTCCATAAATTTGTCTGTTCTCTGGTGTGGAAATTATTTGCTGCTTTGCTCCAACAACCCTCAAACCTCTACCTTCAAAGTCTCGCTGTGATCCATTCTACAACACCGACTGCAAAGCCCTGAATTATGACACGTGTGGAGGGTAGAGCCCAGCAGAAGAAGATTTGTGCCGGCCTTTCGCTTAAGCTTTGAAACAGGTGGCTTTCTACCTCCAGCATACAAAAGGAATTGACCTGCTGTCTCGCCACATAAGACAAATTCCCCCCTTTCTCTGCAAAAGAAGGACTTGTTGCACAAAGAAAGCCAACTTACTGAAAGTCCTGTAACATGTTGTATGTTTCCTGGTAGCTCCTTAACTCTAACGAGATACAAAATAATATCCCTTTCTCATCTGGCAGCCATTCTGGTGAGACTTCTACATGTCACATGCTGCGCTCGATTCCCGGGACACAGGTCTCAGAAAGGTTCACAGCTTGTCTCAGAGGGACTTGATGCTAAACAAGAACCAAGTTTTTACTTCTTTACATCCCCACCACCACAGTGCATGAAGAACGTGCATAGTAAATTTGTGTTGCATGCTGGGCTTATTAAACAAATGGTAAGAATTCTAATTATAGCTAGATCTGCAGTACAGATGCGCTAGACCTCGACAGATTGCACAGCATCTAGCAGAAATCCTTACTTTTATTGATAAAGACAATGAGGTACAAATAAACTGGAAAGATAAATTAAATGACTGCAGATAGAATTAAGTTTCTGTCTCCTTCTCCTGCCTTCTAACACAGTGTGCCTTTTAATTGGTACCAGATATGGCAGCTAAACTAAATCCTAGGGACAGCTCCATTTGACTCAGTCTGAACTTGCTCAAATAGCCAGGCTAGCTCAGCTGTGCCAAATCTGACTCTCCACCCCAGTTCTCACCTATGCCACTTGCCCCCCCCCCCCCCCCGCGGTGTGAAGCTGACCAGGTACCAATGACCTTCAGGGTTGTTGGGAAGTAATTTATTTTATTTTCTGAAAAATAAAGGAAATGTTAATATCATGGATCTATGTCCAAAATGCTCCTGGGAAGGTTTCTTCTCTAAATTTGTTCTCTCATTTTCAAATTTCTTTTTTTTTTCTCCTTTTTCAATGTCAAGTTTTCACAGTGACTTTGATCTCAGAAGCATGCAGCTTCTCCTTGCCTGACTCTCACCTCCTACCCTGAGATAACCCCATAGAACTCCATCCGTCCTTTCAAGTCTAAGGCAAGTTCCTGTGCTCTGTCCACAGGGACAGCCAGGGTCCCTTGCACCGAAGACAGAAGTCAATAGAAAAGTATAAATGGACCTGCGTATCAGTAGGTCCATAAAAACTGAAACTGCATGTCTTTGTTGGATGAAAACACATCACATGTTTGTCAGGCCAAGTCTATTAATACAACCTCTGGGAACTAACTTCCATATCAAACTGCAAACAGTAAACAGAACTCTTTGTGATAGCGAAGCAGAGACTGCAGCCCTGAACTGTGGCTCGAACTCTCCCAATTAATAAGAGAAACATTTCAAGTGAGGGAGAGAACTATACTTCCAGTCAGAGCAAAAGAGAACATCACACAAAGAAGTTTCTCTTTCCACCTTCTGTTTTCATAAACATTATCATTGATTCTTGGTAATAAAAAAAATACGAAGTTTAAACAATGACAAACATTTGGCAGGCAACTAGAAGTGAGTTACTCGTGAGAAATATTAAACAAAAGAGCATCGTGTGCTTAACAAAGCTGGACTGACTGCTTTTCTTTGCACCTTAATGTTTATCTCTCTCCCACCCCGTGTGACTGTTCAGAAGGCAAGAGAGGACAGGAGAATAAAAAGGAGAGATGCAAATTTGGACAGAGAACTAACACAAATCCGCATGATTGCATTGTGAATAATAAACCTCCGCTCGTAAATTACCTACCTTTCCAGAAAATTCAACTCATTTAAAATGCTTAATGGATGTGAAGAGCTCTGAATCTAATACAATAAAAGCAACCAAGTCAAAATATCTTTGAAAACAAACAAGAGGGGGAAGACAGTCACCCCACCCTCACCCTTTCTGTCTCCCGAAAAGCAGCAATCCTGAGCCCTGGGAGGGGATCCATAATTTTGATTTGAAAACCTCTCAGGGAGGTCCTTTGTGTTTTCCCTCTCTTTCTTCGAAGATCACAGCAGCAATTTTCTTTTATCGTTAGCTATTTATAGTTTTCTTTTCTCCAAAATTCTTGGCCAGAAAGAAGCTGTGCAAAAAGTGTTCTGACAGTCACATTATTTTGTAGCACTCTTCAAAACTATTAAATACAATCAAGTAGGGGAGGGACAAAAAAAACAGTCCCCCAAACTTGTTCATTATCTTTTCCACTTGGTTTGTTCTCCTTAAAGCAGTGGAAGCCAAATAAATAGTCTCCTCCTGGCCCCAGCATGGTAAGATGCTGAGAAAAGAGTCACATGGATGATCTCCTTTCTATGCAGAAGTGGAAATAGACCAGAGGAGAAAGATGCTTGGAATAATAACCTAACAACTAGCACAAATCTCATTACTGTTTCTCCTGTCTCAGACAACTAGAACCTTCCACGTATGCCAGAGAGACTGGAGTGAACTTAGCCAAGACTTTGAGACGGTCTTTTCTTTTGTGTTCCTAGTCAAGTCATTTAAAAGATGATTTGTACGCAAACATACTTTTATCTGAATTCTGACTCTACTCTTTCCAATCTCTTGACCTTGGGAAAATACTTCTCTCAGAGTCAGCTTCCTATTCTTCAGACCGGGGGGGGGGGGGGGGGGCCTTAGCACTTAACACAGAGAGTTAACACATGATGACCACTTGAGGCCAAGAAGATGCTTGCTCTCTGCTATATGACATCCTGTGTATGTGAGATGCTGACACTTAAATATAGGCTGTTGTGAGCTCTGAATATGTTTGTCGGGCTACAGAGAAAAGAAGCTGTGAAGATGGTTTCTGTCCCTTTCACTCTGAGAGGCCCCACAGCTCCGGGAGCTTGAGACTGGCTGCTTTGCATGAGGGGAAATAGAATAGCATCACAGAGAGAGGAAGAAAGAAGGAAATAGAAAAGAACCAACCAAAAATAAAGAGGCCCTCAGGATGCTCCAAGAGCAATCCCTGGGAAGTAGGCAAGTGCTGTACGTGGAAGGGCCTTTAGGGAAATCTCACCCCAAACCTATTACTTTGAGTAACTATGTGACCCAGACAAGACACTTGTCCTCTCTGCAACTAAGAGGCACAATCTATGAAGGTGAATATCCTAACTTCTTTGTTTCTTCTGTGTCCCCAGTACCCAGGACATCTCTAGGAGTATAGCTGAACGCATCTCCATGAAAGCTTAAAGAAAGCAACGTCATAAGCTGTAAGTCCTCCATTGGGTCATGCTGTTTGGAACTGAGTTTCTTTCAGTGACCACTATAAAGGAATATGAATAAGAATTACATTCTAGATTTGAACCCTTATTTCCCATTTGCTAACTATGTGATTATAATGCTTTGCTTAAATTAATTCTGCTTGGATACTTGGCCCAAAGCTGATCATACAGAGTAATTATCCCCAGCCCCATTCCCCTAAGATTCAACACAAGTCTCACCTTGTGCCTAATTCTTGCTCAAGTTTCTGGCCCAACACTATCATAACCCTTTCTTGGAGTGTGCATCTGAATCTGTCAATAACACAGGAGATAAGAAAACTAAGTTTCAAGCCAGGATTCAAGTCAGGATAAGTCCCACCCCCTTCATTCTGTGCACCTACCAGCTTCCACCCCAACCAGCCATCAGTATCTCCGTTTTCTAGAGGCCTGGCACACAACCTGCAAACTGTCTGTAGTTCTTTTTCTCAAAGCAGGGTGTGAAAAAAGATCTCAACAAGCAGTGTTCTCCTTGGTTTAGGTCCTTGAATTACTCTCTGCAGCTTCCACTCCTTATAGATTCTTCCATCAAGCTGCCTTCTGAATTTCTCCCTCTATCAGGCCTCTGCTTACAGCAGAAGCATTTCTTTTGCAACATGGTCCTCTCTAAAGAACATTACGCAAACTAATGTTGCACTCCTACTCTATTTTAACTCTCTAACCTCAGGACATTCTTTCAATAGTTTAGAAATACCGAAGTCAAAGGCGATCCCAGCAATCGGAACTCACAACATCTGTCTCACATTGCAGAGACCCTGATGGACAGCCCCGCCAGTGCAGTTTTTGTTGCAGATGAGTGTACACTTCGTACTTAGTGGGTGCCTGCAAAAGACAACAAACCTTGGGAGATGGTTAGCTCACATCATTCACCGGCACCAGAGATGACAAGACATCAACACTATCAAGCCTACCAGCTGCAAGTACCATAGCCCAGGAATTGTGGGATCAAATGTGTAGCATTTGTAAACCACCCAAACAGAAGCATGCCCATGCCAAGAGCTATCTGGCAGGAAAAGATACATATAAAAAAAACAGGTAATGGGTTCTTTTATTATCATATTTATTTTTCAAGGTCTATGTACATAAGAAACATTTAAAGCAGTTGTTCTCAAACAGTGGAATGCAACCCCTTTGGGAGTCAAATGAGCTTTTCACAGGGGTCTCATATCATATATCAGATATCAGATGTTTACAATACAATTCCTAACAGTAGCAAAATTACAGTTATAAAGTGGCAACGAAATAATTTTATGCTTGGGGGGGTCACCACAACCTAAAGAAATGTATTAAAGGATCCTAGCATTAGGAAGTTTGAGAACCACTGATTTAGAGGATGACAGGCAGATTTTTGTTCTTTTTTCAAATACAAAACCAAAAGTGTTTAGGAAATCAAGACAAGCAAAAGGACATTGCCCAATGATACTCACAAAGGAGAGGGACGAGGAACTGGACCCATCTCCATCTAGTTCAAAAGTGTCTAAGACTGGGAGAAGAAAAAGGACCAAAGCGGTGTTGAGGAAATCACTCTACTGAAGCCCTCTAAAGAAAGAGGGGAAGGGAAGTGGAAAGTTCAAAGAATCCTACACCACAAGCTCCCCTTTCACTTTAGCTGCCTTGAGTTGGATTTGTTTGGTTTTTTTTTCATCAGTAACTAAGATTATTTCTCCATCATAAACCAGCAAGTTTCTGCTTCTTCATCTATAAAGCATAACAGTAACGGTACCATCCTCCCGACACCTTGTAGGGAGTAAACAAAACCTCCCTCCTCCAAATCCCTAGTAAGTTACATTACACACTTGCATGTGTTACTTCCACTCTGCCTTTCAGTTACACAATAGCTGCCTCTAAATAGCCCACTATTTACAGAGCGCCCTCTAAAGAGACCACTCACTGCTTGTCTAAAGAGACATTGGCATCATCAGCCCTTTCCTCCCCAGTAGCTTCAACAAGTTATATCCTGAGATACTCTTCTCTTTGCCACCAAAACTGTTGTGTCCTTTTCATGACTTCAAGCATCACAAATATACCAATGAAAAATGGTAGCTCTTGGGAGCTGGGAAGATGGCTCAGTTCATAAATTGTCTGCCATTCAGGCCTAAATTCTAATCCTCAGCACCCATATAAAAAGTCAGACAAAGTAGAACATACATGCATATATACACATATATATATACAAATACATACACGCATACACACATGTGTGTATGTGTGTATATATACACATATATACCTCTTCCAATGTTAGTCACAGATATGTGTGTGTATGTATCTATCTCCATCTCTGTTCTGTCTCTATATCTAATGTGACTCTAACACAGGAATTACTAGAGACAGGAAGACCAGTCAGTCTAGCAAACTGTCAGTCACCAGGTTCAGTGAGAGACCCTGTCTCAAAAAAAAAATGAAGATAGACAGTAATAATAGAGAAGAATGGCCTAGTATTGACTTCTGGCTTTCACACTCTCAGGCACATACATATAATGAAAGTCAGTCTTTACTTTCATCTAAGCTGAGACTCCTTTTCTGCTGCCTCAAAAGAAAAATCATATGTGTTGTGGAACTCTGTCTTCAAGGTACAACATGGCTTTTGCTAGTCTGAAATCCCAATACCCATGAGAGAGCATCATGAGATTGGGCCATTAAGAGACTCTTTTGGAACGGGTAGGGCTCCTGAGACATATCACAAGATTCCCCTTATCCCTGGGGATATACAAGTAGCTAACCATTTCTAGAGACAAAAGGTTTCTCTTCAGTGCTATAGCTGCCCAGAAGTTGCCCCGGCTCCTATTAGTAACTTTGCACCCATGCTCCTATAAGTAATCCCAGCTGAACCCACTGGCCCACAAAGCTGGACTTTGATGATCACTTCTTTGTGCTGTCTTTGGGGCAAGTAGATATTTACTCACTTCATCCCAGGAAAAGTCATGAAAAGAATGTCATTCTCAATGTGCCATATGCCACATTCATATATTCAGACTTCTCCCCACCCCATCCTATTCATCTATTTTCCATTCACATGCTTGTGCCACTGGTAGCTTTATACACATGTATAGTCATATATGTTGGTTAGGTCAGTGTTTATTTCTACCATGATATCCATGACAGCATGGGCTAGGAGTTTTGTATGAGAAGCCTTGTGGTTCCAATAGCAGAATTTCAGGCCCATTCTGGGCTCCCAATGAATATGCATTGAGTAAAATAAGCAATGAGAACATAGGTTTAAAAATTCCCAGTACCCATATGCCACTGCCAAATAGCCCTCTCTCTTTCCTCCAGTTCCACCAAGAAGAGGCAGAGGTCATGCATGATTAACCTAGTCTTATACTCCCAGAACTCAGGAAGGCCAAGGCATTAGTGTCTTAAGTTTAAGAACAATTGGAGCCACACAGTGAGAAATACAAAAAGTGGAGCTGGAGGGATAGCTTGGCAGTTAGAAATATTTACTGCTCTTGCAGAAGACCTGAGTTTGGTTGCCAGGGCCCACATGATAGCTCACAGCTATCTGTAACTCCAGACCCAGGGAATCTCTCGTTTTTTTTTTTTTTTTTGACCTGTGCATGCACCACTGGATGTGATACACACACACACAGTCGTGCAAACACTCATACACACAAAATCTTTCTTTAATTTTTAATACAAAAAAGTCAAATACAATAACATACACATATGAAAATATAATAAAACCCATCATTTTGTCCACTACTTTTTTAAAAAAAATTAAATATCAAGAAGTGGATAAGTGGAGTGATACAAGAGTGTTAATTTAAAAGCAGCTGGAGAGATGGCTCAGAGGATAAGAGCACTGGCTGCTCTTCCAGAGGTCCTGAGTTCAATTCTCAGCAACCACATGGTGGCTCACAACCATCTGTAGTGAGATCTGGTGCCCTCTTCTGGCCTGCAGGCATACGTGCAGACAGAACACTGAATACATAATAAATAACTTTTAAAAAACTGGGAGTTAAAATGCTCATATAATGGCTTTTTAGTTACACAATGTTTTTCATAGAATTTTTAGAACTCTTTTTCCAAGGCAGCAATGAAGTCACATTATGGTCCTCTGCCTTTAGGCCCCATCTCTTGTTCCCCATGTGATCTGAGAGAATTCTTTGTTTCCAAATCTCAGGTAATGTCTCTGCTCTGGTTTTGAAGCAAATCTTTCCCTGCTGCCTGTGTTCTACATTGTTCTCTCATCTTTCGAGTTCCCTGTGCCGGGAGCATTCAGAGTTCATAACCCTTTGCCGAGAATACAATGACTGCATGTAATTGCTCAAAAGCCAGACTTTGCATGTCATTATTTTCATCCAACAATGGATAAAAATATGTTTTTAAAAATATATATTCCTCCCCATTGTTAAGAGAAACCGTGTCTCCTCTGCCCTGGGCCTGTGCTACCTAACCAAATGCCCTAACTCGCTGACGATACCTCAGTGTCTACAGTTTAACTATTTCAGTTCCATTGGTCCTGGTAGCATCTCTCAGCACAGTTTAATAAACGGTACTGCTTCTAACTGCACTGCAGTTATCTTGACAAGCCCATGACACAAATCTTGAACTGTGCATTTATTCCAAAAAGGAGGGGGGAGTAGAATTCTTCGTGTGACTCATTTTTCTTCAAAGGCAACGTGGAGAATAAAAACAGAAGTAAAGTTTCCCTTTTCTAATTCCCAATTCCCTTAAGCCCGTGCACCTGATGCCCAGTGTGACTCATTTCTTGTGCCACCCACAGACCTCCAGTTCTCAGGGCCCTGCCTTGCTTCTGGTGACCGCCCACTGCAGAGCGCCTTGAGAGAAGTGTTCTTCTTCTTAGGGCGGTCCCCTTGCCTCCTGTACATTGCCTCTTTCTTCCATGCGTGAAGCTATGAACCAGCCTAAGTCACTGTTCACTTTTGCAACCCTTCAGCCCCTAGAGTAGGCCATTCCATGTTATTTCAGGTGGCCCAAGGGTCATCCCTCTGAAAGCACCTACATGACCACAATGACATGCAAGGAGCAGACTCTGAAATCACAAAAGTCCGGTGTCCACAACACTGGGTATTCTGGACACAAAAGAAGCCCACGGATGTTAACCTAAAACATTTTTCTCCCGCTCTTTCAGGAATAGTCAGTTTCTATTTTAACCCTATATATGCATGTTCCACTCTGCCTCTTTCCTTTATGTTGAGAGTCAGAAGCAATTCTTTGGTCAATTTTAGTTCTTAAGTTCATGCACGCAAATTAGATGTTCCACGGAAAGACACGCAAGTGAGTAAAAGACTTGAGTCGGATCTCAAGTTCAAAATTTCAGGACTGCTCCTGGAAATAATTTGCTGGGCTAATTGGGTAAATTTCTCATACCTTTGAGTTTGATTATTCCTACCCAAAACACAGACAAAAAAAAAAATAAAAACAACATTTTTACTCCCATGTCTGATGTAAATTACAAGAATTAATGACAAAACAACAATAAAGTTATGCAAAAATAAAAAACCACTGCCTTTGAAGGGACTGGTCCATTGTCATCATCGTAGCCATAGGCATGGCCATCATCCTCATCACTCCTTGACGCCACTTAGCACCTTAGCTCTGTTTTGCGTTGTACTACTGCCACCTACCGGCAGAGATGAATGACTAGGAGACATTCTGAAAACACTTGGGTTTACATTTGCTTCAATGGGTAGTCACTTGGACTGAAGTCAGAAAATGTGCAAGCTAAAAAAAAAAAAATCAAACAGAAATGATCACACTTGTTATACTTGGCAAGTAGGATTCAGCCCCAACCTTGAATAAATGGGGCAGAAATGAGCCCAACGTCTAGATTAAGAGAAATTCCTCCAGGTGGTCTCATCCATTTTTTATTAGTCCAAATGTGTTTTGCATGTAACAGGCCATGCTCCTATTAACTTCCAGGCATAAAAATGGAAACATTTAGGGTAAGCTGTGGACTGACTTTCAGAATTGAAGAAAGTGTGGAATTTCAAAATACCTAAAGCAGAAAACTTGTTCTGTTGGCACCAGGAGCTGTCAGCAGCAACTGGTCAGGGGGATTTGACAGAGGGCCTGGCTGGCCACCTGAGTTCCAAACTTTTGCAGCCACTCCCAAAGGAACTACAGTTTTTCCTCGCCAACGTGACAAAGAGAAAAATGTTCTTTCTCCTCTTTCTGATCATTGTCAGAACAGTCTAGTTAGACATTCCATGGGGCAATAAAAACCAGCCATTTGTACTTTTCATTTCCATGGCGAATTTCTTATGGAGGGGTGCCAGGATTCTTATAAAAATAAGGAAGACTGATTGACGTACATCCAGGAAATGAAGCTATAGTTTCATTTGGGGTCCAGAAGTGAAACATGCCCATTTGAATATGAATGTCTCTCTACAGAAAGTCAATCGAGCCCCAAGTCCAAGGACACTGAAGCAAAAATGTTTTGTCAAGACAGTTGAGGGAGACTGAAGAACTCGGTCTTCCCTTCAAAAGCAAGGAAATCTCAAGTCAACCCACTGAAATAGCCCTTTGTCACACTATAGCTTGGGACTTGATAAAGATGGAAGGTGAGCTTGGAGAGTGGCTGAATTTATGAGCCTTTAGAGTAAGAACGTGATATATTTTAATATACATTAAACTAAGAATAAATTTTCAATATGATGGAAGGTCTTAGAAAAAATGAGAACTTATACCTAAAGAAAAACAAAAGGAAGAAATACTAACTGGAAAAATAAATTTGGGAGGCTGTTATATATCACCAATGCCACCCAGAATAATCTATTTGAATTCATAATTTTCTATCAGAAATGGTATTTCCCAGCTCTGTCATCGATTGAAAAAGGGCAGCTTCAAGTTTTCTTGACATCCAGAGGTTATCCTGTGCAACCATTCAGTCAGTAGCTAGTATGGCTGGAATCCAGACTGCTCCCTCTCTGGCTCACATTTTAAATCCCTGGTCCGCAGCTTGTGGAAGCCCTTCTGAAGACTGTACACGCTGTAGCAGATGGAGCCTGGTTAGTAGAAGAGAGTCAGTAGGAGTGAACCTGTGAAGGTGATACCCACTTCCCACCTGCCTTCTCCATTTCCCAGTCTGCTGCAATGTAAAAGTCAATGCCATGCACTCTTCCAGCATGTGCCAGGGTGTTTCCAGCTGCCATGCCTGCACAACCGAGATAGGCTGAGATCTTCTGAAATCATGAAACCCTTCCTTCTTGTGTTGTTCTGTCTGGTATTCCATCACAGCCATGCCCTCCCAAATTGGTGAATCTTGAAAGACCATGATGTCCAACTGAGTCTGGTTAGATTATCACAAGTTCAGGATGGAAACAAAAGAGTATATGTGGTATAAAATAACTATAAAGCCTTGAAGAAAGATTCTGGAAGGGTTTGAATAGTAAGGTAAGAATAAGAATAGAAACAAGTTTTATGTTAGTAGCAAGATTATCCCTAGAATAAACATGAGGGCAAGTCTTTAAGAGAGGCTGGAGAAAGACACTGTAATTCACACTATTTGCATTATGGTAATAGGTTTTGCTCTAGGCATAATAATTTGTTTACCACAGAGGTATTTTGTGTGTCTTCTGCCTGTACCCTAACATGTTTAAACCATTGTTGAAAACTTCCAGGGACTTGTGCTCATTGTGGATTCAAAAAAAAAAAAGTGTTTCTAAGGTTCTAAGGATCTCGCTGAAGTCTGCGTTTACTATACAGGCATTTGTAGGAAGGAGGGCCTGCCTGTTTGTCCTGGCCACTCGACTAGCTTAACCCCTAAATAACCACACAGAAACTATATTAATTAAATCACTGCTTGGCCTATTAGCTCTAGCTTCTTATTGACTAACTCTTACATCTCAATTTAACCCATTTCTAGTCATCTGTATATCGCCACATGGCAGTGGCTTACTGGCAAAGATCCGGCATGTCTGACTCTGGTGGCTCCATGGTGTCTCTCTGCCTCTACCTCCTTTCTCTCAGCATACCATTTAGTCCCTGCCCCCGCCTACATAAGTTCTGCCCTATCAACAGGCCAAGGCAGTTCTTTATTCATTAACCACTAAAAGCAACACACAGACATAAAGACCTCTCACACCAGGCTTTTGGAGCTCAGTTCATTAAATATATAGGCTTTTATCATGATCTACAAATAAACAAATATTTAGAATGATACTTAGTATTTCTGTCTTAAAATCACTGGTAGGTTCATAACAAAGTTAGACATTAAGCAACCATCAGGTCATTCATTTAAAAAGCTTTCCTGCCGGGCGGTGGTGGCGCACACCTTTAATCCCAGCACTCGGGAGGCAGAGGCAGGCGGATCTCTGTGAGTTCGAGACCAGCCTGGTCTACAAGAGCTAGTTCCAGGACAGGCTCCAAAGCCACAGAGAAACCCTGTCTCGAAAAACCAAAAAAAAAAAAAAAAAGCTTTCCTACATAGATGAGCCTTCAGGTACTAGAACCTGTTTTTGTAGTTATCCAATAGTCCTACTATAAGGTTTTATAAGCACTTCACAGTCCCTCTCAGTAGGACTGGTAGGGCCCTACTTAGCCCATGTAGATAAGGATGTTATCCTTAATTCTACTCTCCAGCTGCAGGAAGACAATGCACTCTATATCCTCTGGGGTTTTATTACCTCTGTAATATCTCTAAAGTTAGTTCTGTGTTGCTAACTGTATCTGCTTCACTTTCCATATCCATAATGATTCCAACTATGCTGACTTCCTGGTAATGATCTGACAATCTTTGTCTTTTCCTGATGCTTTAGCATGAATTGGGGCTTATGGTACCAAAGTGTTCTTTGATTACTTAGTCCATACTTAAACAACCTTAAGCAGAACAAACTTAAATTCTCAGTCTACAGCCACAGACAGTAGAGAAAGAACTGCCATTGGCTTTCTGTGATTCACATTAACTTCCATCGCTGAACAGGTGGAGTCTGTTTCTAAAAGCAATTAAAAGTGATATGTAATCAATATGGAAATTGTCACAATTTAAAAATTTACCTGGAACAGGTGTGAGCCAGTGACCTTCTCAGGAGTAGGCCCAAGCAAGTAACCTCCCTTGGAGCAACCTCCTAAAAACCTCCTAGGATTGTAGAGCAACCTCCAGGAATGCCAAGTGACCTCCGAGGTGACTAGAACTGTGGCCCCGACTCCACCATGAGGAGCAACCATCTGAGCCTTGGCTCCACTGGCACCTGGAAGAGTGATCACCAGAGACATGGTCCATACTACAATAATCAAAGGAAAATGTAGGTAGACAAGGTAAGAACACACTCAACATGACAAGGAGCAACATGGCACCACCAAAAAATAGGGGCTCTACAACAGCAATACCTGAACACCCCAATACAGATGAAGCAGAAGAAAATGACCTAGAAAATAACTTTAGGAGAATGTTTGAGGCCCTTAGAGAGGAAATGAAAATTTCTCTCAAAGAAATGGAGGAAAAGACAAACAAAAGTTGGAAGAAATCGACAAATCCCTTAAAGAAAATCAAGAAAAAGTAATCAAACGGGTGAAAGAAACAATTCAAAATTTGAAAACTGAAATAAATACAATAAAGAAAATACAAACAGAGGGAATTCTGGAAAAGGAAAATATGGGAAAATGATGAAGAAGCAGAAATGTAAGCATAAACAAAGAATACAAGAGATGGAGTTGGACTTCTTCTTTTCCTATTATTCTTAGGTTTTATCTTTTCATGGTATCCCAGATTTCCTGGATGTTTTATGTTAAGAATTTGTTGGCTGTAACATTTTCTTTGACTGATGAATCTATTTCCTCTATCATATCTTCGACTCCTGAGATTCTTTCTTTCATCTCTTGTATTCTATTGGTTATGCTTGTACCTGTTCATTTACCCATATTTTCCATCTCTAGAATTCCCTCAGTTTGTGTTTTCTTTATTGATTCTATTTCAGTTTTTAAGTCTTGAGCTATTTCCTTCACCTGTTTGATTGCTTTATCTTGGCTTTCTTTGCTTTCTTTAAGGGATTTATTGATTTCATCTAATTTTTTGTTCGTCATTTCCTCAATTTCTTTAAGAGAATTTTTTATTTTCTCTATCATTTTCATAAAGTTATTTTTAAGGTTGTTTCCTTCTACTTCATCTGTATTGGGATGTCCAGGTCTTGCTGGTGTAGAACCACTAGTTTCTGGGGTTGCCACATTTCTTTTTCTGTTGTTGAATGTATTCTTACACTGTCATCTACACATCACTTTATCCAATGGGTGCAGGTAGGGCCTTGCTTCACGGGATCTCTCTTCCTCCAGTTGGTACAGGTGAGGTCTGTTGCTTAGGTGGTTGCTCTTCCTCCAGTTACAGGCAGGGTCATGTTTCTGGTAGTCGCTGATATGGCTCTGGGGGCTCCTCTCCAGGTACAGTCAAGGCCAAGGCTCTGGTGGTGGTCACAGATGTGCTAGAGATGGTTGAGGGTGTGGGGAGTCTGCTCCAGGGTTTCTGGGGCTTTAGTGGGTGGGGATGGCGTGTGGGATGTGCCTCTGGGGCTTAGGGTCTAGAAAGCTGGGCCCCCCAGCCAGGAACCCAGACACTCACCTCTCCGTGTGGAGTCAGGGACAAGGCTTCGGTGGTCACAGATGCGGTGGGGAATGGATGGGGCGTCATAGATATTTTTATGCAAGAGTGATAAAAGTCTTGATAAAACTAAAATTAAACTTTCTTTTATTTATAGGAAATGATGTGCCTGCTCCCATCAGTAGATAGAAAGATTCACTTTGTGCTTCTGGCTGAGTTATTTTTTTTAAAGGGAGAAGTAGTTTCTCACTGAGCCAATATTTTTCCCAATCTCTGCTTTTATTTTAACCAATGTCACACATTTTCTTCCTTCCTTTTCAAGTAATAGCACTCTGTTTCTCTCAAGGATCACTTTGATATTTTTATATATACTTTATTTTATATATAGTAAGACAATTTACATATTATATTCATGTATTTTATATATTTTTAATTTTAAGCATTTTTAAGTTCATTTTATTTTATAAGCGTATGTGTTTTACCTGCATGTGTGTCTATGCCTCACACTGAGCCTGGTGCAAACAGAGGCGAGAGAGGGAGTTACAGCCAGTTGTGAGTCACCACATGTGTGCTTCGAATCAACCGCAGGTACCTTAAAGATTTAGCAGATCGTGCTCTTAACAGCTGAACCACCTTGCCAATCTCAAAATTTACATATTCAACAAACAGAATTATTTGATAGTTTTGAACAAAAGAAAAACCTCTTCCCACTGGAAGAACTTTTTAAGATGACTTTTTTCTTTTTTTCCCCTTTTATTGAAAATAGACATTTTTTCACACACTATGCCCTAATTATGGTTTGCCCTCCTTCTACCCCTCCCAGTTCCTTCCCACCTCTCCTCCCATCCAGATCCACTCCTTTTCTGTTCCTCACTAGAAAATAACAGGCTCCTAAGGGGTAATAATATAACATAACAAAATACAATATAGTAATATAAAACAAAAACTATCTTATCAGAGTTGGACAAGACAAACAAGCAGAAGGAAAAGAGAACAAAATAAGGCACAAGAATTAGAGACCCTAATATTTGCACACTCAGAAAATCCATATAAATATTAAACTGGAAACCATAATAAATACACAGAGGACCTGGTGCAGATCCATGCAGGCCCTGTGTCCATGAGTTCATATGGGCTTACTATGACTTTTTTTAAGAGGACCAAATATATTCAGTGACTAGTCATGTCCACCTCTTGGACAATGAAGTTAAAAATAAATTCTGAATTTCACAATGACTACCTCAGAGAAATAACACATGTTGGATTCTTTGGGAACAAAATGTTGGTTCTTGCTATATTTTGTGATGGTTTATTCTAAATCCACTTCAAGCATAGACGACGGATATAAGTTATAAGGCTCTATACCCTCTTCTAGAAAGTTTGAGAAGTCTCTGAAGCTAAAACTCTAAGAGTCCATCCTCAAACCCCTGAATAGCTCATCTTATTCCTACAAACATCCTCATTCTGTCCTTTAGTGAACTTTAAGAGGAGGCTCAATAACAAAGCAAGGGTTTTCAGAACTGAGGAGACAGCTCAGTGAGATGCTGTTCAAGCATGAGGACAAGAGTTCAGATCCTTCAACTGCCACACAAAAGCCATGCATAGTAGTAAACGAAAGAAGCAAGGTATTCTGGGACAAGTCTAAGTAAAACAGTAGATAGATCTAGGGACTAGTCTCCAAGTTTGTGAAAAGACACCTGACTATATAAAATAAGGTAGAGAGCAATAGAGGCAGATATCAAAAGCAACTTCCGGCCTCTATAGGCAAACACGGATGTTCACACACACGCGCGCGCACACACACACACACACACACACACACCACACACGCACGCACATGCAAAGGTTTCCATGACAAATTAATATAAACAATGATTTAGGCCTGGATCAGGCTCTGGTAAATAATTTGTATGAAGTTCAGGAATAAAGATGCATTCACATAAAAAATCACATTTCAGGTTATCTGAAAAAGACATTTCCCAAGCTGAAAGGCAAAGTCAGATGCCAGTCTGTGACTTACCCATCAACTTGACCTCTTGTCTTAGACACAGGAGGTGATAATGACAGCCACATGGAGCACTAGGTAGCTGTCAATAGTAGCAGCCACCACAGATCTGCTAAAGAATTCCTTCAGTTTAGTCTTTGACTTAAATCTCCAACCATTGTGCAGTCTCCCAAATATTTGTTAGACATACTCTAGTGAGCAAAGGCCTATCCAAATACAAGGCCGAGTTCCTTCTCTATGAAGTTTATATATTTGCAGGGAGAGCCAGAAAATTAATATATAAGCCAACAAATTGGTAGATGATAGCAGATAATCATTTCTACAATGTAAACAATCCTACATGGTTCAAAACAAGAGAAAATGAATGAGGTGACTTCAGATTGGAAGATAATGGGTAGGCCCTCTAGAGGGTTACATTTAAGCTGGAAGTTAAATGCTGAGAAAAAGCCAACAGGTAGGGACCTGAAAAAAAGAGCTTCTAAGTTCAGGAAACAGGAAGCAAATGAAAAGTGGCTGAGATAGGACTGGAGAGATGACTCAGTGAGTAAAGTACTTGCCTCGCCAGCATGAGAACCTGAGTTTGGGCTCACAAAACACACATTAGAAAAAGAGGATGGGAAGGAGGAAGAGAGACAAGCGCAGTGACACCCCACTGCCAGGGAGCAGAGATGGGCAGATCCTTGGACCTCAGTGATAGGCCAATATAGCCAATGTGGTGAACGTCAGGCCAGTGAGGAAGAACCTGAGGAACAACCTCCAAAGTCGGTACACACACACATACATGCGCACACACGTACACACACACAACCACATGAGACTGGAATGAGAAGCGGGGTGGCTGAAACACGTTGAGGGGAGGGGAGTAGGATGAAGTAGTGGGGAATAATAAAGTGAGTAGGAGAGTGTAAACACAGCCCCAGGGCATATAACCCATTACCACCTCCATCCTTCCATTATCACATATAACAATATGTTATAAAAGTTCATTTACTCTCCTCTCTCTATGAGTAGACAGTTAGCTCCTTAAGTACACTATATCTTATTCGTGCTAATAATTATAGCTTCCATTCATTGAGCTATACCAGGCACTAACCTAGCTACTTTGCATACATTATCTCCAATATCCACAACAACCCTGCCAGGTAAGTATTATTAACACAATTCTCTACAGATGAAAAAAAATCACCTAAATGATTTATTCAAGGCCAAAAGCTAGCGTGTAGCAAAGCTGGCATTTGGATCTGTTTTGTCTCATTCTGAAATCGGACCTTTTTTCACTTTGCCACATCATCTTAACCTTATCTCAATTACTCCTATTGCTAGTTCTAGCTCCTTTCATGAGGCCTGAGCATGGGAAGTGGCCAAAAATGCTCAATAAGTGCCCTTAGCGCTGAATTGGAGTGGATCAAATGAATGGATGTTAGCCCACACAAGAGGAAACTGAACCCCCAAAGACCACAGCTTTGGGGGTACCTTGAAACCCACTCTAGAGGACTATGAACTCACAGGACCACAGCTCCAGGGAGAATTTGCATGACAATAGACAGCAGTGATGGCTGCCTTCTTTCTCGGGAAGAATTGGAAAGATGGTAGAAACTGTCAGGGAAGAGGCTGTACTTAATAAGACGAAATGGAAGCTGGGGGGGGGGGGGTCCTGGAAGCTAACGGCTGGCACAGTGACACAGCTGCATGTCGTGTTCTGAACAAATTAATAGGATTTTAAAGAGAGAGGCTGCTCAGTGTGCTGGCAAGATGGCGATACCGAAGAGCGCGCCCCAGTGATGAGGAGAGAAGAGCACAGAGCAAGAGCAGGATGGCCCTGGTGTAATTGCCTGTAATTTCTCCCCCTCCTCCTCCTGACTTTAATTAGGACACTTGCGAGACACACACATTTGTAGGAGTGACAGAGCTAATTGAAGAAAACCACATGTCTCATCAACAACCAAATCAGGAATAATAATCAAAGCAGCAGAAGCAAAATTGGAAGCCATGGAGCTGTCAAATGCAGGAGGAACTCGAATACAATGAGGCATGTAATTTAGAAAAGGCGAGAGGGCTGTGTGGAAGCAGTAAAAAATGAGACATGAAATAAAACAGTTAACTCAACGCAAACTGAGACGCTCACTCCCACAATCTGGTCACAATTAAATTTGGCCAGAAATCCATCTAGCCCTTTCTGCTGTGCTCTGGAGGGGCCAAGAGGTGCTGTGTTATTCAACCTCACCGCTTAGAATGCCCCAGTTAAGTGAAAGTCATTTCCTCCCTCCCTAAGCTGTTGTCTTAGTTGGGGTTACTATTGCTAGGGTGAAACACTGTGACCAAAAGTAACTTGGGGAGGAATGAATTTATTTGGCTTATACTTCTACATCATCGTTCATCTCAGAAAGGAGTCAGGACAAGAACTCAAGCAGTTCAGGAACCTGGAGGCAGGAGCCGATGCAGAAGCCATGCAGGAGTGCTGCTTACAGGCTTGTTCCTCTTGCTTAGCAGCTTTCTTATAAAACCCAGAACCAACCGGGCTGTGGTGGCGCACGCCTTTAATCCCAGCACTTGGGAGGCAGAGGCAGGCGGATCTCTATGAATTCCAGGACAGCCTGGTCTACAAGAGCTAGTTCCAGGACAGGCTCCAAAAGCTACAGAGAAACCCTGTCTCAAGATCGCCGGGCAAAAGTTGGGAGCACGGAGGTGGAGGTAGGGTGGGGGGAAGGGGAGATGGGGAGAAAGAAGAGAGAAGAGGAGGATTGGGGAGAGCTTGGGGGAATGGGATGGTTGAGATGGAGGAAGGGTGGATATGGGAGCAGGGAAGAAGATAAGGGAGCCATTTTAGGGTTGGCTCTAGAGGGGTTCCCAGGTGTCCAAGGGGATGTCCCCAGCTAGGTCCTTGGGCAGCAGTGGAGAGAATGCCTGAACTGGCCTTCTCCCATAGCCACACTGATAATATCTTACATATCATCATAGAACCTTCATCTAGCGATATATGGAGATAGAGACAGAGACCCACATTGGAGCACTGGACTGAGCTCCCAAGGTCCAGATGAAGAGCAGAAAAAGGGAGAACATGAGCAAGGAAGTCAGGACCGCGAGGGGTGCGTCCACCCACGGAGACGGTGGGACTGATCTATTGGGAGCTCACCAAGGCCAGCTGGACTGGGTCTGAATGAGCATGTGATCAAAACGGGCTCTCTGAATGTGGCTGACAATGAGGGCAGACTGAGAAGCCAATGATAATGACACCGGGTTTTGTTTCTACTGCATTTACTGGCTTTTTGGGAGCCTAGTCTGTTTGGATGCACACCTTCCTAGATCTGGATAGAGAGGGGAAGGCCTTGGACTTCCCACAGAGCAGGGCACCCTGACTTCTCTTAGGACTGGGGGGGGGGGGCGGAGAGTGGGGGGAATGGGAGGGAAATGGGAGGAGGTGGAAATTTTTAATTAATAAATAAATTTTTAAAAAATAGTGATATCTTAACTATAAATTAAAAAAAATGAAAATTAAAGTAAAATAAGAAACCCTGTCTCGACAAAACAATAAATAAGCAAATAAATAAATAAAACCCAGAACAACCAGCCCAGGGGTGGCATCATTTAGAATGGGCTGGGCCTTCCTTAATCAATCGCTAATTAAGAAAATGCGCCACAGGCTTGCCGATAGCCCGATTTTACCGATGTATTTTCTCCATCGCTGTTTCCTCCGCTTGGGTCTAGCTGACATTGAACTAGCCAGCGTCACTGTTCACTAATTCATGCTGCACTTCTGCGACCACACTGCTCATTTCTGTCCCTGGTGCAGCTGGAAAAAAGGCGGGCTCTTAATCCCAACTTTTGCCATTGCTTGCATTCAAGAGTCATTGCTGAATCTGCCTTCATCCTCAGTGTCCACACCTGAAAGATGAAGTTGCAACTTTAATTTGGAAAAGGATCCTCCTACTTTCCTAGCTTCTTAAGTCACTGGAGAGGTGTTCCAGGCTCTCCCCGTTTACATTCAGTTTGCTTTCTCTCAACAGCTTCCTTTCCAATGCTGCCAACAGTGTGCAGGCAGGGCTCCGTTCTCACTCTGAGCCCAGCATAGGGAGGGAGCGCAATACTTGTTACAAAGGCATGAAAGTGATTTGAGCTGGCCAACTAGGACCTCAGCACCCTCACATATGTGGAAGGAGGGAGGCGCTTGCCCTTCCTTGAGGTGAATCTTGAGGCTGTTTATAAATAACCAGAGGGGGATGCCAGGAAGAAAGAAGCTTCCAGAAAGAAATAAAGAAGATGATTATATAATGCTCATCATACTATATAAAGCCTGACTGAACCAGCCATTTCTGCTCTTTTGTTCCTAGTAAACAATATTCTAATCATTTATTGATGTAGCAATAAAGAAAACAGCAAAGGACAAAAGAAAGTAGCTGACATGGTTAAGCCTATTTTGAGTGCTGGACACATGGTCCTCTTAATACTATAACATTTTCAGTATCACTATTTTTTCTCATTTTTACCAACCTAGAAATAGAGAACAAGGAATTAGCATAATTTTTCAAATCCTAATAGAAATGAAACCAGAACCACGATATTCTTTGGAAGCTCGTGCTCTCAAAAATCTATTGTAATGGTAACAAAAAGGAGTCTATAAGAATCTTGTTACTAAATGTATTGCATCGGTCGGTGAATAAATAGAGAAAAATGGAGAGTGATTCCCTATTTCTTTCTTCTTAGTAGCCCTCTAAATCTTCCTGAGAATTTAACTTACTCTTTTTTGTCATGTCTAGTCCATCACATTTTGCTGTGGTTTGAACTTGAAATGTCCCCTAAAGGCTCATATACTCAGGCTTAGTTGCCAACTGATGAGATTTTTTTTAAGGTGATATGAAGACACAGATTTTACCAAGAGATCAATCTGTTATTGGAATTATAATCTTTTGGCGTTTCTGGGGGCTGGTAGAGACTTAGAAGCTGGGCCTGGCTGAAGTAAGCAGGCTGCATCCTACCTGTCGTCCTTGCAGCCTCAGCACTAATAAAGGAAGAGGTGTCTTTAAAGACCGCCATGTCCCTACCACCATCCTTCTCTTTTTCTTGCCACTTCTCGGCAGAAGTGAGGTGAAAAACCTTTTTCCCCAATGTCATCCGCCTACCATGATGCTCTCCTTCACCACAGGCCCACAGCAACAGAGCAAGCTTACAATAGATTAAAACCAGGAGCTTTTCTGCCTTATAAAAAATTCCTGCCTTATAAGTTGCTCTCTTGGGTCTATATGACAGAAATAAAAAAGATGACTAACACACATTTGATAGCGCAAATTTTCAGAAGTCCTCTTCAAGCACAGCTCTGCAGTAAACACACATGGAATGTATTGCTCTTCGGGTTTTTAATCACCTAAAATGTATATGTGCAAAGGGAGGTGCAGTCTATAGCTGAGAACCAGACCATTAAAACATAAAGGATTTTCCACTGAAGTGTATAAACATCAGAAACTAACCCATACATAGTTAGAACCGTGCTACTTTTAAGATCTGGTATCATGGCCAGTGCTGTACAATCATGTTCTAAAGCTATTACCAAGCTCAGACGTTACCAAGAAGTTCTTAAACTTGCTTTGCTCATCCATATCATCTGTATTTATACCTACTTCACAATCCCCATCCCTTTCCATTTCATGCCCTGCCCACCGTGCAGGAACTTCGGCACTTGCCAAGTACCACGTGCTTCCCTTCAAACGTGAGGCACTATGAAGGTATGAGCGTGAGTTGGAACAACGAACATAGATTTTCTTTTCCTCTAGGCCATCTCTGTTAGGATGTTTGAGTTTATGTAGACTCACATAGGAAGATGGAAAGTTGACTTATATACAAAAGTTTTAAGAATCTTTCACAAACTTTTCACTAATTTTAAAAATTACAGAGAGGCTGACCTCCATATGACATGAGGCTGCCCAGACTACAGGTAGGAAGAGACCAGATGCAATAGCACCGCCATCGTGAAAATGTAGAGGAAGGCATCGGGTGCCATGAAAATGGCAAGAACTCAACGCTGAGGACACTATAGTCCAGCATCATTCAGTTAATTACTAGGGAGACTTCACCCACTTCACTGCCACCAGGAGCTCTAAAGCCACTGCTTTGTAAGTTTCTTCACTCTTCCTCTGATAAGCCAGAAACAGAAGAAAGAGTAGAAGAGAACCACCCAATGGCTTTACCCCATCACTATGGGCAAGTAGAACGTTGGTAAAAGAACTTCAGAATGTCCCTAATGAGGTCTGGGAAAATGTTTCCATCAGTAAAGTGAGAAACTGAGTTGATCAACTGAGTTTACAGTACCCATGTAAAGCTCAGGCATAATTTGCCATAGTGCTTCTGCAGTCAGAAAATGGGGGCTGGCTGGGGAGATAGCTCAGAAGATAAGAACATTTACTGCATAAGTATAAATCTCTAAGTTCAGATCCTTAGCACCCATCATAGCGAACAATGAGAACTACTGAGAACTCAAGAACAATGACAATGGGGTTTTTGATCCTGCTGCACGTACTGGCTTTGTGGGAGCCTAGGCAGTTTGGATGCTCACCTTACTAGACCTGGATGGAGGTGGGTGGTTTTTGGACTTCCCACAGGGCAGGGAACCCTGATTGCTCTTTGGGCTGACGAGGGAGGGGGACTTGATTGGGGAAGGGGGAGGGAAATGGGAGGCGGTGGCGGGGAAGAGACAGAAATCTTTAATAAATAAATAAACGGGAAAAAATACTAAAAAAAAAAAGATAAAAGCCAAGTAAGGTACTCACATGTCTGTAACCCCAGTGTTGGTGAGGAGTAGGGAAACAGGAATATCACTGGGGCTTATTAGCCAACCAGACTAGCTGAAAAACAGCAAGTTCCATGTTTAATGAGTGATGCTGCCTCAAAGGGATAAAGTGAAAATGACAGAGGAATTTACATAACCTCCTCCATCCTTTGCACACATGCATGCACACATATACACCATGCTCCATACACACCCATCCAGTTTTTATGTGGGTGCTGGGTATCAAAACTCCCCCATTAACTCCCCATGTAATGCTTGTACAGTAAGCACCTTATTTCTGGAGCTATCTCCCTAGCCTTTAGAGACAGCTCTAGGTATATGAGTATTTGCCTGAATGTATGTATGTGCATGTGTGTGTGCATGAGAGAGAGAAAGAGAGACAGAGACCCCTGGGGTTACAGTCATAGTCAGCTGTTGTGAATCCCCATGTGGGTTCTGGGACTATCACCCAGTTTTCTGCAAGACCAGTAGTAAATGGTCTTAAGCCCTTAGCCATCACTCTAGCCCCTCGGAGACTATTTTTTAAGTGTCCTACTATGTTGTAAAAAATAAAATAACAAGGCAGTCTCGTGGATGCATACATATAAGGAGATGAGAAGCAAAATTGATTAAAAGTATTCATTTACCATGTACATTTAATTGGATGCATGTGCTTTAATATTCAACCTGAGGCAAGTTTAGATTAAAATGAGAATAATTACTAATTATGACAGGAAAGTAAAATTAAACCAAGATTTGAAACAGCAAACCAGGACATATGATTATCCTATATCTATAGGTCTTGACCTAATAACTTGGAGCTGTAAGAATAGTAGAAAGGAAAGATATCAGGAAATTACTACACTAATGCTAGTAATGCTAGTAGCAAAGGTGCTGACTTGTAGACTAAACACAGGAAAGAAAAAAAAAAGAAGGAAACTATGTAAAATAAAGGGACTGGCATAGGTTTTCCAGGGTTTGACTAAATTTAAACATACATTTTCTATTACACAAAGCAGAAAATAGGATTTTAAAATAAAGGAAAAACACTAACCAGTATTGCTCATGAAGTATCCACCAACAGATAAATTAATAGAGAAATTGTCACATGGTCAAGCCTATCACAGCAAGCTCCTATTCCTTGGTACCAGTTTCAGCCCTAGCTTTGTTTCTGTTTCTGTGGTGAGACCAAAAGCAACTTGAAATGGGGGTGGTACTTCATCTTACAGGCTACACTCCATCACTGAGGGAACTTAAGGCAGGAACTTCAAGGCAGGAAATGAAGGAAAGGCCGTGGAGGAATGCTATTTATTTATTTGCTTTCTGTGGCTCGCTTGGTCTGCTTTCTTATACAGTTCAAAACCACCTTCCCAGAGGTGGGAACATCCACAATAGGCTGTTCCCTGTCAAATGAATCATTAGTCAAGAAAAGGCTCAGTGCCCATAGCCATGCCCACATGCCAATCTGATGGTGACACTTTCTCAATTCAACTTCCCTCTTCCCTAGTAAGTTTAATTTGTGTCGTGTTGACAAAAACTAACAAGTTTATACACACACATACATACATACACACACACACACACACACACACATACACTAACAAGATATAAATCCTTCTAAATTTGTTCCTGGGAAAACAAAAAGTAGGAGCATTTGGGGGGAAAAAATAGGTTTCTACATTACAGAAAAAAAAAATGTGATCATCTGTGACCCAATCTCAGGCTTCCCAAGCCTCTCCATATACCAGTATGCTCTGCTTGCAAAAGTTCATCTGGGTCAGCCTTATTGCTGTTTGCTCTGACTCTCTTGTTAGCATAGGAGCTTCAGAGTCTGCAAAACCAAAACATTTCATGTTATATTTCATTCTTACAGAAATGGGTTAAGCATAAAAGACAGGAAGAGAGCATATTTGCTGTGCTGATGGCTATAGTCTTTCTAAAAGAGACAACTGTATTTGGTTTTAGCATCTTCTTAACATCAGGGAAGAATTGAAAAAGGGAAAAGTTCCTGGGACTTGAGAAGAAGCCTAACAAACAGCCCTGAAATCAATCAGACCATCATAAAGTCATTTCTTAGTATTATTTGAAAAACTATAAATTTCCATTTACAATATACATATACATTTATATTTTTTCAATCAAAAAGATTACACTTTTGTTTTAGCTGACATCTCCTTTTTTAAAAACCATAAACTGCCCATCCTTATTTTGTCTAAATGCTAGAGTAAGAACAAAACCCAAAAATAAACAAATGGGGGCAGGGGATTTCAAGACAGGGTTTCTTGATAGCTCTGGAACCTGTCCTGGAACTCAATCTGTAGACCAGGCTCCCTCGAACTCACAGAGGTTCCCCTGTCTCTGCCTCCCGAGTGTTGAGATTAAAGATGTGCACCACCACCACCCAACTTATTGAACAATTTCTCATTAATATAATTAATACACAATACAATACCTAAATCATGTTGGTCAAGTAAATGAAAAGTCAAGAAAAAAAGTTTGTAGTTGATGTTTTAATGCAATTTCTGTGTGTTAATAGTACATTCTTGGAAATTAACTTGGAAATCACAAAAAGAGTACTTTAATAATGTAAAATATTGCTCACCATCCACCCACTGAGGACCACATTCGTGGAAATGTGAGAGGTCACCTAGCTTCCTATTCAGATTCACATTAAAGGTTTTGTATGTACAAATGGAGTTAACAGTTCATCACAGAAACAGTCTATTTTCTACACCACTACCTTTAACTGATGAAATAAAAAATTAAAAAAAAATAATATACTTACGGTTTCCAGGTCCCCTGGAACTAAGAGTTACAGACAGGTGAGAGCTGGCATGTGGGTGCTGGGAATTGAGCCTGGGTCCTCTGGAAGAGCTGTCTTGCTCTTAACCACTGAGTCATTTCTCCAGTCTAAAATAAAATTTTTAAAGAAAAATTTTCTTTGAAAACATAGGACGATAAATAAATGAAAACATCTACCTGGAAAAATTGAAATGTCTCTGTGTATATATGTGTGCTGTGTATTAAAAACATGACTCCAATTCATTATGCTAGACCAAGATTTAGAATATGACTTGACTTTTAAAGTAATTGCTAGACCAAGGCCATGCTCCAGCTCCAGACACCTCTCTGAAATTCAGGTTCGAAGTGCAGCAGTGGTAGGTGGAGACTGCAAGTTCCCAGCCATTTAGCCCTGAAATAATCACACAAGAACTATATTATTTAAATCACTGCTTGGCCCATTCGCTCTAGCTTCTTATTGGCCAACTCTTACATCTTAATTTAACCCATTTCTATTAATCTGTGTATCGCCACAAGGCTGTGGCTTACCAGGAAAAGTTCGGGTGTCTATCTCGGTGGGGCTACATCTCTTCTCCAGACTCCTCCTCCTTTCTCCCAGGATTCAGTTTAGTTTTCCCTGCCTAGTTCTGCTCTTTTGCCCTATCACGGGCCAGACAGTTCTTTATTATTCATTAATGATAATCACAGCATACAGAGGGGACTCCCACATCAGACCAGGAAGCTTACCTTACGATGAGACAGGATCCAAGGAGTTCAAGGTAAATTTCTGTTTAGGGTTGGCATTAAACTGCATAGATCTGGGGGCCACAAAGATGGCTCACTGGTTAACAGCATCTGCTTTCTTTTGCCCAAGACCTGTTCTTCTGGTCCCAGCACCCACATTGGGTGACTCACAACTGCCAGCACCTCCAGCTCTAAGCAGATGCTCTGCCTTTAGCCTCTATGAGCATTATTGCGTTCACATGTACAAACCCTCTCTTGGGAACATATGCAAACACATGGCTGAAATTTTTTAAATCTTTTTAAATGTATAGTGCAGTTTAAAAACAGTTTCCTTTTATTTTTTATTTTATTTATTTTTTTCCATTCAAAAATTTAAACTTCCTCCGCCTCCTCCCATTGCTCTCCTGCTCCCCCACTCACCCTCCTCCCTCTCCCTCCCCAAGGCTTTTGGGGACCCTAGTCTATTTGGATGCAGAGCTTCCTAGGCCTGGACGTAGGGGGGGAGGGCCTTGGACTTCCCACAGTCTTTCCTTTTAAACGTTCATTGGGATCTAATCAATTGAGGATGAAAGGAAACCACAGAGGGAAAGTAAAGGATCAAATAAAACACTCAACCTATTTACTGTTGATAGGCTGTTCATATATTATTTATTGCTTTTCCACAGAATATCACAGCCACCAAAGCCTGCCAAAAAGCTGAGACTCATCTTTGCCTGGCCCAAGGTTCTTTGTAAATACTTTTTCCTTGATAGTAGAATAATCCCACCAGAGGCCAAGGATATAAAGATAGATAATCAAAAAGTAACAACCCTGAGCCAGTCACCTACCAGCTCAATTCATTTCCCCATGATGAAGTGAGGCAGCTTCAGGGCAAGGAGTAATGATGCCCCCATCCAATCAAAACTCCAGGGAAAATCAAAACAAATGAATGTGATTATTGGATTGGAGCTGTTATTCAGCAATATCTTTCCAATTTAATGTTCTTATCCACAGGAGAACATAGAAAAGCCTCTTGAGACACAACTGCCTTCCTCCTTCACCCAAATGAAAATACCAGAATGCTAGAATTGGAGATAGATCTAACTTCAGCAAAAATTTTAGGAGACACTTGCTAAGGCTTCACCAACCTACTTTGATATGCATGAACTAGATTATTTGAGACTAGTTTTTTTCTTTTCTCTGTCTTTTTTAATTGAAAATAGATTATTCTCCCACGCAATATATCCCGCCACAATTACCCCTCCCTCAACCCCTTCCAAATGCTCTCACCTCTTCTCTTCCCCAGATCCACACCCCCTCCATTTTCCTACAGAAAAGAACAGGCCTCCAAGAGACAACAATCAAACCATGATAAAACAAAATAATAAGGCAAAGCAACAGCCCTCATATTGAGGCTAGGCAAGGCAACTCAATAGGAGGAAAGGAATCCCAAAAACAAACAAAAGAGTCAGAGACACAGGGACTCCCACTGTTAGGAGTTCCATAAAAACACCAAGCTAACAGCCTAACAATATGCAGAGGACCTGGAACGGAACAGATCCATGTATGCCCTGTGCTTGCCACTTTAGTCTCTGTGAGCCCATATGAGCCCTGCTTAATTGATTCAGTTGGCCATGTTCTCCTGGTATCCTCCACCCCCTTGGACTCCCACAATCTTTCCTCTCCTCTTCTAAGGGAGTCCCTGAGTTCTTACAGGAAGGACCCAACAGAACCTCCAATTTAGACTCTCTCTGCATAATGTCCGGCTGTGGATCTCTGTACCAACTCCCGTCCGCTGCTGGAGGAAGCTGATGTGATAACACCTGGAAAGGAATTAATGTATGAGTATTGCAGAACATCATTAAGAATCATCTCATTGATTTCTTTTCCAGTCATGTTTGGTTCTACTCAAGGTCTCTGGGCTATCCACTCCATCCAGGCAATGTATAGCGCATGGGCTCCTCTCATGGCATGGGTCTCAAGCTAAACGAAGTATTGGCTGGCCACTCCTACACGTTCTGTGCCACCATTTCCCCAGCACATCTTTCAGGCAACAGATTGTAGGTCAAAGGTTTGGTGGCCGGATTAGTGTCCAGGTTTGTCTTTCCATAGCCTGCAGGGGACTTTGCCATGCTGAAGAGACTAGAAATAGAAGTAAAGGCTCCACGAAAGCACCAGCTTGACATCTCTACATTCGGTGATCTGTGTGGATGCTGTCTTCCACAATGGGGACCAACTGTCAGTTTTTAGACAGAGTAGCCCTCTACCCTAGCATCAGCCTGGGTTCTTTAGGAATCTCCATGGGACCCCCCTCAGTCAACAACTCAACTAATTACAACCCAGCCCCACCACTGGAAAACCTTGCTTTGATACAAAAGAAGGCCAGTTCAGATTCCATAACCACCGTTACTGGGAGTCCTTGCAATGGGTGTGTGAATATATGGGCATGCATGTGTGTGTGTGTGTTTGTGTGTGTGTGTGTGTGTGTGTGTGTGTGTGTGTGGTGTACAGGCACTCACACATATCTTCAATGTTTAAATTAGGAATTAAGAAATGGCACAACATCTAGTTCCAGAAAAGACATCCAAAAAAAAAAAAAAAAAAACTTCTACCCAAAATGTCACCATTTTTCAACCCTTTGCACTATCGGAAGAAAAATAATACAAATGAAGTTATGTACTATATCATCACCATATTTAAAACATATATTCATTCCTTCTGATGGATTTGCTGATCTCTTACAGCTCAACCGTGGATCCCTAGCATTCTATTTTAAGAGATCAGGTAAATATAAAAATTATATGACATTACTAAAATAGAGATCCTCCCCCCAAGAGGGTAAGAGCACTTCTGTATTTCCCCTGAAAAGGGTACTGAATAAATAATTACTAACTGTATGAACATTTAAGAGAAATGTTGAAGATAAAATATATAAAAACTAGAACTCTTCATGTCATCCTTTGGACCACTACTTTGCTCAGTGTCTTAGTTCCTTCTAAGTCACCAAGACAAAATACCTGGCAGAACAATATAACCAACAAAGATTTGATTTGGCCCATGGTTTCAGAAGCTTCTGTCTATCACAGCAGGGAAGGTGGGATAGAGCAGACCTGTTCATGGTGACGGGGATACAAGGCAGAGGTCATTCACATCTTCACCAGGAAGGAGAGAGAAAAGCCAGAACTACAAGCCAACTGCAACTTTCAAAAGCCTACCCCAGTGGCCCTTTTCTACCAGTTAGGCCCTGCCTCCTAAATGTTTTGTGACCCATCAAAGCAGTACCACAGAGCAGAGCCACCAGCTGGGAAAAAGAGCTCAACATATAAAGTTGTGAAGAATGGAACAGATTCAAACCTTAATACTTAAGACTCATAACTGCTCTTGACATAGCTGAGTGAACTCCATTCTGACCAAAATTCATAATCTATACAATAGAAATTTGGAAAGGACTCAAATTTTAGTGTATTTACATTTGTATTTATGAACGTGTGTGTATATACATATACACACACGTTCATAAAAACAAATATGTATATATACATGTGGCTATATACAGATATTGGAGGATATTATATACATGTAGACAAGCATGTACTTGTGCATATATGCATGTGTGAGCATACACACACACACATATACACACACAGGTTTATATCATGTATTTTCATGGCTTTAAGATCCATCCAAACTTAAAACAATCCCATGAAACTGTGGTAGAGAAAAGGCCTCCCTTGCCTGGCACTTACTCAGTTACATGATAGACCACGGGAGGGCTTCAGTCTATTTGCCCAGAGACTTCCTGTCAATAAGCACCACTGAAAATAATTACAGCTTCATTTAAATAAGTGTTAAATTTCCCAAAGCTAACAAAGGATGGAATTAAAGGTAATTCTGGCTTCCTCTCCTTGGGTTTGCAAAGAACTGTTTCAACCAGTGTCCAACCGCCTGGAAGCCCTCGTTTGGTCTGAAAGCTATTAGACCATAGCTATCAGCTAATGAGGCAGCAAGTGTTTGGAAGCAGCTTGAACTACCTCAGCAGATCCAAGTTCAAATAAGGCAAATTAGTAGTCAAACCAAACTGGTTTAAACTGTTAAGTGAGTGTGAAACTATTCCCCTGAAAAGAAAAAATGGCTCAGATTACTGCAGTGGGGCACAGGAGATGAGCTCAACTTGCAGGAGAAAAAAAAAATGCTACTCTTAATGAATTTCATTCTTTAGAAGGTAGTATATCCCATCTTGACAGTCTAAAGGCTTCATTCATGGGGAAGAGGGTGGGAGAAGATACCCAGACAGGTAAGTAGCTTTGATTCCTCCATCAAAAAGATGTGTATTTTGCAAGCTAGAACATTTGGGGAAAAGAATGTGGGTGTGTAGTGATTATTTATCACACAGAAATGACAGGTGTAAACTGGGGATAACTACATATTCTGACAATGTTGGGAAGAATTCCAAAGAACTAGTGGGAAGGAGAAATCTGCCCTACCTGTAATGCTCAGGTTAAAACCTAGACAGATGTCTGCTTTTAACAAATGATAAAATGGTATCAACAGATATTTGAAATTTGTAATTTAAAAAAAATCAACTTCAAATGCAGTAATTTGAAAACTCAAACTCATGGCTATTCACCATATCAAGCCGATAAATGTGCCATTTTATTCAGATATCTTCCACCACATTTGAATTTCTCGTAGATACACAGGTCCGCATTTCACTTATTCAGTTGCCTTTCTTCAAAATCAAGATCCGGCAGGGTCTCTGCGCATGACAGTAACACTGAATGGGCTCTAATCCCTTGTTAGGAATTGAGATGGAAAGTGGCAGGCCAAAGGTTGACTGGAATCTGCTCATAGACAATTCAGTATGAGAATATGAAGGGAAAATGTGGTTCAGAGAAAATATGCCCTGAATCTGCTTTTCTCTGAGATTGCCAATCTTATAAAGAGCTCTGGAGTACCCTCATACTATCCTGCACTGAGACACAGACACCTCACCTCTGCATTCGCTCATCTGCCTTTCTAGGCAATCACCTACTGCAGGGATAAGCAAAAACCTTGAGCTACTTGTCTTGTGTCTTAGGAGAGTGCGCAGTGATAGATACTTCAGGGAGCCCTTGGTAGAAAGATGTGGAGGAATAGGGCCCCTAAGAAGGGAGATTTGTAGAGGGTACAATTACACATGCTGCTCTCCTCTTAAACAGACTTGTTCTCTTACAATTCACCAAGCCCCAGGCAACTCACAGGATTCTTTTTTTTTTAACTTTGTTTTTTTTTAACTTTTTTTCTTATTGAGAAAAGGAGAAAAAAAGTTTCCACCTCCTCCCAACCTCCCATTTCCCTCCCCCTCCTCCCACCCTTCTCCCCCTCCTCCCACCCTTCTCCCCCTCCCCCCACTCCTCTCCCCCTCCCTCTCCAGTCCAAAGAGCAGTCAGGGTTCCCAGGCCTGTGGAAAGTCCAAGGTCCTCCCCCCTCCGTCCATATCTAGGAAGGTGAACATCCAAACTGGCTAGGCTCCCACAAAGCCAGCACATTACGTAGGATCAAAACCCAGTGCCATTATCCTTGGCTTCTCAGCAGCCCTCATTGTTCGCCATGCTCAGAGAGTCCAGTTTTATCCCATGCTTTTTCAGTCACAGTCCAGCTGGCCTTAGTGAGCTCCCAATAGATCGGCTCCACTGTCTCAGTGGGTGGGTGCACCCCTCGAGGTCCCGACTTCTTTGCTCATGTTCTCCCTCCTTCTGCTCCTCATTGGGACCTTGGGAGCTCAGTCCAGTGCTCCAGTGTGAGTCTCTGTCTCTATCTCCATCCATCACCAAATGAAGGTTCTATGATGATATGCAAGATATTCGTCAGTATTGCGATAGGATAGGGTCATTTCAGGTTCCCTATCCTCAGCTGCCCAAGGACTAACTGGGGACCTCGGCTTGGGCACCTGGGAGCCACTCTAGGTTCAAGTCTCTTGCCAACCCTAAGGTGGCTCCCTTAACTAAGAATTGTGCTTCCATGCTCCCCTATCCAACCTTCCTTTATCCCAATCCTCCTTTTTCCCCAAGTTCCCCCGATCCTCCCCTTCTCCCTTTTCTCTCCCCATCTCCCCTTACCCCCATCCCACCCCACCCCCAAGATCCCAATTTTCTCGCCGGCAATTTTGTCTACTTCCCATAGCCAAGAGGACAACTATATGTTTTTCCTTTGGTTCACCTTCTTACTTAGCTTCATTAGGATCACCAATTGTAGACTCCGTGACCCTTATTTATGGCTAGAAACCAATTATGAGTGAGTACATCCCATATTCATATTTTTGGGTCTGGGTTACCTCACTCAGGATAGTGTTTTCTTTTTTTTTTTTTTTTTTTTTTTTTTGGTTTTTCGAGACAGGGTATCTCTGTGGTTATGGAGACTGTCCTGGAACTAGCTCTTGAACACCAGGCTGGTCTCGAACTCACAGAGATCTGCCTGTCTCTGCCTCCCGAGTGCTGGGATAAAAGGCGTGCGCCACCACTGTCCAGCAGGATAGTGTTTTCTATTTCCATCCATTTGCATGCAAAATTCGAGAAGTCATTGTTTTTTACCACAGCGTAGTACTCTAATGTGTAGATATTCCACACTTTCTTCATCCATTCTTCCATTGAAGGGCATCTAGGTTGTTTCCAGGTTCTGGCTATTACAAATAATACTGCTATGAACATAGTTGAACAAATGCTCTTGTCATATGATAGGGCATCTCTTGGGTATATTCCCAGGAGTGGTATTGCTGGGTCCAGGGGTAGGTTGATCCCGAATTTCCTGAGAAACCGAAACACAGATTTCCAAAGTGGTTGCACAAGATTGCATTCCCACCAGCAATGGATGAGAGTAACCCTTCCTCCACAGCCTCTCCATCAAAGGCTATCATTGGAGTTTTTTTATTTTAGCCATTCTGACAGGTGTAAGATGATATCTCAAAGTTGTTTTGATTTGCATTTCCCTGATTGCTAAGGAGGTTGAGCATAACCTTAAGTGTCTTTTGGCCATTTGAACTTCCTCTGCTGAGAATTTTCTGTTCAGTTCAGTGCCCCATTTTTTAATTGGGTTAATTAGCATTTTAAAGTCTAGTTTCCTGAGTTCTCTATATATTTTGGAGATCAGACCTTTGTCTGTTGCGGGGTTGGTGAAGATCTTCTCCCAGTCCGTAGGTTGCCTTTGTGTCTTAGTGACAGTGTCCTTTGCTTTACAGAAGCTTCTCAGTTTTAGTAGGTCCCATTTATTCAATGTTGCCCTTAATGTCTGTGCTGTTGGGGTTACACATAGGAAGCAATCTCTTATGCCCATCTGTTGTAGGGTACTTCCCACTTTCTCTTGTATCAGGTTAAATGAGTTCTGACTGATATTGAGGTCTTTAACCCATTTGGACTTGAGTTTTGTGCATGGTGATAGATATGGGTCTATTTTCATTCTTCTACAGGTTGACATCCAGTTGTGCCAGCACCATTTGTTGAAGATGCTTTCTTTCTTCCATTGTATACTTTTGGCTCCTTTATCAAAAATGAGGTGTTCATAGGTTTGTGGGTTAAAATTTGGGTCTTCTATACAATTCCATTGGTCGACTTCTCTGTTTTTATGCCAGTACCACACTATTTTCATCACTGTAGCTCTGTAGTAGAGTTTGAAGTCAGGGATGGTAATACCTCCAGGCAATCCTTTATTGTATAGATTGTTTTGGCTATCCTGGGTTTTTTGTTTTTCCATATAAAGTTGATTATTGTCCTCTCAAGATCTGTGAAGAATTTTGATGGGACCTTAATGGGGATTGCATTGAATCTATAAATTGCCTTTGGTAGAATTGCCATTTATACTATGTTGATCCTCCCAATCCAAGAGCAAGGGAGGTCCTTCCATTTTCTGGTATACTCCTCAGTTTCTTTCTTCAATGCCTTAAAGTTCTTGTCAAATAGATCTTTCACTTCCTTGGTTAGAGTTACCCCAAGATATTTTATGCTGTTTGTGACTATCGTGAAAGGTGAAGCTTCTCTGATATCCCTCTCTGCTTCCATATCCTTTGTGTATAAGAGGGCGACTGATTTTTTGGAATTGATCTTGTATCCTGCCACATTACTAAAGGTGTTTATCAGCTGTAAAAGTTCTTTGGTGGAGTTTTTGGGGTCGCTTATGTACACTATCATATCATCTGCAAATAACGAAAGTTTAACTTCTTCCTTTCTAATTCGAATCCCCTTGATCCTATTATGTTGTCTTATTGCTATTGTTAGAACTTCAAGCACTATATTGAAGAGGTATGGCGAGAGTGGACAGCCTTGTCGTGTTCCTGAGTTTAGTGGGATGGCTTTGAGTTTCTCTCCATTTAATTTGATGTTAGCTGTTGGCTTGCTGTATATAGCTTTTATTATATTTAGGTATGACCCTTGTATCCCTAATCTCTCCAATACTTTTATCATAAAGGGATGTTGAATTTTGTCAAATGCTTTTTCAGCATCTAATGAAATGATCATATGGTTTTTTTCTTTCAGTTTATTTATATGATGGATTACATTGATAGATTTTCGTATGTTGAACCAGCCCTGCATCTCAGGAATGAAGCCTACTTGATCATAATGGATAATTTTTCGGATGTGTTCTTGGATTCGGTTTGCCAGTATTTTGTTGAGGATTTTTACGTCGATATTTATGAGTGAGATTGGCCTATAATTCTCTTTCCTGGTAGAGTCTTTGTGAGGTTTTGGTATCAGAGTAACTGTAGCTTCATAAAAGGAATTTGGCAATGCCTCTTCTGTTTCTATATTGTGAAATACATTAAGGAGTATAGGTATTAGGTCTTCTTGGAAGTTCTGGCAGATTTCCGCATTGAAACCATCTGGTCCTGGGCTTTTTTTGGTAGGGAAGTTTTTGATGACAGCTTCTAATTCTTCGCGACTAACAGGTCTATTTAGATTGTTCACCTGGTCCTGGTTTAACTTTGGTATATGGTATTTATCTAAAAAAGTGTCCATTTCCTTTACATTTTCCAGTTTTGTGGCATATAGGCTTTTGTAGTAAGATCTAATGATTCTCTGAATTTCCCCTGTGTCTGTGGTTATGTCCCCCTTTTCATTTCTGATCTTATTAATTTGCGTATTCTCTCTCTGCCGTTTGATTAGTTTGGATAGGGGTTTGTCAATCTTGTTGATTTTCTCCAGGAACCAGCTTTTTGTTTCATTGATTCTTTGGATTGTTTTCTGTGTTTCTATTTTGTTGATTTCAGCTCTCAGTTTGATTATTTCCAGTCTTCTACTCCTCCTAGGTGAGTCTGCTTCTTTTTTTTCTAGAGCTTTCAGGTAGGCTGTTAAGTCTCCAATGTGAGCTTTCTCTGTTTTCTTTAAGTGGGCACTTAGTGCTATGAACTTTCCTCTTTGGACTGCTTTCATAGTGTCCCATAAGTTTGAGTATGTTGTTTCTTTATTTTCATTGAATTCCAGGAAGACTTTAATTTCTTTCTTAATTTCCTCCTTAATCCAGGTATGGTTCAGTAGTTGACTGTTCAGTTTCCATGAATTTGTAGGCTTTCTGGGGGTAGCATTGTTGTTGAATTCTAACTTTAATCCATGGTGATCTGATAAGACACAGGTGGTTACTAATATTTTTTTGTAACGGTGGATGTTTGCTTTGTTACCGACTATGTGGTCGATTTTTGAGAAGGTTCCATGAGCTGCAGAGAAGAAGGTATATTCTTTCCTATTTGGGTGGAATGTTCTATAGATGTCTGTTAAGTCCATTTGATTCATTACCTCCATTAATTCTCTTATTTCTCTGTTAGGTTTCTGTCTGGTTGACCTGTCCATTGGTGAGAGAGGAGTGTTGAAGTCTCCTACTATTAGTGTGTGCGGTTTGATGGCTGCCTTGAGTTTTAGCAATGTTTCTTTTATGTACGTGGGTGCTTTTATATTAGGGCATAGATGTTCAGGATTGAGACTTCATCCTGATGAACTGTTCCTGTTATGAGTATAAAATGCCCCTCTCCATCTCTTCTGATTGATTTAAGTTTGAAGTCAACTTTGTTAGAGATTAGTATGGCCACACCTGCTTGTTTCTTAGGTCCATTTTCTTGATAAGCCTTTTCCCAGCCCTTTACTCTGAGTAGATGCCTGTCTTTGTGGTTGAGGTGTGTTTCTTGTAAACAGCAGAATGTTGGATCCTGTTTTCATATCCAATCTCTTAGCCTGTGCCTTTTTATAGGTGAGTTGAGTACATTGACATTAAGTGATATTAATGACCAGTGGTTGTTAACTCCAGTCATTTTTTTTTAGTCGTAGAGTTTGTGTGTTTCCCTTCTTTGATTTGTGTTGGTGAAGGGTCTCTAGATGTCTGAGTTATTGTGGTCATTGTTGGACTCCTTGGTTAGTGATTTTCCGTCTATAAATTTCTGTAAGGCTGGATTTGTGGCTGCATATTGTTTAAATTTGTTTTTATCCTGGAAAATTTTATTTTCTCCATTTATAGTGAAAGAAAGCTTGGCTGGGTATAGTAATCTGGGCTTGCATCCATGGTCTCTTAGTTTCTGCAGTACATCTATCCAGGACCTTCTGGCTTTCATGGTTTCCTTGGAGAAGTCAGGTGTAAGTCTGACAGATTTACCTTTATAAGTAATTTGGCCTTTTTCCTTTGCAGCTCTTAATATTCTTTCCTTATTCTGTATGCTTTGTGTTTTGATAATTATATGGCGAGCGGATGTTTTTTTTTTTTTTGATCCAGCCTATTCGGTGTTCTGTATGCTTCTTGAACCTTCATAGGAAAATCTTTCTTTAGGTTGGGAAAGTTTTCTTCTATAATTTTATTAAATATATTTTCTGGACCATTGAGCTGCACTTCTTCTCCTTCTTCTACTCCTATTATTCTTAGGTTTGGTCTTTTTATTGTGTCCCATATTTCCTGAATGTTTTGTGATGAGAGTTTGTTGGACTTGCTGTTTTCTTTGATCAGTGTGTTTATTTTCTCTATGTTATCTTCAGAATCTGAGATTCTTTCTTCTAACTCTTGTATTCTGTTGGTTATGCTTGTTTCTGTAGACTCTGTTTGTTTGCTTAAATTTTCCATGTCCAGCCAGCCCTCTGTTTGTGTTTTCTTCTTTGCCTCCATTTCAGTTTTCAAGTCTTGAACTGTTTCCATTATCTGTTTGATTGTTTTTCCTTGGTTTTCTAGGGTATCATTCACTGATTTATTCAATTCTTCAAACTTTCTGTTATATTTCTCATCCATTTCTATAAGGGCATTTTTTACATGCTGTTTAAGGGCATCAATCACTTTCATGAAGTCAATCTTTTCTACTTCTTCTTAATTAAGGTGTTCATGTCCTCCCGTTGTGAGGTCGCTGGTTTCTGATGGCTTCATGTTGCTTTTCAGCTTGTTGGGCGAATTCTTGCCTAGGCGTCTGCCCATCTCTTCTTCCAAATGCTCCCTTATGAATCTTCTTTTACCAGATCAGGTCTCCTTGCCTACCCAACGCTGGCTCTCCCCAACGTTGACTCTCCAGGCGCCGAGAGATCAGGTCTCCGTGCTGATTGGGCAGCTCGCAAACAAAGCGCCTACCCTGCTTGGTGCAGGCAGGCCATAGAAACAAAGGAACTCCCGCCCGCTTGGGTGCCCCGAGGATTCAGACCCAGTGCCCAGACAGGCTGGGCTGGGTGATGTTATGTGCCGAAAGAGGGCAGTGGGGCCGAAGTGGGGAGGGTTCTGGATGGAAGCTGGGTGGGCTAGGAAGAAAGAGGCAGTATGCAGGGAGTAGAGGCCCTGCAGAGAGCCCAAGAAGGATAGGGGGCCAAGGAACCTCTGAGCTCCCCATCCCAGGCTGGCACCGCGGGGCCAGAAACTCACCCCAACGCTGGCTCTCCTGGCGCCGAGAGATCAGGCCTCCGTTCTGGTTGGACAGCTTGCAAACAAAGCGCCTACCCCCAACACTGGCTCTCCTGGTGCCGAGAGATCCAACTCACAGGATTCTTATCCTAGAGCCACACACATCTCCACATGTATCCACTGCTCATCCTCATCACGCATTTTCATGAGCTCAATTCTCTATCTTCAGAAATGGAATGTCTCGCAGGTGGGAATACATTGTAAGTCGAAAGTTTTGTGGCTGGGTTGGTGTCCCAGTCCCACCTCTGGTAGTTACCTAGTTATAGAAGAAGGCTGGTTCAGGCATTGTATCCTCTATTGTTAGGAGTCCTCACTGGGGTTACCCTCATAAAATCCTGGAAATTTCTACTACATTAGGCTTCCACATCACCCCCCAAATGCCCTCCAGTTCCCCTCATTTCTTCTCATGCTCTCTCTAAATTATACGAGTCAGAGGGGTCAAAGACACCAGGAGAACACAGCCCACAGGATTAATTAAACAGGTCTAATGGGGCTCACAGAGACTAAAGCAACAATTATGGAGCCTGCACGGTTCTGTACCAGATCCTCTGCAAATATGTTATAGTTGTTAGCTTGGGACTCCTAATAATGGCAGTGCGGGCATCTGACTCTTTTACCTGTTCTTGAGACCCTTTTCCTTCTGCTGGGTTGCCTTGCGCAGCCCTGATATGAGAGTTTGTACATAGTTATTGTAATTTTGTTATGCTATCTTCATTTGGTATCCCTGAGAAGCCTACTCTTTTCTGAAGGGAAGCAGGAGTGAGTCTGGGAGAGAAATGAGGAGATGACTGGGATGAGAGGATGGAAAGGAAACTGGTCAGGATGTATTATATGAAAGAATCAAGAAATTAAAGAAATACATATTTGTATGCTATATATAACAGACAAAATTACTGTTAGTGCGTATAAATAAAATAGGTTTGCTCTGAAATGAAGAAAGGAAGGAAGGAAATGTCACCCTCCACTTTCCTAATTCATTGTTCCTTGCTCTTTGGCCTCTTCATATTAACACTAACTTCCGTAGCCCTGAGACCCTAGAATGATCATCTTCATTTGGTAATGCCATTCCTAAGCTGCCTTTTGTATTCACTAGACCCTCTGGATCCAGACAACAGAAGCACAAAACTTTGAGACCAAATACTAAGTTCTACCTCTTACCCTCTCCCACCTGAAAGGGAAGAAAGTGAGTTTCCCTGGTAACCAACAGCACCGTCTCCATTATTCCCAATGCTTGTTTGCTCTAAGTGTGTTAGTGTGTAGGTGTTAAGATGTACATCATATGAATCATCTACTACTTTAAACGAAATTACTTCATATTTCAACAGCATAAACAATAGGTACTTAATCTCACAGTTTCTGTACATCAGGAATCAAACTTGAATACTCAGGATGTTTCTGCCTCAAGGTCTCTCATGAAACTGAAGTCAAGTTGTCATCTGTGGCCACTTTCTCTTTTGAATACCTGACTGCTAGAGGATCCATTTGTAAACTCACTCAACGGATTACTGGTAAGAGTCATTTCTTCAAGGCTGACACTGACTCAGTTTCTTCCTAGATATTGACAGTAGCTTCCTTCTGTCTTTCACCATAGCTCATCCAGAAACACGGCCAGTAGCACCCATCAATATCAATCAGAAAAGCATGAATTTGAAAATTCTAGACAGACAGAAATCAGGTACCTTTGATTACCTAATGCTGGAAGTGATATCCTAAAACTGACACTTTTTCTGTTCATTAAATTAACGTGGACAGGTCTACCTGAGATGGAGTTAGAAAGAAGGGATGACACAGGGCCACAAATAACAGAGCAAAGGGATCGCCAGTGAGCTTCTAGAGTCTCCCTATAATATGAACCTGAAAAGAAATCATCTGTCTAGGTGGGAAATAAAAAACATCCAAAGGCATATTAAATGGTTAACAACTGTGTTTATGTTGATAGGAGGAAAATACAGTAGTTCTTGTTTGTGAGACAAAATACATACAGATATCAAACAGCAGGTATGAAAGTCAGTGTATTTGAGTAGCAGAGATCACTCAGGGCAGCCTACACAGAGGTGCTACGCCTACAGAAGAGCCAATTGGAGATTACGGCAGTGATTTTGTATAAATAGAGACACATTACATTTAAATCCTCCATTTGTAAAACTGAATAGTGACAAGAAAGACAAATGTGGCAAAGGCACATGTGTGTGGCCAAATATTGAAAGTTGGCATCGCTCCATATCTAATGGCAAGCATCTCTTCTTGCTATAAAGCCTCTTAAGCAAGGGATTAAGGAACAGTGCAAAAGGACTAGGCTAAGGAAAGGGTGGGAAATAAAACACAGACAATTTTCAAAAATCTAGAGTTTATGCTTGAGTCACCGCCACATTAAAGTCCGGATTCTATACACTTCCCTCCAAAATGACATCATCTGTACCTGTCAAAACAACAATCAGCAATAACGTTACTGAGAAGTTTGCCACGTGCCACATACTATGGATAAGTGCCTGGTAGCCCACTTTGAAAACCAAAAATGAACAAGGTTGACTTGCCCAGTCCTCCATCTTCTCTTCTGCCCTTTCTCCTTCTCTCTCTCTCTTTCTCTCTCTCTCTCTCTCTCTGTCTCTCTCTCTGTCTCTCTCTCTGTCTCTCTCTCTCTGTGTCTCTCTCTGTGTCTCTCTCTGTCTCTCTCTCTCTCTCTCTCTCTCTCTCTCTCTCTCTCTCCCCACATAAGACAGAGGCTCTTTCTTCCCCCAGCTTTTCAGCTTCCTCTCCAGAGAGCCGAGGCCAATCATTCGCACCTCAATGTGTTCTTAAGTAACACCTAAGGTGCTTTCACCATGAACCTATTACCGACTGCTCCATGAAAGACATTTTTTCCTATAAAACACATTTCAAGCATCAGTGGGCACATAGGAGCCATATTTGGCATTTGGAGGATCAAGGGGGTGATATTTCAGTCCCGAAATGAAACCATATGGGGAGTTACCTACCCATCAGGCTGGCCTTGGACTTGACCCATGTAATGGGTATTTAGTTAATAAAGAAGGCCTTTCAGTCACATTGACCTTCTGATCTAGCCCGAAGGGGACACTGTTTTCCATTCACTAATGAGGCAGACTGGCTTCTTCCTGCCCCAGTTAGAAATGTGTTATATTTTATTTCTCTTTAAATCCCTAAATTTGGCAAGAACAAAGTTGTCAGAAACTCCCGCTGGTCAATAGTGAAGACAACCTGAGCTATTGAAGAAGAATACATTGTTTTTCCTCATCCCAGGGAAGCTGGTAAGGATCACATGGCAAGCCAACTGGAGGCCTCCCTGTGGCTACAGGGGCTGCCTGAAGTCTTTGTTGTAAATCTGGGCTTACAGAGACTTCCAAGACCCTCATTTTTTTTCATTAGCAGGACCTCCCCATGCATTTGTATCCTTCCCTGGGTCAACTTTTCTGTTCTTCAAGTTGAAATAATTTTTTTCCTAGAAAAATATTAAAATGAAGAGAAATACCTGCTTCTTCCTGTCTTCTGCCTGTCTGTATACATCTAATGATCTTCAACAGCCTAGTAGCAGAAGCAAAGAATTTCTTACTCCGCACGCATTTGCTGTTGAGAACTTTCTTACCTTATCGTATCTCTATTGAAGAATGGGTACATACAGTCTGGAGAGATGTCCCGGTCCAGGAGATGAAAGTTTTGCTGCACAGGCTTGAAGTCATGAGCTTGAACTCCTAGAATCTATGTAAAACCGTGGTATGGAAGAATACAAGCATAACCACAACACTGGGGGTCAGAGACAGGGAGATCACAGAGCTAGCAGAGCTCAAAGATTAGTGGGTTCGGTGAGAAACCATGTCTCTAAAATATGGTAGAAAACATCTGAGAAAGAGATAGAACATAGACCTCAGGCCCCCACATACAAGGCTAGCATACACATACATAACATATGTAACACACACACATGAGCGCATGTAACAAAACACACAAACATACATGAATACATGTAACAACAGCACACGCTTAACACGTATCACACACATAACACATTAACATACATACATGAACATGTGTAACATATATACAAACATGTGTAATACACACAAACATCTGGGTATGTAACATACAGAACTATATGAACACTTCTCGCTCATGAAGGCCCTTTCTTCATGAGCAGCACTAAACTTCGGTGGATAGGATTTTTCTATTCTCATCCTAAGTTATTTCAATTCTGTGAGGCTCAAGTATATCTTTGTTGCTGGTTTGTCTGAAGAAATCACCATGAACTGCATAGCTCAAAATAAAACCTGTTATTTTAATTTGATTTTGTATCTTTTAAGATAGGAAATTTGAAGATGACTGCCTCCAGCATACCCAGAATGCAAAGCAGAAAAGTTGCTTGGGTCAAGCCATTTTGCAGCCTATCTCTTTGGATTAACTTCTGCTTGTCAACCCTGAGTTTGCCTTGCCAAAATGATTCCTCAACTGGAAAAATGTTTAAAAACTGGAAACATGTACATATATCTATACTTTTGTTTGTTTGGTTGGTTGGTTGCTTGGTTTTTTTGGTTTGTTTGTTTGTTTTTGCTTAGTTTGGTTTAGTTTGTTTGGTTTGGTTTGGTTTGGTTTGGTTGGTTTGGGTTTTTTAAAGACAGGGTTTTTCTGTATAGCCCTGGCTGTCCTGGAACTTCCTTTGTAGACCTAACTGGCCTTGAACTCACAGAGATCTGCTCCTCTGCCTCTGGAGTGCCAGGAATAAAGGTTTGTGTTACCACCACCAACTCACACTAAGAAATTCACCTTGGTTTGTATAGTTTCTAAGCTTCCTGCCAAGTTGGTAGAGAGGGACAGTCTCCCTTGACTTTCAGGAGTGGAGGTTCACCACTCCCCACTTCACCACTCCTCTGCAGAAGCTAATCATCATATAGGGAGAATCCTTTTACAATTATGTTCATGTTTTTCTAACCAAGAAAAGGAATGGTTGAGAGCAACTTTAGGAAAGGAGAAATTGCTTCTGGTAGCCAGGCAAAGTGATAGAAAAGAACTACCTTTTCTGAGTGCCTACTATGTGCTGGATAATTTTTTTTTAACATTTTATAAAGCAGTGTTTTATTTCTCTGGAATAATATATATTCAATATTCATATTACAGGACTTTGAATAACATATAGAGGAAAAATTATTAAACTCTGTATGGTATTGTATGTGTTGTGTGTGTGTGTGTGTTTGTACTTTAAACAAACAGGCAATCCCATTTGTGCTACAGAATACGCTGCTTTGATTTGATAACAAGACCGAGTGAATTTAAGTGAATAGTTACCAACAAACCAGGTGGCCAATCAAATGCTTTTACATGAGTGACTTTCAGTTAAACAAAATTGCAAATAAAAGCTTTTTTTCTCATCCAAAAAGATGACACATGTAATTTAGAAGTGATCATTTATCAAAATCTATTCATTTATAGCACTTAAAAGTATTCATTATGTATTAAAATTTATATTATATATTATAATTTATTTTAATGCTTAAAACTAACAAGTTATTTGACATAGTATTTAACTGATTTAATATAAATAGATATCATATCTTAAAACACACACTATAGTCACACGTATAATGTTTAAATATACATATACATATACTTTATATTCTTAACATAAAATATTTTAGCACTGGACTGAGCTCCCAAGGTCCCAAGGAGGAGCAGAAGGAGGGAGAACATGAGCAAAGAATTCGGGACCACGAGGTGTGCATCCACCCACTGAGACAGTGGAGCTGATCCACGGGGAGCTCACCAAGGCCAGCTGGACTGTGACCGAAAAAGCATGGGATAAAATCGGACTCTCTGAACATGGCGAACAATGAGGGCTGATGAGACACCAAGGACAATGGCAGGGGGTTTTGATCCTACGTAATGTGCTGGCTTTGTTGGAGCCTAGCCAGTTTGGATGTTCACCTTCCTAGATATGGACGGAGGGGGGAGGACCTAGGACTTAACACAGGGCAGGGAACCCGGACTGCTCTGTGGACTGGAGAGGGAGGGGGGGAGAGGAGTGGGGGGAGGGGGAGAAGGGTGGGAGGAGGGGAAGGGAAATGGGAGGCTGGGAGGAGGTGGAAACTTGTTTTTTTGTTTATGTTTTTTTTTCTTCTTTTTGCAATAAAAAAAAATTTAAAAAAAAGAATTAAAATTTAGGGAATGTACGCATGTCTGTGTTCTTGGGAAACAGGTGTCATGTTATAAAACCAGTTGGGATATACTTTTATTCATAAATTTTAATTTCTCACTTATAGGTGTACTGTAATATATTAGATTTTTATTTTCACTTTCTTGCATTTTAAAATTTTTTATAGACTCTAAGAAATGGGTGTCAAACTTTAGTAATGTTAGATGCCTTGATCATATACTAATTTGATCTGTATGAGACTGAGTACGTATACCACAGCTTTCTAGGTTTTAGAACACATACAAATTACTTGAGGTCCTTTCAGTGTGTGGTAGTATGGAAATTTTGCATCACTAATGTGCTGGATAATTTGTTTTTATTTTTATTTTTTTGTTTCAAGAGAGTTCCCTTGAAACAAAAGTTTCAAGTTCTCTGTGAAGTATGTTTATTTGTTTAGCTATCCATTAATATGTGATAGTCTTCAGTGACTCACAAACCAGCACTGATCTCTTCTTAGGGTCACATGGAAATGAGAACCCACTCACAAGTGTCTTGGCTTTGACTACCTTATTTGGAAGTAGGAATGAGTACAGAATATTAGTAATATTAGAAGGAGGAAAGACATTGTAGAGTTTGCCTAGATAAGGGATTTGTAGTCGTGTTTGTAACCAGTACAAAAGCAATTGCTTTTGGGTTAATCACGAGCTAATGCTACCTTCTTTCCATAGAAATCCACATTTCTATTTATAACCTAGAATAACCCAGATTTCTGCCAAAGGAACCCAGTATACAACTAACAAAGACAAATCAATGAGAAGACTGAGAGTCTGTGTTCCAGTCCCTTACAGTCAGTGCAAGATTGGCCAAGGAAAGCTCAGCTCAGGGCACTTTGTTACAGCCTAATGACCATTGAAATGTGACATAAGACTCCTTTTCTATATGTAACATAGTGTCATATACTGTTTCAAGCATGCCAAAATGTCATATTTAATAATAAAGTAAATAATAGTATTTTGTTCCCTGCTTTATAAAAAAGAAAGTTGAGAACACAGAGATTAAATTGGCAGTGTCCAAGGTGCTACATGCTTCTGCTAGGATTGAGACCAGTCATTAAGACTAAAATACAGACACACTGACCTACGTACTGCAAAACATACATACCAGCACTCAGTCAGGTCTGCCTGTCTGACTAGCACAGAAGTGGAGATCTGAAAACCAGAACAAATATCTAGGTCCCTGAGAAGTATGTCTGGCCTTTTTAACAAATGAAAGTTAAATTCAACTGCCAGAAATTTAAGAAAACATCATGGCAACCACAAAGAAAGTATTTTGGTTTGTTTCCCATGCTTCATTACAAAATAAAAATAGGGAGTTGAATAAATCCCAAGACAGGCTAAAAAATAAACACTTTGTAGCAGAGGGTAAGCAAGGAAGATAGGAAACCCTTGGATCTAGGAAGAAAAGCAAATCAAACCTACTACTACTTGAAGAACAGAACAGAGCAAGTAAGGGAGATTCTCCTTCTCTGAGATACTAATCTGCCCAATGGGTAACTTTGGAAAGAAGAATCTGAAAACACAAGGGTTTGAAAAGCAGATACAGCAAGAGGAGTTCAAATGCACAGGAAATGCTGAATTATTAGACAAAGCCAGGGTTTGTAACTTGCTTGTAATTGCACAGAAGTCTCTGGATTTGAAAGGGTCCATCCACTGCCTTATTGGGAATCCCTTCTCATTCCATTAGATCACACACCTGACTAAAAGCATTTAAAAGCACATATGGCCTAAATGATGTTCTTGTCTTCCCTTTATCATGCTCATTCATACAGTCTTCTAACTTCTTCTCCTTCCACCCACAGAGAAGGGTAGTTCTTAGCTGTCATCCAAGAAGCTTCTTTTGCAGCAGAGGGAGACCATTACAGAAAGACTCAACTGATCAAAAAGTAGAGAACAGACCATGTGGTGCCCAACACCAGCTGATACATTTATAATGCAAACCCTACACCTAAGGTTCAGAGACCAACACAGGAGACAGAATGGCTGCGAGAACCAGAGAACTGGCATGTCTGCTGTAAGAGAGTGTCTTCTACAGATGACACCTGTGAAGTCTAGACCTGTTGGACACACCAATGTGGATAGGGGAAATCTCACGCAGCACCCCTCCCAGATGATGGGGTACAGATAACTGATGGCTACTGAGAGGGGGAGAATCGGTCTTTTCCAGGAAGAAGCCCCCTAATAGGTTATCCAAACTCAGGTGATTTGCCCTAAATATAGAGACATATGACCAACACTAACTGGACTCATGGGTTCCTGCACTCACACATGTGTATATAATAATAACTAAAGAAACAGAGGTCAATAATTTGAAAGGGTATGGGAGGAGTGGGAATAGGGAAGAGGGAGTAGGAATGACGTAAATGTCGTGTTGGTGCACTATCAGCCTAGGCACAGGGGGAGGGCCTTGGCCTTGGACCTTGGTGATGGGACAGATTTAATTGACTTCTGAGGGGGGAAAGGGGAACTGGGATAGGTATGCAAAATTAAATAAACAAATAAAAAATTAAGTATAAAACTATGTGCAGTCATGCATATATTGTGTACAGACTTATTTGTGAAAAGCATGGGATGAAAACCCTAACATGAGGCCTGGCAAGGTGGTGCATGCCTATAATCCCAGCACTTGGGAGGCAAAGGCAGGCAGATCTTTGAGTTCAAGATCAACCTGGTCTACAGAGTGAGTTCCAGGACAGCCAAGGTTACACAGAGAAACTCTGTCTGGAAAAATAAAGAAAAGAATGAAGGGAGAAAGGGTCAGAGGGACGGAGGGAGGGACAGAAGGAAGGAGGGAGGGAGGAAGGAAAAAAAGCCCAGCACCAAAGTCAGAATATGAGGTTCTACATCCAATAATATTTCATTTTTGACTTACATTTACATGCCCGTAAGACTATCATATGATATTCTCATGAAATTCAAATTACCCTACTTTCTGTGAAATTTACTCTAATACATATGTATACGTATTACATACTTGGTGGATTATCTACAAGGCATGACTATGAAAGGTTAAAAATTGTAATAGTACATATTACAGAAATATGGAAATACTAAGTAAAATTTGGGTTCAGATGTCCAAACTGTAAAACCACTGCTTTAAATCTTCACCCTGCTGCCTGCCGTACAGACCTCAGTATCTGGCACTTACATCAATGGTCCAGAGTGTGCCTCTCACTGCTCATAAATCTATCTACACTTCCTAGGACCATCAACAAAACCCCTCATCATTCAACGCCAAGAGATTAAGCAGGAGGAAAGAATGGTTATAATAATCAGCTTATAACTCTCATGCAGAAGAATTCACAGAGTCCATGGCATGTGGTGGGGAGGACAGCTCTTGTTAGAAAAATTCTTGCACAAGGCGAGCATCAACTGGCATCTAGTATTTGGATCTCAGGATGGTCCCCACCATTCCACAGACTGACAGGAATTACTCACTATGCCGGCAGTATCTACACACACACACTTGGCTTTTGCTGGATACCTGTGCTGCCATGGGAAACTCTGGTACTCACCAGGCAGAGAGTGTTCACAATGAGACTTCCTTGGTAGAAATCTTAGCAGTACTGCCATAACTGTGAGAATTAGACACAAACTATGGGACTACCCAGGGGAGCTACATGTCTAGTCTCCCACAGACTCCACCCCATATACTGCTTCCTTTGCTGATTCAGCTTCATGTGCTTTCTATATAATAAATTAATTTCCATGAGTGTGGTTATATTTTGAGTCTCGCGAGACCTTCCAGCAAATTATGCAAAGTAGGAATTGTCTTGCAGGACCTCAACAGATCCGTTCATCACGCCTCTACCAAAGACACTCTTGGGAAAAGATAAGGAAAAGACCCAAAATTTAGGAATCTTGAGGTTCCTGGGATTCCTTTTTCCAAGAGTCATTCGGGATTGCTTTGTGCATGCTGTGCTGTCTAGCATGTTTACGAGAGAAGTTCCTATTATCCTCAAAAAAAATCACGACTCATTTTCTTAACTGTAAAACAAGGTTTTGCTGATACTCTATAATGGTCAGAAGGCATAAAGAACCATCTCTAGGACCTGTCCTTAGAGAATCAGGCAACATGAGTGCTCTAAAAGATGGCTTCAGAGTGTCTAGGAACCACCCTCTTCTCTGGGATGGAAAGGCTCTCATACACAAAAGCTGCTTTGCCTGTATTTTGTTGAACAGATTAACATACGTTTGACAAAAATATGTCCTTTCTTGATGGCAAAAATATTTCAGAAGTTTTCTTTCCTTCCAGACCCTATGATTAAAATAAGCATGAGTCTAGAATCATATTTCTAACAACATGCGTGACTCCATTCACAGTATCTCCAGCACCGGAACACTTCCTAGGGATCAAGGTGAACAACAGAACCAGAACCCTGCAGAGAATACAACTATATCTGCAAGAAACAGGAAACTCTAGAAACATCTTCCACACACATATTAAACTGGAAGGAGCTAACAGATAAGAGTCTATATTCAGAGTCTGGTTTCTTAATGAGTACTGTTACATTAAGATTTGATGTTGTTGCTTTTTTGCGGAGAACTTTTTTAGAAATCAGTTTCTGTAACGCAATATGGTTTGCATGGAACTTATCCAAACCAGGCTGGAACCAGTGCTTTGCACGTCTATTGCCAGATAAGATCCTTGCCTAATAAGTGAGCTTGTGTATCTTGACTGTGGCAGGGGACTCCAGAGAATTTCTTCCTGTTGGTTTCTCTGGAGTAGGGAGATTAGGCAGGAGAGAGGAAGAAAATTGGGGAGTTGGGTTTATTACTCCCAATATGCTCTGTGCTGTTGTGCCTGGCTGCACATATGCCTGGGACTCAGAGCATATGGCCTGGGGGCCATCTGTGGCCCGCTTAGCAGCTGTCTCCACCATATTTTGACATAAAAGCCATTATATTTCTGGCTGGCTAATTGCTTTTTATTAAACAATTGTTGGAAGTTGGTTGATAACTTTTATGAATTTAAAATGAAAGCCTTGCTGAGAACTTCTGAAAGCAAACAGTGTTTGGTCCACCTGGGAAAATTTCAAAGGGCTGGTATTCCATCTGCTGCATAGAACTCACATTGCGCACATCTACAGAAGTAGAATATAACCATTTTATTTTTCATAGTGCTGGGTTCTCATATGAAGTTCAGAAACATGAAAAAAGCAAAACTTTCTCTCTTCAAGATCTATAGAGGAGATGTAATAAAAATCCTTTTCCTGCCCTGAAATTATTTCTGTAAATGTAATTAGTAAGGAAAACAGTTTGGTGATTGAATAAATATTAAGTCAGAATTCTTAACATATATCACAGATGATACACCAAGAACTTTAAAAAAAGAAATTTAATTCAATTCATTTTACAGATGTTTTCAGATTAATAAAAATTAGTCCTCAAGTAAGAAGACTGAAGAGCACTATGGATCATCCATGAATTATCCTAACTTTACCTGGTAATTGAGGGGAAATCTCTATGGTAAATGGAATGGGGAGTTCTTTAAGGCAAAAGAGAGAATCTCTTACAGCAAGAACTAAAATTAGGCTCCTAATATCCCAGAGGAAATGTACAATGGAGATGCTGACTCCCCTGATGTTACATATCCAAGAGATGGCTCCCGGGTCCTTAGGTCATCAAGCTGACAAAAGGCTTAGTTTCTAAAAAAGATATTTTAAAAGACAGAAAAAGTGACTAAATTCACAAGTTTTCAAAAGTAGATGCTCAGATTTTTTTAAGGGAAAGCAATATCTTATTTTCAACAAAAAAAAAATCAGCTTCTTGTCTCTTAATTCTTATTTTCCTTGGCAAATCTAATGTTCAAACGATCTGTATTCATGTTTCCCTGGGGACCTTGGCTCCAGCTCAGGTCCTCAAACCACTGAAGACAAAAGTAAATGCAATGAACTATTTTGTCAACTGTAGTATCTAATTGTCATTCTAAGGTGGGGGAGAGAAGGGGTGGGAAGAAATGAGAGGGAACTGAAAGAGAAGGGAGGAAAAGGTGGAATCACAGAACAGAAAGCAAAGTATAAATACATATGAGTTCACAGAGATTATTTTTCAAGTTCTTTAACAGCTCTAAATTGGAAAAGAAAGTTAGCCTTTAAGAGGAAAATGAAGATATAGTAGAAGCTCTCTTTCCGTTCATCTCATTTTATTCCCAGGCAGGTCACCAGCTCTTGCCCTAACTCTAGTTGAGATCTGCCAATGTTGGACACTAGGAAAATTGGCTAAGAGAATGCAAAAGTCTGTGGAACTATTCCTCCCCAGCTCAAAAGTAATTCCACAGATGTCCGTGGGTCCTTTGGGGCTATCATACAAGACATACAGAATTCCATACCTACTCCCTCCTTCTTAGGCTCTCTCACCTGGTCCCCTCCACTTGAAATACCCATATGCATTCCCAACATCAACACTAGTTTATTCCTTTTTAGTTTGGGGGGACCAGTTTCCAGGTATTTCCTCTTAAATACACTTTCAGCGTGCCCTGTGCATCCTGGCTGTCTTGAGGCACGTGCATTCACAAACAAGGCACGTTCTATGAGAACTTGGGTAAGGCAGGGATAGTTTAAGACTACCATGTGCTAATAAACATGTCCAATGAACTAATTCCACAAAGATGTTGTGGAGCTATGACATAAAAACATGTCATATTATCCATCAAGACATTAGAAGGCAAATGTTAGTCAAGTAGCAAGAGTTACAAGAAAGACTTTACTGGGGAAACTTGGGAGTCAAATTGTAGAGCTCATCCAGAAAGATCTCTTGTCCTGCATTACCTCATCAGCCCTCAGATCACGCGCAGGTAAGCAGAACACCCTCACCCTGCTAGTCTGCCTCCTTGGAGTGAGCCTTAGCAAAACAACGGGGATGGAATGCAGGCGCCAGGCCGTCGGAGGGGAATGAAGCCCAGCTCTGTAGAACTGTCTGAGAGTGCCAGCTATACCACCTGGCAGCACTGCAAGAGAGGAGATGCATATGCTACCCCAGTCCGCTAAGCAGATTAGCTGTGTACTGTGCCTTCCTCTGAGAAGGAAAAGGCCTTTTGTCAGGCACTATGAGGTTCTGAGAGCTTTCATCCATCTTCTTTATCTCTTCCACTCTGAAAATGCACCATATACCCTGATTGTTCTGGGTTCTTTTTTCCCCTGTAATATAGAATTACTTGTCTACTTGGGGCTGCATTCTTAAAGATGCAATGCCTGGTATAAAGAAGGCACTTATAAATCCATTGTTGAATAAGTAAAAAGAATCATCTTTGCAATTCACAGAAGTATCCTAGTTGCCAAAGATTGCAATCTGGATGCTCAGCTGCCTCCCCAAAGCCTTTCTTCTGAATAGGACTAGCACGGGAAGCAGGAGGAAAAGCCCATGTGGTCAGCTGGCTGCTGCGATCCCCTTAAACTTTTCTCCTTGTAGTCAAGACTACTTTATTCTCCAGGGCTTTGCTCTACTTCATTAATGTTAAGATCGCATCTAACCTTTCCTCAGCTCTCTTCAGCTATGGGGACTTCTATTCCACTGCCTAATCGCTCTTAGTGTTCATCTTTCAAAATGTCCACCCTAAACCTTTTCCCTCTTTAGCTTCAGGCCATTTCATGCCTCTTCAGAGATTTAATCATCTTTCCCTTTGCCTGGTTTTGCTGAGAGAAGTGGACTGAAAAATGCAGAAGGGCTTCAGAAAATAAGTGCAAAGTCCTGTATCAGGAATATTCTTATACACAGTAAAAGGATCATCCATCACATGTTCTCCCTTTACACTGGGAGTTGGGATCCTTCTGGTGGTCAATTTGATGTCAAGTCATATAGGCTGGGGAATGAACAGATCTATGTGCCAGCCTGACCCCAGAATAAAATTAGATCAGAGTTCGGGCAATTTCTTCTAACGACCTACATGTCTTGCAAAAGACAGTAGTTTTATATAAAAGTCACCCTCTCTTCAAGTCAATAAGAAAATGGAATGCCAAATCTCTAGGTGCCTTCTTCGTGGAGCTAAGAGCACAGGGAAACATGGGGAGATAAGAGATTAGAAGATCAGGCTTACAGGCATTTCCATCTCAAATGTTTCTGGACACAATGTGAAAGCATTTTGCTTATTCCAGTGGCACCTGTATTTAGGCTACTTGAATCTGGAAAAAAAACAACTATTAAGTAAACCATCACAAAAGGATATGACTGTTACTGCAACCCAGGTGCCACCATTACTAAATGGTTGCATTGAGCCACTCAGAGGTATTTGAGAATGGGACAGGGAAGAGCTATTAATCAGATATGAACCATTCAACCAGGGAGCAACTTCAGATTGCTCACAGGCTGATTAACTGCTCAAAGAACAAAGTTCTAACTTTATATTCTATGCCTCACTGTGAATCTTGATTGCCCCTTAAAATGCCCCTACCATGCATGTGGGAAGAAAATTAATAAGCTCCGGGAATGACTGAGATGACTCCGGGAAAGAAAGAAAAGACGTTCTCAAATCTAACTATTAAGGTCAGGTCAAGAGTTAGACAAGAGACATCAACATTCTTAATCACGCTCAAGAAGTACATCCTAGAATAAAAAGGGAAAGAGGGGAGGATCAGAAAGAACCAATATACTTAAAATATCTGTGGCTCTCATCTCTGTCTAAAAAGTTCGTGCCAGTCGTCTTGAACAATGACTGAAAAGAAACCGTGGGCACACACAGGGACTGCTGTATTTGCTGCTGAATTTCTCTTCCCCCAAAAGATTGCTAACGGCTGCACTCAGCGCTCACCTTCAAGGAATGCAACACAAAAAGTCAATTTCCGAACAGCAGGGCACGGCTCTTGACATCTGATAGACAGCCTAAATGCATGTTATCTTATCGGTCTTGCTAGCTCCCGCTCTCTTCATTTTTCATTATTCCCCAATGCAGCCAACTTTTGCCCTCCCTCAACTCTCAGATTCCCACCTCGCTCATGGAAGATTTTTAAGAGAGAAGCATGTTTTTTTTTTTTTTATTAAAGTCATATACAAAACAACACTGTGTCTCTCACCCTCTGGCAAGGATACATACCGGTTTGCTTTGTTTGCTGGATGGGGATCAGTAACATGGTTTTTCATTGTTGTTTGTTTGTTTTGTCCCTATCTGGATGTCAAGATAATTAAACTAGGTATCTTCCCATTAGCTAATAAGGTTTACGAACAAGCATGCAAATCAGGGTGGCAGGATTTCACTTACAGTGCACGTCGAATAAAAAATATTTTTAAATGTTTTCAGAATATGGCCTGTCTATCTACAGGAAAAATAGTTTTATACTTGTTTCCAAAATATTATTTTTAAATTGTATGTGTTCATGTGTGCCTGCTCACACACACCTGTATAGGCATAGTGCCCATAAAGGTATCCGTTCTCACTAGAGCTAGAGTTAAAGGCAGTTATGAGACTCCAAACTTGGATGCTGGGACTCAAAGTTGGGTCCTCAGGAATAGTACTGCAAACTTTTCACTAATACACCATCTCCAGCCCCCCAGAAAAAAATAATTTTGGATGTGAACAAAATTTAATTAAGTTGAGATAAGAAAAAAAAAGACCAAACAGCTCTATAAAGAAAGCGCAGTAGAGAAATAATTAAATTAATTACCTAATTTATTGAGAGAAAAATATAGAAAATTGAAGTAGGTTGAAACAGGATGATGTAGCCCAAGAGGAAGAGAAGGGGAGGAAAAAGGGGGTAGATAGCGGACATGGAGAAAGAAGGGGAGAGAGAAAGGGAGGAGTAGAGTAAGAAATAAGAAGGAGAAGAAGAAAGAGAAGGGGAGATGGAAGAGGGCAATAGAGATAAAAGGAAAGGAAGAAAGAAGGAAGCGTGAGAACAAATAGGAAGAGGAAGGACAGGAGAATCACTACTACCAAATTACTAAGCAATGCCTCACGTATATTTTTTTTTACTATCTTCCAACCAAGGGTTAATTTAATACCTGTCATCATGACTGAATAGCAACAAAGCTAAGCAATGTCTTATTAAATGTGACATAAAATAGATACTGTGTCATTGTTGACTAATTTGTTCCCAGAAGTAACTGGAAAGAGAAAAATTGTACGTGGAAAAATGTTAAGATCACAGGTGTGAAGAAGTCAGACCATTAAGGCTGATACAGAAGTGATACTGTTTCCTGGGTTTGATATGTAGCTCTCCAGGCCTTGGTTTTCCACGTACAATACTCGGCAACAATAGCTGCCTCCTCATAAAGCATGGTGGGGGATTAAAAAATAAATTAATCTCTGACAGCTCTTTGCAAAGCTCCTGGCGTATGCATGTGCGTATTCAGACATGTCACTACTCAGCGCACACTTGCTATTGTCATTGTCATTACTATCTCTTCTTGATGATAAAGACCATGCCCAGGGAACTCTGAATAAACAAATCAGAACCATCACAGAAACATCCACCTATACAGTCTTCACACACACTAAATTGGAAGAGCATTTCTCAGATGTAAGGCAGGAGTGCGTGCGAGCCTTTTGTTCTCCGTAAATGGGCTGAACAAAGACTTCCTCTAACAGATTGACTCTGTGAACAGAAATAGATCATCATTTTCGCAACATCATCAGATAGCGAGCCGTTTGTTGCATGAAAGAATTTGCTAACTTGGAAAAGATGAGACGGAGGGGAGACAGAGAGAACATTTTAATGAACATCATTTTTAAGGCAATAAGTACTCACCTGAGTTTTAAAAAATGTAACCTTTCCTGAATGACATGTCACTGATACCAACATGAGCTATTGCTCCATGCTGGCTCCTATTTTCCCTAAATAGAAATGCCCTCATGCTGCAATCAAGTGTAGTATAGAGACTCTGCCCGTGCCTAGAGCATCCTCCAGCTGCTATCCTGTTCGAATTCTTTCTGGACCTCCATCACCCCAGCCTTTTGTTCTCATTTGTTTGTTTAGGTAGCGTTTGTGGAACACAGTTGGACTAGGTCTGAGGAAGATACAAAGAACACAGGACATGGCTGACTGCCCTAAAGGAGAATAAACAATGTCATATCTCACTCTCTATAATATGTGCTTCTTCATCTCTTAGTCCTCAGATCCCACCTCCCCTCACCCTGCTAAAGGAGAAGCAGAAATCCCATTAGCCAAACTGGTTAAAATTATTTTTAATGGAATCAAGCAGGCTCTGAATCAGTTCTCCTTTTAGCAAAATATATAGAATTTATTTTAATGACCTTGATGCATGCAGTTCAGCTATATAGAAGTGATTTATTTCCCATTACTATTTCCTCTAGCATCCCAGATAGATGAGGCTGTCAGAGTAATTACATCTGGATAAATGAGAAATTGGTGTATCGTAGTAAATAAAAGCCAATGTAGTTCGCTGGCACTTCAGTGTGACTGTATCATAAAAGCTGAGTACAAAGCAATGCTTGTGGTTTGTGTGTAGTAGCTTTGGAAACCAAAACTGTCCTTCAAATTCTCATTTTACAAATTGGTATTTAACTTCATTCACCATTTGTCTCAGATCACACACTCACGCATTTAAGAATTAGGACATGGGGAGACAAAATAAGAAGTACAGTAGTTCGAATAAAACTGGTCCCATAGGCTCATAGGACTGGCACTACTGGGAGGTGTGGCGGGGTTGGAGTAGGTGTGGCATTGTAGGAAGTGTGTCACAGGAAGCAGGCTTTGAGGTTTCAGATGCTCAAGCCAAGCCAGTATCTCAGTCTCTTCCTGCTGTCTGCCTATCCAGATGTAGAACTCTCAGCTACCTCTCCAGCACCGTGTCTGTCTCTATGCCACCATACTACCTGCCAGGACAATAATGGACTAAACTTCTGAACTGTAAGCCAGCCCCTGGTAAGTGTTTGCCTTTATAAGAGTCATCGTGGTCATGGTGTCTCTCCTCACAGCAATAAAACTCTTCCACAACAAAAGTGTTACTTCAAACAACAAGCGTGACGTAAAACTCATCACCTGTAAGAGGCCAGGTAAGCTGCATGTATAAGTCAGTTCAAAGGCTCTAAAGAAAGAGAGCAGCAGCATGGGATGTGCTAAACTTTGCAGTGTCTCCACAACAAACATAGAAAAACAAATCAAAGAATACGACACCATTATGACAGCAAGCCTAACCAAAAATATGGATATAAAAAAAAAACATTTTCACTTTTGTTTCAAAAGACATGTTTCAAAAGACATGTTTAAAGGAAGTCTGAGGATAACAAACATGGGGTATGCAACATAGACAGAAGCAAAGGATGGGATAAGGGAAACACAAAGGCAGGGAAAACGAAGTGTGTTTCTCCACAGGGACCTTCAGAACACTATATAAATGGAGACTCAAGTAAGACAAAGTTATGCATTGTGATTCCTATAGCAATTACTGGAAATGAAAACAACGGTGCCACTTATATCTCAGGAGTAACCAACAACTGTAGCAAGATGCTAAATATAAGCCAGGTTATTTTGACAACTGATTCAAGAAAATCAAGACCCAATTTCACTAGACATAAAAAATGTACTCTAGAGAAAAAGACATATCTTTATCAATAGGGAACCCAAAATCCAAGGCTCAGGGAATATCACAGAAGAAGGGAAGATTCTGAGAGCCAAAGAACCAAGATACTGGCAGTGAGACAAGGAAGCTGTACCCATAAAATCTCAAAAATGTAGTTACCTAAATAAGGCCTGCATACTGATAACACAAGATAACATGCCAATATGGAAGGGTAAAATCTCAAAAGGCCCCATCCCTAGATAGAGAGCTACAGGCAATTGACGGCTGCTGAGAAGGACAATCAGTCTTTCTCAGGGGCCAGTTTATCCCAAGGAGTCAACCCTAAACACATCTGCATATTGCACATATGGACAGAGTAAGTTGTATGTGTATGTGGGAGGAAATAATTAAAGACGAGGTCAGGAATTTGAGAAGTAGAGGAGAGACATAGGAGGAGTTAGAGGGGGAGAGGTAAGTGTGGAAATAGTGGAAACGTAGTACTCATATATGAAACTCTCAAAAGCTTTTAAATTAAACTAATTGTGAAGTTAAAAAAGAATGAGAAAGAAATACAACATACGCATTTATGGAAATAAGCTGGTATGGCCATATTGACAGAGGATAAAGCAAAATCTAGAACAAGCAATAATCAGGGATAAACATGGCACACAAGGACCCAAAATCTCACACATGCAAACCATGTTTCTGCCGTCCAAGCCACCATAATGGATTTCAATTTTATTTAACTGTAATGCTTTGACAAATATCTTTTTTTAATATTTATTTATTTATTATGTATACAATATTCTATCTGTGTGTATGTCTACAGGCCAGAAGAGGGCACCAGACCTCATTACAGATGGTTGTGAGCCACCATGTGGTTGCTGGGAATTGAACTCAAGACCTTTGAAAGAGCAGGTGATGCTCTTAACCACTAAGCCATCTCTCCAGCCCCCTGAGCCATCTCTCCAGCCCCCATAAATATCAACATGGTTTCAGAATTACAGCTAAAAAACAAAACTCTTTCGATACTACTCTGTTTTCTCTCCTTTCCTATATACCTCTGAAAATTTGACTTATACTTGCATTTAAAATTAATGAACAAGAAATCTTTAATAAATTAATTAATTAATTAATGAACAAATAGGTATATATTCATATACAAATATGTATGTTGGTTTTCCACTTTCTCACCCAGATAAAATGTGATGTACTGCTCATACTATTCTGCTATCTCATTTTAATCTTTTTTTTTTTTGGTTTTTTTCGAGACAGGGTTTCTCTGTGGCTTTGGAGCCTGTCCTGGAACTAGCTCTTGTAGACCAGGCTGGTCTCGAACTCACAGAGATCCGCCAGCCTCTGCCTCCTTAGTGCTGGGATTAAAGGCGTGCGCCACCATCGCCCGGCCTCTCATTTTAATCTTAAGATATCTGCAAGACCCTGCACAACATACAGAGTTTTCATTATTTCACACAGCAAGCTGAGTTTTGGTTAAGAAACAACTCTTCTGTTTTATATCCCAAAGTCATACAGTTCATATTATACTCTTTAGAGAATCATGATTCATAAACCCATGAATCTGGAATTTATTTATCATAATTAAACATAATCTAAGTAAATACCACTCAAAGCATTCTATTGATAAGGGCTCACTAGGTAAAATAGTGCCATTAGCTTATTTTCCCAAAGGTTCATCTGGCATGATTACAAGGAAACTGAATGACCTCTATCGTCTTTTCTCTGGGTGCATCCCTTTCCCCTTAGTCAGGAAAGAAATAGATCACATGCCCTGCATATGCATGAAATAATTCTGACCTAAACATAGAAAACTATTAAACTCAGTTATATCTGAGAGGAAAGTCTTCAGAATATGAGAGATAGAGAAATTTTTGTGACTATATGATTCTTTGAGGTTTTCTCAATATAGTGAATTTATTTAAGCATTTACTGGTTTTGAAAATGTGGATTTTCAGGTTGCTTCTCTGTTGCTGTGACAGAGCATTGACCCAGACCTAAGCCTGGATATCTGGCAGAATGAGCTGGGGCAGAGCCAGACCCACTGGACTCTCCCTGAGCTGAGGGGAATGGTGAGTGTCAAATGAACCAGACCAAACCCCCCCCCCCCCGGGCCGCTGGGGGAGAAACACACCCACTGTGTCGGGAGTCTGTCAAAGTAGGATCTCCTTTAACGGTATCAGGCAGGAACTTATATAGGGTTGTGATGGAGGTGGAGAAACTTGGGATGAGTTGAGGTGGAGTAAGGAATAGTGGTAGCTGGCCAGAGGAGGATCTAGGTCAGGTAGCCAGAGACAGGTCTCCAAACTTGAGCCAGGCTCAGGAAGTTACACTAGGCCTCTCACCAAACTCAAGTTAGGCTCAGGAAGTTACACTGAGCCTCACACTTGGGCCTCATGAGGCCCAACAGACCTACTTGGGGGAAGAGGCTTCCTTAGGCTGACAGATTGCACCCATCACTGGAGGAAGCCAAGATAGAACCGGAGACAAGAACTGAAGTAGAGATCGTGGAAGAATACTGCTTCCTGGCATGTTCCCCCAGCTTGCTCAGCTACCTTTCTAACACAACTCAGGATTACCTACCCAGGATTGGTATTGCAAACAGTAGTGGACCTTCCTATAGCAATTGCCAATCAAGAAAATGTCCCATAGGGATGCCCATAGGACAAACAGATGGAGACAATTCCTAGGTTGAGATTCTCTATTACCAGTGTGTCAAGTTAACATCTGAAGCAAATTATAAAAAGTGCCATGACTATTATGGGGGCAGGCTTTGGATTTGAGGCCTACCACAAAAGACAACTTATGACTGGTACTACATCCCTGATCAAGATCACATAGCTGGTGAAGAGTGTCATGGGTACTAAAGGAAAATCTAATACTGCTATTCTGCTAAATAGTCATAGCATCAAACTCTTTTCCAAAATATTTTTATATTTATATACATAGACTACTACTGCCCTGAGCCTTCATCAGAGAAGAATGATTTTACACAAAATAACAGTTAATGCAGAGGTGCATAAGCTGCTCGAAGTGCTAAAAATAAGTGACTATTAAGTGCTCAACCATAAATAGGACATGAGGGCTTAGGAAACAACACAGAACAGGGGGCATCAAAAAAATATCAAAGTACCGTTGCAAAACAGTGTCTTCTGAACATGACACACCAGTGGTACTCATAACTTCACTGCAAATGTGATTTGACTTGCACAAGCTTAAGCCCAGCAACATTCCATCATGGCTGTGGGAAGGGCTCACGAGGCCCTCCCCTTGTCGAGGTCTATTAGCAGTTAATGGCTGCTAGGGGAACAGATAATATTTTCTTTGGTGGTATAGCCACTGGTAAGTTGTCCGTGCTCTAGTACTGAATTCATGAAAGAAGAACTAATTAAACTTACACACATTCATACAAACTAACAAAAAAAAGACATGAAAGTAAGATTTATTTGGGAAAAAGGGAGTACTGGCAGGAGTTGGAAAGTGGATGAAAGAAGGTAAGAGAGATACAGAAGACTAGACTTCACTATACACATATAGGAAACTGTCAGGGAACAAAAAAAGAAAACAGAAAAGGAAAGTACCCACTCCGCTATGGACAACCATCATTTGAATTAAAGATCATATAAAAATAAAATGATATACTGTTTTTAAACTTGTTCAATCTTAGAAGAATAATGTAGTTAAATGAATGAGTTATCAAGTCTACGGTGAGACTTAATAGAATGAGAAAATGGAATACGTGTGGAGAAAATCCCTAATATTTCAAAGGAAGCTAGCATCTTTGTCAACATGCATCCTTAGTAGAATGATAGGAAAAAGGTTTTAAACACTAGGTCTTGGGGTTAATCCATTGTAATAATCCAGGCTCTTGAAATGTTCTTCCTATCCTCATTTCACTCAAACATTATAAATAATGGATTTTTTTCAGTGTTGGAAATTGACTCTATGACCTTACACAAACAATGCAAGCATTCTTCTGTTGATATACATCCCCCGTCTTCTTTATCCTTCAAGATGAAGTCTCTGTAGCATAAGCCAGCCTCTAACTTAACGATCTTCCTGCCTCAGCCTCCTCCAGAGTACTTAGCATTACAGGTCAGCATTATAGCCTGGCTATAAAGGATTCTTTCTAGTCTCCTCATTGATATCGATATAGAATGTGCTTCCTACTCTTTTCTTTTAGTCCATGCCAATCCTAGATTCCTTGCATTGCAACCTTTAGTTATTTAACTCCAAAGTTGCCATTACCTGAAACTGTACTAAGAATATTTTTTCCAAAGAAATTGTTTATTTCCCTCTTTGCAGAGTTCAATCGTTAGCGATTTCTACCAAAGTCACACTTGTATTCACATTCCTTTCTAAAGGACAGAAAATACCATTGTTACATACACAACCATCAGTGCATCACATTAAAACTTTGAGGCATTTTGTGTTATAGTTATTGGTAACATGACTTTAAGAAAATATTATAGCACCAATAAATAAATGAGACCTTCTGAAACTGAGAAGCTGCTGTAAATCAATGGATACAGTCAATAAGACAAAAAGGCAGCCTCCTGAATGGGAAAAGCTCCTCACCAACCCCACATCAGACAAAGGACTGATCTCCAAAATATATAAAGAACTCAAGCAATTAGACACCAAAATATAAAAAAAAATCCAATTTTAAAAGTGGGTACAAATCTAAACAGATTTCTCAACAGAATAATCTCAAATGGCTGAAAGACATTTAAGGAAATGCTCAACATCCTTCGCCATCAGGGGAAAGCAAACCAAAATGACTCTGAGATACCATCTCACACCTGTCAGAATGGCTAATATCAAAAACACCAATGATAGCTTATACTAGAGAGTATGTGCAATAAGGAGAACACTCCTCCATTGCTGGTGGGAATGTAAACATGTTCATCCACTCTGGAAATCAGTATGACAGGTTCTCAGAAAACTGGGAATCAACCTACAGCAAGACCCAGCATTACCACTCTTGGGCATATACCCAAAGGACGCTCAATCATACTACAAAGACATTTGTTCAGCTATGTTCATAGCATCGTTATTTGTTATAGCAAGAACCTGGAAACAATCTAGATGCTCCTCAACCAAGAATGGGTAAAGACAATGTGGCACATTAGAGTACTACTCAGCAGGGAAAAAAAATGACATCTTGAAATTTGCATGCAAATGAATGGAACTAGAATAAACCCATCCTAAGTGAGGTAACCCAAACTCAGAAAGATAATTATGGTATATACTCACTCATAAATGAATATTAGCTGTAAAGCAAAGGAAAGGAGCCTATAGTTCACCACCCCAAAGTAGCTAAGTAACAAGGACAACCCTAAGAGAGACATACATAGATATCCCTGGGAAGGGGAAATCGATAAGATCTCCTGAGAAAATTGGAAGTATGGGGGTGGGTGGAGAAGAAAAGGCAGGAGGGGAGGAGAGGATGGATGGGAACTTGAGGGAATGGGATGGTCGAGTTGGGGGAAGGACAGAAACAGAGAGCAAAGAAAGAGATATCTTGATTGAGGGAGCCATTATGAGGCTAGCAAGAAACCTAGCACTAGAGAAGTTCCCAAGAATCCACAAGGATGTCCCCAGCTAAGACCCTAAGCAATAATGGAGAGGGTGTTTGAACTGACCTTGCCCTGTATTCAGATTGATGACTATCTTAAATGTCATCATAGAACCTTCATCCAGCAACTGATGGAAGCAGATGCAGAGATTCACAGCAGAGAACTGAGCTGAGCTCCCAAAGTCCAGTCGAAGAGTGGGAGGAGTGAAAATACAAGCAAACAGGTCAAGACTGTGATGGGGATACCTACTAAAACAGCTTACTTGAGCTAATGGGAGCCCACCAACTCCAGCCTGATGGTGAGGGAACCAGCATAGAACCAAACTAGGCCCTCTGAATATAGGTGAACAGTTTTATGGCTGGGGCAGACTGTGAGACCTCTGGCAATGAAACCAGGATTTATCCCTACTGCTTGTTCTGGCCTTTAGAATCCATTCTCTTTGGAGGGACATCTTCTTCATCCTAGATTTAGTCAGGAGGACATTAGTCCTGCCTCAAAGCAATGTGCTAGACTTTGTTGACTCCCCATGGGAAGCCTTACCCTCTCTGAGGAGTGGGTGAGGGGTGGGGTGGGAGAGGGGGAATGTAGAGAGAACGGGAGGAGGAGAGGGAGTGGGAACTGGATTTCGCATGTAAAATGAGAAAAAAAATAGTTTTTTAAAAAAATAATTAAAAATTAAGAAAGAAAGAAAATATTATAGCAATATGTGTACGAGAGAAAAATAAATAAAAAACAATATGAACACTGAGTTTACATGTATAGTTTACTTTTTCTAAGTCCTTTGACTGTTCATTCTCTCAAGTTATGATACAATTTCAATGCAAAATAACTCCTGAAATTGGCAGTATCCCCATGTAATTTCATGAGAGGCCGTTAGTTTACTTGAAGAGAGACCTGAATTTTAAATTATGTTTTTATTGAATGCTCCTGTAGGATACAGTTCCTTGTAAGTGTTACAAGGCTTAGTGTATTTTAGTCTTTAAATAATAATTTTAGCAATGCAAATTAAAGTGTAAAGATTGTTAGAAGTTAATTTAAAATATCATAATTTTGGAAACTCTGAGAATACCTGGAAATACTGATTTAATGTCCCTGAATTGCAGAAATAACATGCCAGGAACTGAAAACACTAAGAAACTTGTTCGTGTTTTCACTGTGTGTTTTAATTCTAAATAATATAGCTGTTTTCAGATAAACATATTTTGTGTTTTTAAGAAGATATAAATACCCCACTTCTTTACACAAAAATAGCATACTTCATAAAATTGTTATGAATACTCATAGAAATATTTGTACAAATATGTAGTGTCTTCTATCTGCATTATTTTCTAGAAATAGATGAACAAATAGCATGGCAGTCATGATCACATTATTATCCTAGTTAACACTATTTCTACAAAGACCAGAGAACGTGGAAACTATCCCTGGTCTTCTAACCCCCAGAGCTCAGTAGAAGAATTCCAGATAGATCCTGAAATAAAATTAAACTTGATAGTTGCATCTTACTTGCTTGGTTCTCTATCAACCACTGCCAGTAGCCGTCATGACCAAACACTTGAGGATTTAAAAAGCAAGTCCCTGTTACTTTGGGATGAAAGTTTCAATGACTTAGAGTTTCAGCAAAGGAGTTGCAGCATGCAGGTAGACCAAAGAGTAGAAATCACAACTGCCGAAGACACCTAGCATAACCACTGAAGGGGCAAAAATGGGGTATCTCTGTCTTGGGATGACTCCTTTCACACGACGAGAGCACTAGCAATGACAAGATATGCCCTCTGTGTGCCAAGAAGGGGTTTTGCTCAAGAAAGCACTTTGTTTCAAAGAAATCTTGTAGGGATAAGCCCAGCACCTTAGGGGGCGTGTTCGCCTCTGGCGAATGTTTACTTATAAATCGAGTGAGCCAAGCCTGAGCGCTCCGCATCCCTGTACTCCGCGGGAACCGGTGGTTCTGTAAATCTATTTCCCCATTAAAGCTGTATATATTATTACAATCTGTCTGAATTCATTTACGCCGCTACAAAATCACACACACACACACACACACACACACACACACACACACACACACACACACCCGCCACTGCCTCTTTCTCTTTAAATACCAAAAACAAAGCCAGTATGGGGATAGGTGGGGACAAAATGAAAAAGATCAGGAGACTTGGAGGAGACCTGGGGTAGCATTACATTCTCCTGTGTGTGTGTATATGTGTGTGTGTCTGTGTGTGTGAGAGAGGGGGGATTGAGAGAAAGAGAGAGAGATGGAGGGAGAGAGAGAGAGAGAGAGATGAGAGAGGTCTGTGTGTAAGAGAAAGGTGTGTGTGAGGACAAAGAGAGAGAGAGAGGTGTGTGAGAGAGATTAAATATTTATTTAAATGGAAGAAACCTCCTCTTTTTCCTATTTCCAGAAAAAATAAGTATGAGCACACACCCAATAAATACACCTTCCCCAGCCCTCTACTAATTCCTAGTGTCCCTTAGGCTCAATTAAAGTTCATTTGTGTTACCTCTAATGTAAAAATGAACTCTAACCATAGAAACTTCAAGAAATCTACTCATCCTAAGTATTTTTGCTCAATTTTTCTATTCCAGAGAAGACCTAGACTCACCTTCTGAGGACCCCAAATATTTTTATAATTACTCTTCTGTTCCCAATGTGTTCTATAAGGCTCCTTTAAAATCTTAAACACCCAAGAGGTCAAAGTACCCAGTGAACCAAGAGTTCTCAACATTGTTCAAGATGCTCCTTTATCAAAGGGGGAATTTAAGTATTTCCATAATTCCAGTTGGCTTGTTTCTTTTAGACAACAGATGAATAAATAAATGAGCAAATGAATAATTAAAAGACCTTTGATTTTTTTTTTTCTGTATGTCTCTACCCAGGCACCAGTCAAGAACTTCCTTTCTTCCTTACACCTGGCTGTCATGCAAAGGAAACTACAAAGAGACTTCCAGGGTCCCATAGATAGTTCCACAACTGCCATGCCTGATGACCTTAGTCAGCTCTAACAAAGTAGATAGATCTTTGCTCAAGTTCCATACGTGACAGGTAGGATTACCTCTTTAGAAGGCATAATGATGGAAACAGGAGTTAGGAACTGGTCTGGCAGACTTAGGCAAGGGACCCAGAGAGCAACCATGGCATATACGTTTTCAGTTCAGCAATAAGAAAAAACAAAAGGGAGCCCCAGTTCCTCTTTTTTCTCTTTTTTTAATTATTTTGATCATATTTCCCTTTTATTGAAAATAGATTCTTTTCTCATACAATATATCCTCATTACAGTTTCCCCTCCCTCTACTCTTCTGAATTCCTCTACACATCCCCTCCCATTAAAATCCACTCTCTTTCTGTCTTTTATTAGAAAAGAAAGACTTCTAAGAGATAACAATAAAGCAAAACAAAATAAAATAGATAAGATAAAACAAAAACTATCACATCAAAATTGAGCAAGGCAACACAACAGAAAGAAAAGAGCCCAAAGGAATGCACAAGAATAAGAGACCCACTTATTCACGTACTCAGGAGCCTCATAAAAATAGTAAACTGAAAGCTATAACACATGTGAAGATGACCTGGTGCAGACCCATGTAGGCCTTGGGATTGCTGTGTCAGTATCTGTGAGTTCCCATGAGTCTTGGTCAATTGATTTAGAGAGTCTTGTTCTCGTTATGGCCTCCATTGCCTCTGGCTCTTACTCTCTCTCTCTCTCTCTCTGTGTCCTCTTTCTTAGAGTCCCCTGAGCTCTGAGGAGAGAGATTTAATAGAAACCTTTTTATTTTTCTTTTTTCTTTTCTATCTTTTGTTTATTTTTTGTTTCTTTCTTTTTTTTCTTTTTTTTTTTTTTGAGACAGGATTTCTCTGAGCATCACTGGTTGTCCTGGAACTCACACTGTAGACCAGGCTGGCCTAGAACTCATAGAGATCCACCTGCCTCTGCCTCCCTGAGTGCTAGGTTTAAAGGTATGTATCACCATTACCTGGCTGAGACCCCTTTCTTTAGCCTACATTCATTACATTCTTTAGGCAACAATTTTTATTTCCTGGCAGTATGCGGAAGGTTAAGCTACCATTGGAGCTATTGATCAGGAACCGTTTAACACCTACAGTCTTCTACATTCAAAAAATATATATTTTGAAGCAAACTTACTTAATAACCACCCAGAAGTGGAAAATGAAAAGGACTTGTCTAGATTTTCTTTTCAGAGAGCAATCTTTATTTTCTGAAAGGCACAGATTCACCACAAAAAAAAAAATGGGATAAATAAAATGGATTCATGGTGTCTCTCTTGTTCTTTTCTAATAATCCTCTAATTAACCACAACATCTCTCGCTTTGCTTTGCTAACTCTTACCACATACACATCCAAGTACCATTCCACCTTTATTATCAAGGCTAAATAGGTTGAAGGGATGGCTCAGTCAGTAGAAAACTTGCCTGGCAAGTATAAGTATCTGCGTTGCATCTCCAGACACCACATAAAAGTGCCAAGAATGGTGTCACACTTGTAATTTCAGGACTGGCAAGGCAAAGGCATGTGGATTCCTTGACTTAGATTTCCTACCAGTCTAGACTAAATTGGCGTGCTTTAATTCAATCACAGACCAAGTCTTAAAGTATATAAATAGTGTATCTAAAGATGGCACCTGAGGTTTTCTCTGGCCTCCATGGGCACACTACACACACACACACACACACACACACACACACAATTTCAAAAAGTAAAAATAAAACACAGCAGTGTGATTCTTAAGAAGAAACATGTTGATGAGCATAGAAGCCTTGGAAGTAGCAAAAATTTGAGAGACAGCTAGCACAAAAAAAATTCTAGAAAGCAGTTTAACCACTCAGAAAAACACAAGTTCAAATCTCAGCTCTTCTGGATACTGCCTATTTGATAAAAATGTCATAAATAAATTAAACTTCCTTTTTCTCACCTGTAAAATAGGGAAATAAATAACAATTAGACATTTAGGAGTAGTTATTAAAAGCATTTAAAGATTTTAGAAATATGGTCTAATTTAGATATTGGCATTATTGTTGCATTCTTAATTAAATACTATTTTAAAGTAGGAACAAGGGAGGTTATAAATACTGAGCATTCACCTGCCAATCTTAGAGATAGCAAAAGGGAAGAAGGAAACACTAAAGGACTGGCATGAGGGAGGGGTGAATGGGATGATACAAGAAGCAAACTTCTACAAAAACTCAGTGTTTGGGCATTTTGCCCAAATCCTGGGCTTACAGGGAACAGCCAACATAGCCAAGTGCGATTCTAGCAACATCCATCAGCTCTAAACCTGTGACCGCTAATGTTACCCGGCTCTCTCCCATCAATTTCACTGCTTCCTTTTAAATACCTTTCCTATTAGGGATGAGAACAGCTCTTCTCCCCAAATAATATTCCCATGGCTCTCCAGTCCATTCTCATCACCTTAACCCACAACTTTTTATTGATGCTATACATCTCTAATATAAAGTTACTATAAAATAATAAGTTCAGCAGGATATGCTGGAAAAGTGAGCTGAAATAAAGAGACTTAACAGATACCTAGAAATTAGAAGAAATATCTTAAGTGAAAGAGAGAGAGAGAAAGAGAGAGAGAGGGAGAGGGGGGGGAAAGAGGAAGGGAGAGAGGGAGGGAGGGAGGGAAAGAGAGAGAGAGAGAGAGAGAGAGAATGAGGGAGGGAGAGAGGGAGGGAGGGAGGGAGGGAGGAAGGGAGGGAGGGAGGAAGGGAGGGAGGGAAAAAGAGAGAGAGAGAGAGAGGAGTACCTGTAAGGTTTAGGTTTATAATGCTTACTGTGTTAATTCTGGTTGGAGAAGCTCTGGGGTTGTGTGGACAGTCTCAGTTCCAAATTCCCGAATGAGCATCATCTTGGCAATATCGGCAGAGATTCTCTATTCTATGAGCACTTGGACAAAGGTATCAAAAACTCTGAAATGCTATGAAAGACTTCAATATGTATTTTCAACTGGTGTTAAGATGCTGTCTTTGTCCTCACCTGTCATTTCTCTAGCTGTCTTCTGATTCATCTATCCTGCCAGAACATTTTTTTTCTTTTTTTTTTATTGATTTTATTGAACTATAACCTTCTCCCATGGTCCCCATGCTCCCAATTTACTCAGAAGATCTTGTCTTTTTCTACTTCCCATGTAGATTAGATCCATGTATATCTCTCTTAGGGTCCTCATTGTTATCTATGTTCTCTGGGATTGTGATTTGCATGCTGGTTTTCTTTGCTTTATGTCTAAAAATCACTTATGAGTGAGTGCGTATATTTGTCTTTCTGGGTCTGTTACCCACAACTTCTATTCCCAGCCTAATTCCTGAATAGGAAATGGTATAAGACAATGAGAAATGACCAAAGTGGTTTTTCATGGCCTTTTCCCCTATAATGTGTGTTAGAAGAGAAGAAAACTGTTGTAGGAGACCGCTAATTTAGTTCCCAGCTGCTCAGTCCCGAAGTAACCACACAGAAACCATATTATTTGTAATACTGTTTGGCCAATAGCTTAAGCATATTTCTGGCTAACTCATATCTTAAAATAACCCATCTCCATTAATCTGCGTATCACTATGAGGCTGTGACTTACCAGGTAAAGTTCCAGCATCTGTCTCCGGCAGGGCTACATGGCTTCTCACTGACTCTGCCATCTTTTTCCCAGCATTCAGTTTAGTTTTCCCCACTTAGCTCTATTCTGCTAAGCCACTGGCCAAAACGGCTTCTTTATTCATTAACCAATAAAAGCAACACATATACAGGAGGACTTCCAACACCAAAAGAATACTGAAGAATATAAAAGGTTGCACAGAGCTGAACACATCAAACAAGTCAGAAGTATCTGAAAGGTGCTGTGGCCTACTCGGAAACTGGAGTTATGTGCTGTGTTATTGCTACGGGAATAAAGCCAGGAACAACAGTTGTTTTGAAATAAATTTTCACATGCAAAATCACATTTATACACCCAGAGGAAAAAAATAACATTCTAAGTGTATAAACAAAGAAGCCTTGTGAATCCCTCCTTTTTTTGTTAGTGACACAGTTTTTCTTTATTCTGGAGTCTCTCGGAATGACACTGGAAGAAATCTCCAGGTTAGCTTTAACTAGCATCCTCTGTTTCTCTGCCAAGCTCCTTTCTTTAAGTTTGCATGCCTTGGAATAAAGTTGCATGTTAGATATGATTCCAGCAAAACTGAAAGGTCAGGAAGCTGTTTTATTCTTGGGCGCTTTTATTCACTCCCAGTGGCTTCCTTAGTATCCCTACCGAGAATTTTAGTGTTCTCTCTATTAAAACTCAATCTGCTGCTTTAGAGGTTAATGATTAACTTTAATATGTCTGTGCCTTTAATTGTCATCAAGATTCTGGAATTAAATCAAATGTAATGGAAAGAATAGAATTAAGACAACTGGGCCCTAGTCCCAGCGCTACAAATAAAGCGTCCGACCTTGGGAAAGCTTTTGACTTCTCAGGAACTCCATCTATAAAAAGAAGAAGGTTGGAAGATATGCTCTTCTAGTAGCTGTGGCTCTGTAACTCCTAGAAACAAGGAGCCCTCAAAATTTAAAGTTGACTGGTGGCTGGTAGTCATTTTCTTGTTACTTAATTTGGTGTTAACAGAGAAAAACTCGGCACACTGATTTCCTTTAGTGTACAGTTGACTTTTGGGAAAGTATTAGGAGCCCTTCTCTAACAGTGAGCAGTGAGGCTCAAAAAAGCCAGCTGTGGGGAAAGGGGACAAGGCCAAGAGAATGATGATAAGATGAACGAACTATCACTCTGCCATCTCCTCTTCAGGGAAGAAAGCCGCAGTATGAAGGGAAGATGGCAATATACAAAGTTTTGGAGTCCAGTCTTAATAAAGAAATCTACAAAATATACACCTAAGGGTAAGGGAACATTGCAAAAGAGGGGGCAGAAAGATTGTAAGAGCCAGAGGATCAGAGACTGCTGCGAGATTGTGTCTCCTGGTAACATCAGAAGCTATAACCCATAAAGTCCCACCAACATGACCTCCCAAATGTGAGCTGAACAAGGAGGACACCAAAAAACATAGCAAACTGGATCAGAAAAAAACCCACAAAGCTTCAGTCCTACGCAAAGAACTGTCAGCAACCGAGTAAAGCAGTGAGAGGGAAGGAATGGACCTTCCCAGGGCAGAGAACACCAAATACTTGTTCAGTGCCAAATGGTCAGTCCTGAAAACTTAACATACGACTGGCTCAGTAAGGACTCAATCGGTAATATTAAGAATGTGTCCGTAGGAACCCGCTGGGTCCTGCCTGCTTGCATCTGCACGTGGCCTGTCCGTCTTCTTACTCTGCGACCCAGCGCAGCAGCCATGGCTCCAGGCCAGCTCGCTCTGTTCAGTGTGTCTGACAAAACTGGCCTAGTGGAATTTGCCCGAAACCTCGCATCTCTGGGTTTGAGTCTAGTCGCTTCCGGAGGCATGGCAAAAGCGCTCAGGGATGCTGGCCTGGCAGTCAGAGATATGTCAGAGCTAACAGGTTTTCCTGAAATGTTGGGGGGGGGGGGGGGCGTGTGAAAACCTTGCATCCTGCTGTCCATGCTGGAATCTTGGCACGAAATATTCCAGAAGATACTGCTGACGTGGCCAGACTTGATTTCAACCTTATAAGGGTCGTTGCTTGTAACCTGTACCCCTTCGTGAAGACGGTGGCTTCTCCGGATGTAACTGTTGAGGCAGCTGTTGAGCAAATTGATATTGGCGGAGTGACCCTACTGAGAGCTGCAGCCAAAAACCATGCTCGAGTGACAGTCGTATGTGAACCAGAGGACTACGTGGCAGTGGCTGCAGAGATGCAGGGCTCTAATAGTAAGGACACCTCCCTGGAGACCAGGCGCCACTTGGCCTTGAAGGCATTCACTCATACTGAACAATATGATGAAGCAATTTCAGATTACTTCAGAAAGCAGTACAGTAAAGGAATTTCCCAGATGCCCTTGCGGTATGGGATGAACCCCCATCAGACTCCTGCCCAGCTGTATACACTGAAACCCAAGCTTCCCATCACAGTCCTCAACGGAGCCCCTGGATTCATAAACTTGTGTGATGCTTTGAATGCCTGGCATCTGGTGAAGGAACTCAGGGAAGCAGTGGGCATCCCGGCTGCGGCCTCCTTCAAGCATGTCAGCCCAGCAGGCGCTGCTGTTGGGACTTCACTTAGTGAGGATGAAGCCAGAGTCTGCATGGTCCATGACATCTATCCAACTCTCTCGCCTATGGCCGCAGCATATGCAAGAGCAAGAGGAGCTGATAGAATGTCTTCATTTGGTGATTTTATTGCATTGTCTGATGTCTGTGATGTCCCTACTGCAAAAATTATCTCCAGAGAAGTTTCGGATGGTATCGTTGCCCCAGGATATGAAGAGGAAGCCTTGAAAATACTTTCTAAAAAGAAAAATGGGAACTACTGTGTTCTTCAGATGGACCAGTCCTACAAACCGGATGAAAATGAAGTGCGAACACTCTTTGGTCTTCGTTTAAGTCAGAAGAGAAATAATGGTGTCATTGACAAGTCATTATTTAGCAATATTGTCACCAAGAATAAAGATCTGCCGGAGTCTGCCCTCAGAGACCTCATTGTAGCCACTGTCGCTGTCAAGTACACTCAGTCCAACTCCGTGTGTTATGCCAAGGATGAACAGGTTATCGGCATCGGAGCAGGCCAGCAGTCTCGGATACACTGCACACGCCTTGCGGGTGATAAGGCAAACTCATGGTGGCTCCGACACCATCCACGAGTGCTTTCCATGAAGTTTAAAACTGAGGTGAAAAGAGCGGAAATCTCTAATGCCATTGATCAGTATGTGACAGGCACCATTGGTGAGGGAGAAGACCTGCTGAAGTGGAAGGCGCTGTTCGAGGAAGTCCCCGAGTTTCTCACTGAGGCAGAGAAAAAGGAATGGTTCGACAAACTGAGAGATGTTTCTGTCAGCTCCGATGCCTTCTTTCCTTTCAGGGATAATGTAGACCGAGCTAAAAGGAGTGGTGTGGCCTACATTATTGCGCCATCTGGATCTGCTGCAGACAAGGTTGTGATCGAGGCATGCGATGAACTGGGGATCGTCTTGGCTCACACGGATCTCCAGCTCTTCCACCACTGATCTTAGTTTCTGTCATTTACTAGTTTGCTGGTGTGCAGTAAATAAGTGTGGGATTTTAAAAGTCCCTCTTGTAAACAGTGGGTCATTTGCATCTTAATAATTGGATCTATGGTTTTAGGTTTGTTGGGTCTTATCTGAAAGGTATAGACTTCTAGCCCAAGTCACCACATACAGAGGTTTGTGTGTACAGAACCTAAAAGCATCCCTCCTTGGAGCTCAGCTTTTGATATGGTCTTTTATAAGCCGAGAAGCCAAGCTGCCTTATGATGACACATCCCCGCTGGGAATTGCTCTCCGCGGGGCTCTTCATCATGCCCCTGAGAAGCTTGACTGTTTGCCGCCTTGACAAACAGCCAGTTATCCCCAGGGAACTGATCCTTAGGGGATCTGGACAATGCTGATGCTGCTCTTAGGTGAAGTGTTGCCCTTATTTTGGCACCCGTGATCTTCTCTCCAGGTCTGTTTAAAACCTGTATTAACGATTTAGTAACTTGTGTTACCTACAAATGGACCCAATGTTCTTAGAGTTTTTACTCACAGTGATTATGTTTGGGGTGAGAGGCAGGTGACAATGCCTCCCTGTGCCTAGCAGGTCATAACTGGATCTGTGGTCTTGACTGTTCACCTGGAAGATGTCTATGGTCAGCTGTATCCTTCAGTCAGGGAGCCTCAGTCCTGCCTTCTTTCCACTCCTTTCCTAAATAAAAAATGCAGAAGCATTAAAAAAAAAAAGAATGTGTCTGTATCTATAAATGCATTGATGCCCGCAACACTCATGATGAAAAACAGAGGCCGTGAAGTTTAAGGAGAACAGGGAGGGATATCTGGAAAAATTTAAAGGGATGAAAGGGAAGAGGAAAATGTTATGATTAAAATACAATCTGAAAAACAAACAAACAAAAAAATCACTAAGCAAAAATTCGCAAAGGGAAAGAAGGCAAGATGGAAATCATAACGAAGCCACCCAGAGCTGAACCACTCAGGGCGGCCCTTTGGGGTGGGTATCAAGAATCATTGTGATGCATTCACCTAATTCCATCAGCCTCATCTTGTCTTCCTGTAAAAACACCTCATGGGGTAGCAAAAGAATAATGGCCCTCCAGGAAAGGCCTCTCCTATGAAAAGAGAGGAAGAAACTGGAGAGGAAATAACATTTCTGTTTGAGGAAAAGAAATTATCAGGATGGGAGAGTCATTTAAAACTGACCGTGGCTGCTGCGCCTGTTAAGGGCCAACAGTTTGCAAACCATGCAATCTACAAGGGACGCACCTCGGGCTTGAGAGGGAGCTGCAAGCTGAAGGGAAGCCGAAGTAGACAATGTGCTTGGGGTTGTTGCTTTTATGTGTGTTTCTAAGTTTCCCTAATGGAGTCTATTTTTAAAATGTACAAAAAATGCACTGAACTTTCTGGTTCAACAATTTGACAGCCTTTGGCAAGAGAAGTCTCTCTCCCTTTTGTTGCCAGATCTCTTTGTGGGGGCCAAGGTGGGGAAGTTGCCTCATCGAAAGGCTTTAGCAGGTGCGATGCTCTGAGGGTCAATCCGATGTGTTCCCTTTCCTACAGAATGAGATAAGGCTCGAGAATATAGATCGGTTGCTATAAGCAGGGTCAGCATGAATAATTCTCCTCAAAGCTCATGTGTAAATGCAGAGTTAAGGAATTACCCTTAAGAAAAGGATAGGATTGACTTCAGTGTCCTGAGCATGGATTTCAAATAGCTAACTCCCCCAGTTCCTCCTTGCCTTTACCAGAGACGGGGGAGAAGAATGAATTATTTTGGAAATTATAGTATGTGGGAAAATTCCATTTTAAATGCTATGCGACTTCAGAGTCCTGTGCTTATATAATGAGCTGAGTTTATAAACCACCTCTCTCAGGTGTATTGCCCTAGTTCACATGGGCTAGAACTGATTCATAACTCGTGTTTTTCCTTATTAACAAATCAACAAACAAATTCTTAAACCAAGACGGCATATGTATATCAATGAATATATACTACTCCTTGAAGATTAGAGAACATTTACTGCAATATACTTGAGCAAATGCACAAGTGTTCAGGATCTGCTCCACCCCTCCCTGAAATGAAAGAAGAGTGGACATCTCCCTCCTGAATGAAGAGCTTGGCCGTGTGGCTTCTTTGCTACTGAGAATGTGAGAAGACACCATCTAGCATACCTTATAGGCCAGTCTTTACATATGCTTGTCTTGCTTTTTGTGGCTGCCCATACTTCTGACCTGCTTCTGAAGGAATCCTGGCCTGAGGTAGCCACTGCGCCTTCACATAGGCCACAGATGAAAATCATCAGACCAGGCTTGAACACCTATAGCCTGGAGCACAGCTGCTACAGCCAGCTGCACTGACCTGGGAAGAAAAGAGCAAATGGATGCTGTTGAAAGCCACGGAGGCGTGAGGGAAGAATGACCATTGAAAAAATTATTTCAGCAAAACTTGACTGGCACAAAGAATTCTTCTACAAAAATTATATACAGGAACAATATAAGCAACTTCCAATTGACATTCATGTTGGACATTCATGTTTCTAGACTTCTCCTTTAATGTTTTATTGCCATATATTTGTTATGCTTCATAAGGGATTTCCTTATGATGCTTTCCATGGACATATACATCCATCTTATTTCTACCTCCTGTTACTTCCTCTAGTCACCCCCTCCTACCTACCTACTTCACCCTACCACTAAGAGTTTGTCACTCATTAGTCATTTCAACCCTTAAAATTAGCCTAGATCTTCCAAAGGAATTGTGTTACTCAGTCCTCCCAACTCCACATATTACAGAGAACTGGTCAGTTTTCAAGGCATGGATAAAGCAAAAAGAACGGTCCTTTTATAAGATGGCGGCCTCTTTACAGAAGAGGAGCATGATGTTTGTCTCACAATAATGTTCCTCTGTGTCACATACTCACAAGGGAAGAGGTATTCTGATGAAACAGATATTCTGATGAAAGTCAGGAAAAGTTTCATGCAGTCCCTGACATGAAGTCAATTTATAATCTCATATCTACTCTGTGCACTCATATTCTGTGTGTGTGTGTGTGTGTGTGTGTGTCTGTGTCTGTGTCTGTGTCTGTCTCTCTGTGTGTCCGTTTCTGTCTCTCTCTCTCCCCTCCCTGCAAAACTAGTATCTTCCTGTGGCTGTGAGCGAAAGGATGCAATGTGTTACCAATTAACAAGGAAAAGCTCTCTCCTGTTTCCCCTTAAAGTTCAAATTCCATTAAGCGATGAATACTTGGCCATCAATAATTAAGACCTGTCCCTGGGAAACATTCCCACCAAAGAAGCTAACAGCGCTGCTTTCTGAATAATAAAGCAGAAAAAGATTTTTCCAAACCACAACGATTTTCTTTTCATATTTTTACAATCCTCTAAGGAAGAACAAGTAGCCACTTTACCAAGACCCCACAGCAATTCCAACCCCCTAAGTAGCATGATTACCACAAAATACTCTGTAACTTTGCCCAGTGTCAGTCAAGTGCAAATAATATATTGTTTTTGAAATATATGGGCATAATGAATGGCCTTTGGAATTACAGCCACTTGAATTTGATTCTGAGAAAGAAGAATACGTGTACTTAATTTTCTTATCAGAAGGTGCAGCTCTGATCCAACCATATCACCACTACCCTCTATACTCCACAAACATGGAAGAGGGTAACAGGGAGAGGAAATACATTGTTGATGTCTGTTACACACAAAGAATTCCAGAATCAAGGATGGTGGATGCCTCTTCTGCCTTAATCTGTTGACTTTTTAATTCACCTGATTCATAAAAGCGTGAAAGAGTTGCAAATTGAGAGTTGGAGAGATGGCTTAATGGTCAAGAGCACTGGCTGTGCTTCCGGAGGACCTGAGTTCAATTCCCAGCACCCACATGGTGGCTCACAACCATCTGTAACTCCCGTCCCCAGGAAATCTGATGTACCCCTCTGGTTTCCACAGGTACCAGGCACTTGTGTAGTGCACAGATATACCTGCATCAAAACACGCGCCACACAACTTAATCGTTAAAATAATTTTGCAAATTTTAAAATCGTAGTGTAGCCCGTCATCTCAAGCATCAAAATCTTGTATGAAAGAGGGGTGACTGGATCATGGTAAGGAGGATTGCACTGAGGATGCTCTTCTGACTCTGAGTCCTTTGAGAAGCCAACCAACATGCAAAGGGCAGTTAACTTTGGATGCAGTTGGAGAAAAGAGGCAAATAGAAGAGAAAGCAAAAACAATTTCAGGAACATGGGAGATTTCATCTTAGGATGTGGTGAAAAACAGCCATTAACCACCAAAGTCCAGAGTGAGTGTGAGTAAACTGGAAAAGACGCCTTAACCATGATCTATGACTCCTGATTACCAGACTTTCAGTCCTAGAGGTTTTTGTTCATTAAAAAAAAAAAACAAATTTCTTTTATGCAATATATTCTGATCACAGTTCCCAACCCCCAACTCCTCTCAGATGCTTCCCACCTTCTTCCAACCCATTTCATACCTTTCCTTTCTCTCTTTAAATAACAGACACCAAAAAAAGAGAGAGAAAACCCAAGAGACACACATATAGAAACAAAACCATAAAAACCCAAAATTGAAAGTCATCATATACAGACAAAAAAAAAACAGTAAGACAAAAAAAAAGTCCAAACAAATATGAGATGAAAAGTCTACAAAAAAAAATACCATTGAGTTTGTTTTGTATTAGCCTTGTATTGCTGGGCATGGTGGCTAAGTGTGGTTAATATGCCCAGTGAGAGCTTAGAGAGATTCATATTTTTTAAGTGAGGGGCATTGTATCAGTAAAGTTTGCATCAATTTGACCACATTACCTGCAGAAATAAGGTAAATGAGGAAAGACTTACACTAACTTGGGATTTCAGAGAGTCTCAGGTCAGGATGTCAGGAATCCACAGTCTTATCAGGACCCATATTTTGGACTTATATGGGGTTTTCTCTGGAATGTGATAGAGCCTGACTCTGCTGGTTTAAACAGTCTCCATAACGTAGGGCAGGAAATGTTATCCAGTATCTTAAAGGATGAACAAAAGCTAGCCGAAAGCAGAAGGTCAGCAAGCCAAAAGTACCTGGCAGTGTTAGGATGCTAACGTTGCCAGGTGACCCTGAGAAAGGATTTCTGTACTGCCACTTTTCAATATGTTGTGCCCCAAATAAACAGTAGTAAATAAATAAAATCAATAACTGGGGGTTGCACTTTTATGAACCTATATTGCAACTGATTTACTAAATCACCACCTAACCAACTTCACTTAATGCTTTAATAACTAGTTTTCCCATTAGGACATTAGTCCAGCACACAGACACATTCCCAAGGCACTTGTGATGTTGATGTCATTCAGAATGCCTCTAAATGTCAGAGAAAAACATAAGCAAAGGAAATAGGAACTATGCACTAAAACAGATAAAGTGAGTTTCCCCAGTTTAAAAATACCATTGTCACACATTTAACCAATTAGATATTCAGCTGCATCAATGGCCTTCACTTTTTTTGGGGGGGGGGGTGGCATTGGGAGGTCTCCCATAGTCCAAGCAGCTTTGAACCCGTATGTAGCTGGGATGATCTTCACCTCCTGAGCCTCCTGCCTCGGTCTCCCAAAAGTTGAGATTACAAGTTTATATCACTGTCTTAGCTTATTGCTTTCATAAACACTATAACCAAAAGCACATTGAAAAGGGAAATGGTTTCTTTCAGCTTATAGTTGTAATCCATTGTGAAGAGAAGTCAAGACAAGAACTCAAAGCTGGAACCTGAAGACAGAAACTGAAGCAGAAGCCATGGAGGATTGCTCTGGCTGGCTTGCTCCTCACGGCTTCTCAACCTGCTTTTTTCAACCCAGGCCTACCTGCCCAGGGATGTCAACCATTCCAAGTCATCTGGACCCTCCCAAATCAATCATCAACTTAGGAAAATGCCCCACAGGCTTACAGACAGGCCAATCTAATAGAGCCATTTTCTCAATTAAAATTTCCTCTTCACAGGTGACCCTAGCTTGTCAATTTGAGAAAAAGTGTGTGAGCGCACACACCATGGCCTGCCCTTCTCCTCTGATAGCAAAGACTGGAGTAAGTAAAGCAATACTAATCACTTACTGTTTTGTGTTTTCTGCATGTTAATCAATAGGGCATCATTATCTCAGCTTTTAGACTTCTCTTTAATCCATATCCTCCTCCATACCTGAATTTATGGGTGTTGTCTTGGTTTATTTCTTATTTCTGTAATAAAAATATGATGACATCAGCAAGCTAAGGGAGAAAAGATTTATTTTAGTTCTAATTTATGCTCTAGTCCTTTGTGGTGGAGAACTCACAGGAGCGGAAGCCTGGTGCCATTCCATATCCATAATTGGGGAAAAAAAAAGGGATGGAGGCAAGCTTGAATTCTTCTCCATTTTATATAGTCCAGGATTCTCTGCTCAAAGAATGACCGCATCACAACAAGAAGTATCTTCCCACATCGGTTACCATAATAAAGGCAATTCCTCGCACTTATGCCCAGAAATCCATCTCCCAGGGGATTCTAAATTCTGCCAGGTTAATAGGTAACATTAACTATCACAAGTGCTAAACTTTGGGTCATATGGAATTGTTTATAGAAAGCATCAGAGATGGATGTGGCTACTTGAAGCAGTACCCACAGTTTTTTAGACTGGCTGTTCCTTTCTCGACTTCTGCACTTCCCCACTTCTATGGTAGAAACTGGACACTCCAAGCACTCATTAAATATCGTACTCAATCTCCACATTTTTATTCAATTAGCTGACCTTAATATTTATCTCTAGCTAATGGGATTTAAATAAATCAGCTGGGTCTTCTAGGAAATCTCTGGCTAAAGGAAAGATACAACTGATGCCAACCTGTGCCCCCTTTACTTGTCTTGACAGAGGCCACAACCTAAAGAATGCCAAGAGACTGGCAAACAGCCTTGGCACTGTCAACTACTGAACAAATGTCAATGGCCAATGAACTCCAGATTTCCACTTTATGGAAGGGAACAGGGAGAAAAATGCTTACAGCACTATTGGTTCTATTTTCTGTTATTATCATGAGAGAATCCTTAACTGACACATTTCCTGACTTACTGAAAGAGCTCGTGTCTAAGCAACCAGCACTACTGCCTGGAAGCACACTATGAAACCAGTCAAGTAAGGGTCACCAATCTACTAGATGTTACTGCCATTTCTATGCCAGAAACAAATCTTATTATGACAAACTCCATACCACCAGCTCTGATGCTTCTTGGTCAGACCCCTAACCTTGCAGCACCATATACCATTACTGTACTTAGACTCATAGTCTGAAGTGGTTACAAGTAGTTGATGGAATATGAGTCCCAGACATGTCTCTTTACAAATGAAGCTTCAGTCATTTGGCAATTTTATATCCCATGCATTTATAAGGTAAGATGCACAGAGAAGAGGCCGCTGTGTCATCCAAAAGGACTGTACTCATGTGATCAAACCTGTGACCTCTCTTGACCATTCTTTGTTCACTAATCTCCAGCCACCATATTGACATGATCACTGGAAAAGGCTCTGAAATTTCAAATTCTAATCCAGATTCCTGTTCTGGCAGCTCCTTCCATACAATGCTTCTCCCTTGATGTTCTTCTAAATGGACTTGGAAAACAATGGATAGTCTGTAAGATTTTCGGTGTGCAAACCTGACAGAATTTGGTGATAACAGGGTTGAAGAACACAAGAGCATAAATTAAGAATGGTGCCCACGTTGTGGATATGGATAGCAGTAGATATAATTACTCAAAGGGAGAATTAAACAAGAGGGAATGATTTAGAAGGCATCACCCTGCCAGTTTACAAATATGCTGGAATTTATGATCATATGGACCATATGGAATAATTCTCTGAAGAACTGAAAGTGTGGCTGTAGAAGACAGAGAAAGACAGACTGGAAGGATAGGTTTGAGAATCATCACTTATAGGTAATCAAAGAATCATGACTCTTTCTCATCCACCTGCATCTCCTGCCTCAATAAAGGACACTCCAGAAGCTCAGCATCCTACCCTCAGGACAAATATCCTTCTAAACAAAAGTATACCCAGCTACCAGGAACCAATCACAACAATCACTAAGAGGTGCCTCCTGGTTTATATTCAATTCTACTTCAGCTGCCTTCATTCAGCTCCCACCGTCTTTCACTTGGAAGTCACCAGCCTGTCTCTTATCAACACAAACATACGCTTACTGGGAGAGAGTGGGGGGACAAAATTATGCTAATCCTTGGGGTAAAAACCGTCAGCACCTCCACATTACAAAAAAAAAAGGATGAGGTCTTATCTTTCATAGGTTTTCTTCAAAAGGATGTTGAGTTTCAATCTGCATACAACATATTGTATATCAGAAAGGGAGGATTCCCTACTCAAACCTACACAGGGAATATGGCTGCTGCAATTTACAAAGTGCCCGTTTGTATTCATAAACAAAGCAATTTTAAAAAGCAGTTGTGTATTTCTTTTAAACAAATAAATGTGCATTTTAAAAACCACTCAGTAAAGGCACAATGAGTTTCTACATGATACCCTTGGGTCCCTCTGGCTTGTTATCCATCTGCCTCATTTTGTTCCCGTCTGTGTGGGTCTTCCTCAGCTCAGCAAGTGTTCTACAGTGTTTGTATATAAATGCAGAGGCCTTTAAGAAACCTTTCTCCAAAGATCAGAAGCCAGCAGTCAGCCTAAACCAATCCATCCTCGGGGAGACAGTGGGAGGTAGAAGGCTAAGCACTTGAACTAGAGGCTATGGGGAAAGAACGCAAAGGTTAAGCCTCTTGAATCAAAGACTTTGGCCTCTTATCAGCTGAGACAGCTTGCTTTGATGATGCCACACAGACACATCAACCCCAGAGTTATTTTTTGCACTCTATTAAAACTTCTCACTTCCTTCCTTGCAAGATAAAACTCACGCACCGACTAATGGTTGAGCTCTGTGCCTGCTATGAAACATGAGACTGTGTTGATCTTTAAGAATCTGATATGTAATCGTTATAATTTGATGGCTAAAATGCTCTAAGAACTTTCTATTGAACATGGAAAAGGGCTGAATCCTTTCAATTCCTTTATAAAACAGAGTCTATGGTCACCTTCATTTGTACATAGGGAAACTGAGGCTAGATTTAATACCATCCCCAAGACCCAAGTATGTAAGAGGTAGCACTTACAAGCTAATTCAAGAGACAAATAAAAAATTAAGGAGATTAATACACGTTCAGTTAGTAGCAAATATTTTCAAATGAATAAAAAAATGGGTGAAAAGCCTGAAGGATAAACACTGCTATGGCGAGAGAAGAAAGGCAATACTTGAGGCTGGGGTGATGGGGGTACTACTGGAGGTAATGGTGAGCTTCTGGGAATAGGAAGACAGAAAACATCAACAGCATCATACTGGCCATGGCACATTTCTTGTCACACCTAAGGTGAAGAACCTAAGCAGAACTTGTTCTCTCCCAGAGACAAATAAAGTACTGTAGTCTCTAAACACCACTTGGCCCGAGGCTGTGGGAATGAGAAACTAGAAAATGTAAAATCTCAGGTGGTTTGCTTCAAACTGGCTACTGTAATAAACTATGTGAAGGCCAATTGAGAGAGTCACACAGTCACCAAGTAGATGTACACTTTCTACTATACGCCAGGGCCTGTGCTAGACACGGGGAATGTGTAAGGGAAAAGAAAAATACAAATCCCTTACAAAGAACTAAAAATCAGTTTAGGTTAGTCCCTAAAAAATGAGGTTGAGGAGATGGCTCAGTGAATAGCATGCTTGCTGTGAAAATCGGAGAACCTGAACTGGGATTCAGAGGATCCATGTAAAATCTGAGAGTAACAGCTCAGATCTGGAATCCAAGCGCTGAAGGTGGAGCTAGGGACTGGTTTATGGACCAATTTGGCCAAATTAGTGAGTTCCAGGTTCAGTGAGACACTCTTCTTCAAAATAATAAAGTGAGTCAGACCAGAGAAATGGCTCAATAGTTAAAAGTATTTGCTGTTCTTATAGAGAACCAGACTTCGGTTCCTATCACACACAGCCAGCTCACAACTCTAGCTCCAGGTGATCCAACCCCCTCTTCTGACCTCCACATACACACGCAAGTGCACATAAGTGCACATGCATGTACCACACACACAAATTAAAAATCAGAAAAAATCAAGAGTCATGTGTATTTCACTGCATATCTATAACTATAGTGTTATTTTGTTTTGTTTACATTCATGGGTGATTTTGAAACTTAATCAAACTTTTAACTAGCAAACTAGTAGAGGAAACAATAAAGAGAAGGAACAGAAAGAGACCAAGGGCAAATGCCTAGCAGGCTCTTTGAAAGAAATATTTGATCCCTCTGAGAAGCAGCTTGAGAAATACCACCAGCAGCAGAAAACCAGAGAATAATTCATCTAGATAAAGCCACGGGGCAACTGCATCTCAGATGTAACACACTGGCTGCTTCCGTTGCTGTTCTTTTCTTCTCAAATTAGAAAGCTCTTGGGACCAGACAAAGCAGGATGAATCCCCATGAACGATTTTCAGAAAACTTAGATGTTCTCAGCACATCTGCAAAAGTAGTTCCTTCATCTCTAATTATCATCTCTGAACTTGCCAGATGAAACTCCAAAACCTACCCAGTTGGAAAATACAAGAACTTTGTGAACCACTTTCCAATTATATTTCCATATTAGATTCCAATTACGCTTCTATAATACTTGCTTCTCTTGCAGAAGATCTGGGTCCGGTTGCCAGCGCCTACATGGCTCCTCACAACAGTATACAACTCTAATTCCAGGGGTTCTGATGGCCCCTTCAGTTCTCCACACACACTTCAAATACATAGTACAAATACAGGCAAAACACTCGTGTCCATGAAGGTCAAGAGTTTTGTTTCTCTATAAGGTGTTATATTGGGTTCTCATAATAAGGAAGGATGGAAGCAAAATTTAGTGTAGACAATAAAAATCTGCTTGGTGTTAAGAAGTTTTTTATTGTGGATTTGGTGTGTGTGTGTGTGTGTGTGTGTGTGTGTGTGTGTGTGCATGTGCGTGTGTGTGTGCACGTGCACACGCACTGATTTTCTTTACACTTCTACTGTCTTTACATAAGGCATTTCCGCCAGATGATGAGTGATTAAGAGTAAACATCTCACCTTCTCCAGCTGTTATGCACTTACCAGAAGTGAGTCCTGTATGCATGCCATAGTTACTGTTATCCTTGCTTACTGTTTAAAGATTTCTCCTTTGGGGGAAAATATTGTATCTCTCTCATCTCAGAAAAGTGGGCTTATTAGAAATGACGTAAAACCTGACTTCCTTCAGGAATCAGGATGGCCTGAAGAAGTCAGCTTACTCCAAATTAACTATAGGTTATTTTCAAATGTGGATATTGGCAAGTTTAGAAGCTTTCAAGAGACCATATAAACGCATTCAGTCTGGAGTACTTTCCCAGTCAAACCCTCATACTTTCTCACAGTGCAAGCATGGCTAGGCTGACAATCATTGCTGCATAGGCAGTCTCCTCTCCTCTACTGGAAAGCATGGCATTCATGTCCACTCTAAAGAAGATTGTGATGCCTTTTACTATAGGGTCCCAAGGAGGTGACATCAGTGGCTTTAAGCACAGTTAGAGCAAGGCGCAGAGCACACTAGAGAAGCACACTAATTATCTAAAGCCAGTAAACATTTTCTATGGAGAAGCAGGTGGTAAATATTCCAAACTTGGCCAGCCATATAGCCAAAACTGAAATGTTTCAACTACTTTGCTAGTATGCATGCATAATAACCCCAAAGAAGCCACAAACAATACAGAAAGTGTATGTGACCTAGTTAGATCCAATCACCAGACTTTGTTCACCATAGTATAAAGTAGATGCGAGTATTCTCTGTCCTGCTCGTCCCCCTGGACCAGTTTTTCCCAAATAACCACTCAGAGGCTTCGTATGAGTTACAATTGTCTGACCAATGGCTTAGGTTATTTCTCGCTAGCTCTCTGTAAAAATTAACCCATTTCCATTAGCTAGTAATTTACCATGATACTTGTGTCTTGCCGGTAATATTTGGACCTCCTTTTTTTTTTTCTTTGGTGGTTACATGGTGTCTTCCTGACTCTACCTAGTCTTTCTCTGTATCTTTGTTTGGACTTCCTGCCTATCTTTACTCTGTTAAGCCACTTGTCAAAACAGATTTATTCATCAACCACTAAAAGCAACACATATACAGAAGGACATCCCACATCGGTATAAAGAATTAGTACAACATTAGAGAATTCACTTTTCTTTATATGTGAATATTCCAGTTACATTCAAGTCTCTTCTTTAAGCCAGTAAATGTTATATTTTATTAAATTTTCTACTGAGGGTTTAAATTTATATTGACCCACCTTTCTCTAAGTTTTTATTTTTTATTTTGCTGCAGGTATGTGTGTGTGCCATTTGTGAACAGTACCTGTAGAGGCCAACAGGAGGCATCAGAAACCCTAACACTAGAGTTACAAACTGTCATGAGCTGCCATGAAGATCCTGGGAACAGAACCCAGGTTGTCTGCAAGAACAGCAAGTGCCGTTATCATCTCTTGAGAGATGACATCAGCTGAGTCATCTCTTCAGCCCCAGGGCCTACCTTTTCTGAAAATCATATTCAAAACATGACTGTTGAACCAAGAAGTTATCTGCAGCTGATATCTGCTGGCAAAGGAAAAAGTAATTTTCTCCGAGGGAGTCTCGCTGGGTATATTAACTACACTTCATAGTAGGCCCCATGCCTAGGAGCACTTGGCCGACACTAATCAAAGTCAATGATCAACTTAAGATGGCTGTGGCTACTCTCATCCTCAGGTCTGAAGAGCAGCTCCAAGGAACCTGAGACACCAGGGAATTCACAGGGCAGACATGGCAGAGAAGGAGTCTGCAGAGCCCACAGTATCTCTGGAATAACTGGGAAAAAAAAAGGCAAGTCTTCTGGGAAGATGCTTTTCAAAAATGGACTCATGATATTTGAAGAAAAGATGGTAGAGCAGAGACACATGCCTGGTGGAGAACGGCCAATGTAGAGACATGGTGATGAAGGGTATGGAAGCCATATGGAAGGGTGGACAAATCTGCTCACCTTGCTGGGAGACGGGAGGGCACAGCACAGCCCACAAGCTGCAAGTGCAATGGTCTTGCCCGGTGAGCCTCGGGATTCTGCCTCCTGAAACACTGCCTATCTACAAGATCACCTGCTTCTGAACAGCGGCAGGACATCCAGGTTAAGTCCCAGAGGTGCTCCAGTATTTATGGTGCTTCAGAAGCCAGAAACCTTGAACCAGACCAATTACTCGTTGCAATGAGTATGTAAAGCTGTTTGGGTGACACACTGCAGTTTGCGCTGTGATGAATAAATATGTGACAGAGAGGTGAGTAAGATGGAAGGATGGAGTGAGCATGCTTGGTTGAGGGGGGGGGGACTAGAAACGTAACCACAGTGGCAGGTGTGGGGAAAGGGAGTGGACAGGAGAGCATGTCATTGCCGAGTGGGACCAACAGCGTAGTGGTCACAGCTTAGAGCTTTTGCAGACTCCCCCAACTCCACCCCAACCCCAACATGCTACCCAGCCCCACAATCGCACTGGCTCTGAGAAACAACAGGATGTACTAGAAAAACATTCATTTTTCCAGATTGGGCCTCCTCAAAAACACCTCCAATGGGCCCTGTTGGTGCCTGTGGTCCGTGCTGCCAGCCAGACCATGTTGATGCCCAAGGATCACGTTGGAGTCTCTTCTGTGGTCCTGCTGCACCGAGGGGCTGTGTGGATGTTCACGGTCTGTACTGCCGCCAGAGACCATGCTGAGATCTGTGGTCCTTGCTGTCACTAGAGGAAGTGCGGAGGTCTGTGATCTGCGCTTCACTGACTGTAAAGGACAAGGAAGCTTCTTTTGCAGTGATATCGATGAGGGCAGACTCACAATTGAGAAGGAGACCTAGAAGGCTTCTGTGATAACGTCTCCCTTTCCCCACCCCCTCCCTAACTTCCCATCTCCCAAAAAAGAAACGGTCTAGACAGGAAGTCATTAAATAGAACTCTTAAAAATTGTGATAAGGATGCTGAAGTGTAACTCTCCACAGTTGATGGCTTCTGGCAGGAGTGTGGATGGGGAGGACTCAGTTTTCTTCAAGGGGCTGGCCACCGGGAATTTGACCATGCTCCCGTGAGTATATGGACAACACAAATTGGATTTGGTATATCTTTTTCTTTTTTTTCCTTCTTTTTTTGCGGGGAGATGTCACAAGAGTGTGGGTGGACCTGGAAAGACCACAAAGTGAGTATGATTGAGGTGCATTATATGTTATTCTGAAATAAACAGTAAAAAATATTATGCTAGGAAAAAAGAGATATATTTTCAACAAAATAAATAGCTGCTTTCCTCTCATGTCTCAAAATTATTATTAAGGAAGTTGTTCACAATGCTGCAATTTATTCATATCCTCCGTGAGTTTGGGGCTGGAAGGTCATTGAACTCACACTCAGGAAGTTGAACTGTGAGATTCTACAGGATTATGATATAGTTATGTCAACAAATACCTTCAGAGCTCATCAAATAAAAAGACAGCTATATAATTAACTTGGGATGACATGCAAAATGCCAAAACTGGGTTACTTAACACTGGAAGGGTTTTTCGATTTTTGTTTTCTCCCACAGTTCTAGAAGCTTGCCAAAATGGTCGGGTTCTGAAAGAGGATCTTCTTCCTGCTTTGCAAAATACCCAACCTCTTGCTGTATCTTTGCAGAGAAGATGGAGAAGGGAGGGAAAATTCTGTTTATAAAGCCACAGTCTAGTCTGGCAAGGGCCCCACCATCACGAACCGTTTAACCTTATCTCTTCACTAAAGACCAAATCTCCAAATTCAGTCATACCGGAAGCATTAGCATATGAATGGGGTCACATATTAATCGCTGTCACAAGCTTCCACCCAGGAGGGACCCTTCACATTTTTTTCAGCAAAGAAAATCACACAGCCATGCTTAAAGTCAAAGGATGAAAACTTTTTCATATTCATGGAAGGAAAGGAAAAGTAGAAATACTGAAGTAATACCTACCTAGAAGCACCAGAAGGTTGGAAGCAGATTCGTGATATAATCATGTATTATAGAAAGCTCCCTCTTGGACCATGTAGAGAATGGAGTAGAGCCTTACAATCAAAAACGGTTGCATTTGGGGCTGTCTAAATGGTTCAGCAGGCCAAGGTGCTTCCCACTAAGCCTGAGTCTGATCACCAGAACCCACATGGTGGAAGGAGAAAACAGATTATTACTGGTTGTTTTCTAACCTCCACACATACCTGCACATGCACATATACACACACATGTATGTACACACACACACACAAATCATTAAACCTTTAAAGACAATCTTGAAATTCATCATGTGGTCTAGGGGAAGAATAACATCAAAACAGAGCTATTATGGTAGGTATGGAAGAAACCAGCGCTTAGAGACTTCAACAGAGTGTGCCAACTTTGACTTCCTCCTGCAAAATGAAGATTCAAGAGACACAAATACTGCAAGGTCAGACAAAAGTATCAGAAATGTGCTTCCAGTTACAACCATAGGTTCCAGATCACTACAGCTCGATTCCTTGAATTGAAAACATGTTTAATTAACTGCCTTGAAATACAAACCTCTACACATCTTTAAATTGAAAACATGCTTAATTAGCTGTCTAGAAATAAAAATCTTCATATAACAAAGAGTACATTGAAATGGCTTGGGTTACCCTCACACTGTTATTATAAATACCATTTGTTATGGCCTTTAAACAAAAAGGTCAACAAACACAACGGCCTATATATTTTTTCCTTTTTTTCATACTTTTCGTAATCTCATTCCACCAAAAACGATGATGGATGAAGATGCATAGGTATCACTACTGAGAACATCATAAAAGTGAGGCCCCAAGAATTATAAACTCAAGATGCGGTCAGTATATTATAAAAGTCTTTGAAAATCAAATTGAACCTTTTGTGCATGTAAAAGAAAGCTACAACCTAAACACACCCAGGGAAAGAATGTTTGAATGGGTGGAAATTATTTGCATGACCATTTAAAAAAAAAAAAAGAACAGTCAAAGACTTAGAATGTCCACTTATTTCTGGCTCTGCCCTAAACCAAATAGTGTGCTCTGGTTTATTTGGTTGTATGATCCTCTCCATAAATGAACATTTGTCATTAATGTTTATATAGTAATGTCATCAGAATTTAGTTAAGATAGATCTAAGAAATAAATCCACCTCCTCATGATGGACATTCTGCTTCCAGCCTATATAGGCTCCTTAATTTGAATTCTCCCATAAAAGCCTGGGGAAATAGTGTAACATAAGTCATTAATTTCAGATATAATCTCGGGAAAAGAAACATAAACCAAAGCATCAGCAAAACATGAGGGGCCTGAAGCTTGGACAAGAGATCAGTGAGATAGAGATCAGTGAGGCCTAAAGATGTACTGGAAGAGTTGAGAGAATACAAAGATGGCTGGCTCTCCTTCCTTAAGATTCTCAAGTCAATGTTAACCTGTGCTTTCTCCCACAGGCTTAGAAAAAATTAACTCAAAATTCTAATTCCACCATTACTAGCTGTTCTTCATGTGACCTTGAGCCGGGTGTTTAATTTCTCTAAACCTCTAAGTTTTTATCAATAAGAGATAATAATTTCTAATCTCCTGGGCTCTCGTGAAAATTAAAAAAAAAATAGAACAGGTAAAGCACTTTGGACAGAACCAGAAAACTTGTATATCCTTGATAAATGGCTACAAGGGTTGGTTTGACATTGAAAACCACAAGCTGTAAGAGACCCAGGAAATGATTGCCACGATGTCTGGGTCAGTGCTTTCTAAATATTGGTTCTCCTTTCAGCTGTGTTTCGTGAATGCTGAGAACTTGCCCAAAAACTGTCGCCTCGTTAGGCAGTGATCCCTCTTGAGAAATAAGAGTTAAAAGGTGACCAGCGTGAAGGGTGCTTTTCTCTAGAAATTTCACAATGAATGAGACAAACCATTTCCCTGGCAAAGCAATGTTTAAAGTTGAAGGTAAAATGCTGGAGCTCAGCCCTCCTGTCTCTTCTTGTTTTTTTTTTTTTTTAATTTATTTATTTATTAAGGATTTCTGCCTCGTCCCCACAACCGCTTCCCATTTCCCTCCCCCTCCCCCGATCAAGTCCCCCCCCTCATCTGCTCGAAGAGCAATCAGGGTTCCCTGACCTGTGGGAAGCCCAAGGACTGCCCACCTCTATCCAGGTCTCGTAAGGTGAGCATTCAAACTGCCTAGGCTCCCACAAAGCCAGTACGTGCAGTAGGATCAAAAACCCACTGCAATTGTTCTTGAATTCTCAGTATTCCTCATTGTCTGCTATGTTCAGCTAGTCCGGATTTATCCCATGCTTTTTCAGACCTAGGCCAGCTGGCCTTGGTGAGATCCCAATAGAACATCCCCATTGACTTAGTGTGTGGGTGCACCCCTCGTGGTCCTAAGTTCCTTGCTCGTGCTCCGTCTCCTTCTGCTCCTGATTTGGACCTTGAGATTTCTGTCCGGTGCTCCCGTGTGGGTCTCTGTCTCTGTCTCCTTTCATCGCCTGATGAAGGTTAATAATCAGGAGGATGCCTATGTGTTTGTCTTTGGATTCACCTTATTTAGCTTCTCTAGGAACATGAATTATAGGCTCAATGTCCTTTATTTATGGCTAGAAACCAAATATGAGTGAGTACATCCCATGTTCCTCTTTTTGGGTCTGGCTTACCTCACTCAGGATAGTGTTTTCTATTTCCATCCATTTGTATGCAAAATTCAAGAAGTCCTTGTTTTTTACTGCTGAGTAATACTCTAATATGTATATATTCCATACTTTCTTCATCCATTCTTCCGTTGAAGGGCATCTAGGTTGTTTCCAGGTTCTGGCTATTACAAACAATGCTGCCATGAACATAGTTGAGCATATACTTTTGTTGTATGATAGGGCCTCTCTTGGGTATATTCCCAAGAGTGGTATTGCTGGATCCAGGGGTAGGTTGATCCCGAATTTCCTGAGAAACCGAAACACTGCTTTCCAGAGTGGTTGCACCAGTTTGCATTCCCACCAGCAATGGGTGAGTGTACCCCTTTCTCCACAACCTCTCCAGCAAAGGCTATCATTGGTGTTTTTTATTTTAGCCATTCTGACAGGTGTAAGGTGGTATCTTAAAGTTGTCTTGATTTGCATTTCCCTGATCGCTAAGGAAGTTGAGCATGACCTTAAGTGTCTTTTGGCCATTTGAAGTTCTTCTGTTGAGAATTCTCTGTTCAGATCAGTGCCCCATTTTATAATTGGGTTGATTAGCCTTTTACGGTCTAGTTTCTTGAGTTCTTTATATATTTTGGAGATCAAACCTTTGTCAGTTGCAGGGTTGGTGAAGATCTTCTCCCAGTCAGTGGGTTGTCTTTTTGTCTTAGTGACAGTGTCCTTTGCTTTACAGAAGCTTCTCAGCCTCAGGAAGTCCCATTTATTCAATGATGCCCTTAGTGTCTGTGCTGCTGGGGTTATACATAGGAAGTGGTCTCCTGTGCCCATGTGCTGTAGAGTACTTCCCACTTTCTCTTCTATCAGGTTCAGTGTGTTCGGACTGATATTGAGGTCTTTAATCCATTTGGATTTGAGTTTTGTGCATGGTGATAGATATGGATCTATTTTCATTCTTCTACAGATTGACATCCAGTTTTGCCAGCACCATTTGTTGAAGATGCTCTCTTTTTTTCCATTGTATACTTTTAGCTCCTTTATCGAAGATCAGGTGTTCATAGGTTTGTGGGTTAATGTCAGGGTCTTCTATTCGATTCCATTGGTCGACTTCTCTGTTTTTATGCCAATACCAAGCTGTTTTCAATACTGTAGCTCTGTAATAGAGTTTGAAGTCAGGGATGGTAATGCCTCCAGACAAACCTTTATTGTATAAGATTGTTTTGGCTATCCTGGGTTTTTTGTTTTTCCATATAAAGTTGATTATTGTCTTCTCCAGATCTGTGAAGAATTTTGATGGGATTTTGATGGGGATTGCATTGAATCTATAGATTGCTTTTGGTAGAATTGCCATTTTTACTATGTTGGTCCTCCCAATCCAAGAGCAAGGGAGGTCTTTCCATTTTCTGGTGTCTTCTTCAATTTCTTTCTTCAAAGACTTATAGTTCTTGTCAAGTAAATCTTTCACTTCCTTGGTCAGGGTTACCCCAAGGTATTTTATGCTATTTGTGGCTATCGTGAAAGGTGATGCTTCTCTGATTTCCCTCTCTGCTTCCTTATCCTTGGTGTATAGGAAGGCAACTGATTTTTTGGAGTTGATCTTGTATCCTGCCACGTTACTAAAGCTGTTTATCAGCTGTAGGAGTTCTTTGGTAGAATTTTTGGGGTCGCTTATGTACACTATCATATCATCTGCAAATAACGAAAGCTTAACTTCTTCCTTTCCAATACGAATCCCCTTGATCTCCTTATGTTGTCTTATTGCTATTGCTGGAATTTCAAGCACTATATTGAAGAGGTATGGCGAGAGTGGACATCCTTGTCGTGTTCCTGATTTTAGTGGGATGGCTTTGAGTTTTTCTCCGTTTAATTTAATGTTAGCTGTTGGCTTGCTGTAAATAGCTTTTATTATATTTAGGTATGACCCTTGTATCCCTATTCTCTCCAAGACCTTTATCATAAAGGGGTGTTGAATTTTGTCGAATGCTTTTTCCACATCTAGTGAAATGATCATATGGTTTTTTTCTTTCAGTTTATTTATATGGTGGATTACATTGATAGATTTGCGTATGTTGAACCAGCCCTGCATCTCTGGGATGAAGCCTACTTGATCATAATGGATAATTTTTCTTATGTGTTCTTGGATTCAGTTTGCCAGTATTTTATTGAAAATTTTTGCGTCGATGTTCATGAGTGAGATCGGTCTGTAATTCTCTTTCTTGGTTGGGTCTTTTTGTGGTTTTGGTATCAGGGTAACTGTAGCTTCATAAAAGGAATTTGGCAATGACTCTTCTGATTCTATATTGTGAAATACCTTAAGGAGTATAGGTATTAGTTCTTCTTGGAAGTTCTGGTAGAATTCTGCATTGAAACCATCTGGTCCTGGGCTTTTTTTCGAAGGGAGATTTTTGATAACCATTTCTAATTCTTCGCGAGAAACCGGTCTATTTAGATCATTCACCTGGTCTTGGTTTAGCTTTGGTATATGATACTTATTTAAAAAAATGTCCATTTCTTTTGTATTTTCCAGTTTTGTGGCATACAGGCTTTTGTAGTAAGATCTAATGATTCTCTGAATTTCCTCTGTGTCTGTGGTTATGTCCCCCTTTTCATTTCTGATCTTATTTATTTGCGTGTTCTCTCTCTGTCGTTTAATTAGTTTGGATAGGGGTTTGTCGATCTTGTTGATTTTCTCCAAGAACCAGCTTTTAGTTTCATTGATTCTTTGGACTGTTTTCTGGGTTTCTATTTTGTTGATTTCAGCCCTCAGTTTTATTATTTCCAGTCTTCTACTTCTCCTGGGCGCGTCTGCTTCTTTTTTTTCTAGAGCTTTCAGGTGTGTTTTTAAGTCCCCAATGTATGCATTCTCCGTTTTCTTTAAGTGGGCACTTAGTGCAATGAACTTTCCTCTTAGCACTGCTTTCATTGTGTCCCATAGGTTTGAGTATGTTGTCCCTTTATTTTCATTAAATTCAAGGAAGACTTTAATTTCTTTCTTGATTTCTTCCTTGACCCAGGTGTGGTTCAGTAGTTGACTGTTCAGTTTCCATGAGTTTGTCGGGTTTTTGGGGGCAGCGTGGTTGTTGCCTTCTAACTTTAATCCGTGATGATCTGATAAGACACAGGTGGACACTGATATTTTTTTGTATCTGTGGAGGTTTCCTTTGTTTCCGAGTATGTGGTCAATTTTTGAGAAGGTTCCATGAGCTGCAGAGAAGAAGGTATATTCTTTCCTATTTGGGTGGAATGTTCTATAGATGTCTGTTAAGTCCATTTGCTTCATTACCTCCAATAATTCTTTTAATTCTCTATTAGGTTTCTGTCTGATTGACCTGTCCCTTGGAGAGAGAGGTGTGTTGAAGTCTCCTACTACTAGTGTGTGTGGTTTGATGTCTGCCTTGAGTTTTAGTAATATTTCTTTTACATAAGTGGGTGCTTTTATGTTAGGGGCATAGATATTCAGGATTGAGATGTCATCCTGATGAATTGTTCCTGTTATGAGTATAAAGTGACCGTCTCGGTCTCTTCTGATTGATTTTAGTTTGAAGTCAGTTTTGTTAGAAATTAGTATGGCCACACCTGCTTTTTTCTTAGGACCATTTGCTTGAAACACCTTTTCCCAACCCTTAACTCTGAGTAGGTGCCTGTCTTTGTGGTTGAGATGTGTTTCTTGCAAACAGCAGAATGTTGGATCCTGTTTTCGTATCCAATCTTTTAACCTGTGCCTTTTTATAGGTGAATTGAGCCCATTAATATTAAGTGATATTAATGACCAGTGGTTGTTTACTCTGGTTATTCTTATTGCTTTTGGTAGTAGAGATTGTGTGTCTCCTTTCTTTGAGATGTGCTCGTGAAGGGTCATTAGATGCCTGGGTTATTGTAGGCAGTGTTGGCAGTGTTTGATTCCTTGGGTTGCGATTTTCCTTCTATTACTTTCTGTAGGGCTGGATTTGTGGCTACGTATTGTTTAAATTTGTTCTTATCCTGGAATGTCTTGTTTTCTCCGTTGATAGTGAACGATAGCTTGGCTGGGTATAGTAGTTTGGGTTTGCATCCATGGTCTCTTAGCTTCTGCAGAACCTCTATCCAGGACCTTCTGGCTTTCATAGTTTCCATCGAGAAGTCAGGTGTAAGTCTGATCGGTTTACCTTTATAAGTTACTTGCCCTTTTTCTTTTGCAGCTCTTAATATTCTTTCTTTAACCTGTATATTTTGTGTTTTGATTATTATATGGCGAGGAGATGTTTTTCTTTGATCCAGTCTGTTTGGTGTTCTGTATGCTTCTTGAATATTTAAATGAATATCTTTCTTTAAGTTGGGAAAGTTTTCTTCCATAATTTTGTTGAAAATATTTTCTGGGCCTTTGAGCTGTGACTCTTCTCCTTCTTCTATTCCTATTATTCTTAGGTTTGGTTTTTTTATTGTGTCCCATAGTTCCTGAATGTTTTGTGTTGAGAATTTGTTGGCTTTGCTGTTTTCTTTGATCTGTTCGTTTATTTTCTCTATGGTGTCCTCAGCATCTGAGAGTCTTTCTTCTAGCTCTTGTATTCTATTGACTATGCTTATTTCTGTAGACTCTGCTCGTTGGCCTAGATTTTCCATATCCAGCTGGTCTTCAGTTTGTATTTTCTTCTTTGCCTTCATTTCAGTTTTCAATTCTTGAACTGTTTCCATTACCTGTTTGATGGTTTTTTCTTGGTTTCCCAGGGTATCATGTACGTATTTACTCATTTCTTCAAACTTTTTGTTATACTTCTCATCCATTTCTATAAGGGCATTTTTTACATGTTGTTTAAGGGACTCTCTTATCTTCATAAAGTCGATTTTTTCCACTTCTTCTGTGTTAGGTTGTTCAAATACTTCTGTTGTAAGATCATTGGGTTCTGATGTTTTCATGTTGTTTTTCGGATTATTGGGTGAGTTCTTGCCTTGGCGCCTGCCCATCTCCTCCTATTGATCCTATCCAATGGGTCCTTTAGAAACCGGATCAGGTTTCCCTGCTGGCCAAGGGCTCTGCTTACAAAATGCCCTCACTCTCTTTCGTGGTTCCTGCTGCAGGCCAAGAACCCTCTCACCCCTCCGAAGGATCTTCAGGATAGGACCAGGCTCCCCTTGTGCCAGTGACCTGGCCAACCAAAGGCCTACCTCTTTGATTCAATTGTAGTAGGGCGATCTGCTCTCCTTATTGCACGCCTGTCCCAGCGGCTTGGGTCTGGCCGCCGCTCCGCCGCGTCTGGCGCCGCCGCCGCTCCGCCGCGTCTGGCGCCGCCGCCGCTCCGCCTCTGTGCGTCTGGCGCCGCCGCCGCTCCGCCTCTGTGCGTCTGGCGCCGCCGCCGCTCCGCCTCTGTGCGTCTGGCGCCGCCGCCGCTCCGCCTCTGTGCGTCTGGCGCCGCCGCCGCTCCGCCTCTGTGCGTCTGGCGCCGCCGCCGCTCCGCCTCTGTGCGTCTGGCGCCGCCGCCGCTCCGCCTCTGTGCGTCTGGCGCCGCCGCCGCTCCGCCTCTGTGCGTCTGGCGCCGCCGCCGCTCCGCCTCTGTGCGTCTGGCGCCGCCGCCGCTCCGCCTCTGTGCGTCTGGCGCCGCCGCCGCTCCGCCTCTGTGCGTCTGGCGCCGCCGCCGCTCCGCCTCTGTGCGTCTGGCCCTGTCTCTTCTTGTTAAGCTCAGCTTTGACCTTCTTACACTTCAGGATACCACCTATGCAATGAAAGCAGAGAAATCCTTTCTCTGCTTGCTTCTCCATTTGTATTTGATTGGCCTCCCCTGACACTGGATAACTTTACTTCACTTCAAGCAAGTAGCTCATAAGTACGACTTGATGTGAGAAATAAAAAAGAGAAACACATTATATGAAATCACAGATGATAGTACCATAACACAGTCTACTCTATATGAGATGTCAACACAGTCTCCTCTGTATGAGATGCCTTTACAGGTTATGCCCTCATCTTATTTTTTTAATTTATTAGGGAAAAAAGTATCTTAGCCAAGTGGTGGTGGCGCACACCTTGATCCCAGCACTCAGGGGGCAGAGGCAGGCGAATCTCTGTGAGTTCAAGGCCAACCTGGTCTACAAGAGCTAGTTCCAGGACAGGCTCCAAAGCTACAGCAAAACCCTGTTTGAAAAAAACAACAAAAAAAAAACCTATCTTCTCATTTTATGAGCCAAATCTAGTTTTTACTTCTGTATTCCTCCTCTCTCCATCTTCCCTGCCCCATCCCATCCCCCATCCACTCCTCAGAAAGGATAAGGCTTCCCATGGGCAGTCAACAAAATCTAGCACACTGCTTTGAGGCAGGACCAAGGCCCTCCTCCACTATATCTATGCTGAGCAAGGTATTCCTCCAAAGAGAATGGGTTCCAAAAAGTCAGAACAAACAGTAGGGATAAATCCTGGTCTCACTACCAGTGATCCCACAGTCTGCACCAGCCATATAACTGTCACCCACATTCAGAGGGCCTAGTTTGGTCCTTTGCTGGTTTCCTCAGTGTCAGGCTGGAGTTGGTAGGCTCCCATTAGCTCAGGTAAGCTGTTTTAGTGGGTGTCCCCATCATGGTCTTAACCTCTTTGCTCGTATTCTCATTCCCCCCACTCTTCAACTCTATTTTTGGAGCTCAGCCCAGTGTTCTGCTGTGAATCTCTGTATCTGCTTCCATCAGTTGTTGGATAAAGATTCTATGGTGACATTAAAGATAGTCATCAATCTGACTACAGGGCAACGCCAGTTCAGGCACCCTCTCCACTGTTGCTTAGGGTCTTATCTGGGTCATCCTTGTGGATTCCTGGGAATTTCTCTAGTGCCAGGTTTCTTGCTAGCCCCATAATGGCTCCCTTAATCAAGACATCTCTTTCCTTGCGCTTTGTCTCTGCCCTTCCCCCATCTTAACTATATCATTCCCTCAAGTTCTCCTCCCCCATCCCCAACCATCCTGAGTGAGGTAACCCAGACCCAGAAAGATGAGCATGATCTGTATTCACTCACAGAGGAATACTTGCTGAAAAGCAAAAGATACACAGATTCCCCTGGGAAGGGAAAGTAAACAAGATCTCTTGAGAAAACTGGGAGGGTGGGAGTGTGGTGGGGCGGGGAATGCCCTCATCTTTTAAACTCAGTATACTTTCCTGCCGCTTCCACTGACAAGTTTTGATGTCGATCAGGCTGAAGATGTCCACCTAGTAATCAATTAGGCACTTTCCCACTGGTTTTGCACAGGGAAAGTGACTACTTGCTCCCAGGCAGCAATCATTTCAAATGATAGCCTCCAGACTCAGCAGATGCTAAAAATATGTTTTAAAATGTATATTTGACTTGACTTGATTGAGAAATTATGTGAGCTCATCAAAGGATCTTGACCTCCGTTGGCTTCTCTGGTGGGAGTTCAAGAGGATGAACATCCCAAGTAGAGTAGTCACGTCGCATTGAACCAGACAGGAGCCCACAAAAAATAGTTGCCATGACCATAGCTGATCATACCTACTCTCCTTGGCATCTGTAAGACAGAGGGGTTAGGAAAATGCCTTTAATTTTACGCAACTGCATGCGGGGGGGGGGGGGGAATCAGCCTAGTTGGACCAGAGGTAAGCTATACAATGAAATTTGGATTCTGTTTCCTGGCAACCCACTAGTTCTCACACCATAAATCTGAATCACAAACTTCTTTCCCCTCCTACATCCAGGGTCTATGGTAATTAACCCAATTTATTATCATTTCATAGCTTCCCTTTCTTTCCCACCCCCAACTTACCTCAGATCATTTTACCTCCCACGGGCATGGCTCTAGCCTCCTAGTGGACCCTCTTACCACAAGGTTTGATCTCAAGCCCTGAATCTCCAAACTTTCCCCCACAAAGTCACCAGAGCATCCTTCGTAAAAGCTGCTGTTTCCTTTGAAGACATTTGGTGACAGTTCATTCCTTAAAGGATCAAGATGAAATATAATCTGACAAACAAGACGCTGATCTCACCTGTGACCCCTTCCACGACCTTCCTGGAAGAGCATGAAGGTGAATCGCTTATGATTCGTGTATCTCTTCCTCTGACCTGCGCTGATTTTCCTCCCAAATCCCTGGCTTATTGGCAGTTTGCTCATCACCTGCCAGTCCACAGTCATCTTCAGAGCAAGGGCATTGTGTCGTTTTTCTCATGCCTCACTTTTGACTTCGCACGGAGCAACCCCAGAGTACAAGTGCTGTGATTTGAGAAGAATCACTGGGTGAGTGAAAAGAATAAATCAAATGTCTTCTGGTACCAGAACTATGTATTAACTGAAACTTTTTTTCCTCTTGCTTACTATCTCTCATTATTAAAACTCTATTTATTAAAATGGGGCATTACCACAATCTCAGTTTTCAGGTTCTATAACCAGACTTTCAAGTTCAAATTCTGCCTCCTTCACTTGCTAACTCTATAGCCCTGGATAATCTACCAAAAAAAAAAGTCTATATACCCTTTGTGCTGGGGATTCCTCTTCTATTACAGGGTGATGGTGATGACAATTTCTCCCTCCCAGGGTCACTGTGAGGTTAGGCAAACTCATCAGTGTAGATGCCAGCATGTGGCATGTAAGTACAACTTGGAAATCTTGAAAGTAATAATATGTTAAACAGGAATTTTTGTGTGTACTCAAAACTGGCAACAAAAGTCCGAAGCTGTGGACAAAGCAGCTGTACAAGCCCCACATTTTAAAACAGATCTGCCAACACCTGGGGCACAGTGACTCCCCCAGAGACCATAAGCCTAACCCAATTCTTCTACCTTCTACCGCCATCATAAATCTCTCTTCCTTCACAGTCCATAAATGATGGGGCTGGAGTGATGGGGGGGGGGGGGTTATACAGGCAGGGAGCAGAGTCATCAGTTATGGTCCTGGCTTTATCATGGTTTCCAGAGTCTTCGATAAGATGTTAGGATCACACATCCAAGGAAATAAACCAACAGCTTCTGGAGAATGCCTAGGGTGGTACAGAATGATCACCAGATGGGGCCATGGGCATTCCCTGCCAATTTTCAGTCACATGTCAAGTTCTCGACGCTTATCATACATAGAGAGTGACTGGGGAAATTGAACCAGGGCTTTAGTGAGAGGTGACTTTCTTAAAGTGATTAGTGACTACTTAAATCTGTAAATTTTTTCCAGAGAGACCCAGTACATTAAGAAGGGCTGTGTGGCACAAGGCCTGAGAGGAAAAGGATGAGAGTGTCTCACCGCTAGCATCCTGCTACGATGATCTCAGCATCTCCTTCCTATGAAAGCACAGGAGAAAGGCAAAAATCTGGGGCTACCAAGTGAAAAGCTACTTTCCTAGAAGTGTGATTGAAACATGGCCCCATCAAAAGCATCTAGAAGGAGGTTTTTTTTTTTTTTTTTTTTTTTTCTAGAAAGAGGACTGGCGGAAGCTAGTCTCACTCAGTGAAAGTCATGGAAAGGAGGCAGAACCACACCAGGCCCCACAAGCCTGACAGGCAGATTGTTAGCAGGAGATAAGTCTGATGCCACCATCTCCCTCCAGACTTCAAAAGTCCTCCAATGCAGGCAAAGTTAACCCCGCAAAGGGGTAGAGATGACTCACTGGGGCATCTCTGTGAAAGCACCCACACTCAATCAGTCAAGCTACCAGGGTGACAAAAGTGGAAGATAAAATTAAAGAGCTTCAGACCCCAAGCGATAGAGTAGATTGTGTCAGGGGAGGGCGGGGCGAGTGCCATATATAATATTAGTCACATAAAAGAACCAAAATAAAGCTCCATAAATGGAGCTCTGGGTTAATATTTATACATATCTAGGGAACTAAAGAATCTGTCTTCAAAATTTGTGGGGCAGCTGTCATTGCATGGTTGCAGGCTTATAGAAAAAAAAATTGTTTCATGTTTGTGCCCCCAAAGATCCATTACAATGAGAACTACATCCTAGAGAAAACTGTATGTTGACAACAAAGAAACCAAGGTGCCTGTGCCCAAGGCTCTACATGAGACCAAAGAGAAAAGATGGAGTCTTGAAAGTGTCTACCCCTAGAGCTCTGTGTGGTGCAAATTAGGGAAGATCAAGGTGGGAACTAACCTGGGAAAGGGAAGGAAATTACCAACAATGGAGCTGGAGGCCCCACTAGTTCTAATTAGCAACATTAAGGGACGGAATAGGTTGACCGAGTTTAAAGGCACAGTGTTAATGCACCTCCCTGGAGGCCCTGGGGGTCTGCCGGGTTTGATCTTAATGGAGGTAATGTGTCTTTGAAAATTATTATTGCCTCCCAGCTGCTTCTTACTTCTCTGGTTACCCCTGTTCCTCTGAAGTAAAAAGTTAAGCCTCATTTTCCTTCCTTCCCATGTGGTGAGGTGATGAGGGAGGGGATGTGAGCAACACACCAGAAGTCCAAGCCCAACTGGTAGTTATGAAAAATTTCTATTGATTCGACAGAGGGCCAGCAGGACTCATCCTTTTTATGCTAAGCAACAGCACAACCACATGGTAAGGCTTTCAAGACAGAAGAATAGTGTCAGAGTGTTAGACCGCAGACGAGAAAGCTAGTCCCAGCCCCCTCTCCCGAACACACACACACACACACACACACACACACACACACACACACACACTGAACACAGCCGAGAGAATAGGAAGAACTCTGTGGATTATTTCAAAGTGGTCCTGCATACTGGCACACACTCTTGAGACATGCTGTACAGGTGCCCGAGATATTTTCAGCCAGCCCTCACCGTGGGAAAGGAAGCAGGGAAACTCTTACAGCTGCTAAGGATCTCAACACGCCCCGAACAAAGCCCTGCCCTAGGGTAAGTCTTCACTATCCTCCAGTGCCCCAAGTCTGCAGAACAGCCCTCGGGTTTGCCTCCCTGGAGAGGCAATACCATCAGGGTGAGTGTGCAGCTGTACATCTGCCACCGGATGCCCTCAGAGAAAATGGCCTTGCAACAACAGAAAAGGAGGAACTTGCTTTTCAAGTGAGTTGCATCCGAGAAATGCCAGCCTTACACCATCTGCAGTGCCCTGGGGTAAGTTGTGATGTCAGCCCAGATGAATTGAGCTAGAAGGCAGCTCCTTGCACACCTAGAAGGGACATCAGTCCCAGGTGGTCACTTGTCACCTCCGTCCCCAAACAATATGCTCAAGAACAAGAGGGGACTCAGGACCTCAAATACTCTTCTTGTTCATAAATGTTCCTCCTACCCCCAAACACTGAAGCTTCCAGACTTTTATGCAACCTCTAGTTAAAAAGAAAATTAGAAAATACAAAAGTTTTAGGAAGTCTCCCCGCCAAAAAAAAAAAAAAAAATCACCTTTACTATGTTACCCAGACTGACTAATAGATTTGCTGCCTGAATTTTCTATTATGTTAATTATGAGTATATATATTATATATATTATGTACACATATGCATACAATATAATAAAATTAAAACATAAATTAGGAAGGAGGGTCTACATTGAACAGGCATGGTAGAAACTTGGGGAATCAGCTGCTTGGGTGTGAATCCTAATTCTACCTCTCACTGCTAATGGGTAGGCTCTAACAGGTAAATATTTGCTCAGGAAGTTGTTAAGAAATAGATTAAGGTCAAAGCACCAAAAATAAAAATAAAAAAAAGAATAAAAGAAAAAGAAAGATATAGACTAAGGGGCTGGGGAGCGCACTTAGCAATTGAGAATACTTACTGTTCTTACCAAAGACTGGCATTTGGTTCCCAGCACCAAGTCTCCATCTCCAGGAACTTCAACAACTTCTGGTTTCCATGACTACCTGCAGTCATGTGCACAAAGCTACATACAGACACACTCAGCCATACACACAGGTAACGATAAAGTAAGTCTTTTTAAATTGTAGAGTAAATAACATAGGTAAAGACTGGATGGTGGGACCTAGCACATCCAGAGTGATCTGTGAGGTTTACATTGGTGTTTTCAGTTGCCAGTTTGCTTTTTTATACCATAAGCAAGATTTTGTTTTCCTGTGTAGTCTATGAAGCCCTTTATAGGAATTATCACCGCTCATGTGTCCCAACCAATGCTGAAGCATCAAATCTAGAAGGCTGTCTGCATTGATACCACTCCCAAAAGAATGCAATGACATTGCCCGTATCTTCCTGCAAGAGGTTGATGAGACAGCATGGCAGGGGCCAGCTTGAATACCTGAAGGGGCAAGGGAAGGTTGTGGAGGTGGCAGCCGTGCCAGCCTCACAGCTGTCCTCAATTACCACAAACAGATGTTGGCAGCTCAACTCATTAGGCATGCAATCCAATCACCTTGGCAAGCGCATCCTCTCACCGTAAACTCGGGAGACCAACTTCCCAGTCCCCAGTTCCAGCAGTCATGTCAGTGAAGGTCATTTTCCAAGCAAAGATACCATGTGGCAAATCTCCATGGGGGTTAGAGCAGCAATTCTCAAGCAGGGTTGACTGAACTCCCCCGACACACACACACAAGATACTTGGCAAAGACTAGCGATGTGTTGGAGTGTCACACTCTGAAGGGATAAACAGTTGCTTCTGAGGTGGGGCAGATAGCCTTTAGATGCTCCTAAATATCTTATTAAACACAGAATGGCATCCCTACCAAAATAATATTTAAAACACAATGAGTGACATCTATCTTAAATGTCACCAGTGCGGAGATATATTTATATTAAAAAAAAAAAAACTTAGTTGGAGCCCACATAAATTAAATAGAGACCAGTCAGAGGAAATTGTATGGCTCCAGTAGGGTGGGAAGTGTTGGGGGTCTGTAGCTGAGATCATAGACATGAGCAGATGGGTTGTATCCTGCAATAATATATTGATATGCCTTTTCCTCAGCATGGGAGGAGAGCGGAATGCAGTTAAAGGATGCTCACTTCCTAAATAACGACTGCTCCAGTAATTACCCAACTCTATATCACCTAGAGAACAATGAGCCCTGTGGGACCCTGAGACTTAGACAGTCTAATGCTTAGCCGCAGGGGATATATGGCTCCTCCTGGTGCTATATGGATACCTAGTTGTCATTCTTCACAATTCCAGCCCAGCATTCGTAGGCTGTCCTTTCCCTGCCCACCTGACCCTGCCTCCTTCTCACCTCCTGCTGGTCTTCTCTTGCTCATTCCTTTATCAGAATCCAGGAATCTCACTGCTGGAGCTCCCAGTTCTACGCCCATAGCCCAGTGCAGTGTGTTCCACATGAGATAGAAGGTAAGTGCCTGCTGGATGACGGCTGATGGAATAAGGGAATCCAGTACGGGCATAAATAAGGCAAAGCAGAAACCGGTGGGGCTCTTGACCTGGCTCATTTGTTTGGCTTTCATTGCGCCCAAGTATTCTACTTGAAAATGATTCTAGTTTACAATGCGCCAAGGCACTTTTAATTGTGACCATTTATCTTTAAGAGAGGAGCTATTGGATTTGTTCACCAATGAGGAAAGTAAGGCTGGTGAAGATTGTAAAAGCTCTCAATAATGCTGTGCTCTTTAAGGAGCAGAGGTGAAAACCAAGCTCAGGCCTAACTTGCGAATCCTCTGCTTTTGTCATTGAGTACACAATCCACACATCTAGAAAGTAAATGTATGTCTGTGGTCAGAGCTCACAGTGAGCGGATAAGCCAGGGTATGCATGATTTGAGTCAACAGCACATAGTCACACAGCAACTTGCAAGCACGTTCTTGGAGATGTGTTCCCAACTGCAAAAATGCTATGAGAACTCAAGGCAAGAGAGTGGAGAGGTGAGATTGCTCAGGAAAATGTTTGGCACAGCTAGGTTGTGGTCATGGGCATTGAATATTTATAAATTACAAATCAAGTCAATAAACTATGAAGAGATCAACCTCTTATCTGGACAAATTACATCTTTACACCAACCTGAAGGCCAGGCTTGAATTAAAGATCTCCAGCTCCTCTGAGTTGTATGCTAGCACCGCACAGCACAGGCAGTGCCAGCCCTGCTCCTGCCTGCTTCTTCTACCACCATTTCTGTATTGAACTATTTGAGACCTCACACATCTGCAAATGGCCAATTCGGTCCAAGCCTTGACCACAGATGCCTCCTTCCTCCCTACAAACAACTATTCCTCAATGACTTCTTAGGCCTGCAGATATATGGTCCTACTTTGGCCAAGAAACTCAGGCAAGCCCCAGATAAGAGTATGTGGGCAAAGAATTCCAGTATTCTTGCAACTGGGTGTGGGGATTAATAGACTGAAAACCTCTTGACTCAGGGTGTTGGATACAAGTAAAAGAAAAGCAGGCACTAAAGCTAACCTTACCCAGTCCCCAACATAGACGAGTCAGTTGATAATGAGGGGGCATGGCTAGCCACCAGTGTCTAGTTGAAGCTCTGCACTTAAGTATTCCTGCACCACAGGAAAAGAAACCAAGAAGCTAGACAGAGCCCATGGATGCATCAGCAACTGCAGATTGGCACCTGTGACATGAAAGAAAGATAGAAGATGATGGAAACATAAGAAAGGAAAGGAGACCTCATCCACACAGTCCTGGATCTGACTTACCTCTCTTGCTTATTGAATCAAGAGTTTCAACGCAGGAAATGGAGATATGGCTCCACAGTTAAGAGTACATATTGCTCTTGCAGAAGACCCTTTGGTTCTCAGCAGCCCACATAAATTGCCTGTATCTCCAACTTGATCTGACACCTTCTTCTGCCCTCCAAAGGCACTGCACTAACACAAACATTCACACACACACACACACACACATACACACACATTTTTTTCTTAATTTTTGAGAAAGGGTTTTTGTGTGTAGCCCTGACTGTCCTGGAACCCACTGTATAGACAAGGCTGGCCTCAAACTCAGAGATCTTCCTGCCCCTACCTCCTGAGTGCTGGGATTAAAGATGTGTGCCACAATCTGGCAAAATCTCAGCATATAAAGAATCTAGCTTTGGTCATTGGGTACCATGTTCAACTGTTTTAGTAAAAGACATTCACCATAGGGGCTGAGGAGATGACTCAGTGGGAGTGTGTACCTACTGTACAAGCATGAAGACCAAGTTCAATTCCCAGCACATGCATTAAAAATAAAAAGAAACCTTGTGTGGCCTTAATCACACATACTTGTAATACCATCACTGAGAAGGGTGGAGACAGTAGAATCACTAGAGCTTGCTGTCCAGGCAGTCTAGCTGAGACAGTGAGTCCCAGGTTCAGTGGAAATCTGTCTCAAAGAAATAGGGTGGAGGGTGATTGGGCATGACACCTGCCATCTTCCTCTGGCATCTACACACATGCAGGGGTGTGCACACTCACACAGACACATCTGTATATAATACACACACACACACACACACATTTTTAATTTTTAAAGAAAAAAGTGTTTCCGCATAGCTAACTAGAATCTTCCAAACACATAAACTACATTTGCTTTCTAAACTAACACAAACAAAACAAGCATAGTGGCCAGTGAACCATGTTCAGGCTAAAGAGATATATCATAACCTCTTTATATTACCTATCTCGAACAAAATTATTTTCATTTTTTTAATTTTATCCATAGTTTGTCTTAATTTTATTTCTTCCTCAAATGTAAACCTGTTCAGTACCCTTAGAAAGCATCCTCAAATTTCATTTAAAAAAAAAAAAACAACTTTCAATAAGGAAATAAATAGACCAAAATATATTTCCTCTGTTCCCTCAATTGTATACATCACTTCCTTTTACACGGTGTAACTCCAGAAGCCCCAGCATTGCTTACACAGCTGCTCCTGAGGTGCTGCGGTGAGTTCCTCTCTTGTCACCAGCCGTGGCACTCTTCAAGAGCAGTGCGGTGGTCCTTTCTCCTCATCAATAAACTCACTAATTTTCCTTCATCAAGCCTTCCTAAAACTCGTTCAGGTGACAGTAAAAACCTCGGCTATACCCAAGTAGGGAGACTGGTTAGGCCCTGAGGAGATTCACCAGGCTTCACAGTCATCACCGCTGAGCTGAGTTCTCACTGCTGATAGCACACCTATGTGACCGACAGAGAATACACATTCTCCATCTGTGAGAATTGAAGATACGTCTACAAAGGAAATTTTGTTCAGACCTAGGAGGTCCTGGATGCCAGGCCAGGGCATCTGATCCCAGGGGAGTCCCCTCTGCCTTGGGAGCACGACACTTGTGGGTGAAGATGAACCTTCTCAAGGACTCACCTCCAGCAAAGCAGTTCCCAGGGCACGGAAACAGTAGAGACCTCAATCAAGATTTTGATGGTGAAATTGAAAAACAAACAATGGCAGAGAAAGGAATTTTACAACATGGATAATTGTGGACTTTGAAAGATACAAGAATAAAAAAAAATCATGAAATGACATTTTCATTGGGAAGCTAAGGGCAGAAAGGTACTACAGGAAGAATCGGAGACATTTTGAGAAAATCTGGCTTCAAGGAAGGAGATAAAGTCCGCTGGCTTGAAGTAGTGAGTGCATCGTCTAGGGGCTTAAAGTCATGCACCGAATATGCCAGATGGTTGCTCCTTCTCTGTCCCTTCCTGCCTCTGGCATTCTCCCGAAGTCATCCCCACCAGCACCACCACAGAGTCCCTAGAAGCAGAGAGACCATTCTTTTAATTGCATAATCTCCAAGTAGACATTATTTTTCAGACTGTCAGTAAAGTCAACCATTAGTGTATTACCACGAAAACTACTCTTTTATGATACTCCTAAAGTTTAAGCTAGGTTTTAGGGCCCACACTAATAAAATGGATGCATAATATTTGCTTATCTCCCCACCCTGCCCCTGTACCAACACCTGGAAATTCTGGGTAGTAAAACAGTATCATTCCTGAACTTTTAAAACGAGAACCAGACACTAGAAAACGCTAGTGCAACAGTGCCATCTAGTGAATGAACTGTTTCAAAAAAAAAAAAAAAAAAGAGTATGGTCCGACCCGTTTCCCAATTTAAAACGCACACAGACAGGACCTGTGACAACCAATACAAATCATCGGGTTTCAAAATAACCCTTCCATGCCAGGCTAAATTGTCACGTTTGGGAAGAAATCTTCACGTACCTCATATAAATAAGAAAAATTAGTGGGAGTCCGTGATTTCTCTACAGTCAAATGTTAGATAACCGGAACCTAGCCCTGATTAATGATAGGGTCAGCTATAGATTCTAATCTCCTGGTGCTGAGCTCAATAGCTTCTGTGTGACCCTGCATTGATGGAGCTGTTGCTCAAACTGAGAGACCACACGTCTGTCCTAGCCCGTGCTTAGTGCCTGGGTGACATGGGACAGTATTCACTCGTGGGAAGTACGGACTGAAGGAAGCATTTTAGGACAAGCCTATCACATGTGCTTGAGTATAATTAATATTAACTCTTGTCTCCTCTGCTCCTTGCCTTTATCTACATAATTCCCCAAAGGAGAAGGACACATCGGATTTCTCTAAAAACTAGACATTCACATTTTCTCTCTACAAATGTCGAGTCCATGTACTGAGTACATATTAGGTCCAAAAGATGAACAAAGTTTCTCCATGAAGAAACAAAGGTAATAAGAAGAGCTCATAGCGGAAAAACAATACTGAATCATGGCATGATGAGAAATCACGGTCTGGTTTAGCGATGACAGAGCAGAGCGCCTCTCAGAATGAATTTTGGTTTTACTAAGAGATGAAGAACAAATGCCAACACTGGGGAATATTCCCAAGTGTTCCCCCAGCGGCTACTTCTTAGAGTCACCTCATAAAGGCAAAGACTGTCTGAAGTAAAGAAGAGGTGTTTGCCTGCCCAAACCAGCATCCTATCCCATTGGGCACACCCCTCATGCCAGCATCCTATGACTTGATCACAATCCCAATATCAGCATCCTATGCCTCTATGACAATGCAATGCCAGCATCCTAGCCCCTTGACCATGCTCTCAGACCAGCATCCCATACTTCAACCAAAACACCAATGTCAGCATCCTATCCCTTTGACCATGCCCTTACGCCAGCATCCTATGCCTCAGCCATACCCCAATGCCAGCATCCTATCCCCTTGCCAGCATCCTATGCCTCAACCACAACCCCAATGCCAGGATCTTATCCCTTTGACCATGCCCTCATGCCAGCATCCTATGCCTCAACCACACCCCAGTACCAGGATCCTATCCCCTTGCCAGCATCCTATGCCTTAAACACACCACAGTACCAGGATCCTATCCCCTTGCCAGCATCCTATGCCTCAAACACACCCCAATGCCAGTATCTTATCCCCTTGACCATGCGCCCCATGCCAATATCCTATCCCCTGGGTCAACCTCACAACAATCATCTGACCCTTACCTCCTCCTTTGAAGGCCTGGGTTCCATTTTAGGACTTAACCACACTGACCGGTGGAAGGTACAAAACCAAGCTTGCCCTCTAGCTTTCCCCATCCTCTTCCTAGCCCGGTCTCCCACAGAGACCCTGATGTCTTTCCTCTGGGTGGATCTGTGTTCTAAATAGGATGACAGCACTGTCCATGTTCTGCTGTCTGCTTTAGGGTTGCCCATCACGTGGGCCTGCGCTTCTTGCACTTCATCCCTGAACTTCCCATAACCAAATCTCAGCTTCCTTCCAAGATCTACCAGCCTGTTTGTATCTCCAAAATCCCACATTTCACTACCAAAAACACTATTTTTTCTTCAAAAAAAATTATTTCAAGCCTCTATAATCCCACACTCTGGCTGGATGGTATAAGTTAAGCAGATTTCTTTTTGAAGAGTTTCCCATAGTCCTCAATATTCCAACAAGAGTATAAAATTGCGATGTAGTGTCTGCTATATTTCACAAAATTATTTGATCGTAGAAACCTTGCTCTGTAGTTTTTCATGGTAATTCTCCTTATAAAAAGTCAATTTTTTAGATCCCTCTGTGGCTGCTCTTCCTTCAGACCTTCCCAGGACCTTGTTATCTTATGAAGCTTTTCTTAAGGCATCAAAGATCTGCGGTGCTTTGATAACATAGCCAAATGTTACCCTATTTTTCAACACTCCACTCTGCAAATGCATACACCACAGCCTCTTTTCTCTTTTTGCTTTAGCGTGGACCCCCTTCAAACAAGAATCTTGGTTTACAAGCAGGTTTCCAGGGCCGCTCTTTGGGGCTTGCACATGTAGCACACAGTGTTAATGCAGGAAAGGAAGAAGACGGGAAGGAAGTTGAGGACAGAGTGAACCCGGAATAAAGTATAGCCCAAGGTGATTAAGATGAGTCACCCCATAAAGTAGTTATAAAGTACTTGCTTCATAAGCACAGGGACCTTAATTTGACACACAACCCTAGTACACACAGTAAAAAAAAAAAAAAAAAAAAAAAAAAACCTAGCATGGTGGCCTTCCTGTAGCCCCAGTATTGGTGAGGTAGAGAGGGAAGGTTCTCTGGAATTTGCTGACCAGTCCATAATTCAGATTAATCTAATTCTACTGAATAGCTAGATATTTTTAAAAATATGCCAAATAGTCTCAGTAAGGTATAAGCATATTTGTAACTGCTCAAAACCCTTACCATTGGGGAAATGCACATTATGAAGAAAATCAAAATCAGACCTAACTTGGAATTCAAACAAAAAAAAAATACTAGTTTTAAAAAAAAAAACTGGGAGACACTGAAAAATGCACCCACTTAGTAAAGTCATATTAGCAGCAGGCTGTAGCTGTTATCTAAATGTAAGTCACTTTTGTAATCATTCCTATTGTTAATAAATTCCATCCAGCTCGGGTAAGGCTATCAACATGCTAATGTGAATTTAGGTTTTGAAAGAGAGAACGAGCCAATAGTCACATTCGGGGGGTCTGGATTTCTCCCAATTACTGCCCCCAATTATATCCACACCTATTGCTGACATGTTTAATCTCTTTCTCCGGGCCTTAACGACAGCTCACGAGGAGGAAGGATGCTAGCTACTGCACGGCTCAGCAGAGTGTGGGTCCAATTTAAATAATTAGAAGCCCATTTCATTCCTCCTCTCCCTCTTGTTAAATGTACTTGAAAGGAAGCTGCACGCCTGGGCTTGATGCCTTTAACTTGTCCGAGGATGACTTACTGACCTCCTTTAAGTATTTTTTTTTCCCTTACCGCCTCCTCCCTCTCTGTCCTCTCGGACACATGGGATAATTTAAAGCTAGTGGATGATAATCAATAAGCCAGGGTCATCTCTATTGCCTGACTTAAAGGTCTTTGATTGAGTAAATCATTAATTTCTGCTGCCTATTTGAGCCTTCCAGTTAACCACGTGACCTGGCTGGACCTCTTATTCTTTAAGTAGATGAGGACGGGAGCCCCACAGACGTGGCAACCAATGAAGTGATCTGAAGTTCACTCAGGCTTGGACACTGTCTGCAGTTTCTCAACAAAGCAACTTCCCTCCCGTCTCTTCAAGTAGTCACAGGTCACTCGCTTCTCATTTGGCAAAAGCTTATGCCATAATTTTATCGCTTGGCAAGGAGAGCTTGCGTGTGTCATTTTCATGGATGAGACGCCCGCCCGTGCCAGATTTTGTAAGGTACAGGTGAGTCAGCGCACTCTGCACTGTTCTGGTTCTGTTTGGAGCACAATCCCATTGTATTTGTGACACGGTGACCCTTTGCTCAACGCCCAGGTTCCATCTGTTTGAGAATCCTGGGAATCCACTCTTAACTGCTGACTTGCTCGGGGACTAATGCCATGAAGGTGAGGAGCACGGGGGTCTGTGTTTTTAGGATCTGTGTTTATAACAAGCTGTGCACCCAGTTCTACGGGAGCCTCTGGTCTAAAATGGAGATAAACAAGTAAGCAGCTGCCTTGGCTCTCAAGTGAGGCTATAAGCAGGGGGTGGAAAAACAACAGGAACTTCGCTTCAGGAAAAGCAGGAAGACAGAAAGACATTAGGAACTGTTTGAGATGTCCATCCGTGGAGGTGACTAAAGGGTGACAGACAGGAGGGGAATGATAATCTTCCACCGCAGAAGTAGCAGAGACTAAAGCCCAGGTAACAACAGTTCAGTGTCGTTAGAAACTGGTAAAGAGTGCAATGAATGAACGTCTTGGATGCACACTGACAGCGGAGGCATGAGGAGAGTTAGCATTTATATGGAAGTTGGGGATTAAACCAGAAGAGGACTTGGTGGATGGATCTGGCCTGATATTTAAGAGTAATTTATAAAAGTGTATATTAGAGGAGTGTGGGAAAAACAAGTGGAAGGATGACCAGAAGTATCCAAAAGCCAGTGCTGTCTATGACGACTTCAAATCATGTAACTTAGAATGTTAACTTGGCTGTGTGGTTAAGACACTGTCTATCAGGTTTAAGCAAAATAAAGTTATTATTTTCCCTTTAAAACCAATAAGCATCTTGGGAATTTTTGAGCCTATTAATTAGTATACTAGTATGTTAAAACTATTTTTCCTCAATCTTTAACCATTTTAATTTTAGCATCTGATGTAGAACATCTTTGCAAGAGTTATTAGTAAATCACCATTGCTACCTAATGGTGATGTAGTAATTCCCTCATTCTCTACATTTACTGAATAGAATTCAGAAGAGTGCTTGGCTCGATGCTGTAAGCCCCAGGTTTAAGTTTACTGCAGATAAATACACAAGTGTGTATACACATATAAGTGTGTATGAGTGTGTGTGTGTGTGTGTGTGTGTGTGTGCGTGCATAAGAAAAAAGAGAAGAGGACTGAAAAGATAGCTCAAAGAGGACTGGCCATTCTTCCTGAGAACCCTGGCTTGATACCCAGCACCCACAACATGGCTCACAACCATCTGTAAATCCACTGCCAGGGGGTCTGCTATCATCTGTGGTCTCTGACCTCCATGGGCCCTGCACTCATAGGGTGAACAAACATACATACAAGACAAAACATCCTTACACATAAAAAATAAAATAAATATTTTTAAAGATTTAAAAGAAGATCTAAGTGTTCACTGCTACCGGAATGTTATTGTCCCCTGGTCCTATAAGCAGACACAGTTGAGGAACAGAGGTGGTGTTCTAGCCCATTCATACATATCCACACTTATTCCTTTATCATTTCTCCTGTCCATGCTCTAAAACCTATGTTTGTATTGACGCTTCCAGTTCCAATCACAAGCTGATTCTAGCCTCTTCTCTCATTATCTACATGTTCACATACTTGCTTAGTACCAGTATGAACAAGTCCTTCTGTTACTGAATTATTAAACCATACTCCTGTGGAAAAAAAATCTAGAATACATTTTTGTGTGCAATTTATTTTTAGCATAATAATATCCATTTTAGCATAGTAATATTCGATCAAAATGCCATTTTCCAAAGTTACATAGTTTAGTTTGTTTTCCCATTCACTTCACTGTTATGACATTTTTCACTTGTATATAGTTAATATTATTTATTTTGTTTTAATCCACTTTGCACAACACCAACACTCTAGTTGATGTATTTACTTTGAGAGGTATGTAAACCATCATTGTTCATAATTTCCTTCTGCCCAATTTAGAGATATAGACAGCTAAAAGATGTCAAAAACAATCTGTGTGTTTTATTATATGTAACTATAAAATATAATGTTCCTCTTTAATAGTGAAGTTTACGTAATTCTGTGCCAGGATTAGAGAATTGGTTTTCCTTACCCCTTGCCCAAATAGGATTTTGCCTCTTCTCTTCATCTTTGTGTGTGTAGGCCAAATATCAATGTGAAGTATCTTCCTCCATTTTTCTCTAAGTTCCTTTTTTATTGAGACCAGGCCTCTCACTAAACCTGGAGTTCTTTTGCCAGGACTGGCTAGCCAGTGAGTCCCTGGGATCCTCCTGTCTCTGCCGTCCAGTTCTGGGATTTCAGACATGTACCATCACTTGTAGTTTTTACACATGAGCTGGAGATACAAACTGGGGTCCTTCTGTTTGGATAGCAGGCCCACTGAGCCTTCTCCTTAGCCTCTCTCATCCTCTTCATAATGATTCTCCAACTGCATGCTCTTGCTCCAAACCAAATACTTGTTCCAAATAAAATTGTTCCTATAGTATCACAGATATAGTATACCACAGATAAGATTGTTCTTTTCACAAACAGTTAATGCCATGCTATCTGCTTGAAGCTTTTAGTTATCTCTGTTTTTTTGATAGTTCACACTATAAAATGACAAGGTTGATACTATATTTGTAAATACAAAGACCTTCCATGCACCCATGTAGACTTTTAGTATTCTCAATACGAGTAGTTAGATGGCAATTGTCCCTAAGAAGTTGCAAGGATTTCCTCAAATGCAACCATGAGAAAGTCCCTGTTCCCAGAATAACTATCTGTGACTTAAGAGAATACTATGCAGAGTAGGTGAAATTGAGTTTCTAGGATTAAAACAGAGAGCTATGTGATCTTTTAAACCTCCTCCTCGCTCTAAGCTGTAAGTCCATCAAGTGATAAGGAAAACAAGTTATATGCATATGATTCAAATAATACTTATGTCATTTTATATAAATATATTATTAATATATCTGTTATACATTACATTCATACTATATATTAAATGCATCCCTCTTTACAAATAAAGAAATTAAGTTGTTGTGAAAATAAATGTAAGCATGTGGACCAACACCTTTGTGAGCTTCTCAACATGTATGCAGCACTCAGAAAATGTCAGCCATTATCCACACTGTTATCATTTGTCATTTAAAAATTTTAAAAAGGGAGGCTGAAAAGACGATGGCTCAGCAGTTAAGAGAACTTACTGCTCGTCCAGAGTACACAGCTAGATTCCCAGCACTGTGGCTTACAAACATCTGTAACTACAGTTCTAGTAGAGTTAGACCCTCCTTCTGCCCTCCAAGGGCACCAGGCACAGGCATTCATCCAAGAAATGCACATAGATAGATAGATAGATAGATAGATAGATAGATAGATAGATAGATAGATAGATGAAAGATAGATGAAAGATAGATAGATAGATAGATAGAGATAGATACTGTTTAAAAAGATGAAATTAACAGAATTTATTAGAGTTATTTACAGGTTATGGTCCAATTATTCCAACAATAGATGTCTCCTGATGGAAAGTCCAAGATTCCAGTAGGTATTTAAGCCACACTGCTGAATGTCACAGCTGGTCTTCCCGATGTGCCAGAATCCTGAAGAAGCAGTCTCTACTGCCAGTGAAGGAATGAACTTGTCAGTGAGAGCGAGGGCAAGCAGATAAAGGGCAAAAGCTGCTTTCTTCCATGTCCTTTATATGGGCTGCCCCCAGAAGGTGAGGCCCAGACTAAAGGTGGGGCTTCTCACCTCAAAAGATCAAGATTCAGGATGGGGCTTCCCACTTCAAATAATTCAATAAAAAGCACTCCCTCACAGATGCAGCCAACCACTTAGGCTTTAGTTAACTCCAGATGTAGTCAGTAGGAAACCAAGAACAGTCATCACGCTATCACAGTTCAGATTAAGGTGAGCCCTGGATTCAAGACTGGGGGAATGCTAAGAAGAGAACACACTGAAAAACAGAGAGGGAAGAAGGTAACATCATATGTGGATAGGGACAAAGGTCAGAGTGAGGCAGCAAAGAGCTGTGAGGAGGCGCCAGCAAGAAGAAGAGAGAAAGATGCTTCCTAGGGTCTATCAGAGGAGCATGGCCCACTGTCACTTTTGAACTTTTTGCCTCCAGAACTGAGAGCAGATCCTTCTCTGTTCTTTTAAGCTACCTGGTTTGTGGTTGTCTATTGTGACTGTCCGAGAAAATTAACATACCTTCACAGAAAGTCATTTTAATGTCTGCCCAGTAATGTCCCAATACCCAGCATGTGTGTTGGGGGAGGCTGTTAGTTCATACCCGGAGCCCCAGACCATGAAATATACACACAGAAACTGTATTATTTGCAATACTGTTTGGCCAATAGCTTAAATGTATTTCTAGCTAACACTTATATCTTAACCCATTTCTATTATTTTACATTTTACCACGAGGCTCATGACCTACCGGCAAGGTTCTAGCTGGTGTCCTTCTCCTCGGGTGGCTCCATAGCTTCTCCTGATTCCACCTATTCTCTCCTCACTCTGCTTGGAACTCCCACCTTGCCCTAGCCTGTTAACCACTGGCTGAAACAGCTTCATTCATTAGCCAATAAATGCAAAACACAGACAGGACGACTTCCCACACCACATGTACATGGATGCCGTGTGCCTCCAGAATACACTAAAATTACCCTAGCATTCCAGGACACAGAAAGAAGTAGCTGATCACAATGCATGCAGTCGGAGGAACAAGAAGCACTAGGCCCTGCTGGGGTTCACAGAAACAAGCAGCTGGCGGGAATCCAGGCTTGCCTAATGTCACTTCTCATCACTTCATTTCCCTCCCATTAGCATCACTGGAGGGCATGACTTTCATCTTTATTGTCAAAGATACTAGAAGAATGAGCTTTCGCTGGTTAAGCTACTAAAACCCCTGTTGCTGCCTCTCTAATAATCTCCCCTCTTTTCTTTGGTTTCTGTACAGGTCCTGTTTTTCATATTTATTCTGTTTTCCTCTTATTCCTCTTCTGCATCGGACAGATGGAGAGACAGCTGAGATGTCTGAGAAGTCAGTCTTACTCCCCACAGGCAACAGCTGCTTCCACAAAACAGCCCTGTAAATGTCACCACAGGATCCATACATCTCAAAATGGAGCTGGTCCCATGTCAGAACTCCAGGGGTAGTGATGCCGGGACCCAGGACACACTGATAACCCATTGTCTTTCCCAACTCTCAACACTAGCTGAGCATCCTTGTGAAAGGCAGGAACAGCCAGTAAGCTTAACCCTAAGCAGCTGCTCAGTCCTCCCAATAGGCCCTCATTACACTTATTTGTGATCTTTTACCTACTGTGATTCTCAGTTCAGTGATGAAAAACTGTTTCCCCAAGCCACAAGTTCTGACAGGATGAACTTGGTTTTGTTATCTTCAAAACCAAAGCTTTATGTCAGTCATCTTTCCTGGTATATAACAAATAGAATTCCTCATGGAAGGCAGTGATCTAAGTTAGCCTGCTATTGGCTATATGTAAGGGTGGTCCTTACGGTCACAATACCATATGCCACTTTATGGCACCGATACAAGCTAAGAAATGCATCGTTGGGTGATTGCTTCACTGGATGTGCTCATACAAACCACAATGGTAGATACCTACTGACCAAGTCTACGGTCAGTAGATAGATACCTACTGTTCCGAAGCCCATGGTGAAAAAAAAACAAACAAACAGCAAGAGACTAAATGAAGGAAAGATAAAATGATGTGATCAATATATGGTATGTGAAGTACATACCCTAAGTACTCTATATCCTACAATAGACATACACATCCATACTTATTGCTGTATTAGTCACAATAGTAAGAAAATGGAACCAGAATAGATTTTCATCAAGAGATGAATGGATAATTAAAATGCCACATATATGCAATGCAGTTTTATTCAGCAATAAATAAAAAGAAAATAGATAGTTCTGAAAATAATTATGTTAATCAAGGTGATTCAGTTTCAGAAAGACAAAAACTATATGTTCTCAATCATGTGAGAATCCTAGATTGTAAGGTTAATAGATGACAGAAGATAGATAGATAGATAGATAGATAATAGATGAGTGTGAGTATGAATAAGTCATGAAATTGAGAAAGGAGACCCTAAGAGACAGAAAGTGTTGAAGAAGAAGAGGAAGGTGACACAACACAGGTGACATGTACAAGGAGAAAGAACAAAGAGGAGATCAACAAAAATAAATTACATTTAAAAATTCCAAAATAAAATCTAATACTTAGTATGGATTGGGAAGACTTATCAATGGTTAGACACTTGTAGTTCAGGCCTGATAACATGAGTTCAAAACTCAGAATCCACATAAAAGTGGAAGGAGAAAACTGACCCTCCAAAGTGGTCCTCTGAGCTCCACACTCATGCTGTAGAACGTGCATGCCCAAACATGCCAATAATAAAAATAAATGTGCATATAAAGACATGATAAACAGAAGATAAGTGTCTGATAACTGTATAACAGGAGACTTTACATAGTAAAAAATTTCTTTGAAGTAAGAATATACTCTACAGGACAGGCTCCAAAACTACAGAGAAACCCTGTCTTGAAAAAAAAAGAATATACTCTACAATGACAAAGATATATAGCAGCTGACATAAATCAATAAAATAATTTGTGTTGCCGGGCGGTGGTGGCCCACGCCTTTAATCCCAGCACTCGGGAGGCAGAAGCAGGCGGATCTCTGTGAGTTCGAGACCAGCCTGGTCTACAGAGCTAGTTCCAGGACAGGCTCCAAAGCCACAAAGAAACCCTGTCTCGAAAAACCAAAAAAATAAAAAATAATAATTTGTGTTATAAAGTACTATGCATTTTATGTAGTTGTATTGTGTATCGGCGTAAATAAATGCAATGCAGATAATAAAGAATATTTACCACTTTAATGAAAAACTTACAGAACCGAAGTTCCAGCGTAGTACAAGAGGTAGGAAGGAAAAAAGGGCCGAGCCGCCTCTCCGCGCGCCCATTTATTGGCAGGCATTCGCCCGAGGCCAACCCCGCCCCCTAAAGGGGCTGTCTTAACCCTACAGTATTGCTATGCATTCATAAGGCAGACCATGCAGTAGGCAGGTTTACATGGTCACCACCACAAACACATGAGAACATACTTCACTATGTCTATGTCTCTAAGTGATAGGAATTTTTCATCTCTATTTTAATCTTATAGGTCCACATCATCATACAAGAGGTTCATCAGTTCCTGAAACAGCTTTTTGGTGCACATAATTGTATTTCAAAGTCTCGCTCCCTTATTAGCAGAGTTAGTCAGGAATGAAAATAGCAGTAAAAATGATGAGGTGCAGTTCTCACAGCCATCAGGAATTCTTCCTCCTCTTCACACTCCACAGAAATATAGCCATGTGGTCCCCAAGAATGTGTGTGTGTGTGTGTGTGTGTGTGTGCGCGCGCGCGCACACGCGCGCGTGTGGTGTATACATATACATACAAAGACTTGTATATGTATACACCACACGTACACACCACACACACATTCTTCCATCACTTGAGAACCTTTTAAAAGACTTGATGCCCAGTTCATCAGCCAGAAAAGTTAACATCCGGGAAAGCGTCCACATAGCTGAAAAACTCCAGATGATCTCAGTATGCAGTATGCAGGAAAGTTTGTAGTACTTATGTGGTTATCATAACTACAGTCTTACCACCAAGAATCTTGCCTCATCACACAAGCTAAGCAGAATCAGACCTGGTTAGTACTTGTTAGGGAGACACATTGTCAAAGTAAACAAATATTTACAACCTACCATGGCTCTCTGGTTCTGAAAAAAAAAAAAATGAGGATAGCATTACTCCCTATCAGGAGTAGATTTTCAAAGACACGGGGCTTTGAGGTTCTTAGAAAAAGACATTATGCAAATATCAGCAATTATTATTGCAAGTTGGCAGGTGTCTGGGACATATATTTCCTTCTCTTTAATCATCCAAATGAGGCCAAATATCCCAGGGATGTGGAATCAACCGTCATTATGCCTAATGGGTACCAAGAATCACAGTGCAGGCGCTGTGAGAGGTCACGGAGCAATCACTTAGTTAACTCTTACTACTGGGACAGCATTCAGCCTCATTCAGCCTCATGCTTTATTTGTGGCATCCCCCACCTCCAGCAAGGTTCTGGATCCACAGCGTTGAAAACTTACAGCTCAGTTATGTGTGTTGCAGTACAAGCGGCCTTTTCTTCATTGACTGATGAGTAGGGGGAAAAAGAAGAAGAAGAAACCATATCCTTTGCTCCCAGGCACATCAGCCTCATCAAGCAAAATGGGAGTTTAATATTAAATCACTCGTCTGAGTCTAATTCAACATAAAACATAACTCACTGTAATGGTGAAGTCTAGAAGTGCTGAGATACCACA